>NW_027507764.1:297984703-298584703 GCF_037356315.1 Lithobates pipiens
TGCCCTATACTGCAGCAGTCCTTCAGCGGTATAGGGACTGACGTACAGTCTGCTAAACACTAATACACAACCTGCTTGGTCCACAAAAGTTCTTATAAGGACTGGTAACTTGGTATAGGGTGCTACGGTACATAGGCTTGAGTGCGGTACAGTCTGCTGTTCTGTAAGGACCGCTATCGGTCCACAATAGATAGGGTTGACGTGCACCACTGCTGACCGCTGCCCTATACTGCAGCAGTCCTTCAGCGGTATAGGGACTGACGTACAGTCTGCTAAACACTAATACACAACCTGCTTGGTCCACAAAAGTTCTTATAAGGACTGGTAACTTGGTATAGGGTGCTACGGTACATAGGCTTGAGTGCGGTACAGTCTGCTGTTCTGTAAGGACCGCTATCGGTCCACAATAGATAGGGTTGACGTGCACCACTGCTGACCGCTGCCCTATACTGCAGCAGTCCTTCAGCGGTATAGGGACTGACGTACAGTCTGCTAATCACTAACACACAACCTGCTTGTTCCACAAAAGTTCTTATAAGGACTGGTAACTTGGTATAGGGTGCTACGGTACATAGGCTTGAGTGCGGTACAGTCTGCTGTTCTGTAAGGACCGCTATCGGTCCACAATAGATAGGGTTGACGTGCACCACTGCTGACCGCTGCCCTATACTGCAGCAGTCCTTCAGCGGTATAGGGACTGACGTACAGTCTGCTAAACACTAATACACAACCTGCTTGGTCCACAAAAGTTCTTATAAGGACTGGTAACTTGGTATAGGGTGCTACGGTACATAGGCTTGAGTGCGGTACAGTCTGCTGTTCTGTAAGGACCGCTATAGGTCCACAATAGATAGGGTTGACGTGCACCACTGCTGACCGCTCACCTATACTGCAGCAGTCCTTCAGCGGTATAGGGACTGACGTACAGTCTGCTAATCACTAACACACAACCTGCTTGTTCCACAAAAGTTCTTATAAGGACTGGTAACTTGGTATAGGGTGCTACGGTACATAGGCTTGAGTGCGGTACAGTCTGCTGTTCTGTAAGGACCGCTATCGGTCCACAATAGATAGGGTTGACGTGCACCACTGCTGACCGCTGCCCTATACTGCAGCAGTCCTTCAGCGGTATAGGGACTGACGTACAGTCTGCTAAACACTAATACACAACCTGCTTGGTCCACAAAAGTTCTTATAAGGACTGGTAACTTGGTATAGGGTGCTACGGTACATAGGCTTGAGTGCGGTACAGTCTGCTGTTCTGTAAGGACCGCTATCGGTCCACAATAGATAGGGTTGACGTGCACCACTGCTGACCGCTCACCTATACTGCAGCAGTCCTTCAGCGGTATAGGGACTGACGTACAGTCTGCTAATCACTAACACACAACCTGCTTGTTCCACAAAAGTTCTTATAAGGACTGGTAACTTGGTATAGGGTGCTACGGTACATAGGCTTGAGTGCGGTACAGTCTGCTGTTCTGTAAGGACCGCTATCGGTCCACAATAGATAGGGTTGACGTGCACCACTGCTGACCGCTGCCCTATACTGCAGCAGTCCTTCAGCGGTATAGGGACTGACGTACAGTCTGCTAAACACTAATACACAACCTGCTTGGTCCACAAAAGTTCTTATAAGGACTGGTAACTTGGTATAGGGTGCTACGGTACATAGGCTTGAGTGCGGTACAGTCTGCTGTTCTGTAAGGACCGCTATCGGTCCACAATAGATAGGGTTGACGTGCACCACTGCTGACCGCTGCCCTATACTGCAGCAGTCCTTCATCGGTATAGGGACTAAGAGTTTTGTCACAGGGTCATTTAAAAAATGACAGGCAGAGGAAGAGGCAGGCCCTTCCGCAGGGGTGGTAGGGGTAGGGCAGGAGCAACAGGCTTGAGCCAAAGTGGGAAGTTGCAGAAGGTGCGTTCAATTACTTTAAAGGATGCACCAGACTTGGTTGAGTGGCTCGCTCAGCCTTACTCTTCTGCACCCTCCTCATCCTCTCGATCTGCACCCTCTTCTTCACTCTCTGCTATGTGCACCCCCAAAGACACTACCACCAACAACACGACCACCACCACCACCACCACATACCTTCCGCTTGAGTCACTGGAATTATTTTCCGATCCATATCAAGAGGACATTTCTGATGCGCAGCCACTCTTGGTATTGGATCAGGAAGAGGAGGTAGCAACAAGCGCTACTCAGCAGTCTGACGCCAGTACCCAGATCAGCCCAAGGAGGAGGTTGGTCCCCGGTGTTGCTGCCTACTCCGAGATCTCTACTTATAGCGGTGGGGAAGGTGACGTTGATGATGACGTGTCTAGTGATGTCACGTGGGTGCCCACAAGAGAGGAAGAGGAGGGGAGTTCAGAGGGAGATATGGACCAGCAGATAGGGAGGAGAAGCAGCAATGACTTACATTGCACAGCAGGGACAAAGCAGACTGCAAATGTATCAGGAGCGAGTCATCGACCATGTACGGTCACATCTGGCGCTCCCAGGACACCGGCACATGGCTCCGCAGTGTGGGCTTTTTTTAACGTGTCCGCTGCTGACAATAGCGTTGCCATCTGCAATCTTTGCAGTCAACGCGTTAGTCGCGGTAAGCCCAATACTCACCTAGGGACGACCGCCTTAAGAAGGCACATGAGCAGCCATCACCGAGCCCAGTGGGAGCAACGGAACACACAAAGCCACACTGCAGGCTCTCACCGTCCAGCCTCGTCTTCTACTTCTCCTTCTCCTCTCTCCTCACAATTGTCCTCCACTCCACCTTCCATCACGCCAAGCTCACATTTTTCTGCAAAAAGGCAGGCTTCCGTGGGCCTAATGTTTGAGCGTAAAAAAATGATGACGCCGGATAACCCTCTTGCCCAACGGTTGGCGGCTGGCTTGTCAGAACTCATAGCCCGCCAACTACTGCCATATAAACTGGTGGACTCGGAGGCCTTTCGCAAATTTGTGGCCATTGGAACACCACAATGGAAGGTCCCAGGAAGGAAGTATTTCTCAGAGAAGGGCATCCCAGAGCTATATGGCCATGTTCAGCGGCAAGTGAATGTATCTCTGGCACACAGTGTCGGTGCCAAGATACATCTGACCACAGACACGTGGTCTAGCAAACACGGGCAGGGAAGGTATATCAGTTTTACTGCCCACTGGGTGAACCTTCTGACGGCCGTCAAGCATGTAACCCGTGGCACCCGTGTAGATTTGGTTTTACCGCCACGGATTGCATGCAGGCCTGACTCTTCTTCTCCTCCTCCTACTCCATCCTCCTCCCTCTCCTCCTCAGCTGCCTCCTCCTTTTCCGCTGCTAGCGTCTCTTCCACTGCACCGCCCAAGCTCCCCAGAACCTATTCCACATGCCAGGTGAGACGTTGCCATGCCGTGCTGCGTCTGTTGTGCCTGGAAGCAAAGAGCCACACTGGCCCGGCACTCCTTTCAGCTTTGCGTTCACAGGCAGATGAGTGGCTAACACCGCTCAATTTGACAGTTGGTAAAGTGGTGTGTGACAACGGTGCCAATCTGCTTAGCGCATTGAAACAGGGCAAAATCACGCACGTGCCGTGCATGGCACACGTCTTAAACTTGGTCGTGCAGCGATTCCTTGTCAAATACCCTGGGGTCCAGGACATCTTGCGGCAGGCAAGGAAAATCTCGGCCCATTTCAGAAGATCTTACACGGCCATGGCTCGCCTTGCTGACATTCAGCGGCGACACCATCTGCCGGTCAGACGTCTTATTTGCGATTGCCCGACGCGATGGAACTCAACCTTCTATATGCTTGATAGGCTGCTCCAGCAGAAACGTGCAGTTAACGTCTACCTGTATGAACTCTGCGAAAGAAACGGTTCTGGGGAGCTGGGTTTTTTTTCACCGCGCCAGTGGCTGCTCATGCGCGACACATGCAGACTTCTGCGGCCATTTGAGGAGATCACCAAACTGGTCAGTCGCAGCCATGGCGCCATCAGTGACATGGTACCTTATGCCTTCTTTCTGGAGCGTGCATTGCGTCGTGTCATTGATCAGGCTGTGGAGGAGCAGGAGCGGGAAGATGAGGAAGTCGCAATGCTGGATGAATTCCCAGGGGGGGCTACTCTATCTGAGACAAGTCAACAACAGGAGTCTGATGAGGAGTCAGAGGAGGATGGTGCCGGGGCGGATGAGCAGGAGCAAGAAGAGCATGCTTTAAACCTTTCTGGGATCCCTGTTGTGCGAGGATGGGGAGAGGAGAATGAAGAGGACGACATTATCCTGGATGATGAGCAGGAGCCAGGCCACCACACCGCTTCCACTTTAGTGCAAATGGGGGCCTTCATGCTCCAGTGTTTTAATAGGGACCCCCGTATAAAAAGCATGAGGGTCAAGGACCAGTACTGGGTGGCAACGTACTTAGACCCCCGGTACAAACACAAAATGGCGGAAATGTTACCGCCGTCGCAGAGGGCTGTCAGAATGCAGCACTTCCAGGCCTTGCTTCGAGAAATGCTGCATTCTGCTTTTGCGTGCGCTGGCAGAGGAGCAATTCCCACTCCCAGAGAAGGATTTGCGGGTACCAATCCAACAGCGCCTGCAAGAAGAGGCCGGTTTGAAGATGTGTTGGTGACTTCGGATATGAGGTCATTCTTTCAGCCGACCCATCGACAGGTGTCATCCGGATCCAGCATCAGGGAACGCCTAGACCGTCAGGTGTCCGACTACATTGGGTTAACGGCCGATGTGGACGCTCTGAGGAGTGATGAACCCCTAGACTACTGGGTGGGCAGGCTTGACCTCTGGCCAGAGCTTGCCCAATTTGCAATCGAACTGTTGGCTTGCCCCTCATCCAGTGTCCTGTCCGAAAGGACGTTCAGCGCAGCAGGGGGGATTGTGACCGATAAGCGTACTCGCCTAGCTCACCACAGTGTTAACTACCTCACATTTCTAAAAATGAATGAGGCATGGATCTCGGAGGAATTCAACACATGTGACCAGTAGACCATGTATATGTCTATAAACTATTTTTTTAATCAAGCACACAGACCTTCTTAATTCATTTGGCTCACTTCCTTGACCCAAAAAAGCACACCGTACTATATGCCCCTACCCTCCTCTTTGAAGAGGTTGAGCGGTGTCATATTTCTACTGGGGCTGCTTATGATATCCCTGTGCTGTGCTGACTTCCTCCTGGGGGTTCTTATTATGAAGGGATCACACTATCCCTGTGCTGTGCTGACTTCCTCCTGGGGGTTCTTATTATGAGGGGATCACACCATCCCTGTGCTGTGCTGACTTCCTCCTGGGGCTGCTTACGGTGCTGCTGTCAGTGCTGTATGTCACGGTGCTGCTGTCAGCGTTGTATGTCACGGTGCTGCTGTCAGCGCTGTATGTCACGGTGCTGCTGTCAGCGCTGTATGTCACGGTGCTGCTGTCAGCGCTGTATGTCACGGTGCTGCTGTCAGCGCTGTATGTCACGGTGCTGCTGTCAGCGCTGTATGTCACGGTGCTGCTGTCAGCGCTGTATGTCACGGTGCTGCTGTCAGCGCTGTATGTCACGGTGCTGCTGTCAGCGCTGTATGTCACGGTGCTGCTGTCAGTGCTCTGTATTACGGTGCTGCTGTCAGATGCCTCTATCACGGTGCATGTGTCATTCCGGTATGTCACGCTGCTGGTGATCATCTCCTGCACCCTCTTCTTTGCCTACCCTGGTCCCTGACCTTCCCTCTCCTCCATTGCCTTCATTAGCTCCATAGTCCTGAATTGTTAGAACAATTTCCCAAATAAAATAAAAATGCTTGTAGTTATCGATCCCAAATTCACCTCATACATGTATTATGTCATTGTCCAGATGGTGGGACTACGTTTTACCCCCTAATAATTACCACGTGGCCGCAAATTCGACATGAAGGTTTGCAAAGTTCGCCTCCCATTGAAGTCAATGGGGCCCGCGGCGAACGTTCGGTTTCGCGAACGTTTGGGTCCGTTCGCATTTCGCGTTCGCGAAACGTCCCGTCGGAAGTTCGTCCATCACTAAATGAGAGTAGGCCAATCTTTGTGATTGAAATGCGCCTGTGGGCATAGAGCTACGTTTTCACTGATGCAACTTCAAAGTTGCATGATTTAGAGTGTGACTGTGATGTGCGACTGTGGTGTGACTTTGAATGCGACTTTGATCCAAATTCACACTCTGGGTCAGAGTCGCATCCAGAGTCACATCAGAGTGGTGCAGGTACTTTTTCATAGTCATTGCAGCTTTGAGTCGCATTGATTGGAACGGGTGCTATTGAAATCAATAGGTTGCAACTTGTATTGCGACTTTGTGTCCAAAGTCGCATGGCAAATTGCATTATTGGAAACGGAACCTAGGTCACACTGAATGATCTTGATGTGTATGAATTAGGGCTGCAACTAATGATTATTTTCATAATCGATTAGTTGGCCGTATGTCTCCCACAACACAATTTGGAGTTGTGGGAGTTGTGGGAGACACACAGTCCTTGAATACAAGCCAGGAACAGGTCGGCCCAGTGGAGGGAGACTAACACCACCTGCGGAACATCAGTGGCTTGCCCGATTTTAGAACGGTTTTCTCATTGCTGGAAAGGCTTGGTGTCGGCCAATAGACACATTGAAATGTGAGTGCAATACGTTTTTTATTGATTTTTCCATTAAAGTCAAAACGTTTTTACACTATATTGGTTCCATTTAATTTTGTATGAATATATGGACGTTGAGGAATTGCTAACGAGAGGAATGCGTTGTGGATTGGTTATCCGTTTAATTAACCGAAGGCTTACTGATTGGGGACATCTGGTGAGTGGCCATTCTGCTTGGTGACGGTGGCACAGTTTTGGTTATTTTAGTTGACACAAGTGGACTTTTGATTAGAAGATGATCGGTGATTAAGACGGCACAGTTGGAGCAATCAAATTAAAATTGAATGATTGTTGTGGGCTGCTGGCGCTACCTCAGGCTGGTGTTAAATTCGAACCTGCCTTAACCATTTATTATCCCTAAAGCCTATATATATATTGCACCCGTGTTTAATATTGTATCCCTATTATTGTGATTATACCAAAAAGGGTTTTTTCTTATATCCTTAATCCAACCAAATGTGACTATACACCACTTATGTTAATTACCATAGATAAATTCACTGGGTTCATCACTTATTTCAATAAAGAGCTGAAAACAAAAACCATAGCCAAAACACAAAAAACCCCAAAAAGAACCAGATAATATTCAAACTATTCTGTGATGGTGAATAAAATCCCCATGTATGGGAAGTATAACACCTATACCTCCACTGCACGTGCACAATCCTTGTGCTAATTGTTATTTATACTGTAGAGGCCCCCAAGCCTTAATAACTAGATTTGTGTGTACCACCAAAAGAAATCATAAACAATGCAACCTTATTCAAAATGAGAAAAATTATAAACAAAAAACAGAAAATGTGTAAAAATAAATGTGAATAGAAACATGTAAAAAATCATATATATAGTCCAAAGATAGTCTTTTTTCAGGTATTCCCAGATGTACAATTATTTTGCTTCAGGTAACAGAAAGGTGACTTTTGTGATTATGCCTGCTTAGGCTTCATGCACACGAGACGCAGATGCAAACGCTGCTGGACACATGTTGAAACCGGCGTTTAGAAACGCGCGTTTTGCCGCGATTTTTACCGCGATTTAGCGGCGTTTTACCGCGTTTTACCGCGTTTGCGTCTAGAAGCGTTTAGTTAAGCTAACATCATAGACCCTCCCCAGCTCAAAAATTAACTATTTCAGCAATTTTGTGAGACCAGAGTGAGTAGCAGCAGCTGTGAGAGCTGCAGTGTACTTGTATTTAGCGTGTCACTTGCCACGGCACCTGCCACAAGTTGTGGATTGTCCACTTGCCACATGACTTGCCACATCACCTGCCACGTCACTTGCCATGTCATCTGCCACAAGTTGTGGATTGTCCAACTGCCACGTCACCTGCCACAAGTTGTGGATTGTCCACTTGCCACGTGACTTGCCACATCACCTGCCACGTTACTTGCCACGTCACCTGCCACAAGTTTTGGATTGTCCACTTGCCACGTCACTTGCCACGTCACTTGCCACAAGTTGGGGATTGTCCACTTGCCACATCACCTGCCACGTCACCTGTCACAAGTTGTGAATTGTCCACTTGCCACATCACTTGCCACCTGCCATGTCACTTGCCACAAGCTGTGGATTGTCCACTTGCCACTTCACTTGCCACGTCACCTGCCACGTCACTTGCCACAAGTTTTGGATTGTCCACTTGCCACGTCACTTGCCACGTCAGCTGCCACGTCACTTGCCACGTCACCTGCCACAAGTTTTGGATTGTCCACTTGCCACGTCACTTGCCACGTCACTTGCCACAAGTTGGGGATTGTCCACTTGCCACATCACCTGACACGTCACCTGTCACAAGTTGTGGATTGTCCACTTGCCACATCACTTGCCACCTGCCATGTCACTTGCCACAAGCTGTGGATTGTCCACTTGCCATGTCACTTGCCACGTCACCTGCCACGTCACTTGCCACAAGTTTTGGATTGTCCACTTGCCACGTCACTTGCCACGTCAGCTACCACGTCACTTGCCACAAGATGTGGATTGTCCACTTGTCACATCACCTGCCACATCACTTGCCACATCACCTGCCACGTCACCTGCCACAAGTTGTGGATTGTCCACTTGCCACGTCACTTGCCACATCACCTGCCACGTCACTTGCCACGAGATGTGGATTGTCCACTTGCCACGTCACTTGCCACGTCACCTGCCACAAGATTTGGATTGTCCACTTGCCACGTCACTTGCCACGTCAGCTGCCACATCACTTGCCACAAGATGTGGATTGTCCACTTGTCACATGACCTGCCACATCACTTGCCACATCACCTGCCACGTCACCTGCCACATCACCTGCTACGTCACTTGCCACGAGATGTGGATTGTCCACTTGACACGTCACTTGCCACGTCACCTGCCACGTCACTTGCCACGTCACCTGCCACACGTTTTGGATTGTCCACTTGCCACGTCACTTGCCACGTCACTTGCCACAAGATGTGGATTGTCCACTTGTCACATCACCTGCCACATCACTTGCCACATCACCTGCCACGTCACCTGCCACAAGTTGTGGATTGTCCACTTGCCACGTCACTTGCCACATCACCTGCCACGAGATGTGGATTGTCCACTTGCCACGTCACTTGCCACGTCAGCTGCCACATCACTTGCCACAAGATGTGGATTGTCCACTTGTCACATCACCTGCCACATCACTTGCCACATCACCTGCCACGTCACCTGCCACATCACCTGCCACGTCACTTGCCACGAGATGTGGATTGTCCACTTGACACGTCACTTGCCACGTCACCTGCCACGTCACTTGCCACGTCACCTGCCACAAGTTTTGGATTGTCCACTTGCCACGTCACTTGCCATGTCACTTGCCACAAGATGTGGATTGTCCACTTGTCACATCACCTGCCACATCACTTGCCACATCACCTGCCACGTCACCTGCCACAAGTTGTGGATTGTCCACTTGCCACGTCACTTGCCACATCACCTGCCACGTCACTTGCCACAAGATGTGGATTGTCCACTTTCCACGTCACCTGCCATGCCACCTGCCACAAGTTGTGGATTGTCCACTTGCCACGTCACCAGCCACATCACCTGCCACAAGTTGTGGATTGTCCACTTGCCACACCACTTTCCACGTCACCTGCCACGTCACTTGCCACGTCACTTGCCACAAGTTGTGGATTGTCCACTTGCCACATCACTTGCCACCTGCCATGTCACTTGCCACAAGTTGTGGATTGTCCACTTGCAATTGCAATTGTTTAAAATATTTTTCTAATGGTTTTTCATCATTTGCAATCATTTTTGAGATTTTTAATGTAAAAAAAAAGGTCACCTTTAAAAACGCATATAAACGCAAACGCGGCTAAACGCGGTAGCGGCGTTTTGCCGCGTTTTGCGTCTGAAACGTGGAAATTTTTGCTTCTGAACGCATTTTTTTGCTTCTGGAAAAACGAGATTAAACGCAACTGCATAAAAACGGAAAAAAGCGAGACTGTGTGCATGGACACATAGGATAACATTGAATGAGTTCAGGGGCAGTTGAAAAAACTGTCCAACTGCATCTGAACGCGCGTTTAACTGCGTCTCGTGTGCATGAGGCCTTATTGGTGACTTCCGTGCTCTTTCCCCCTCAAGGGTCCCCACTCACCGAATCCACGCACCCCCTAGGGGGTTACACGCCTGTAATCTGTATTCCACTTTATTGAGGATCCCACTGCTTGGCTCTGTCTTCAACAAGTCCTCTCCAGGTTTTTTAGAGGAGATGGGAGAAAAACTATTTTGTCCGCCAGTAGTTCCTCAAAATGAAAAAAATCCACTCATGGTGTAGTATATTAGTTTACTAAATACTTAAGTTGGGGGGAAGGGGAGCAAGCTGCAAAAAACTTCTTTAGTTTAAAAAAGGTTTTCTTTATAAATATGTATATATAGTGGGAGACTGGTAGCCACTTAAAACATGCTTTATTGCAAAAAAATGTTAAAAAACTTTTCCATATGCCAAAAAAGTTTCTGCACAACACTTTGTACAAAATTTTTTTCCACAAAATTGCAATCTATAACAGTTGCACTGCAAATCTGCAAAATGTTTTATATATGTAGCGGTCATACACTTCAGAAAATATATAAAAAAATCTAAAAAAATAGTAATAATAAAAAAAATATAAAAAATTGTATAAAAAAGCAACAATACAGTCCTTTATATAATTATGTATAGCAGCGCTGTGCTCAGTCATATGAGGCCTATACCCCTAAGTATACACCCTCCTTCTATAATGGGGAGCTCTGATCTCTCTTTAGGGGGTACCGTTTGCCAGGCTCTATAAGGCTACTCATATGCTGAATAAAGAATAAAAAATTATTATTGTTTAGCTTTAAATGTTTGACATCTTTGCACAAACATAAGCAGCAAAATGCAAAGACCACAATGCAAAAACAACACTCCGGTTTGCGGAATCCCTCTGAGCGAGCGGCGTGCGCTCCAGCTGCGCTCCAACGGGTCAGGCGCACCGGAAGTGACGTGGTGTGCGTAATGACGCTGTACGCGTTTCGTCATAGACGTCCTCCGCAGCTATATATATATACATCATTCACTTACCCTGGTTTTTCTGGGGGGGAACTAAGACTGGGATTGCAGTGGATCCTCAAGCACAGCAAGGGGGAGGTTGTACAACTTGGTATTTTTGGTTTTAAAAAAATGTGTGGTGTATAATTTGGTTAATGTGTAAGGTTTGAAAAGGAAGGGCAATTTGTTCTTAGATATCTCTATGCAGTGGTAGGTATAAGTGGCTAACTGTATGGTTGTGGAGCAGGGTGTCTGGTCCGCTCTGAGAATGACAGACGGAGAGATATACTGTATATGCTATTAGGGAGATATACTGTATATACTATTGGAGGGTGAATCTGGTGGATATCATCAGACTCAGATCATATTTTTTTATTTGAAAAACAAAAAATATCTTCCTTCAAGAACGATGTCATTTTAAGAACGTTTGTTTGATTTTCTAATTTTGCGTTGAACAGGGAGTCCCTAACTAACCCTTTCCAAATATGCTGTGGCTGGGGAGAGCGTAGATGTGAACGTGTCTCATGGGAAGCCATGAAGATGAACTGTGGTGCGTCTCTGCAAGAGGCACCAGAGGGCACATGGATGTGGACCAGGTCTAAGACGTTTATTAACATAATGGGGTTGAGAAGGCTAGAGATGGTCCTTTGCGGTCTGGGGAGGAGCGGATAGTCGCTACTGTAAGGGGTTCATTTTTTACTGTAGAACGGTGAAGGTAATATTTACAGTGGCGATTGTTTGCTCTTTTTGTTCTATAGAGGGCTGGTTTTGTTTTTTAGCTCCATTGTGTTACTGGCTGATTAATCGATTGTGAAAATAGTAGTCGATTCATTTCATAATTGATTAGTTGTTTCAGCTCTAGTATAAATTTGTCTTTCTTTGTAAACTACTGGGGATTGTAATCTCTGTAATTAGACCTGTAAACACTGGCTATATTTTAACTGCTACAAATCATATTGAAATTAAGTGTGCCTCAGTTGACTGCCTCCTGTACTACAAGCACTCATAGGGTTCTGATTATTCAAGTTTGTGCTAACCATTATTGAGATAACAGAAGTAATAGCCCTTTGTTAAGCATTTCTTTTCGAATACTTCAGAAAAGTCAAGGGGGGGATTTAACCATGATTGAGCTTGGGAAATCTCCAGGCTAATTTTTTGAAGGACTATAGTCAGGACCGGGAATTGTAGTGAAAAAAAAAAAAGCAGCAACATTGACGGGGGGTGGTACCTGTCAACCCAATTCTTGGCCAGAGAGTAGCTACCTTTGGAGAAAAGGCAACCTATAAAAAGTTTGGGGAATCAGTTCAAGGTTCATTGTAAATATGGGCCTTGGGTAGTATATTCAAGATTGGGATCACTGGACTGGAAAGAGGTATTCTAAAAGAGGTACTTTTAAGTCAAAAGCTTGGGAACAAATGAAAGAAATACTTGGAGTGCATGGATGGTAGAATAAAAAAACACCAAATGATGCTGAAGAGTAGGGTCAAGCAGGGACAGCCACTAGACCCAGATCCCCAGAGTAGTGACAGGGATTAACAGGAGGACAATGAGGAATTGTCAGGATTGGGGCCTTATACAATCGCCTGGACCGTGTTGGCAAGATGAGAAGCTGATAGGAATTGTCATCTATCAGCAGATGACAAAAAGAGGAAGCCACAACTTGCTGCCAAGTTTAACACCCCATTTAAAACCCTGAATGAATCATGCATATATTCTCTTTTGTTATCCAAGTCTGCTCTAATCATTCTTGAGATAACAAAAGTAATAAGCCCTACTTTATGGCATTTTTTTTAGAATACCTCTGAAGAGTCCTTGGGGGAGATTGAACTATTATAGTGTGGGAAATCTCCAGGCTAATTTTTTGAAGGACTATAGTCAGGACAGGGAATTGTTCTGACAAGTAGTGAAAAAAACGTAGCAACGGTACCTGTCAACCCAATCACGGTCCAGAGGGTCGCTACTTCTGGAGGATCAGCCTATAAAAGGTCGGGAAATCAGGTCAGGGTCCAAGTGTCCATAAGGATGGGTTATATGGGCCCTAGGATATTCATATTTTGGGATTGTGGGACGGGGAAGAGGTTTTCTTTTCTTTTACAAAAGTTTTTATTATTATTAAGCGCATTCGAATACCATAGGCTTTCATACAAATCACAGTTCAGGTGTTTCACAGTATAATATTAAGTAAAGCAGGCTGTTGCCCAAACGGTGCCAACATTTTCTGTGTCCGGGTGGACCCGGGTGTTCACATGACTGCAACAGAAGCTTGTCGTTCAATACTTTGACAGCCCATAGTAACCATCTACTGTAAATTGGAAAGAGCAGAGAAAGAAAGAGAAGAAAAAGGGGGGGGTCGAGGAAGAGAGAGGGGAAGGGGGGAAGAGATTGGGCTCACAGGGTATGCACGGCCGATCCTTACAATGACAATATAGCGACATCGAATCTAGGAGAATAATGATACGCGATCCAGGGCTGCCAGACACGTAGAAACTTGGCATGAGTGTCAGAAAGAACAGAAGACAATTTTTCGTTGACCATAACATCATTTAGCCGATTCTTAACTGCCTCGAAGCTCAGGGCTGGGGTTCTCCATGCTCTGGCTATTGTCAATTTAGCTGCAGTAAAAAGATGTTGCGCCAATTGGCGCTCTGGGCGCAATAGCGCATTGATTGGTTTGCCAAGGAGCGCCTCAAACGGATCCCTTTTAAGATTTACTCGAAGCAGGCTACGGAGCAATGCATACACCCTGACCCATAGTCTGCACACCCGCGGGCACGTCCACCAAATATGGGCCATAGTGCCCTCTTGTGCACATTCCCTGAAACAAAGAGGGGAATAGGATGGGGCAAAGCGAGCCAGGCGCGCCAGGGTATAATACCACCGGTATAACACCTTATATGCATTTTCCAGAATTACTACGTTGCGTGAGCAGTTGGATATGGTTAGGGTCATTGCCCGCCAGTCCTCCGGATCCAGCTTCCTCCCAAACTCCCTCTCCCATTGCAAATGATAAGTCCGCACTGGAGGTCTCCTCTTAGAGATCAGAGCTGAGTAAATCATAGATATCAGACCAGGAGAATGGGGCCTGGATCTGCAGATGCTCTCAAACGGTGTCAACCTGTAAGGGGCGTCCTGCGATTTAAGGAGACTCTGGAGGAAGTGACGGATCTGCAGATATCTGTAATATTCTCGTAGCGGCAGGTCATGCGACGAGCGCAGAACATCATATGTTAAGATCCTAGTGGGAGTAAGCAAGGAATGTACGTCGCCAAATCCATTAATGGTCCACCACTTGAATTGCGCTGGTTGATCAAGACCCGGAGGGAAAAGCGGGCACCGCAAAAGCCGCAACAGTGGGAGATGGGGGGAAGCCAGCCCCGCCGAGTATTTCACCGAGTCCCAAACTCGCAGCGTATGAATCATACAAGGCCCCGTTATCTTAGGGCGATGTACAGGTGGGAGCCATGGTAATGAAGAGATTGGGATGGGGTCAGTCTCAAGCAGATCAATAGCCGCCCATAGCGGGAGTTGATACGTCTCATGGAGGTGAGAGAGCGGAGCAATGGTGGCAGCTACATAGTAGTATCTTATATTCGGGACCGAGAGGCCCCCATCACGTCTGCTGGCGAACAGGATTTGTTTATTAATACGGGGGCGAGACGATCCCCAGATAAATTGCAGGATCCTACGCTGATGGGTATTGAGGACGTGGGAGGGAATCGGGACGGGGAGAACCCTAAAGTAGTAAAGTAGTTTCGGAAGGTACGCCATTCTGACGGCCGTTATTCTCCCAAACCACGAAAGAGGCAAAGAGGACCACGCCGACAACATATCCGTTAATTTCGTGAATAATGGTGGATAATTCGCCTGATATAAAGCCTGATATGTCGATGTGAGACGGATTCCCAAATAAGGCAAGGAGGAGACCCACTGGTAAGGAAAGGCCGATTGCAAGTCCCTCAGTAACTCCGCAGAGAGGTTAGTCGACAATGCCTTCGACTTAGATGAGTTAATCTGGAGTCCTGAGAGAGACGCAAAGGTTTGCAACAATGCGTGTAAATTTGGCAGGGAAGTTCTAGGAGAGGTGACAGAAAGAAGAATGTCGTCAGCAAATAAGGAAATCTTGTGGGGGCAACCTGCTATTTCAATGCCCTTGATATCTGGATGAGCTCTTATTGCCTCCGCCAGAGGCTCCAGTGCCAACACAAAAAGAAGGGGAGACAGTGGACACCCCTGGCGGGTTCCCCTGCTGACATTAAACATGGGGGATTCAAATCCATAATATTTAACTTTTGCTCGAGGGGAATCATATAGGGCAGACATCCAAGCCATAAAGGAAGTCCCGAATCCATAACGCCGTAGGACAGACATGAGATAGGGCCAGGATAAGGAGTCAAAGGCCTTATTTATATCAAGGGAGAGAAGCATGGTTTCCAGAGAGCGAGTCTGGGCTATATGTTGGAGTTGAACTATACGTCGTATTGCATCTCCCGCCTGTCTCTGAGGTACAAAGCCCACCTGATCTTTTTTTATTAACCGGGGAAGAAAAGAGTTTAATCGATTCGCCAGGATTTTTGTCAAGAGTTTCATGTCTACATTAATGAGTGAGATAGGCCTGAAATTGGCCCAAGATGAGTGGTCACGGTCCGGTTTAGGAATCATCACCACGTTTGCTGTCAGAAGATCAGGGGTGAGAGGATAGCCGTTTTTCACCGAATTGTACATTGCCACCAGGTGGGGAGCTATCACCGATGCCAGCTTCCTATAAAAAAGCGCGGTATACCCGTCAGGCCCAGGACGTTTGCCCACCTTGAGTTCTTTTATTGCTTGTAGAACTTCGGAGAGCTGAATATCTCTGTCCATGAGGGTAACGTGAGCCTCCGTTAAGGATGGGAGCGAAAGGCTTTCCAGAAAGTCCGCCGTGCCCCGAGCCACACTCCCCCCTGGTGCCTCGTATAGCTTCGCAAGGCGAAACGCGAATTCCTCCAGGACATGCTTTGGGTTTCATGATAGGACATTGTGTCGATCCCGTAGGGTTATCGGGGTCAATCTAGGAGCAAAGGTTCGGAGTCTGTTAGCTAACATACGGTTTGGCCTATTTGCTCTCACATACCACCTCTGGCGGGACCAGCGCAGTACACGCTCAGCGCCCTCCGTGAGACACAGATCAAGCTCCGATCTAGCTAATTCCAGCAACTTACGGTTGCCCGGAGTGGGGGATTGTTTAAAGTTCTCTGATAGAGACACCAATCGGGACTCAAGCTCTTTTTGCTTTGCTTCTCTAGCCCTCTTACGGGCCAAAGCCAGACCAATTATCCGACCCCGCAACACCGCTTTATAAGCCTCCCAAAGGACCTCCGGAGACTGCATCGAGCCCAAATTTTCACGAAAGTAGTCCTCCGAAGCCTTAACAATATCTGCTGTCACCCCCGCATGTGAAAGAAGGGAATCATTCATCACCCAGGGAGAAAACCGAGGTCTATCTAGGATAGAGCGACAGACTACTAACACTGGATCATGATCCGACCAAGGGACAGCCAAAATTGAAGCCGATACCACCAATGGAAGATGACGTCTGAGCATAAACATATGGTCTATCCGTGAGTGAACCTGATGGGGGTGAGAGTAATGGGTGTAGTCCCTGCCCTGTGGATGACACTCCCTCCACAGGTCGACCAAGTCCAGCGCCAGTAGGGAGGACGCGAATTTCTTAGCCCCTGCCGATTGTCCATTTCTCTCGGGCGGATGCTTATCTAGTTTGGGATTTAATATAAGATTAGAGTCACCTGAAAGAAGGAGGGTGCCCCTGCAGTGGGACATAAGCAGGGCGCAGACATGGGTCAAGAAGGGCCCCGGATTTACATTCGGGCATAGTACGTAAGTATGGTAACCTCCGTGTCATGAATGGTGCCTTGGAGCAAAAGGTACCGTCCGTTAGGGTCTGCAATCTGTTTAGTGCAACTAAATGGAACAGATTTTCGAAAAGCCACGAGAACCCCCCTTTGTTTAGTGGGAGCATTTGCAAAAAATACCTGAGGGAACTGAGCATCGAAGTACTTAGGATGAGAGGTCTCGGAAAAATGCGTCTCCTGTAAACAAGCAATGTCAATTTGTTGCTTGCGCAGATATTTAAAAATCTTCACCCTCTTATGGGGTGAGTTCATGCCCTGAACATTCAGGGACAACCAGTTAATCGTCATTGGGACAGCACTGGATGGCCATCAACCTTGAACCAGAGCACACGCCCTGCGAACCCAGAGGGGAAGAAAAGGGATAGAAGCAGTGAAGATAGAGAGGGAAGAAAGAAGTAATGTATCACATCAGGAAAGGTAGTAGAGTCATGCAATGCTGTGAACAAATAACTCTGTAACATTAAGGTTGCTATGAGTCGTGGGTTAACCATCCCACTACCTGGTCGGGTGTTGATTCGAACGCTAGTTCGGATCAAGTACCACATCATAAGGGTGCAGTGGTCCGTCGGAGACCACTTGGCTTAACTGAAACCATAACCATGAATATAATGAACATGTCAACAATGGCATATAGGTGTAAACCCCAAGAACTAGTAAAAAACTGAAAACAATAACTTAAGACAAAAAGAGAAAAATTTCACCATCCGCCTCCCCCCCCCCAAAAAAAAAACAGGTCAATACATGTGGTGACCCCCTGTCCATAAATAATCAACATGAACCCGGTGTCAGCTAAGTGGAACCCAAACAATGCCTCAGTATACAGAGATCAGGGCCATGAGGGGCGAGGGGGGGGGGGGGGGAAGAGAAAAAAATAAAAAATAAAAGAAGGGGGTATAAAAGGGAATGGGGATTTGAAAAAGCCTATGCGATTGGGGGGGGGGGGGGGGCAGTCAATACCAAAAGTGCATCATTTGTCCAAAAAATAAAAAAATAAAAAATAAAAGGACCAAAACAGGTTCCCTGCCAGTCATCAGCAGCTGACAAGGTGGATCTTTACCGTCCAAAGTTGAAAACCAGCACAGTCTGACTGTAATCAAATACCGACCAGCTTACCACTCCTCAGTGTCGTGGGTCGGGGGTGTCTCGCTCCAGTCTCCTGGTGGCGTTAGTCGCAGCTTGTTCAAGAGGCTGAGGTCTCTCTGCTGTACAAAGGCAGGGAAAAAGAACAAAAACAAAGCACAAACTTGCAAAAGGTAGGGACAACATTTTTCTAGCGATGTCCGTCCGTAGAGGCTTCATGAAACCTCTGAGCCTTGAGAGTGCGGAGGGCTTGGGATCCGTGCTGTGAGGATTGTGAGGATCTCGGTGGGGCCCGAGAGGGACCCGGTCGGGCCATTGCTGCTTCGGGTTGAGAAGGAGGGAGGTCAAACTGTAGCTCCTGGAATTACCGCCGCAGATCCGGCAAAGATGAGGCATGAAACTGACGTCCCAAATGATAAAAGGAGAGTTTAAAGGGGAACCCCCACCGGTAGCGGATGTTTCTGGCTTGCAGGATGTGCAGATAGGGCTTCATATTCCGCCGTTTAGCGATAGTGACCGGGGAAAGATCTGCGAACAATTGGAGGGAGTTTCCCTGGAATGTAATGTCCGGTAATTCCCTGGCCGCCTGGAGAAGCCGTTCCTTGGTTCTGTAGAAGTGAAATTTTATAATCACATCTCTAGGGGGGCCCTCAGTTGGTTTGGGAGCGAGGGACATATGGATCCGGTCGAATTCCAGGCGTTCCGTGGGAATATCAGGCGCAAGCTCCTGAAAGAACGCTGTAGCTGTACCCTGGAGATCCGTAATGGTCTCTGGGAGGCCGCGAATACGCAAATTTCCTCTGCGGGCCCTATTTTCTGAGTCCTCAAGTTTGTCCTGGAGTGTTACAAGTTCCGCATTCAGTTTCTCCACCTCTTCCTCATGACCCTCCAGTACCGTGGTTGTTAGGTCCATCCGTTCCTCCAACTGATTAGTGCGGTGGCCTAGCTCCTTAAGACCCTTCACCAGTTCAGCAGAGAGTTTACGAGAGGCCGAGGTGATCTCGTCCCTTACTATGGTGCGGAATTTCTGTAGCAAAGCATCAGAGTTAGTGTCCACAGGGCTGGCTAGGTTAGAGGGAAACTGTGACAGGCTATCGTCAGAGTGCTGTGTGGTGTCATCTGGTTCCGGCGGTTCGGGCGCCATCTTACCCTTCCCTTTCGCCTTCCCACGGACCGGAGAGGATTTCTGCTGTGATCTGTTGCGGGGACGGTTCCGGGGTGTATTATACATACCCGCCGGTAGCCCAAAAGCGCATGCAGTAGTTGGGGTAGATGTGACAAGAAATGCTAGATGAATATGCCTTATCAGCCAAGTGAAATGTTCCGACGGCGCGGTGCTAGGGAATTACGTTGCCATTTTCCCTGCTACCGCGTATGCACTCCCAGTTAAGGTGTATGTTATCACATGTCCATCTCTAGGCCCTCCAGGGCCTCTATATACTGGGTGGATGGTATGCAGTACAGGGGGGGAGCAGAAAGTGCCTTAGGAAGTGTGAGGGGCCTGTAATGGTGGACTGGGTGTACCAAGATGGCCACCGCCTACCTCAGTCTGCAGTGTGTCCTCAGTAGTATTGTGCGGGCTGTCAACACCGGTCCTCTCCACCGAATTCCACTCCCAGGCCTCAGGGGGGCTCCTCCGACACCCGATGGGTGGGTGCGTGTCACCGCTGTCCGCGTGGCCCGCGGTACGCGAGCGCGGAGGCTCCGGCGTCCCTGTAGGCCGCAAGATGGCGGCCGGCATCCAGGCAATGCAGCAGGCCTCGGGCCTAATCGCGGGGCTCCGGCCGGACTGGAGCAGTAATACCGGGATAATAACGTTCCCGGGACTCTCGGGGAGTAGGCTGAGGTGCCCGCCGGCCTAAATCTTGCCTTGGAACGGCGGATGGATGAGGATTAATTCTCGGCCGGTGGAGCTCAGCCGAGATGCGTCCTCTCCCCAGCACTTCCGGTCACGCCCCCGGGAAGAGGTTTTCTAAGAAAGGTTAAACTTAAAGTATGGGAAGCTCTGTACCGTGCTCATCACACAAAGATGAGCATGGCCATATGACTTCAGTTGCCCAGTCAGATAGAGGCGATAACAGAGCAAAGGATTTTGATACGTCTGCATTCAGGGGGACATCCTCCCCACCTAAGGTATGTACCAACTATGTTCCATCCCTGGTGTTTCTGCAAGAATAAATCCTTGGAAGGTAAGAGTTTTTGTTTTAAAAAAAAATTGCCCCCATATTTTGTAAACAGTTAGCTACTAATCCAGTTGTAGCCATCATCTAAAACAAAGCCATTTGTTCTAAATCCTGAGAATGCATCCATACAGGCTGAGAAGCAGTGATAAACGAACTTCCGACGGGACGTTTCGCGAAAGCGGACCGCGAACGCGGCCGATAGTTCGCGACCCGTAACGTTCGCGGCGGGCCCCATTGACTTCAATGGGAGGCGAACTTTGCAAACCTACAGGTCAAATTTGCAGCCACAAAATAATTAATAGCTGTGCAAACATAGTCCCACCACATGGCCAATGACATAACACATGTATGAGGTGAATCTGGGATCAACAACTACAAGCATTCTTTTTTTATATGGGAAATTGTTGTGACAATTCAGGACTGTGGAGCGCATGAAGGCAATGGAGGAGAGGGAAGGTCAGGGTAGGCAAAGAAGAGGGTGCAGGAGATGATCACCAGCAGCGTGACATACAGCAATGACACCTGCACCGTGATAGAGTCATCTGACACCAGCACCGTGATAGAGAGCACTGACATCAGCAGCGTGACATACAGCAATGACACCTGCACCGTGATAGAGAGCACTGACATCAGCAGCGTGACATAAAGCGCTAACACCAGCACCGTGATATACAGCACTGACAGCAGCACCGTGATAGAGAGCACTGACATCAGCAGCGTGACATACAGCAATGACACCTGCACCGTGATAGAGTGATCTGACACCAGCACCGTGATAGAGAGCACTGACATCAGCAGCGTGACATAAAGCACTAACACCAGCACCGTGAATATAGCACTGACAGCAGCACCGTGATATACAGCACTGACACCTGCACCGTAAGCAGCCCCAGGAGGAAGTCAGCATAGCACAGGGATGGTGGGAGCCCCTCATAATGAGCAGCCCCAGGAGGAAGTCAGCACAGCACAGGGATGGTGGGAGCCCCTCATAATAAGCAGCCCCAGGAGGATGTCAGCATAGCACAGGGATGGTGGGAGCCCCTCATAATAAGCAGCCCCAGGAGGAAGTCAGCACAGCACAGGGATGGTGGGAGCCCCTCATAATAAGCATAGCACAGGGATGGTGGGAGCCCCTCATAATATGCACAGCAGAGGTACAGCCCCAGGAGGAAGTCAACACAGCACAGGGATGGTGGGAGCCCCTCATAATAAGCAGCCCCAGTAGAAATATGACACCGCTCAACCTCTTCAAAGAGGAGGGTACGGGCATATAGTACGGTGTGCTTTTTTTGGACAAGGAAGTGAGCCAAATGAAGAAAGAAGGTCTGTGTGCTCGATTAAAAAAAATTGTTTATAGACATATACATGGTCTACTGGTCACATGTGTTGAATTCCTCCAAGATCCATGCCTCATTCATTTTTAGAAATGTGAGGTAGTTAACACTGTCGTGAGCTAGGCGAGTACGCTTATTGGTCACGATCCCCCCTGCTGCGCTGAACGTCCTTTCGGACAGCCAACAGTTCCACTGCAAATTGGGCAAGCTCTGGCCAGAGGTCAAGCCTGCCCACCCAGTAGTCCAGGGGTTCATCACTCCTCAGAGCGTCCACATCGGCCGTTAACCCGATGTAGTCAGACACCGGTCTAGGTGTTCCCTGATGCTGGATCCGGATGACACCTGTCAATGGGTCGGCTGAAAGAAAGACCTCATATCCTAAGTCACCAACACATCTTCAAACCGGCCTCTTCTTGCAGGCGCTGTTGGATTGGTACCCACAACTCCTTCTCTGGGAGTGGGAATTGCTCCTCTGCCAGCGCACGCAAAAGCAGAATGCAGCATTTCTTGAAGCAAGGCCTGGAAGTGCTCCATTCTGCCAGCCCTCTGTGACGGCGGTAACATTTCCGCCATTTTGTGTTTGTACCGGGGGTCTAAGTACGTTGCCACCCAGTACTGGTCCTTGACCCTTATGCTTTTTTACGGGGATCCCTATTAAAACACTGGAGCATGAAGGCCCCCATTTGCACTAAACTGGAAGCGGTGTGGTGGTCTGGCTCCTGCTCATCATTCAGGATAATGTCGTCCTCTTCATTCTCCTCTCCCCATCCACGCACAACAACAGGGATCCCAGAAAGGTTTAAAGCATGCTCTTCTTGCTCCTCCTCATCCGCCCCGGCACCATCCTCCTCTGACTCCTCTTCAGACTCCTGTTGTTCACTTGTCTCAGATAGAGTAGCCCCCCTGGGAATTCATCCAGCATTGCGACTTCCTCATCTTCCCGCTCCTGCTCCTCCACAGCTTGATCAATGACACGACGCAATGTACGCTCCATAAAGAAGGCATAAGGTACCATGTCACTGATGGCGCCATGGCTGCGACTGACCAGTTTGGTGATCTCCTCAAATGGCCTCAGAATTCTGCATGCATCGCGCATGAGCAGCCACTGGCGCAGTGAAAAAAACCCAGCTCCACAGAACCTGTTCTGCCGCAGAGTTCATACAGGTAGACGTTAACTGCACGTTTCTGCTGGAGCAGCCTATCAAGCATATAGAAGGTTGAGTTCCATCGCGTCGGGCAATCGCAAATAAGACGTCTGACCGGCAGATTGTGTCGCCGCTGAATGTCAGCAAGGCGAGCCATTGCCGTGTAAGATCTTCTGAAATGGGCCGAAATTTTCCTTGCCTGGTGCAAGATGTCCTGGATCCCAGGGTATTTGACAACGAATCGCTGCACGACCAAGTTTAAGACGTGTGCCATGCATGGCACGTGTGTCATTTTGCCCTGTTTCAATGCGCTAAGCAGATTGGCACCGTTGTAACACACCACTTTACCAACTGTCAAATTGAGCAGTGTTAGCCACTGATCTGCCTGTGAACGCAAAACTGAAAGGAGTACCGGGCCAGTGTGGCTCTTGGCTTCCAGGCACAACAGACGCAGCACGGCATGGCAACGTCTCACCTGGCATGTCAAATAGGTTCTGGGGAGCTTGGGCGGCGTAGCGGAAGAGATGCTAGCAGCGGAAAAGGAGGAGTCAGCCGAGGAGGAGAGGGAGGAGGATGGAGTAGGAGGAGGAGGAGAAGGGCCAAGCCTGCATGCAATCCATGGCGGTAAAACCAAATCTACACGGGTGCCACGGGTTACATGCTTGATGGCCGTCAGAAGGTTCACCCAGTGGGCAGTAAAAGTGATATACCTTCCCTGCCTGTGTTTGCTAGACCACGTGTCTGTGGTCAGATGTATCTTGGCACCGATACTGTGTGCCAGAGATACATTCACTTGCCGCTGAACATTGCCATATAGCTCTGGGATGCCCTTCTGTGAGAAATACTTCCTTCCTGGGACCTTCCATTGTGGTGTTCCAATGGCCACAAATTTTCGAAAGGCCTTCGAGTCCACCAGTTTATATGGCAGTAGTTGGCAGGCTATGAGTTCTGACAAGCCAGCCGTCAACCATTGGGCAAGAGGGTTATCCAGCATCATCATTTTTTTACGCTCAAACATTAGGTCCACGGAAGCCTGCCTTTTTGCAGAAAAACGTGAGCTTGGCGTGATGGAAGGTGGAGTGGAGGACAATTGTGAGGAGAGAGGAGAAGGAGAAGTAGAAGACGAGGCTGGACAGTGAGAGCCTGGAGTGTGGCTTTGTGTGTTCCGTTGCTCCCACTGGGCTCGGTGATGGCTGCTCATGTGCCTTCTTAAGGCGGTCGTCCCTAGGTGAGTGTTGGGCTTACCGCGACTAATGCGTTGACTGCAAAGATTGCAGATGGCAACGCTATTGTCAGCAGCGGACTCGTTAAAAAAAAGCCCGGTGTCCTGGGAGCGCCAGATGTGACTGTACATGGTCGATGACTCGCTCCTGATACATTTGCAGTCTGCTTTGTCCCTCCTGTGCAATGTAAGTTATTCCTGCTTCTCCTCCCTATCTGCTGGTCCTCCCTCTGAACTCCCCTCCTCTTCCTCTCTTGTGGGCACCCACGTGACATCACTAGACACGTCATCATCGACGTCACCTTCCCCACCGCTATAAGTAGAGATCTCGGAGTAGGCAGCAACACCGGGGACCAACCTCCTCCTTGGGCTGATCTGGGCACTGTCGTCAGACTGCTGAGTAGCGGTTGTTGCTACCTCCTCTTCCTGATCCAATACCAAGAGTGGCTGCGCATCAGAAATGTCTTGATATGGATCGGAAAATAATTCCTGTGACTCAAGCGGAAGGTATGTGGTGGTGGTGGTGTTGTTGGTGGTAGTGTCTTTGGGGGTGCACATAGCAGAGAGTGAAGAAGAGGGTGCAGATCGAGAGGATGAGGAGGGTGCAGAAGAGTAAGGCTGAGTGAGCCACTCAACCAAGTCTGGTGCGACCTTTAAAGTAATTGAACACACCTTCTGCAACTTCCCACTTTGGCTCAAGCCTGTTGCTCCTGCCCTACCCCTACCACCCCTGCGGAAGGGCCTGCCTCTTCCTCTGCCTGTCATTTTTTAAATGACCCTGTGACAAAACTCTCATTCCCTATACTGATAAAGGACTGCTGCAGTATAGGGCAGCAGTCAGCAGTAGTGCACCTCAACCCTATATATTGTGGACCTATACCAGTCCTTACGGAATAGCAGACTGCACCTCACTCAACCCTATGTACTGTAGCACCCTAGACCTTACCAGTCCTTATAAGGACCTTTGTGGAACAAGTAGGTTATGACTGATTAGCAGACTGTACATCAGTCCCTATACTGATGAAGGACTGCTGCAGTATAGGGCAGCGGTCAGCAGTAGTGCACCTCAACCCTATGTATTGTGGACCTATACCTGTCCTTATGTAATAGCAGACTGTACCTCACTCAACCCTATGTACTGTAGCACCCTAGACCTTACCAGTCCTTATAAAGACCTTTGTGGAACAAGTAGGTTGTGAATGATTAGCAGACTGTACGTCAGTCCCTATACTGATGAAGGACTGCTGCAGTATAGGGCAGCGGTCAGCAGTAGTGCACCTCAACCCTATGTATTGTGGACCTATACCAGTCCTTACGGAATAGCAGACTGTACCTCACTCAACCCTATGTACTGCAGCACCCTAGACCAAGTTACCAGTCCTTATAAGGACCTTTGTGGAACAAGTAGGTTGTGACTGATTAGCAGACTGTACGTCAGTCCCTATACTGATGAAGGACTGCTACAGTATAGGGCAGCGGTCAACAGTAGTGCACCTCGACCCTATGTATTGTGGACCTATACCAGTCCTTACGGAATAGCTGACTGTACCTCACTCAACCCTATGTACTGTAGCACCCTAGACCTTACCAGTCCTTATAAGGACCTTTGTGGAACAAGTAGGTTGTGACTGATTAGCAGACTGTACGTCAGTCCCTATACTGATGAAGGACTGCTGCAGTATAGGGCAGCGGTCAGCAGTAGTGCACCTCAACCTTATGTATTGTGGACCTATACCAGTCCTTACGGGAATAGCAGACTGTACCTCACTCAACCCTATGTACTGTAGCACCCTAGACCAAGTTACCAGTCCTTATAAGGACCTTTGTGGAACAAGTAGGTTGTGAATGATTAGCAGACTGCAGCACAAGGGCAGCAGTCAAGTATAATATTCTTTCTATATTTGGAAGAAAGGATATTATACGTGTACAAGCCTATTACCATACCAGTCCTGAAAAGAACCTTTGTGGACCTAATAGTAACAGCTACTGATTAAACTGACCCTCACTGCCTCACACACAGCTTCCTACCTGTCCCTAAAATAAACTGACAAAACAGAGGCTGCTGGAACAATAACTTGAATAGCACTTTTGTGGACCTAATAGTAACAGCTAATGATTAAACTGACTGTCCCTGCAGCACACAGCGTCCTGTTCCTTTCTCTACACTGACAAAAGACACTCAGGCTGCTGCAACAATCACTAGCACAGCACTGCCTCAAACCTATATCCTGAACTACACCTAACACCTATACCAGTCCTGAAAATAACTTTTGTGTACCAAATAGCTAGCAATTTGGGTCACTGCAATCTCTCCCTGCTCCACACAGCAACCTCTCCCTATAGTGACAGAAGAAAGAATGTAAAATGGCCGCCGGATTGGGTCTATTTATAAGTTAGGGGGAATGTCCAAGTGTCCATGTGCTGTAATGTCTCAATTGGCTGTCCTGTACCCCATGATGGATGTGTCATCATAGGTCAAAGTTCTTTTACACAGTAAACACGGAAGTCCGCCGGGCGAACGGCGGCAATAGCCCGCTGATCGGGCGGATGGCGAACAGCCGAAATTCACAGCGAAACGACCGCTGGGCGAACCGTTCGGCCATCACTACTGAGAAGGGGCTAATGAAATGGGATGGATCTCTGAAAGAATTTCAACCTTACCAAACAGATGTTATGGGTTTAAGAAGAAGTACAGGTCATTATAGAAAACATGCCGATATGTGTGATGTCTAGAGGTCATCTTTGACCTAGCTAATTGCATGAATGTGTATGTGGAATATGCAATATATGTCGTGTCGTGTGGCGTCCTGTCTCAGCTGCTGATAGCCCACCCAAATGACACCCCCCTTCTTTCTCACCATATCTGCGTGAGTGTAAAGCGAACTGTATTGACATGCAAATTACCTGAGCCAAGATAATTATCTATAATTGTGAATTGAAAGTACATTTACTAAAATGTGTTTGTTTTCAAGAGAGACAGTTTTGCGAGAGGTTTGTGGTGAGGTATTATGTTTTTTTGATAAATGGTACCGCTAAAAGATTTTTTACGAGTTGCTAATTTTTTTTATCACCATGGTGAATACATTTTTTTGGGGGGGAATTATTGGTATACCATAAAACAAAAATCCACATGGTATTAATATGTATACATATATACATATTAATACGTTGAGCGCAACAATTTTTAGTATTTAAAAAAAAAGTGCACTATTTATGTAATGTATATTTGTGTTTCATATGCTAATGTCTGGTTACAGGTATATAACCATTGGTTTATTTTGTTTCTAGGAGGAAAAAATGAATGTTTATTACTAAAATTGTATTGGTGTTTTATCCCTCAGATTCGATAATTGGGTTTCATGGCTTTCAGAACAAAAGGATATCACAGCCTCCATAGATATTTTTTTTTCTTTTTCAAGGTTTCAGCACCATTATATAGTTGGTGCTTCTATTTGTCAGCCCATTCGGCTGTGTTTTGGACTACCCAAGTGTGTATTGTATGTTCTGATCCAATTCTCAAAAAATCAGTGGCTATGCTGTCTTTTGTGTAGACTTGTTTAAGACTGCTTAATTCCCCTGCTGTTATTGTAATTAGTTACACACCCAGCCACTGCTTTCTTTTCAAGCATTGCTCTTTGGCTAAGGTATGTTAATGTCCCTAACAATCTGTGTGTCCCCAAGTGTATTTCAAGCCAGCATCCTGCCCAGTGTCACTGTTTTTACTTGGTTATTTGCTACCAATTGTCTAATGTGTCTTTGGTGTATCTGTCAGTAATATCTGTGTGTTTCAAGGCACACCAGCTGGCTCAAATAGTACCCCCTACTGTTCAGCGATTCCATCACCTTAGTGTTGATTTTTCTTTGCCTGTTGGCCAATTGTGTCTGGTAGCAGCAGTTCCTCAAGCTGGATACACATTATGCAATATTTTTGTTGTTCCGTTTCTTTTAGATTTACCTTCAGATGTGTAGTATGAGGGCCTGCCTGATGGCATACAAGTTGAGAGTGTATAGGTCTGGCCTCATATTGTATAGTTTTGGGTAAGGCTGGAGAAGAGTTGTGCAGGAAGATTGTATGGGGTGTTACCAGCTCTTGGCTGTTCCAAGGACCCTCACTTTGGTTATATGTGTGGGCATGCTGTATTCTCCTCGGTTAATACCCATAGGTGTCCTTCCTGTCCTAGACTCCTGGTGTAACTTAGCTAGTTGTCCGTGTCCTGCATGCCAGGAAGACCAGGGCCCCAGTGCTGCACTATGCCCCTGTCATTCATGTGAGTCCTGTCTGAAGAGTGTAGGTAGTATTTAGTTTGTATGGGTGAAGGATAACATTGTCTGATTACCGAATTGATAAAGGAGGGAAAAGGGGTGTAGCCTCTATAAAGAATTGAGTGTACCTGTTGGCAGGTGGTTTTTAATCTGGGTATTCAGACTATTTCCCATACTTAGGATAAAGAGAGGTTTAATGGAGACTGCCGTTGGAGCTGGAGGTGGTACACTGGGTACCTTAAAACACTATGGTGCTGGAGATACTCAAGACCACATTGGGAGGTCTTGTGCTATATATCAGGGAAGCAGTTAGGAAAACAAACTTTGCAAGCACAGGCAGGTGGGGGAAGTATCCAGATTGCCTATGAGTCGTAATAGATTGGTGGATGACTCATTTCCAGGATTGTCAAAATCTAACTTGCACTGTTCTCATCCCTAATGACAGGAATGGAACATTGTGCAGATATCACGGTCAATCTGGGTACTATCCTATCAGACCCTACTGTGTTGCACCCTGGAGTCCATCTTGTTCTGATGGTTTGAGTCTGGACAGCCTCAGATGACTGGTACTAATGAGTGCTGGAGAAAGGAAGGTGTTGTGCTATGTGAAAAGGCAACAATGATGGCACATGAGGGGGTCATGTCTAATGGATGCCAGGGTAGTGTCCCAACTGGTCCTAAACAAATTTAGTGACAGTGATCCTGTTCACCCGTTGATCACTAATATGGGAGAGGAGTTACCTATTTTTTTTTTTGTTCCTCTTTATTTATTTTTTGCTAAGTTGCTGCTGCAAAGGTGGCAATGTATTATTTTTCAGGACAGTTATATATTATTTGTTTGTTTTTATGAATGCAGATTCAATGCTCTTTGACATAAAGTGAAATGTGTGTGCTAAATGGTCTGGGTTGAAGCAGCATTAAACCTGTATGTCTTTTTTAATTTTTGCTTATTTTATTTTTTTCTCTTCTTTCTCTTTCCTACCTTCTTTGTTTCATATTCTTATCTTTAATCATTTTAAGTGATGGTACCAGTCCATTAACTGATAATGTTCTTCTATATCTTTAAGGCACCTTTCACACTGGGGTGGGGATGGCGTCTGCGGTAAAATGTCACTATTTTTAGAACTTTATTGCCAATTTCGAGACGCTATGTATACACCGGTCCTTCACCGATCCAAAGATGCTACTAGCAGGACTTTTTTTTAGCATCCTGCCAGTGCACTGCTCCAGTGTGAAAAAAAAAGTAACAAAATAACTATAATCCGCGACACACCTCCGTTGCTTGCGCCACCAGCAACTCCGCATAGAGGACAGCGAAAATCGCAGTCACAGAAACAAAATCAGACTGCAAGGCATACCAGAGGCAACATCTGGAGCGGATTTGAAACCCACTGTCATAACTGTCCTCAATAAAGTTCTGGGAAGAGAGTCCTCATCACCAATTGAGCTGGATCGTGTACACAAAGTGGGGGGGCCGGGGGGTGCCCGAGATGGTCATGTCCGAGATGTTCTTTGCCGTGTACACTATTACACCCTAAAAGAGGAAATAATGCAGAAGGCTTGGAGCTTAGGCCCAGTAGACTTCTTCGTAGCCTCTATCCACCTGTACCCAGATCCATCTTGCCATACACTGTATCGTGTGGTGTGCCCTCTATTTGACCTCATACAGCAAGCTGGGGCTTCCTATACTTGGGGCCACCCTTTCAGCCTTAAGGTGACTAGAGGCGACAGCAAGTTCACACTGTCAGACCCAGACCAGCTGCCTGACTTCTTTATTTTCCTTGAAGAAGAACCGATATATGTCCTGAACTGGCTGGATCCTCCAGACGATGGATCAAGACAGATGGGACTTGGCCCATTCCCGCAATGCCATAGACGTCCTAGGTCTCGAACGGTATCCTCCGGCCCTGGAATAAGACAACCTACCTCTCCAGAAGATTGACCCAGAAGTACACTGGAGAACACTGCCTTATCCTCTTCCTCCACACCATTCACCTCAACGGGAGATCCTAATGGCTCTGATGCATTCCTGGCAGGTTTGTTCTACCCTCTGATCCCCTGCCTGTGGCATTTCCCTTGCTATCCGTGCCCTTCAACATAATTGATCAGGTACTGTCTGACTATAGGGGACAGCACTATCAGTTCTTTTCCTACCCTTTGCCAATACAATTGTCTGGCTGGGGTTCGGGAGAGAACACAGGTAATAGATACTTTTTGTTCCACACTGTGATGGGCGTCAGGCCATGCCAGACTACGATGAATGTTTTGCATGTGTTGTCCCACTCCCTATATGACACATGATTGTGGATATCTACAGAAGTAAGGGGATCGAATCAGGGAGGAGACATGGTCTCCGGTCATGATAGTTTTCTGCTCCAGGTGAGGCATGTATAGTACATGCCACACAGATGGTGAACTTGAATACCTCCGAAAGTTGGTCCTCTGATATCCCTTTCTACCTTTTATTTTTATTTTTTTCTGTCAGCTTGAACTACTATAATTACTTATTATATACCCTCCTAGGTTAAATATTTGGGCTTAATGCACATATCTTGTTGATTGTTATTATCTGTTGTTCTTATAACTGAAATGATATGTACTATGTTAATAGTTGAGTGTAGGGATGAGCTTCGAGTTCGAGACGAACTCATGTTCTACTCGAACATTGCCTGTTCGCCTGTTCAGCGAACAGTGAACAATTTGGGCTGTTCGCAGCAAATTCGAAAAGCCGGAACACCCTATACAAGTCTATGGGAGAAATCTAAAGTGCTAATTTTAAAGGGTAATATGCAGGTTACTGTCCTAAAAAGTGTTTGGGGACCCGGGTCCTGCCCCAGGGGACATGGATCAATGCAAAAAAAGTTTTAAAAACGGCCGTTTTTTCAGGAGCAGTGATTTTAATAATGATTAAAGTGAAAAAATAAAAGTGTAATATTCCTTTAAATTTCGTAGCTGGGGGGTATCTATAGTATGCCTGTGAAGGGGCGCATGTTTCTGGTGCTTAGAACTGTCCCTGCACAAAGTGTCATTTGTGCAGGAAAAAAAGTCTTTTAAAATCACTTGCGGCTATTGTCGGGTCCCGTAATACAGAGAACACTCAATGAGTGTTCTCTGCATTAGCCGACAATTCATTCATTCATTGATAAAAAAAAAAAAAAAAAAAAGCGTGGGGGTCCCCCTAAATATCCATAACCAGACCCTTCAGGTCTGATATGGATATTAAGGGGAACCCCGCATCAAATTTAAAAAATTTTTTACGTGGGGGTCCCCCTAAAAATCCATATCAGACCCTTTATCCGAGCACGTAACCTGGCAGGCCGCAGGAAAAGAGGGGGGGATGAGAGAGCGACCCCCCCTCCCTCCTGAACCGTACCAGGCCACATACCCTCAACATTGGGAGGATGCTTTGGGGTCTGTGACCCCTCAAAGCACCTTGTCCCCATGTTGATGAGGACAAGGGCCTCATCCTCACAACCCTGGCCTGGCCGTTGGTTGTGAGGGTCTGCGGGCGGGGGGCTTATCAGAATCTGGAAGCCCCCTTTAACAAGGGGACCCCCAGATCCTGCCCCCCCCCCTGTTTGAAATGGTAAGGGGGTACAAAAGTACCCCTACCATTTCACAAAGAAAGTGTCAAAATGGTTAAATAAGACAAACACACTTTTGAAAAATTCCTTTATTAAAAATAAAAAAAATAAAAAAAGATTCCAGCGGTGCTAATCCACTCTTGCTATCCAGCGACGGGTCTCCGGGGTCCAGCGATGGATGATCATATCCAGCGACGGGGGATCTCTCAGTCCAGCGCTGTCCATACATCCTTCTTCTGTCTCCACTCCGGAGACACTGCAGAGATCCCAGCGCTGACGTTTCTTATATTAGGAGGTCGGGGCCACTCGTCACCTGACCCCGCCCCTCTGACGCTGGAGAGGGAAGCCAGGGGTTCCCCAGTGACGTATGGGTGACTCCGCCCCCTCTGATGTAACGGAAACCTGCGTTACATCAGAGGGGGCGGGGTCACCCACACGTCACTGGGGAACCCCTGGCTTCCCTCTTCAGCGTCAGAGGGGCGGGGTCAGGTGACGGGTGGCCCCACCCTCCTAATATAAGAAACGTCAGCGCTGGGATCTCTGGACCCCGGAGACCCGTCGCTGGATAGCAAGAGTGGATTAGCACCGCTGGAATCTTTTTTTTATTTTTTTTATTTTTAATAAAGGAATTTTTCAAAAGTGTGTTTGTCTTATTTAACCATTTTGACACTTTCTTTGTGAAATGGTAGGGGTACTTTTGTACCCCCTTACCATTTCAAACAGGGGGGGGCGGGATCTGGGGGTCCCCTTGTTAAAGGGGGCTTCCAGATTCTGATAAGTCCCCCGCCCGCAGACCCTCACAACCAACGGCCAGGGTTGTGAGGATGAGGCCCTTGCGTGCTCGGATAAAGGGTCTGATATGGATTTTTAGGGGGACCCCCACGTCATTTTTTTTTAAATTTGATGCGGGGTTCCCCTTAATATCCATATCAGACCTGAAGGGTCTGGTTATGGATATTTAGGGGGACCCCCACGTCAATTTTTTTTTTTAATTTGACACGGGGTTCCCCTTAATATCCATGTCAGACCTGAAGGGCCTGGTAATTGAATTTAGGGGAACCCCCACGCTTTTTTATTTTTTATCAATGAATGAATGAATTGTCGGCTAATGCAGAGAACACTCATTGAGTGTTCTCTGTATTTACGGGACTCGACAATAGCCGCAAGTGATTTTAAAAGACTTTTTTTCCTGCACAAATGACACTTTGTGCAGGGACAGTTCTAAGCACCAGAAACATGCGCCCCTTCACAGGCATACTATAGATACCCCCCAGCTACGAAATTTAAAGGAATATTACACTTTTATTGTTTCACTTTAATCATTATTAAAATCACTGCTCCTGAAAAAACGGCCGTTTTTAAAACTTTTTTTTGCATTGATCCATGTCCCCTGGGGCAGGACCCGGGTCTCCAAACACTTTTTAGGACAGTAACCTGCATATTACCCTTTAAAATTAGCACTTTAGATTGTGAACGTTCGAGTCCCATAGACTTTAATAGGGTTCTAAAGTTCACACGAAGTTTAGGTCTGTTCGCAGGTTCTGGTGCGAACCGAACAGGGGGGTGTTCGGCTCATCCCTAGTTGAGTGGGAGCATATATGCAATCCCTAAAACACTGGTTCAATCTATTCAGTGAGACTTAGAGCCTGATGCTTCCTTAAAGATAATAAGGATCTCCCCTCACCCCTTTTCTATATTTTTTCCTCCTTTTAGTTTTTTTTGTAACGGTAGGAACCTACACTGTCTTTTTAAGACGATTCCTCTCAGAAGCGACTGCCCTATACCTCATATACGGATTAAATATTAGGTGTGCTAAATACCCAATATCTATGCCTGCTATGCTGTCAGGACCACGACTCAGGTCAATCCATCTCGACCTTTCTCCCACAGTAGGATTGGTAAAGTTTGTGCCTAAAGCGTGACATTCCACGCAGTGCTTTGCCTTTGCGAACACATTAGTACTATTAGACGCTTCTTCTTAGGTATCTTTCAATCTAAACCCCATTTCCTTCTTTATCCCTACACCTTCCTCCCCCCCTTCCCCATCCCACCTTTCTGTTCTATACTTCCCACTACTGCCTTTCTCCCTAACCCTCTATATCTTACCCCCTCCCCCTTTTCTATAGCTCTCTGCAATCAAGCATGGCTCACACAGTGATTTATCTGCCCCAATTAAAATTCTGTTCATATAATGCAAACAGTCTCAACATCACCTCGAAATGCGGGCAAATCCTTTAAGAAAAATCCACAAATGTCAGGTTAATGTTCTTCTACTACAGGAGACCCATTTCCACTATGACTCCACCCCTTTCTGCTCCAACAGATACCTTAATAGATGGATTCACAGTACCAACCTGACACAAAAATCTAAGGGAGTATTTATTGCTTTCCATAAAACACTCCCAATTGAAATACTTGATCATTTGATGGACCCCCAGAGAAGATACGTTTTGTGAAAACTTGCCTAACACTCATCAAATCCCATCAGCCTTGCAATACCTAAAGACCTTGGTGGGTTTCATGGAGGGCAAGCTCATACTCGGAGGAGATTTTAGTGCTCCCCTGAATCCACTTCTGGATTCCTCGACTTCCCGTTCTTCTATATCTTTTCCTAAGCTGCAGGATCTGAAACGTGCCATATATAATGTGCATCTTATTCACGTCTGGAGGATACTGTACCCAAGATCCCGGAACTACACCCACTTCTCTAACTTTCACCAATAGTCGCATTGATTGTTTTTTGATTGACCATGGCTGCCTAGACTGGTCCCCAGAATGTGAAATTGATCCTATGGTTTGGTCTGATCATTCTCCCATATACTTGACATTCTTGATCCCCTCCACCCCAGTGAAAGAGTGGACATGGCAGCTAAACGACTCGCTACTAACAGACCCAGGGTGTGATACACGGATCTCAGAGACCATATCAAATTTTTTTGTGGATCACGCTTCTGACGACACTTCACCACCCATTAAATGGGAGGCACTAAAGGTGGTTTTGCGGGGCGGCTTTATTCAAATGGGAGCTCGCCTAAAGAAAGAATGCTTGGTTGCAATAGATTCCACAGTACATACATTTAGGACACTGGAGACTACCCATAAGCACTCTCCGAAGGTGGAAACGCTTACAGAGGTTTCCTCCGCACGCACCCAGCTCAGGGAACTATATGAAGCACCAGTCCATACATTTACGAACAAACTTGGCTTTCATCAATACCAATTTCAGGACAAATGTGGTAGATCATTGGCTCGTACCCTACATACTAAACAACCTACCACCTTTATATCCCACATACAGGACAATTCAGGGGAAACCATTTTCTTGCCTTCTAAAATGGGCCAGATATTAAGGGTTTTATCAACCCCTATATAAAATAACTGCTGCAAGCAATGTCAACTCTCCCTCTCCCTCTACTGCGGCGGAAGCCCAGACCTCATATATTTCACAAACTGCATTACCTACTTTAGATGACAAAATGATAGAGGACCTTGAAACATCGATCTTGGAAGACGAAGTTGCTTGCGCCATCGCTGCTACCCCATCCGGTAAAAGTCTGGGCCCTGGTGGCTTTACTCGAAAATCCTACAAACAATTTGCCCCCCCGCTTACCCCCTTCTTAACAAAAGTGTTTAACTCCCTGTCCAAGGGATTAGTGTTTCCTCATCCTCCTCCTCGTCCTTCTCCTCTTCCTGTGTGATGGGTGGGACAGCAGGAACACTGTCTGGATAAAGGGGGCCTTGAGAGGCAAGGAAGTCCTCCTCTTCCTGCCTCTGTTCTGCCTCAAGTGCCTTGTCCATTATTCCACGCAGCGTATGCTCCAAGAGGTGGACAAGAGGTACAGTGTCACTGATGCATGCACTGTCACTGCTCACCATCCTTGTGGCCTCCTCAAACGGTGACAGGACAGTGCATGCATCCTTGATCATGCCCCACTGGCGTGGTGAGAAAAAACCAAGCTCCCCTGATCCTGTTCTGGTGCCGTAGTCGCTCAGGTACACATTGATGGCCCTCTGCTGCATGTGCAGCTGCTGCAGCATGGCCAGCGCTGAATCCCACCTGGTGGGCATGTCACATATAAGGCGGTTCTTGGACAGGTTCAACTCCTTTTGGAGTTCAGCCAGCCAAGCACTGGCATTAAATGATCGGCGGAAATGCACACAGACTTTCCTGGCCTGCTTCAGGACATCCTGTAAGCCCGGGTACCTGCCCAAGAACCGCTGCACCACCAGGTTAAGGACGTGAGCCACACAGGGCACATGGGTCAGTTGTTCCTGTCGGAGGGCAGAGAGGAGGTTGGTGCCATTGACACAAACCACCATTCCTGGCTTAAGCTGGCGTGGCGTCAACCACCTCTCGGCCTGCCCCTGCAGTGCTGACAAAATATCTGCCCCAGTGTGGCTCCTGTCCCCCAAACAAACCAGCGCAAGCACGGCATGACATTGTTTTACCTGCGTACTTGCGTAGGCCCTTGAACGCCTACGGAGCACTGCTGGTTCCAAGTACTGGAAGAGGCCATGGAGGAAAAAGAAGAGGAGGGGGTGGAGGAGAGGGGTGTGTCACAACCAGTAGTAGCATTTTGGAGGCGTGGTGGTGGAACAACCTCCAACACTACTGCACCTTGTCCTGTACCCTTCCCAGCTACCAGAACAGTGACCCAATGGGCCGTGAAAGACAGGTAACATCCCTGTCCATGCCTGCTGGACAATGAGTCAGCGCTAATATGCACCTTAGCACTGACTGCCCTGTCCAGCGAGGCAAGGAAATTGCCTTCCACATGCCGGTAGAGAGCCGGAATCGCCTTCTGTGAGAAAAAGTGGCGTTTGGGGACCTGCCACTGAGGAACTGCGCATTGCACAAACTCACAGAAGGGGGCCAAGTCTACCAACTGAAAAGGCAGCAGTTGAAGTGCTAGCAATTTAGCCAAGCTAGCATTCAACCGCTGGGCATGTGGATGGCTGGGAGTGAACTTCTTCCTACATTTCAGCAGCTGGGGCAGGGAAATTTGCCTGCTACAATTGGACATGGGTGTACTGCTAGCAGAGTGCCTGCAAGCACTTGGCTGTAACACAACTAATTCTACACCTTCATTCCTCTCAGTGCAGGTTTCAGAGAGGACTGAAGGTCTAGTGGGGTTGGAGATCCCAGCTGATGAGGAGCAAGGAGAGGTCCGCTTTGTTCTTTGGTGTGGGTCTTTGAGGTACGCTTGCCAACAAGCTGCATGGCAGGTCAACATATGTCTGGTCAAGCATGTGGTGCCCAAGCGGCTGATGTTTTGGCCACGCGAGATACGCTTGAGACATATGTTGCAAATAGCAGCGGTGCAATCTGATGCACTCGTCTCAAAAAAGGCCCACACCAAATAACTTTTAGAATAACGCGCAGAGGCAGCACCCTGCACAGGTGGAGCTCTGTGGTGTGATTCAGTCAGTGTGTTGCCCTTAAGCTGGACCCTGGAGGGCATCCGGCCTTGTTGGAGATGTGCCTCCTCCTCCTCCTCCTCTCTCCTACCAGGCACCCACGTGGAGTCAGTGACCTCATCATCCCCTCCCTCTTCATCACTGGAGCAAACCTGGCAGTATTCTGCAGCTTTTTGAACATGACCTTCTTGACATCCCCTCTCTCTGCTCTCACGCTAATGCCTTCCTTCAGCTGAGTATCATCATCAGAGTTCAGGGGACTCCTCAGGAGGACGTGGTGGGTCTAGTGAAGGAGTGACTGATGATGACATTGAGATGAGGGAAGAGGATGCGTTGGCAGCTGCTTTTCTAGTACCCTGAGCCTGGGTGAGAGAGAATGAGTAGGATAAAGAGGGCTTGGTCATCCATTCTACCAAGTCTTTGGCATGATGCAGCTCAACACGTCCAGCTGCTGAAAATAGGGACAAGCGTGTCCCATGGCCACGTGCTTATGACGATGCACTGCGTCCATGACCAGCACTGTTGTCTCTAGACACAGAGCCTGCTTGCCCTCTTTTATTGGCTTGTGCCTGTCTACCTCTCCTTGTTGGCCTTCCAGACATGGTAATGGCCTGCAGGGAGATGGGAAAACCAGCAATTGGGTAGTGTATATTGTGCTGGAGGCACGCAACACCCACTAACTCCTGCAGATGCCTGTATGAAAGAACACTAGCAATAAAGGGTAGATACAGGTGTATACTGGGCTGGAGGCTCACAACACCCACTAACTACTGCAGATGCCTGTATGAGAGAACACCAGCAATAAAGGGTAGACACAGATGTATGACCTCCCCCTCCACACTATTGGCTGCCGCCCGCTTATGAATCGCCTTTCCCGGATACGGGTAGCGATCACAGCGAATCCATTACAGCGGACTGGCGGGGCCCTTTATAGAGCCTGCGCCCGTCTGGATGAGCATTCAGGGCCGCGGGAATGTGGGATCACAGATATGTGTACCATGGCATCATTTCATCATGGTTACACTCGATGCCCACTTCCTCCTCTCCCCTGCACATGACTTCCTGACTGTGGCGGTCATGTGATCCATTGGGAGAGAGAAAGCCTTGTAACCAATATCATGATGGTGCTCTATGAACGAGTCTGTGCCCCTCTTGTAGTACTTATTATGGCTTAACACTATAGGGTGCCTACCCTTCTCCCATTACTGCCGTAGACCTATACGTGATATTATGGTGGTTGTGACCTCCTGGCCAATTATAATATACAACCCAGTGACCCCGGAAGTGTGATTTCTTGATTGGGGACACAGCAGCTAAATGAGACATTGAGTAGGCTGAGACATTCGTGGTGTCCAGGCGTAGCACTAAACGTCATTCCTAATTTCATTATGATTTGTGTCTATGTTTTGATGTGATGACTGACTGTAATTCCTGATGGTTGCGTGCAGATATAGACATGTATATGTTTGGATCAAAACAGGCATATGAATGGTCTGCTTCATGCATGTGCTGAATATTTCAGTGTCTAAGTAATCAAAACAAGCCTATGAATGGCCTGCTTTACGTATGTGTTGAATATTTTAGTGCTTGGTTTCAATTTCCTGCCCCGCCCATTTATGGGTGGATCAGGTTTAGAGCAGTGCATTTAAAAGGTAGCAATATGGGGGTGAGAGTAAGCCCCTGTTGATGACCGCTTGTGTCAAAGCGCGTCGGGCAGCATTACTTGCATCCCACATTGCTTTTTTCCTCATACAATTTGTTCTTGTGATCACTTTTTATTTTTGTACAATATGTATATTTTTAATAAAACCAACCTTTTTTTTTACCTGCACCATCCGGAGATCTCTTTTTTCTTTTTCCTGTTACATACCACCTCCACGAGCCCCTCTTTTTGAAACCTGAACGCATTGGGCCCTCTGGATATCATCACTTTCAAAAGTGAGTACAGCATTGGTCGGCAAGCTTTGGCCTTACGTGTCTCCATCCGAGACTAAGGACACCCATAGGAGGATTCTACATCACGATTCAGCCCACTGGAAGCTGGGATACACCCTTCTGGGATTACAAGCTCTTTTGACCCACTGTCGTAGGGCATGTGGGTCCGACAGCTCTGGTAAGAGTACCTACCTTATATTCATAGAGTGCTGCAGAGATTGCTACAGACAAATAGATTGCTGTTGTTGGTGTCCATATTGTCCTGGGTGATATGAGAAGACTGACCATACAAGGAGACTTTTGCTTAAACTGATGAACTGTATATACTGACGAACTGATAATAGTTTGTCCACACAGGATTCATATTATGTGACCCCACTGTTGCCATACTAATTTGGCATTGTTATTGTTATATTGCACTAACCACTGCACCGTGTTTTTGATGTTGTTTACACTCTTCTTGCAATAAGCTCAAAACTTTTTTTCTGTCCTTTTAAACACAGGTTGTTTATACCTACTCAGAATTCACTTTCTGGTTCCGTAGTGTAATCACTTCACAACGCTACATTTTTTGTTTTCACATGTATTTTAACTTTGTTTGAATGTTAGCAGCTAATTTTGTTTAAGTAAGCGCAGTGTTTTGCCTCTCTTTCCCACATTTCTTTAGATACAGATGTATACTGTGCTGTGCTGGAGGCCCACAACACCCACTAACTCCTGCAGATGGCTCTATTTGAGAACAGCAATAAAGGGTAGATACAGGTGTATACTGCGCTGGAGGCACACATCACCCACTAACTCCTGCAGATGGCTGTATTAGAGAAAACCAGCAATAAAGGGTAGATACAGGTGTATATTGTGCTGTGCTGGAGGCACACAACACCCACTGTCAGAGAAATGCCCATAATGGACGTACGACTGGGCAATCTGCGGTGCGCCTGTGCGCGCGTGCGCATGCCGTTTGGCGCCTAGCGCCCTATTTAGGTGGCCCCCGCAGTGTGCTCGGTGCTGTCTGATCTGCAGCTCCCTGTGCCCTAGTACCCGTAACCCTGCTTGAAACTCCTGATCTCCTGACTACTCGGCTTGACCCTTGGATCATCCTGTTTGCTGCCTGCCTTTGACCTCGGCCTGTCTGTGACCTTGAACCTGCCTGCTCCTCTGTACCGCGCTGCCCGCCTGTTGCCAACCATGCCTGTGACCCGGACTTTGAACTTGCTTGATCCTTTGTACTGCACCACCTGCCTGTTGCCGACCGTGCCTGGACTTGCTTCACCAGCTCTTGCTCTGCATCAGCTGCCAACGTCCAGCTGCCAGGTGACCTCCGACCCATCTGCATCAGGCCCTTGGGCCTCTTCTCCTGCATCTAACCCGCCAGGCTCTCATACCAGTCTGTGCTCCCGTGCTTCCTGTCCATACTACCAGGGGCCGCGAACCAGACACGTAAGGGAGACCCTCCCCTGCTACCTCCGGCTCATCAGTCAGGTACGCAAAGTCTCACACCCACTAACTCCTGCAGATGCCATTATTATAGAACACCAGCAATTAAAGGGTAGATACCGGTGTATATTGTGCTGTGCTGGAGGCACAAAACCCCCACCAACTCCAGCAGATTCCTTTATTATAGAACACCAGCAATAAAGGGTAGATACAGGTGTCTATTGTGCTGTGCTGGAGGCACACAACACCAACTAACTCCTGCAGATGGCTCAATTAGATAACAGCAATATAGGTAGATACAAGTGTATACTGCGTTGGAAGCACACAACACCCACTAACTCCTGCAGATGGCTCAATTAGAGAACAGCAATATAGGTAGATACAGGTGTATACTGCACTGGAAGCACACAACACCCACTAACTCCTGCAGATGGCTCAATTAGAGAACAGCAATATAGGTAGATACAGGTGTATACTGCACTGGAAGCACACAACACCCACTAACTCCTGCAGATGGCTCAATTAGAGAACAGCAATATAGGTAGATACAGGTGTATACTGCGCTGGAAGCACACAACACCCACTAACTCCTGCAGATGCAGGAAACAGCCTGAGCTATAATTGGCCACAGGCATCCTGCCTGTGGCCAATCATGGCTCTCCTCGCTGCCAGCGCTGTGATTGGCCAAGCATGCGGGGTCGCAGTGCATGCTTGGCCAATCATGAGCCAGCAATGCACTGCGATGGCGCAGTGCATTGTGGGGTGTGAGCGCCACGCAAATTTGGCGCGAACGGCCCATAACGTTTGGTATTCGCTAAACGTGCGAACAGACGATGTTCGACTCGAACATACGTTCGACTCGAACACAAAGCTCCTCCCTAGCCCTTAGGAACAACCTATCTAGCTACCTAGCTATCCATGGCATTATTGTAGGTCCTGTCTATACTAAAATTGCTCTCTTTGCGGATGAAGTATCCCTGTCCTCCAGTATTCAGGCGTTCCAGAGATATGAAGACGTAAGTAACTTCAAAGTTAACCATAGTAAGTAGGAAATCCTCAATATTTCACTCGCAAAGGAGGCCCTTCAACAACACTCGTCTTCCTTCCCTTTCAAGACGAGCTCTACCTCTATTCGCTATCTAGGAATTCACATCCCAACGAACGCAACTCAACTCTTTTTCAGCAACTTTACCCATCTGCTCCTCAGAACACAAGCAGATCTGACTATATACGCATCCAAATGGCTTTCTTGGTTGGGTAGGTTGAATGCTTTGAAAATGGATGTTCTCCCTTGGTTCTTATATCTCTTTCAAATCATCCCTATCTATATTCCCACCTTGTTCTTTAAAAGACTCCGTCAGATCTTCTCCAAATTTATATGGAAAGTGGACCGTCCCAGGATAAGATATGATACAATGATTCTTCCGAAGGCCTGGGGTGGAGCGGGTGTCCCAGACGCCTCCATATATCACAAGGCGGCGGTACTCACATGTATCATATATTGGTTTAATCACCCCTTGTCCAAACTCTAGGTTCAACTAGAGAGTCATCTCAGTGAGATTGATCTTTGCGTTTTTCCGTGGACTCCTATGGCTCAACGTAAAGATGCCTACTGCTCTTACCCGTCAGACGCTGCAGGTGTGGGACCGTTTGGTCTCAGCTGGTAAAATATCTAAACCACAGGGCCCTATGAATCCTCTCTTTGGGACCCCGGCCTTCCCTCCAGCTGTAAGTGGGAGGAGATTTGGACCCTGGAATAGGGAGGATCATAGACTCCTAGCACAGGTCCTTTGCGCGGACACATCTTTAAGAATGGATACGCCTCCCCAGACAGCTTTAGAGGAACAATGCTCCACATTTGGTGGGCATGCCCTTCCATTCGGAAATTCTGGCAAAAAGCCTTTGACTTATACTGCAGGCTGATGGCGACCTCAATTAAGCCCACACCAGAGGTAGCTCTCCTATCTATGATCCCAGGACCCCTCAAGTTGATTAAAAGGGATATATTACGTCACTTTGTGGCCGTAGCTAGGATGGTGATTCCCCGTCATTGGAGAACAGCGGATGTACTTTCCATGGGGAATTGGGCTGTTGAAGTGGATCAGATAAGAGATCTGGAGCGTCTGTTGGCACAGGAATTTGGGAAGGAGGAACAGTTCTCCATCACTTGGACCTGATGGTCAATGTTTTGTTACTCTGAAGACTTCACTTTATGGGCTACAGGTGACCCAGCCCCATCTACCGGTTAGCCATGTTGGAGCGATATTCACCCCCTTTAACCCCCCCCCCCATTGCTTTCTTTAGATGTACCTTTTCTTCTCTCTCCCTACCTGTTCCCCTTCTCGCGTGAACTGTGGTCTAATGCCCTGCATAGATCCATGAATTAGATATATATCTTAAATTGATAAGGGATCCCTACAGCATACCATCCCGTTAAGGATGGACCACATTACATTATGGATCTGGGTTCAATTAGAATGGAATTATATGTTGTAACCCACCCACATGTTATTATTTACTCTTCTTTGAGGCATGTAGCTATACTGCGCTGCACCACTATTACTTCAGTAATACGTAAGATAAGATACATCATATTCTGTTAAGGTATACCTCACTGCTATATGTAAGCTACATGTCTATAATATAATGTAACGTGATTACTACATTTGTTATTCTCTAACCTTTCAATATAATAAGATTGAAAAGAATGTCTGTGTAATGTATTCTCTTACATCTCTTTACTTTTTCACTAACTTTTTCTATCGCAGGATTTTGCCTTAATATACAGTGGTGTGAAAAAGTGTTTGCCCCCTTCCTCATTTCCTGTTCCTTTGCATGTTTGTCACACTTAAAGAGGAGGGCCGGTTATACAAAAAAAAAAAAAAAAGTCAGCAGCTGCAAACACTGCAGCTGCTGACTTAATCAACACACTCACCTGTCCAGGGTGCCCGCGATGTCGGCCGCCCGAGGCCGACCCGTCCCTCGGCTCTCGGGTCCCGGTGCTGCCATTCCTTGTAAGGGAAACAGGCAGTGGAGTCTTACGGCTTCACTGCCCGTTTCCTACTGCGCATGCGCGAGTCCCGCCGCTACTGCGCATGCGCGAGTCCCGCAGCGCTTTCTGAAGCGCTTTCCCAGAACACAGCGCGACTCATTACCCAGAAGACGCCGCGACGAAGACAGAAGACAGAAGATCTCCGCGGAGGAGGAAGAGGAAGATTAGGAGAAAGTGCCTAGCAACAGGCATTTCTGGTAAGTAAAAAAAAAATTTTTTTTTCATTTTTTTTTTTTATATTTTTTTGTAATTTTTAATATTTTTTTTGTTTTCAGGGTGGCCCTCCACTTTAAGTGTTTCGGAACATCAAAAAAATTTAAACAATAGTCAAGGACAACACAAGTAAACACAAAATGCAATTTGTAAATGAAGGTGTTTATTATTAAAGGTGAAAAAAAATCCAAACCATCATGGCCCTGTGTGAAAAAGTGATTGCCCCCTAAACCTAATAACTGGTTGGGCCACCCTTAGCAGCAACAACTGCAACCAAGCGTTTGCGATAACGTGCAATGAGGCTTTTACAGCGTCCTGGAGGAATTTTGGCCCACTCATCTTTGCAGAATTGTCCTAATTCAGTTACATTAGAGGGTTTTCGAGCATGAACGGCCTTTTTAAGGTCATACCACAACATCTCAATAGGATTCAGGTCAGGACTTTGGCTAGGCCACTCCAAAGTCTTCATTTTGTTTTTCTTCAGCCATTCGGTGGTGGACTTGCTGGTGTGTTTAGGATCATTGTCCTGCTGCAGAACCCAAGTTCGTTTCAGCTTGAGTACACGAACAGATGGTCGGACATTCTCCTTCAGGATCTCTTGGTAGACAGCAGAATTCATAGTTCCTTTTATCACGGCAAGTCTTCCAGGTCCTGAAGCAGCAAAACAGCCCCAGACCATCACACTACCACCACCATATTTTACTGTTGGTATAATGTTCTTTTTCTGAAATGCAGTGTTCCTTCTACGCCAGATATACTTGGACACACACCTTCCAAAGAGTTCCACTTTTGTCTCATCGGTCCACAGAATGTTGTCCCAAAAGTCTTGGGGATCATCAAGATGTGTTGTGGAGAAATTGAGACGAGCTTTGATGTTCTTTTTGCTCAGCAGTGGTTTTTTCCTTGGAACTCTGCCATGCAGGCCATTTTTGCCCAGTCTTTTCCTGATAGTGGAGGCATGAACGCTGACCTTAACTGAGGCAAGTGAGGCCTGCAGTTCCTTGGACGTTGTTGTGGGGTCTTTTGTGACCTCTTGGATGAGTCGTCGCTGCGCTCTTGGGGTAATTTTGGGCGGCCGGCCACTCCTGGGAAGGTTCACCACTGTTCCATGTCTTCGCCATTTGTGGATAATGGCTCTCACTGTGGTTCGCTGGATTCCCAAAGCTTTGGAAATGGCTTTATAACCCTTTCCAGACTGATAGATCTCAATTACTTTTTTTCTCAATTGTTCCTGAATTTCTTTGGGTCTCGGCATGATGTGTAGCTTTTAAGAATCTTCTGGTGGACCTTACTGTGTCAAGCAGCTCCTATTTAAGTGATGCCTTGATTGTGAACAGGTGTGGCAATAATCAGGCCTGGGTGTGGCTAGAGAAATTGAACTCAGGTGTGGACAACCACAGTTATAGTATGTTTTAACAAAAACACTTACAACAAACACAAACACAAACTTAAAAAGGCCGTTCATGCTCGAAAACCCTCTAATGTAACTGAATTAGGACAATTCTGCAAAGATGAGTGGGCCAAAATTCCTCCAGGACGCTGTAAAAGCCTCATTGCACGTTATCGCAAACGCTTGGTTGCAGTTGTTGCTGCTAAGGGTGGCCCAACCAGTTATTAGGTTTAGGGGGCAATCACTTTTTCACACAGGGCCATGATGGTTTGGATTTTTTTCACCTTTAATAATAAACACCTTCATTTAAAAATTGCATTTTGTGTTTACTTGTGTTGTCCTTGACTATTGTTTAAATTGGTTTGATGTTCCGAAACACTTAAGTGTGACAAACATGCAAAGGAACAGGAAATGAGGAAGGGGGCAAACACTTTTTCACACCACTGTAGTATTAATCTCTTGATAGCATGTGCATGACCATTATAACAATATTTTGTATCAATGGTAACATCATTGTTTTAAGGTTGTATCATTTATGTTATAGTCGCTAACCTCGGATTAATACAAGTTTCTTTTCTGTACAATAGTACGTTTAAATAAATGACATTGTTATCCTTTTCGCACAAGTATCATTCATTCTTAATTCATATAGTTAAAAGGTTTTAATCATTTATGTTATGTATCATTGACCATATAAGTGAGGTAGGTAAACATAGACCTGACACTATAAACACCCAATCACATGCAAATGCGGGCTATTGGTGCTACTCTCATGCATCTGTGTGTTGCTGACCCTGGCCTGTTTAACCTAACTGCCATCTCTTAAATATGTGCTGTGTTCTGACTGTTGCTGACTAAGGCCTCACTACAAATTTAAATATGAAGTACTTGTGTGATGCTATGGACTTCACAACCAACCAAAACTAATATACAAAATAAATACCAAAGAATAATATTTCACCCTAAAAATACACACAAAAAAGCTGCAACCATTAGCACGTGTCCTCAATACTCTAAAACAAATAATGATAATAATCCTATCCTTGAAGAAGTCATGTGACCAGTGATGTAACATGTAGGAGGAGCCAGGGGGCATCACTTCCGGTCACGGCTGTGACTGGAAGTAGGGATTTTATCGATAGTGCTTGCTTTTAATCTAGATAAGGTATTATGTTTTAATAAAACTATTTCTTCTGTGAAATTACTACACTATGTAGTCCTTATTTGTCTTGTATGGCCTGTGAATGGAGGAGAGGAGGAGTGGAATGTGATTGTCCATAAAGGAACCATATTTTAAAGCCTTGTCAGACCAGCTGTGGATTTTGACGCAGGAGAGGAGCGGAGAGTGGAACATGAACTGCTGTTAATAATAAGTATACCAAAGTGCAACACCTGTTGGAGTCTTTGTTTAACCACTTGGGTACCGCGCTATTGCCGAATGACGGCATTAGCGCGGACCTAGATTGCCGGGACTACGTCTATTGACGTCGTCCCGGTTACGAGCGGCCTGCGCGCCCCCTGAGGGGCGCGCGCGGCGCGCTCTGTGATCGGCGAGTCCGTGAGACTCGCCTGATCACCGATCCGTGTAAGGGGTCGATCCCGACCCCTTATCACGTGATCAGCTGTCAGCCAATGACAGCTGATCATGTGATAAAACGGAGCCGGTAATCGGCTAGTATTCCTCCTCGCGCTGACAGCGCGAGGAGAAAAAAAAAAAGCCGATCGCCGGCGGCCGTGTTCGGGACATCCCGATCACGGCCAGCAATTCAAGCGGACACCTGCCCCCTGCCAGTGCCCACCTGCCACCCGCAGTGCCATCCTGAAATAAAGTAAGTGCCCCCCTGTCAGTGCCACCCAGCAGTGCCCATAGTGCCCACAGTGCCACCCAGCAGTGCCCACAGTGCCACCCAGCAGTGCCCACAGTGCCACCCACAGTGCCACCCAGCAGTGCCACCCACAGTGCCACCCAAAATCTGCCTCAAAGGTGCTGCACCCCAGTGCCGCCCATCAGTGCCCAGCAGTGCCGCCCATCAGTGCCCAGCAGTGCCGCCCATCAGTGCCCAGCAGTGCCACCTATCAGAGCCACCTATCAGTGCCACCTATCAGTGCCCATCAGTCCCATCTATCTGTGGTACCTATCAGTGCCCATCCGTGCCACCCATCCGTGCCACTTATCCGTGCCACCCATCCGTGCCATCTTATCTGTGCCCATCTTTGCCCATCAGTGCCGCCTTATCTGTGCCCATCGGTGCCGCCTTATCTGTGCCTATTAGTGCCGCCTTAACTATGCCTATCAGTGCCCACCAGTGCAGCCCATCAATGCCCACCAATGCAGCCCATCAGTGCCCACCAATGCAGCCTATCAGTGCCGCCTAATCAGCGCACTTCAATGAAGGAGAAAAATGACCCGTTTGCAAAATTTTATAACAAACTATTAAAACATGATTTTTTTTTTTGCATCTTTTTTTGTTTGTTTAGCAAAAAATAAAACTCCGAGCTGTAACTAAATACCACCAAAAGAAAGCTCTATTTATGGGAAAAAAATGATAAAAATTTCATTTGGGTACAGTGTTGTATGACCGCGTAATTGTCACTCAAAGTGCATCAGCGCTGAAAGCTGAAAATTGGTCTGGGACTGAGGGGGGTTTAAGTGCCCAGTAAGCAAGTGGTTAAGGTGAGCTGCTAGGGCACACCCCTAGTGAATGCCTGGATGAGGGGAGCAATTGTTTTCACAACTTTCAAGAACTGTTTTTTGAGCACTTCATCTTCACATCTCATCACTTTTTGATGCACATGCACTTTATTATTTTGGACTTATCTTATTATTTTTTATGTTAAATCAGATTAATATCTGCTTTTGATCTGAGTATTTCACTATCACTGTTTCATATAGTATCGCATATTATCACATATTACTGCTTTTTTTTTTTTTTTTTAACTAGGGATAGTCATTCATACATAATTGTTTATTTCTGCTGCCTAGCTTCTTGAATTAGTGCACTTTATCATTGTTTCACAACGTTATCACACATTATCGCATATTACTGCATTTTTGTCCCTTTTTTTTGCTCACTACAAACGTACTTCTTTCTATTGATTCTGTACTTTACTCCCTGGCTGCTAAAGATTTCAGCAACTGTTCTACATTTATATCTGATTCTATTACACCTTGCACTCTCAACATTTTGTTGGCTAAATATTGCTGGGCCCTTCATACCCTCAGCCATTTCAAGCTAAATGTGCTATAGTTGTCTGATTCAACACTTGGTCAAAGATCAGGACATTTACAGCTACTCTAAAGAGTGATAATGCATGTGTTCAGAACCCAGTCACTAACATTATCCTTAGGCTAAATTAGGTATTTACTTTCCATCTCACAAAAAGTCACACAGGTGTCTTTACAAACAATACCATTGCTGATGCAAAAAAAATGTGTGATTTTTATTATTTTCAAATAATCATAATGTGATGTGTACCAACTTCTGAAATCAAAATGTAATTCCCAAAAATTAGAGGGTAACGTCACTATTCTACACTCATCCACCAAATATCACACAATAAATCAAGAAGAATAACTCTGGAGTAATGTAATTCCATGCCTATATGTCCAAAGAAATGCAGTATATGTATATTTATGTGTGGGAGGTTTCCACATGTGGTGGCTCTGTGGCTTAGAGGTTAGAATGTCTGCATAGCATCTCTGAGGGGCTTGGTTCAAATCTCAAGCCTGCTGCTTCATGTAGAGAAGTTGTCTTATCCCCCTATATTGTTAAACATAACTCCTGACCCTGGTCCTAAAACTAGTATTTGTGTGTAGGAGGGTTCCACCACCATTGTAAAATATTGCCAGATACACTATCTAGCCAAAAGTGTTGGGGCACCTGCCTTTACATACACATGAACTTTAATGGCAGCCCAGTCTTAATCCATAGGGATACAATTTGATTTGGCTCACCCTTTGCAGCTATACCAGCTGCTGGGAAGGCTGTCCACAAAGTTTAGCATGTCTAAGGGAATGTTTGACCATTCTTCCAGAAGTGCATTTTTGAGGCCAGGCACTGATGTTGGATGAGAAGGCCTGGCTCACAGTCTCTGCTCTATTTCAGCCAAACGATGTTCTATCAGGTTGAGGTCAGGACTCTGTGCAGGCCAGTCAAGTTCCTCCACCCCAAACTCACTCATCCATGTCTTTATGGACATTGCTTTGTGCACTGGTTTGCAGTCATGTTGGAACAGGAAGGGACCATCCCCAAACTGTTCCCACAAAGTTGGGAGCATGAAAGTGTGCAAAATAATGCCTTAAGAGTTCCCTTCACTGGAACTAAGAGGCCAAGCTCAACCCCTGAAAAACAACCCCACATCATAATCTTCCGTCCACCAAATCCTTACAAAGTAAGTTTGTTGTGGAGGAATTGGCTGGCTTGCACAGAGTCCTGACCTCAGAAGAATACCTTGGGGATGAATTATAGCGGAGACTGTAAGCCAGGCCTCCTCGCCCAACATCAGTGCCTGACCTCACAAATGCATTTATGGATGAATGGTCAAACATTCCCATAGACACACTCCTAAACCTTGTGGACAGCCTTCCCAGAAGAGTTGAAGCTGTTATAGTTGCAAAGGGTGGGCCAAATCTATTTTGAACCCTACGGACTAGGACTGGGATTACCTTACAGTTCATGTGCGTATAAAGCCAGGCGTCCCAATACTTAGGCCAATATATTGTATATTGCTTGTGACACTGAGCACGGCTATGGGCTGGTTCACACCACAGAGATGCAGACTACATGCGTGAGGCTGCCCACTGCCTAAGTGGGTAGCATTTCCATCTAGCAGCACTGGGGTTGCTGGTTCAATTCCCTGACATGCTAATGCTTGTATTGAAGTTTATATGTTCTCCCTGTGTGGGTTTCCCACCACAATCCAAAGACATGCTGCCATTTTATTTGTCTCCTGTCAAAATAGTCTCTAATGTAAGAAAGTTAGTATTGAACTTTAGATTGGAAGCTCATTGCAGCCAGGGACTAATGTTAATGTTTTTTAGCACCAATCATGCCAGGGACTTGAACATTTAACATTGTAGTGTTTACACTGTGCAGATACACATGCTTAGAAAACTGTTGCTTTGTTTATGTGCATGAAAATGGCCTTTGATCTTTGGCCTGTAGTTTGAGATTTGATGCACATAGTAAGGGCTAACAGTTGAAAATAGTATTATGTGTTCCTGCTCATCAGGTGCAATCACTTTAGACATACATGACGAGACAGATTGAAAGATACTTGTGGGTGTGTAATTCTATTGGGCGTGTGTCAGTGTGCTAACAATACAACCTTATTTAAAGGACTGTAGTAGGGGGTGTTTGGCCTGAGAAGCGGCCAGGTTTGTGGGAGGAGAAGGAATGATATTGTGCATATTGACAAACGCCCAACTAGGGCTGTTTGTTTGCTGAAATTATTGTGCATTTTTTCAACCAAAAGTGGGTTTATGTGGCCATGCTGTCAATGTTGTGTTTAGGGATGAGCCGAACACCCCCCTGTTTGGTTCGAACCAGAACCTGCAAACAGACCTAAACTTCGTGTGAACTTTAGAACCCTATTAAAGTCTATGGGACTCGAACGTTCACAATCTAAAGTGCTCATTTTAAAGGGTAATATGCAAGTTACTGTCCTAAAAAGTGTTTGGGGACCTGGATCCTGCCCCAGGGGACATGGATCAATGCAAAAAAAAGTTTTAAAAGACGGATGTATGGACAGCGTTGGACTGAGAGATCCCCCGTCGCTGGATATGATCATCCATCGCTGGACCCCGGAGATCCGTCGCTGGATAGCAAGAGTGGATTAGCACCGCTGGAATCTTTTTTTTTTTTTTTTTTTTTTTAATAAAGGAATTTTTCAAAAGTGTGTTTGTCTTATTTAACCATTTTGACACTTTCTTTGTGAAATGGTAGGGGTACTTTTGTACCCCCTTACCATTTCAAACAGGGGGGGGGCGGGATCTGGGGGTCCCCTTGTTAAAGGGGGCTTCCAGATTCTGATAAGCCCCCCGCCCGCAGACCCTCACAACCACCGGCCAGGGTTGTGAGGATGAGACCATTGTCCTCATCAACATGGGGACAAGGTGCTTTGAGGGGTCACAGACCCCCAAAGCATCCTCCCAATGTTGAGGGTATGTGGCCTGGTACGGTTCAGGAGGGAGGGGGGCCGTTCTCTCGTCCCCCCCTCTTTTCCTGCGGCCTGCCAGGTTGCAAGCTCGGATAAAGGGTCTGGTATGGATTTTTAGGGGGACCCCACGTCAATTTTTTTTAAATTTGATGTGGGGCTCCCCTTAATATCCATATCAGACCTGAAGGGTCTGGTATGGATATTTAGGGGGACCCCCACGTAAAAAAATTTTTTAAATTTGACACGGGGTTCCCCTTAATATCCATGTCAGACCTGAAGGGCCTGGTAATTGAATTTAGGGGAACCCCCACACTTTTTTTTTTTAATTTTTTTTATCAATGAATGAATGAATCGTCGGCTAATACAGAGAACACTCATTGAGTGTTCTCTGTATTACGGGGAGCCGACAATTTAGCCGCAAGTGATTTTAACCACTTTCAGACCGGACCATTTTGCTGGTAAATGACCAGAGGTCTTTTTACAATTTGGCACTGCGCTGCTTTAACTGGTAATTGCGCGGTCATGCAATGTTGTACCCAAACGAAATTTGCGTCCTTTTCTTCCCACAAATAGAGCTTTCTTTTAAAGGTATTTGACTGACTCTGCGATTTTTATTTTTTGCGATATAAACGTAAAAAGACCGCAAATTTTGAAAAAAAATGATATTTTCTACTTTTTGTTATTAGAAAAATCCAATAAACTAAATTTTAGTCATACATTTAGGCCAAAATGTATTCAGCCACATGTCTTTGGTAAAAAAAAAGTCAATAACTGTATATTTATTGGTTTGCGCAAAAGTTGTCACATCTACAAACTAAGGTACATTTTCTGGAATTTACGCAGCTTTTAGTTTATGACTGCCTATCTCATTTCTTGAGGTGCTAAAATGGCAGGGCAGTACAAAACCCCCCCAAATGACCCCATTTTGGAAAGTAGACACCCTAAGGAAATTGATAAGAGGCATGTTGAGCCCATTGAATATTTTATTTTTTTGCCGCAAGCGATTGAATAATGACAAAAAAAAATTTTTTTTTTTTTTACACAAAGTTGTCACTAAATGATATATTGCTCACACATGCCATGGTTATATGTGGAATTGTACCCCAAAATACATTCTGCTGCTTCTCCTGAATATGGGGATACCACATGTGGTCGACTTTTTGGAAGCCTAGCCGCGTACGGGGCCCCGAAAGCCAAGCACCGCCTTCAGGATTTCTAAGGGCATACATATGTCATTTTACTCCTCACTACCTATCACAGTTTTGAAGGCCATAAAATGCCAAGATGGCACAAAACCCCCACAAATGACCCCATTTTAGAAAGTAGACACCCCAAGCTATTTGCTGAGAGGCATGTTGAGTCCATGGAATATTTTATATTTTGCCACAAGTTGCGGGAAAATTACAAACTTTTTTTTTTTTTTTTTTTAACAAAGTTGTCACTAAATGATATATTGCTCACGCATGCCATGGGCATATGTGAAATGACACCCCAAAATAAATTCTGCTGCTTCTCCTGAGTACGGGGATACCACATGTGTGGGATTTTTTGGGAGCCTAGGTGCATACGGGGCCCCGAAACCAAGAACCACCTTCAGGCTTTCTAAGGGCGTAAATTTTTGATTTCACGCCTCAAAACCTATTACAGTTTTGAAGGCTAAAAAATGCCAAGATGGCACAAAACCCCCACAAATGACCCCACTTTAGAAAGTAGACACCCCAAGCTATTTGCTGAGAGGCATGTTGAGTCCATGGAATATTTTATATTTTGACACAAGTTGCGGGAAAATTACAAACTTTTTTATTTTTTTTATTTTTTTAACAAAGTTGTCACTAAATGATATATTGCTCACGCATGCCATGGGCATATGTGAAATGACACCCCAAAATAAATTCTGCTGCTTCTCCTGAGTACGGGGATACCACATGTGTGGGATTTTTTGGGAGCCTAGGTGCATACGGGGCCCCGAAACCAAGAACCACCTTCAGGCTTTCTAAGGGCGTAAATTTTTGATTTCACGCCTCAAAACCTATTACAGTTTTGAAGGCTAAAAAATGCCAAGATGGCACAAAACCCCCACAAATGACCCCACTTTAGAAAGTAGACACCCCAAGCTATTTGCTGAGAGGCATGTTGAGTCCATGGAATATTTTATATTTTGACACAAGTTGCGGGAAAATTACAAACTTTTTTATTTTTTTTATTTTTTTCACAAAGTTGTCACTAAATGATATATTGCTCACGCATGCCATGGGCATATGTGAAATGACACCCCAAAATAAATTCTGCTGCTTCTCCTGAGTACGGGGATACCACATGTGTGGGATTTTTTGGGAGCCTAGCTGCGTACGGGGCCCCGAAAGCCAAGAACCGCCTTCAGGCTTTCTAAGGGCGTAAATTTTTGATTTCACGCCTCACTACCTATTACAGTTTTGAAGGCCATAAAATGCCAAGATGGCACAAAACCCCCACAAATGACCCCATTTTAGAAAGTAGACACCCCAAGCTATTTGCTGAGAGGCATGTTGAGTCCATGGAATATTTTATATTTTGCCACAAGTTGCGGGAAAATTACAAACTTTTATTTTTTTTTATTTTTTTTTCACAAAGTTGTCACTAAATGATATATTGCTCACACATGCCAGGGGCATATGTGAAATGACACCCCAAAATAAATTCTGCTGCTTCTCCTGAGTACGGGGATACCACATGTGTGGGATTTTTTGGGAGCCTAGCTGCGTACGGGGCCCCGAAAGCCAAGAACCGCCTTCAGGCTTTCTAAGGGCGTAAATTTTTGATTTCACGCCTCACTACCTATTACAGTTTTGAAGGCCATAAAATGCCAAGATGGCACAAAACCCCCACAAATGACCCCATTTTAGAAAGTAGACACCCCAAGCTATTTTCTGAGAGGCATGTTGAGTCCATGGAATATTTTATATTTTGCCACAAGTTGCGGGAAAATTACAAACTTTTATTTTTTTTTATTTTTTTTTCACAAAGTTGTCACTAAATGATATATTGCTCACACATGCCAGGGGCATATGTGAAATGACACCCCAAAATAAATTCTGTTGCTTCTCCTGAGTACGGGGATACCACATGTGTGGGACTTCTAAGGGTGTAAATTTTTGATTTCACACCTCACTACCTATCACAGTTTTGAAGGCCATAAAATGCCAAAATAGCACAAAACCCCCCAAAATGACCCCATTTTGGAAAGTAGACACCCCAAGCTATTTGCCGAGAGGCATGGTGAGTATTTTTCAGCTCTCATTTGTTTTTGAAAATGAAGAAAAAAAAAATAATGTATATTTCTTTTCTTTTTTTCAATTTTCAAAACTTTGTGACAAAAATGAAGGTCTGCAAAATACTAACCATACCTCTCGGCAAATAGCTTGGGGTGTCTCCTTTCCAAAATGGGGTCACTTGGGGGGATTTTGTGCTATCTGGGCATTCCATGGCCTCCGAAACTGTGATAGGCAGTGAGGAATGAAATCAAAAATTTACACCCTTAGAAATCCTGAAGGTGGTGCTTGGATTTTGGGGTACCGTACGCGGTTAGGCTCCCAAAAGGTCTCACACTTGTGGTATCCCCCTACTCAGGAGAAGCAACAGAATGTATTTTGGGGTGTAATTTTACATATAACCATGGCATGTTTGAGCAATATATCATTTAATGACAACTTTGTGCAAAAAAAATAAATAAATAATAATAATGTATATATTGTAATTTTTTTTTAATGCAGCCTGTGGGCTGAACGAAAAAAAAATATTGATCGGTGGGTATGCCCACCATTAGATACCACCCTTCATCCACCCACTTTTAATGGTGGGCATACATGCACCATTTATATATGCCGAAGCATGGGGGCATCCTCCCGCAAAAGGTAGGAGCAGATCGCTCCTCCACCCCTTATGCCCCCATGCTTCGGCATATATGCTCTTTTTTAACTGTGGTGGTGAAATCACCCCCGACAGTGCTGGAGTCGCGGCTTTATGCATCGTGGGAGCAAACTCTGTTGCTGTCAAGATAAATAAATCCGCGCTGCAACTGAATGGCGTACCTGCTAAGCAAATGATGGTTAACAATAAAACAAAGTAACATTACAGTATAACAGTAAGACGTACCATACCTGCAAAGCAAATACAAAAAAAAAAATAGCAAAAAATAACACATTTAACACAATCTGTGCCTAATATATATATATGCCGAAGCATGGGGGCATCCTCCCGCAAAAGGTAGGAGCAGATCGCTCCTCCACCCCTTATGCCCCCATGCTTCGGCATATATGCTTTTTTTTTAACTGTGGTGGTGAAATCACCTCCGACAGCGCTGGAGTCGTGGCTTTACGTATCGTGGGAGCAAACGCTGTTGCTGTCAAGATAAATAAATCCACGCTACAGCTGAATGGCGTACCTGAAAACAAAAAATGGTTAACAATAAAACATTGCAGAATAGAATACAGTACAAAGGAGCAGAACAATAGAGAGAGAATAGAGAGAGAGAGAGAACAATAAAACGACAACTATTTTTTTATTTTTTATTTATTTATTTATTTATTTATTTTTTTAAACACTTTTTTATGTAACTTTAACACTTCTGTTGTAACAGTTCCAGCGGTTTGGGTCTCTCAAAATGCGATGGCATCTTGGGAGACCCTGTGAACGTGTGCCTAGCCTAGTCCCCAGACCTTGTTGTTACCTGTTGTTTAGCCTTCCAAAGCCACTTACTGCGATAGCCAGCTATAGATGAGGGCGGTGGGCAAGTTCTTGATAACACGGTAGTGTTTGCATTGGTCCAGCAGTGCACCAACACCTTTGCTGCCATTGTGCTCTTGCTGGGTGTTTGGTGTGTTCCTGTACCTTTAAGGAGGGGTGGCTCCCCTTCAGTCCACCTGCCCTCATCTAACCATCAGAATGCATGTGCCTCCACTGCGGGGACACCATGTTAGTGTTAGGACCACAGATACCGGGGTGCCTTGACGTGGCTCTCGCATGCGTTTGCAAATGCGTGCGGACTAAACCCCTGTTTTTAACGCATACTGTTAGACAGGTTAATTTGGTTGTCTGCGAGCTGGTGGTAAGTAGGCTTTGGTTTTTCCCTGGGCATTCCCCAGACCTTGTTGTTACCTGTTGTTTAGCCTTCCAAAGCCACTTACTGCGATAGCCAGCTATAGATGAGGGCGGTGGGCAAGTTCTTGATAACACGGTAGTGTTTGCATTGGTCCAGCAGTGCACCAACACCTTTGCTGCCATTGTGCTCTTGCTGGGTGTTTGGTGTGTTCCTGTACCTTTAAGGAGGGGTGGCTCCCCTTCAGTCCACCTGCCCTCATCTAACCATCAGAATGCATGTGCCTCCACTGCGGGGACACCATGTTAGTGTTAGGACCACAGATACCGGGGTGCCTTGACGTGGCTCTGTGGCTCACGCATGCGTTTGCAAATGCGTGCGGACTAAACCCCTGTTTTTAACGCATACTGTTAGACAGGTTAATTTGGTTTTCTGCGAGCTGGTGGTAAGTAGGCTTTGGTTTTTCCCTGGGCATTCCCCAGACCTTGTTGTTACCTGTTTAGCCTTCCAAAGCCACTTACTGCGATAGCCAGCTATAGATGAGGGCGGTGGGCAAGTTCTTGATAACACGGTAGTGTTTGCATTGGTCCAGCAGTGCACCAACACCTTTGCTGCCATTGTGCTCTTGCTGGGTGTTTGGTGTGTTCCTGTACCTTTAAGGAGGGGTGGCTCCCCTTCAGTCCACCTGCCCTCATTTAACCATCAGAATGCATGTGCCTCCACTGCGGGGACACCATGTTAGTGTTAGGACCACAGATACCGGGGTGCCTTGACGTGGCTCTGTGGCTCACGCATGCGTTTGCAAATGCGTGCGGACTAAACCCCTGTTTTTAACGCATACTGTTAGACAGGTTAATTTGGTTGTCTGCGAGCTGGTGGTAAGTAGGCTTTGGTTTTTCCCTGGGCATTCCCCAGACCTTGTTGTTACCTGTGCAATGCTGTACCCTACGCTAATACTCAACTAGTGAATGGTAGCGTTCAAAACATTCACCAATGCAAAGACCAGGATTGTCAGGACAGCGGGGACAATAATGACGGGTGTCATGCCTATATCCGCGCTTTCTGCAGACACGACATTTTCTTTGGGGGGCTCGTTGGGTAGGGGTACTCGGGATGACATAAGAATAATGCCTCTCATGCAGCCGGCTTACTGCATCTGGTAGGGAAGGTGAGGTGGAGCACCGTCTGGATACAGAAGGGCTCTGACGATATCCTCCTGGAATTTAAGGAAGGATCCAGTCCGTCCTGAAGCTTTGTGTAGTACATAAGCATTCAGTATAGCCAATTGGAATAAATAAACAGACACTTTTTTGTACCAGCGTCTGGCCTTACGGGCAACTAGATACGGCGCCAACAACTGGTCATTGAGGTCCACCCCTCCCATGTTAAGGTTATATTTGTGGACACAGAGGGGTTTCTCCACAATACCAGTCGCCGTAGGAATTTGGACCGTCGTGTCTGCATGAAGGGAGGTAAGAACAAAAACATTCTTATTATCCCTCCACTTCATAGCGAGCAAATTATTACTGCGCAAGCAGGCTCTCTCCCCCAGCCTAAGACGGGACTCTACAAGCCGCTGGGGAAAGCCCCGGTGATTAGGTCGCACGGTGCCACATGCTCCAATCTGCTGATCAAACAAGTGACTAAACAGTGGCACGCTTGTGTAATAATTGTCCACGTACAAGTGGTACCCCTTTCCGAATAAGGGTGACACCATGTCCCACACTATCTTACCAGCGCTTCCTATGTAGTCAGGGCAGTTCTCCGGCTCTACGTGACTATCTTTACCCTCATAAACCATGAAACTACGTGTATAGCCTGTGGCCCTGTCACAGAGCTTATACATCTTGACCCCGTATCTGGAACGCTTGTTGGGGACGTATTGTTTGAATGACAAGCGACCAGAAAACTTAATCAGGGACTCATCAACGCAGACAACTTGATTGGGAGTAAACAAGTCTGCAAAACGTTGGTTGAAGTGGTTTATGAGGGGCCGAATTTTGTAGAGCCGATCGTATTCAGGGTCTCCACGAGGACGACAGAGTTCATTGTCGCTGAAGTGCATAAACCGCAAAATCATCTCGTATCGTGCCCTGGACATGGAAGCAGAGAACACGCGCATATGGTGAATTGGGTCAGTGGACCAATATGACCGCAACTCACTCTTTTTGGTTATGCCCATGTTGAGGGAGAGGCCCAGAAAGATTTTAAATTCGGAAACCGTAACTGGTTTCCAATGTTTGGCAAGGGCAGACTGGGGAATAGTGGCGATGTGTTGACCAGCGTACAAATTGGTTTGGTCCACAATAGATCTAAAGAGATCTTCGGTGAAAAACAGTGAGTAAAAGTCAAGTGTCGTAAAATCAACTGTTTCCACGTTAATGCCAGGTTGGCCAGTGAATGGGGGAAGTACGGGTTCTGCAGAAGATGTGGGCACCCAAATTGGATTGGCGAATTCTGCAGGAAGGGCACTATGGGTACGACGGGCCTGTCTTTGTCTTTTTCTTGGTGGCAGCGGGACACTACTTGTGCTTGCCACCTCGCCAGCTTGAACTGCACTTATGGGACTCGCCACGTCACCACGTGTTACTGCAGTGCTGGATGTACGTCCAGGGTGTACTAGGCCGCTGGTGCTTGCCAGTTCACCAGAAGGATGAGCGGCTCTAGTACGTCTCTGCTCCATACGAGTGACCTGCGGTTTCTGCACCTGAACAACAGAATACATTCGGGATTGGGCACACCTGTTCTTAACAGGGGCCTCATCTCCGTCGTCAGAGCTATCTGTCATGGAGCCGCTGTCCTCTACAGGATCGTATTCTGAGCCTGAATCTGACAGATGAGTGACGTCCTCTTCACTATCTGTCATGCTCAGAAACGTGTAGGCCTCTTCACTAGTGTACCTTCGCTTTGCCATTTTGGGCTCTAAATTTAGGGGTACACTAGTGAGACTCACAGGTAAAAAAGCACCTAGCCTGTCAGCGACTGTTTCAAAACGCTACAAAAAAAAATGTTAGCGATCGCAGGGATCAAGCCTGACTCTGCGAACGCTGCAGTTATGTGTGTTGTGTTTTGTAAGTGACAGTGATCGATCGATACTGCACTTGGGTGGGCTGGGCTGGGCTTGGCGGAGGGTGCTAAACGCAGGTGCTAGCAGGTATCTGGGCTGATCCCACTAACAATGCGTTTTGGGAAACCTAAAATGCTGGCAACGCTAATATAGATCTGATCAGATACTATATTACTAAGGGAGGTGTATGCTTTGCGCGTGGGTGTTAGCGGTACTGGCACTAACCTGACGCTGGGGCGACGCAGACCTTATCTGACCCTCAAACTTATATCACCCGCCGGGTGATCAGGGGGTTAAACCTTTATTAGGTAATAAATGGCGGGTGCCCTGAAACAAAAAAAAAAAGAACTAACCAACCAGCGTCACCTGTAACAGTTATATGGTGATCACTGGTGAAAGGGTTAACTGGGGGGCAATCAGGGGGCTATGCGGTAGTATATGGGGGTCCCTGACGCTATAAAAAGCTGCGGCGAACCTAAATACTTACCTGCCTAACTAGCGTCACCTGTGACACTAATACAGCGATCAGAAAAACGATCGCTTATTAGTGACACTGGCGACGGGGGGGTGATCACGGGGTTAAACCTTTATTGGGGGGGTTAGGGGGGCACCCTAGAGCTAAAGGGGGCTAACCCTAACTGCCCTAACAGTTATTACAGTCACAAATGACACCAATGCAAAAAAAAAATAAAAATGCAATTGGTGTCACTGTGACTGGGGGGGGGCAGGGGTGATTGGGGGGTGATCGGGGGGGGGGGGTGAAAAGTGTGCCTGGCGTGTTCTACTGTAAGTGTAGTGTTGGGTGCAACTCACCGATCCTCTCTCCTCGGTGTCGGAACGAAAAAGACCGACACGAGGAGAGATTACATCACTTCCTCTCCTGTGTTTACATTACAGGAGAGGAAGTGATGTCACGCTGCCATTTAATTCGTCAGGAGCGATCGCGAGGGGGTGGCCATGAATGAATGGCCGCCCCCTCATCCCGGATCGCTCCCGAATGATTACCGACTGCCGCAGGCACTGGGGGGGGGGGGCCCGATCGGGCCCCCACCCGCGGGAAGGCAGGGACGTACAGGTATGCCCATATGCCTGCCCGTGCCATTCTGTCGACGTACATCGTCGTGCGGCGGTCGGGAAGTGGTTAAAATACTTTTTTTCCTGCACAAATGACACTTTGTGCAGGGACAGTTCTAAGCACCAGAAACATGCGCCCCTTCACAGGCATACTATAGATACCCCCCAGCTACGAAATTTAAAGGAATATTACACTTTTATTGTTTCACATTAATCATTATTAAAATCACTGCTCCTGAAAAAACGGCCGTTTTTAAAACTTTTTTTTGCATTGATCCATGTCCCCTGGGGCAGGACCCAGGTCCCCAAACACTTTTTAGGACAGTAACTTGCATATTACCCTTTAAAATGAGCACTTTAGATTTCTCCCATAGACTTGTATAGGGTGTTCCGGCTTTTCGAATTTGCTGCGAACAGCCCAAATTGTTCACTGTTCGCTGAACAGGCGAACAGGCAATGTTCGAGTCGAACATGAGTTCGACTCGAACTCGAAGCTCATCCCTAGTTGTGTTGTATTCCTGTCTGAACAAGCATTCATGGTTTAGGAGCATCTGTTGACATTCTACTCTTTGATCTCATTGCTTAATTGTGTACACAGAAATGCAGATTCCAGCAGAACATGCTCCCCAATGTATGTGTGTGGATTGTGGGGTAGTGGTGGGTTTTAGAGTTTCAATATGTGCTGTTTTTAATATTATGTTGGAATGCTTTGTAAGAATAATGACTTTTAAGTATGTTTCTATAATTTTGCAGATAAAAATGTGATGTGTTGCCCGTTATACACTGAAAGTAAAGCTGTGTGTACTATAAGGCTTAGACACATTTTAGATTGTAAGCTCCTATGAGCAGGGCCCTTAAAACCCAATTGCTAACTGTTTTACTAAATGTAGCACCATATATCCTGTAGAAAATGTATTTTTTTAATGCTAGTAAATGTACATAATTTTGTTTCTGCTAGTAAAATAAAGTACATTATTGAGCTTGTTTGTTGTTTTCTCTTTTCTTTCTTATTTTTAATTAGTTTTGGGGATGGTGGATTTGGGGAAGTACAATATCTTACTTATACCCATAGAAATAAGATTTTCCAGCACCAAAAAAAAGCAGCTCTTCTTCTGTGGCGGTCTTCCTCAACTGTGTTGTCACCCGCTGAAGAGTGTTTTTTTTTTATTAGCGGGTAACTGGCTGCTTGGAAGAACACAGCAGCAGGAGAAGGTGGCAGCAGCATGGGAGACAGCTCGGGGAGAAGAAACATCAAACATAGTAAATTTATTTTCTATGTACGGTTGTGCTAAGCCCAATAGGCTTGTAGTCAGTGCTTCTACCTTGAAAAACTCAGGTTTTGAAGGACTCATGGGTTCAAATCCCACAGAGAGATACAAAAAGATTGTATTGGTGAAAAAAAGGCGAATGACAATTATCCAAAGCATCATATGCTGAAAATAGGAGAATGCCAATTAGCCAATGCACTTTAATTTGGCTGATTCTATTGTATTAACTCTTCAAATGCATGCAATGGTATGTAAGTATTCAATAATATTATGGTGTGGAATTCCAAACACCACACACTAGCTAATGGGCAGTTTACATTTCTTTGTTTATTTTTTCAATGCACCAGTGAATTAAAATAAACAAAGACAGATGTTGGATGGTAGGTTGACTGGGATTTGAACGCATGCCATGAGGTCTGTGGAGACATCTGAGCAGGCCACCAAGCCATTGTGCTAAGTACACTGAGACCTGCACAATAGTGTAGTATGATTAAAAAATGAGCTTAAATAATTACCACTTTTATAGTCACCTAAATAAAAGAACATTTACATTTTTTTTTAAAAATAACATACAACAAATAGGTAACCTAAATGTTCAATAAATGTAACTTTACAGAATAGCAGAGATTACTCTGTAATAATAAAAAAAATGAATACTAATTGTAATATACATCAATAGATGCACACGAGGTAGAGCACATCTCACATAAAAATGTTTCTTTCACATACATGAATCACTGTTGCAGTGCAGTGCTATATAATAACTTAGTTGAAATTGTCATTTGCATATACGCGGGATCACTAATTAGTGCTGATTTCTGAATCTACTAACATATGTTCACCGATAATAGCGTCTTTTTTCATTTGCACATTCGCCTGTTGAAATCTTAATTGCCTAAAATGGGCGCTATTATATGTAATAGTGCCCAGTACTTCCCAGTGCTATAGTAAATGACCCCCACTATCTCACAGCCAAGTAGGATTGTGATAAGTGTGTGTGTCTCTCTTTTTAATTCTGCTAATGAGGGAATTGCTCTATAATTTATCCATATACTCTCTCTAGCTTGAATATTTTTTTTAATTTAGTGATTTAACCAGAGAATCAAAAACACAACTTTTTATTTGTACTTGGAGGTGACCCACTGAATCGAAATCAGTGCTTCTTTTTTTCATTGAATGCGCATTTACTAAATAATATAAACCCAATAAATGAAACTTCATTTCCATTACAGTATTATTTAATCACATAAAATACCAGGTCATTGACAATCAATGTCCTTATGTAATATCTTCCTAAATGTCATGCATTTAAATATAGATGGTTTTGAAACTCAACAGTTGGAAAATTACCACTAATAAATAAACTAATTTATGTTAATAAAAAAAAACATATATTAAAATGTGGATTGTACCCTCTGTGTAAACCTGAAGGTCATGTAGATATACACAATTAGCCAGCTTGCTCACAATTCAGTAGATATATTTATGCTGTTAATAGCAGTAGGCAGAGCACATGGCCCAATGCACTGTGTTAAAATATCACATTGTAAAATATTAAAATATTAGTCATGCTAGATTACCATAAATAATCAACTTTATTCAGCACTTTACTGTATTTTAAGCTATTAAAAGATAAGGTATTATATATTATACTGTCTTTCAGAAGGTTAGTTGGTTGATTTTAGTTTATTCATCTGCTAAATTTTACCCGCTCATAATGGATTTACTCATACTGTATATATGTATGAGCCTATTGCTACATGCCAAAAATGTAGCCGTTTCGTATAATATACTTACTTACTGTACATGAAGGACTTTGCTATAGTAAGTAATGTACTGGCAATGAAAATAAATATAATGTTGTAGCATTTTTAATGGTTTTGCTACCCAACATCCATTCACAAATTAATCTTGCTTGTAATGATTTTTCTAAGGTTGACTGTGATTGATGTAATATTTGGACACTTTGATACATTCTACATGCATTTCAATCCCTGCGTTTTACTTTTTTTTAAATTAAAGTATCAAATATATACCAAATGCTTTAAAACCTTTACAATTAGATACAAGAAGAGAAACACATAAGAACAGAATATTTAAGAATTAAGATTAACAATCTGATCAATAAGTACTTAATGGCAGGAACAATAGAGCCCCATTGACCCCAATGGGACCATACGGTCAATAGGAATTGTTCTTTATCATACAAGGGGCAATAGAAACCAGAAGTTAAAAATATGGAAGCTACTTTCATGATTCCTCATGTAGAGAGAGTATTTTCAACACTTCTTGAAAGCTTTCAGATATTTTGAGGCTCTGGGATGTATCAGCCAGGCTTGTCACATCTTTTAAAATTTTGTAGTGATGATGTTTTTTTGAGCTAGCATCAGTTCATAGTGAGCTTGTGTATTTATTCTTAAGTTGACCTCAGAGAGGTTGGGAGCAGCAGTGGATTGCCAAAGCTTAGCTATGGTAAGCCTTGCTGCTATTAAAAAAAATGGCAACAATAGTTCTATATTTAACCACTTGCTTACTGGGCACTTAAACCCCCCTCAGTCCCAGAGCAATTTTCAGCTTTCAGCGCTGATGCACTTTGAATGACAATTGCACGGTCATACAACACTGTACCCAAATGAAATTTTTATAATTTTTTTCCCACAAATAGAGCTTTCTTTTGGTGGTATTTAATTACAGCTCGGAGTTTTATTTTTTGCTAAACAAACAAAAAAAGATGCAAAAAAAATAAAAAAAATAAATCATGTTTAAAAGTTTGTTATAAAATTTTGCAAACGGGTCATTTTTCTCCTTCATTGAAGTGCGCTGATGAGGCGGCACTGATAGGCTGCATTGGTGGGCACTGATAGGCTGCATTGGTGGGCACTGATAGGCTGCACTGGTGGGCACTGATAGGCTGCACTGGTGGGCACTGATAGGCATAGTTAAGGCGGCACAAATAGGCACAGATAAGGCAGCACTGATGGGCAAAGATGGGCATATAAGATGGCACGGATGGGTGGCACAGATGGGTGGCACGGATGGGTGGCACGGATGGGTGGCACGGAGGGGCACTGATAGGTACCACTGATAGATGGGACTGATGGGCACTGATAGGTGGCACTGATAGGTGGCTCTGATAGGTGGCAATGCTGGGCACTGATGGGCGGCACTGCTGGGCACGGATATGTGGCACGGGTGCAGCACCTTTATAAAGGCAGATTGTGGGCACTGCTGGGTGGCACTGTGGGCACTGCTGGGTGGCACTGCTGGGTGGCACTGTGGGCACTGCTGGGTGGCACTATGGGCACTGCTGGGTGGCACTGACGGGGGGCACTTACTTTTTTTATTGTTGCACTGGCAGGGGGCAGGTGGGCACTGACAGGGTTGCAGGTGGGCATTAGCAGTGCTGGCCATGATCGGGACTGATGTCCCGATCACGGCTGCCGGTGATCGGCTTTTTTTTTTCTCCTCGTGCTGACAGCGCGAGGAGGAATAATAGCCGATTACCGGCTCAGTTATATCACATGATCAGCTGTCATTGGCTGACAGCTGATCACGCGATAAGGGGTCGGGATCGACCCCTTGCACGGATCGGTGATCAGGCGAGTCTCGTAGACTCGCCGATCACAGAGCGGAAAAGGAGATCCGCGCTGTAGCCGTCAATTGACTATAGCGCGGATCTCAAGTGGTTAAGACGGTAGCTGTCAAGATTAATTCCCAGTAGAGCTGCTGCAGGCAAAAGAGGGATTAGGTTACCTGTAAGGCATACAATAGAAGATGAAACCGCATTCCAGATGCTAGAAAGATTTTTACAGTTCCTGAAGGGGTGATATAGGCGGTCATTTACTATGACGCCGTGGTGCGAATTAGCGGTAAAATGGTATTCTCTATAACGCTGGTAAAAAAAATACTCCCAAAATTGAATTTACTGTAGTTCCCTGAAAACAAATAGTGCCCAAACCCTTATACCCTGTACACACGGTCAGAAATTCCAACGGAAAAGGTCCGATCGGTTTATGTTGTCAGAAAACCCAATCATGTGTGGGCTCTATTGGACTTTTTCTGTCGGAAATTCTGACGGAAAAAGTTTGAGAGAGAATTCCGAAGGGCAAAGTGCCATGCGTGCTCAGAATAAATTATGAGACTAAAGCTATTGGCTACTGGCCTGTATGTAGTCCCGTCGTACGGAACGAACGTCACCTCATTTCGAACGATCGGATTTTCCGATAATTTTGTCCGACCGTGTGTATGCAACACAAGTTTCGGCCAAATTGTGTCGGAAAAAATCAGACAGATTTTGTGGTCGGAATGTCTAACCATGTGTATAGGGCATTACTCTGCTAAAATGTGGAGTAGTGCACATGGAAATAATATTTAGAGCATGATATAATTGCATAAATGGTACTGAAATATGCGGTCTATTGTTTAAAGATAATCTGCTTTTAGGCTGGGTTCACACTGCTGCGGGGGGAGATCCGGATGTGATTCGCACCGCAAATCACATCCGATCTCCGTAGCGATGCGAGTTCAGCCATACAGATAGTATGGCTGAATTCGCAGCGCTCCCGCAGCAAACTCGCACGGGACCCTTTTTTTGGTCCGCAACAGAATCGGATCGCATGGGGGTTCACACCATGCGATCAGATTCCTGTGCGAGTCGGCAGATCGCACTGCGATATGCGGACGGATCTGGGGGTGTCATTAACATAACATTGACACTCCCAGCAGTCCACATAGGGCAGTGTGAACTGCCGGCGGGGGGTGTGTGATGCGGGAAAACGCTGCGGATTCGCGGCGTTCCCGCATCGCAGCGGTGTGAACCCGGCCTTAAACTGTGAAAAAATTTCTACACTGAAATATCCTTAAAAATCTGAGAAGAGATAAATTCCCCGTCTCTGTACAACTAGGTACCAACACAACTGAGCATGCTCGGACCTGCAAATTGCTCTGATTTTAGCTCCAATGTCTTTTTTACAGGGTGCTATAGTAAATACCAAAATGAATGCTGTGTTAACCCCTTCAATACTGGGCACTTTCATTCCCTTCCTTCCCAGGCCAATTTTCAGCTTTCAACACTCTTGCACTTTTAATAACAATTGTGCGGTCATGCAACACTGTACCCAAATTACATTTTTGCTAAATTGTGTACACCCCCTCTCTGGGGTACCCCGAGAGTACCTTCCATAAGGGATTGGTTTATAAGAGTTAACAAGATTGCAGAAATGGAAGAACTCATAGCAATCTCACACAACGCACCTCGAAAATTCACTACACTATGGGCTTGTTGGATTCACTTTAAATCAACTGATGAATACAAACAAAGATTTCACACTTGAAGATAAGTATCGTCCATTTACTAGGCCCCCCAAGATACAATCCCGTATTTGAAACACGGACACCCACCCTATTCAGACAAATGACCAATTGGCATAACTCCTTAGACTTCTATACCTTCTGTAGTTTGCGATGTAGAGGCTCATCCTCTGATGTATTATTCCCTTCACTCTTCTTATAATATACACCTACTTAGGAATCTGGCATTAACCCTTCCCCATGCCAATTTGTCCCCTTTCTTTATACCTCTCCCCCCTCCCCTCTTTAAAAATGCTGGTGGTGTGCTGGACACACGCATCAGTTATGGCCTCAGATAACAACCTGTGTAAAGCATATAAATAACGGTTTCCTAAGCTTAGACTGACAAATTACTATATTAAACCAGTCTCCTTAGGTAACTGCTTCAACAAGGGTAACAACTCATGTTTTTTCATCAGCTACTCTTGGGTTGTCAAGCTGTCCCTCTGCCCTCTTCTGTATTTACTCACTACACAACAAAACCCACTCATCTCCCACTAGCTCTATCACCGCCATCAGGACAATAAGTAACAAGGGTTTGATTGTTACCCCTCCCAGGGTTGTTCAAAGTGTTGTATTTTATATTATAAACATTCATGTGTACCATATACACCTTGTTTCATGGTGTATGTAATGCCTTGTTATGTTCTATTCTTTACTCAATAAAAATATATTTGAAAAAAAAAAAAAATTACATTTTTATCATTTTGTTCACACAAATATAACTTTCTTTTGGTGGTATTAATTCACAAATCAAAACAAATTTTTTTTTTTCGATATAAGCGAAAAAATAAAAAGCTCCATGGCAAATGCCCCATACACACTATCAGATTTTCTGCTGAGTTTTTCCTTCAGATTTATCAATACCATATAATATGAGGTCAAACCTTAGGCGTTTCAATGTGTTTGCAATCAGGCGGGCCCTTCTACTACATGGTTTTGGTAAATCTGAAGGAAAAACTCAGCAGAAAATCTGATAGTGTGTGTGAGGCTTCAGAGGTTAGAACTTCTGCTTAGCATCCCTGATCATCTGGCTTCCAATCCCAAACATGCAGCTTCATGTAGAGAAGTTGTATCATCTTCCAAGTCCTAAAACTATGCCTACATTTAGAATTTACGTGAAGGAGGGTTCCACTGCCATTGTAAATCTTGCCAGATACAATATCTAGCCAAAGGTACTGGGACTCATGCCTTTACACAAACCAGTCTTAGTCCATAGGGTTAAAGTTTGATTTGGCCCACCCTTTGCAGCTAGAACAGCTTCTGGGAAGGCTTTCCACAAGGTTTAATGTGTCTATGGGAATGTTTGACTATTCTCCCAGAAGTATATTTGTGAGGCCAGGCACTGATGTTGGATGAGAAGGTCTGGCTTGCAGTCTCTGCTCTAATTCAGCCAAAAGGTGTTCTATCGGGTTGAGGTCAGGACTCTGTTCAGGTTAGTCAAGTTCCTCCACCCTAAATCCGCTCATACATGTCTTTTTGGACCTTGCTTTGTGCACTGGTGTGCAGTCATGTTTGAACAGGAAGGGCCCATCCCCAAACTGTTCCCACAAAGTTGGGAACATGAAATTGTCCAAAATGTCTTGGTATGCTGATGCTTTAAGAGTTCCCTTCACTGGAACTAAGAGGCCAAGACCTACCCCTAAAAAACAACCCCACATCATAATCTTCCCTCCACCAAATCCTTTGGACCAGTGCACAAATCTTACAAAGTAAGTTTGGGGTGGAGGAACTTGGCTGGCTTGCACTGAGTCCTGACCTCAACAGAATACCTTGGGGATGAATTAGAGCGGAGACTGACTTAGGCCAATATATTGTATATTGCTTGTGGCAGTGAGCATGGCAATGGAATATGGCTGGTTCAAACCACAGAGATGCAGACAGCATGTGTGAGGCTGCCCATTGGCTAAATGGGTAGCAATTCCATCTAGCAGCACTGGGGTTGCTGGTTCGATTCCCCAACATCCTAATGCTTGTGTTGAAGTTTATATGTTCTTCCTGTGTGGGTTTCTCACAACAATCCAAACACATGCTGGCATTTTATTTGTCTCCTGTCGAAATAGTCTCTAATGTAAGAAAGTTAGTTTTGGACTTTAGATTGGAAACTCATGTTTGTTAGCACTAATCATGCCCAGGGACTTGGACATTTAAAATTGTAGGGTTTACACTTCACAGGTACATATGCTTAGGAAACTGTTGCTTTGTTTATGTGCATGCAAATGGATTTCGATCTTTGGCTTGCAGTTGGAGATTTGATGCACATAGCCAAGGGCTAACACAGTTGCAAATAGTACCGTATATACTCGAGTATAGGCCGACCCGAATATAAGCCGAGGCCCCCAATTTACCCCCAAAAAAACTGGCAAACTTATTGACTCGTGTATAAGCCGAGGGTGAGACATGCCTGTCCATCCCTGTGTGTGTGTCCGTCCATCCCTGTGTGTCCGTCCATCCCTGTGTGTCCGTCCATCCCTGTGTGTCCGTCCATCCATCCCTGTGTGTGTGTGTCCATCCATCCATCCATCCCTGTGTGTGTGTGTCTCCATCCATCCATCCCTGTGTGTGTGTGTCTCCATCCATCCATCCCTGTGTGTGTGTGTCTCCATCCATCCATCCATCCCTGTGTGTGTGTGTATCCATCCATCCCTGTGTGTGTGTGTGTCTCCATCCATCCGTGTGTGTGTGTGTGTGTGTGTGTGTGTGTGTGTGTGTGTGTGTGTGTGTCCAGCCTACCTGTGTCCCGAGCCTTTGTCCCGAGCCTCCGTCCCGTGCCTTGCCTCCTTGCCTCCGTCCCGTGCCGTGCCTTGCCTCCGTCCCGTGTCGTGCCTTGCCTTGCCTCCGTCCCGTCCCGTCCCGTGCCGTGCCTTGCCTTGCCTCCGTCCCCTGCCCTCTTCGTCGGCGCCTCGGCGGCCATTGTAAAATTCAAAAGCCGCGCCTCCGCCTTCGCCTGTGATAGGCGGAACACTGAATTTCCCAGCAGCCTGTGTTCCGCCTATCACGGACATCGTATCATCCTCGTCCGTAGTACGAGGATGAGACGATGTCCGTGATAGGCGGAACACAGGCTGCTGGGAAATTCAGTGTTCCGCCTATCACAGGCGAAGGCGGAGCCGGAGGCGCGGCTTTTGAATTATAGAATGGCCGCTGTCTGTCTGCTCGACACGCTGATCGAGCGGGCAGACAGCGATGACTCGAGTATAAGCCGAGGGGGGCACTTTCAGCCTCAAAAAAGAGGCTGAAAATCTCGGCTTATACTCGAGTATATACGGTATTATGTGTTCTTGCTCATGAGGTGCAATCACTTTAGACATACATGAAGAGACAGACTGAAAGATATTGGTGGGCATGTACGTCTATTGAGCGTGTGTCAGTGTGCTAACAATCAGTGCCGGGACAAGGTCCCCCAGCGGCCAGGGCAAACTTTTCAAACTGCGCCCCCCCAATCATCTTGCCTACACATGATCATTATACCTACAATTGGAGTGCAGAAGTCAGGATTGGATAAATTACAAAGTGGAAAGAGCAAAAAGAAATGCAAGTGCAGTAGTCAGGATCAGGGTTATTTTTAAAATAATAAATTGGGCCCTGCTTCAAGAGGATGCGGCTTTCACTGTGCTGGCTATTGGGTGAGGCTTAAAGGGATGAACAGTGCAAGGGTTCAGTAGCAAGTGATGCAGATTTTTTAGTAAAAAGATTTTACTTAAATATATGCTGACTGTTGTAAGCACCCCCTGTCAGTGGTAAATGGTTTGTCTCATCTGTGTATCTGCAAGCAAGCTTGTTCTTTTGAAAAACAACAGACTTGCTGGCTGGATAACCAGATAAAAACAAAAGAAAGAAAGCCTAAAAAAGAAGTCTTATGCCGTGTACACACGACCAGACTTTTCGAGGTACTAGGTCCGACAGACTTTCGACGGAGTTCTGACAGAGTTCTGACAGAGTTCTGACGGACTTTCCGAATGAACGGACTTGGCCACACACAATCACACCAAAGTCCGACGGATTCGAACGTGATGACAAGCGTCCGGGCTAGAATAAGAAAGTTCATAACCAATAGCTGCCCTAGCGTCGCTGTTTGTCCGTCAGACTAGCATACAGACGAGTGGATTTTTAGATAGGAACTGGATCCGGCGGAGTTCCGGCGGAAAAATTTGAAACATGTTCCATTTCTAAAGTCTGTTGGATTTTTGCAAATCAAAAGTCCGCTGCAGCCCACACACGATCGAATAGTCCGCCGGAATCGTTCCGTCGGACCTTTGATGTCGAGAAGTCCGCTCGTGTGTACGGGGCATAAGTCTTTGTAATTCACCTGCTATCCCAGGGACACCATTTCCTATCAAACTCTCTTAAGTTTACCTTCAAATATGAAAATCTGTATTTCTACATATAATGATATCTGCAAATAAACGAAAATAAAAAATTCTAATTGTGGTTGCGATCAAAAGAGTGTGGTTTCACCTTCAGACCCGGAAATTAGTCATTGTAATCACCGAAGGTTTCTGTGCTGGTCAGGATCTCCATCTAGGTGGACATGGCAAGGTCTCTCTTTAGCAAAAGGGCTGTGCTGCTCATTTGCCGGGTAAGTGTAAGATATGTTACTCACTGTGGGGGTGGATGTGGTAGTTAGATTTGGTGTGGGTGGGGTTCATTGATTTGTTTGGCATCACCACACATTTGATTCTGGCCCATGTGCACACGTCATTTCCTGCATTTGTTCTGCTGATGTAAATCAGTAAGGACTATGCAAATATAAATGAGAGCTCCTTTCTATTAAAATGTATATTACTTGATTCACAGTTGGGCGACTTTTCCAGAAAATTTGTACCTCCAAATTGCATGACAACTTGTACCTTATGATTCGCAATGATAACCATTCATGTCTGTGCTACTTCAAGTTACAACTTCAAAGTAGTCCCCGTACTACTTTGGTGTGACTTTCATGTGACTTGAGGTACACAGGATGCAATATTACACAGACATTCCCAGAAGTTGGAGCCACGTTGCAGCAACAAAGTGGCAGCAACATAGTGTGACTTTCAGGTCGCAGCAGTGTGAATGAGATTCATGGATAATACCTTTGAATTAGGCACTTTTCTCACTTGTGCATCCTGCAAGTGGGTCAAATTCGTCCCTGCACTACTTTGGTTTGACTTTGATGCGACTTGAGGTCCATATACCGCAAGATTATACAGGCATAGGTCGCATAAGTACAAATGGGGCCTAATTCAAAGGTGTTATTAATGAATCTCATTAGGTTCCTTTCACACTTGGCCGACTTTTCATACAACTTGAGATCCATAAGGCCCCTTTCACACTTGTGCGACCTGAAAGTCTTGCGATTTTGCAGCGCTTTTTGCAGCAAATTTGATGTGATTTAAAGCAATACCAATGTAATCTTGAGGACTATGGACATAGGAGTTGCAGGACAAGTCACACAAATGTGAAAGGGGCCTTAGAGCCCATTCACACTGCTGTGCTGTCCGACATTGGATGTGATTTGCCCCGCACTTCAAATCACATGCAATATCTGTGTAATGCAAACTCAGCCATACAGATTGTATGGTTGAATTTTCATTGCATTCGGACCAAACTCGCATAGGAACCTTTTGTTGGTCCACAGCAGAGTTGGATCGCATGGGTTTTGTCTGAATTTGCAGTTGTATGTGATGCGGGAACTGGATTTGCAGGGTTCCCATATTGATCCAGTGTGAACTGGCCCTGACCCTAGGTTCACACCTATGCATTTTTTTGTGCGTTTCACAGTTTCCTATGGTACTAGTTCACACCTATGGGTTTTGCAGCTAGTGCATTTTTGGAAATGGCTGGGGACTTTTTTCATGCGATCTGTGGGTAAAAAAAAAATGCCAGCCAAAAAAAAATTGCAAAAAAAAATCCATGGGGTCCCCCCCAGGTCTATACCCAGAGGGTCCCCCCAAATCCATAATAGACCCTTATCCGACCACGTAACCTGGCAGGCTATGGGAAAAGAGGGGGGCCAAGAGAGTGCCCCCCTCCCTGAACCATACCAAGCAACATACCCTCAACATGGGGAGGGTGCTTTTGGGTCCTCCCAAAACAATTTGCCCCCATGTTGAGGGGGACAAGGGCCTCATCCCCACAACCCTTGCACAGTGGTTTTGGGGGTCTGCAGGGGGGGCTTATCGGAATCTGGATTAATCTCTTCTTCTTTCTCCGCTTCTTCTTCCATCTCCTTCTGGTCTTCATTCCGTTTTCTTCCTCCATCTTGTTCTTCCCCCGCTTCTTCCTCTTCTTCTTTCTCCAGCCCTCTTCTTCTTACTTTGTCTTCGTCTTCTCATCCTCATCTCTTCCTCTGGCTTCTTCCCCGCTTTGTACTCCGGAGTCGAGACGATCCGCCTCAATGGGAGGCTCGCTCTGTGTGATGCTTCTGTTCTTCTGACACTTCTTATATAACTGAGGGCAGGGTCACCGGGTGGCCTATGATTATTGGTTTAGAGTAATGTCCCTGAAGTCGAATGTGTGCTTTAGGTTGTGAGTAGAGTACTTATAAGAGTCCCATGAAGCACTGTCCAAAGCCCCAGCGGTCCATGAGGGAGAAAATGTAAGGCCAGGACACGGTGTCAAAGGTCTTTTGGAGGTCCAGTGCAAGGAGAAAACCCTGTTGTTTTATCCCCCCCTCCCAGTTAGATTGCAGTAATGAAACCACATCAATTGCTCGTCTGATTTGGTCCGGGCCTTGTCTACTGGGGATGAATCCCACCTGGTCTTTATGTATGTAGGAACTGATGAAGGAGGCTAGTCTGTTCGCCATGATTTTGGTTAGTATTTTCAAGTCATTATTAATGAGGGAGATTGGGTGATAATTTCTGACTTCTTCATGGATTTTGTCTGGTTTGGGTATGACCGTGATGTATGCCATGTTGAGATAGGTATCTAGGGGGACTCCTTGGGTTTTGGTGTTGAAGAACTTAGTCGAATGAGGGGTTAAGGTGCTTGCGAAGGCCTTATAATAGGGGATGGAGAGGTCATCTGGTCCCGAGGATGACCTCTTTTTGAGGTCCTTCATGACCTCCAGCACCTCCTCCTCTGTGAAGGCAGATTCCAGAAGGTTCCTCTCTGTATTACTGAGGGATGGGACAGGGAGGCCATCAAGGAACCGAGAGATTGAGTCTTTGTTGGGCTGTGTGGGGGAGCTATAGAGTTGTGAGTAGAATACCTGGAATGTATAGAGGATTTTGATTGGGTTGGCTGTGGGCGATTGACCTGCTATTTTAATCTTGGGCATAGTGTGGACATAGTGGGGGATATTTTGGCAGCCAGTAGTGGGCCCATTTTGTCTGTGTGCGTGTAAAATTACCTTCCGCTCCAGTGGATGAATTTCTCCACCTGCATGGTGTGGGGGTGAGATTGAGATCCAGTCTGGCTTTATCTATTTGGATTATGATGACTTTGAAGGAGTCCTGCTTGTATTGAGCCTGCAGGGCAACAAATTCCTTTTCTAGGGTTCTATGTCGGCCCGCTGTTCTTGTTTAATTTGGATGGAAATCTGGATGATTTTGCCTCTGATAATGGCTTTGTGAGCAACCTAAATTTCTGCAGAGGTTCCCTCAGTGTCATTAATTGAGAAGTATTCCTAAAGAGCTTTATTAATTTCCTTGGCTCTAATAGGATTGGAGAGTATCGATTTGTTCAATCTCCATTGGCCCTGTTTCCTGCTGAGGGCCCCAGAGTGGAGAGATTTGATCACTATTGAGTGGTCTGACCGAGATGTGTCTCTGATGTGGGCGCTAAGTACTAAGGGGAGAAGGGATGTTGGAGTTAGGATATGATCTATCCTGGCATACGTGTTGTGCGGGCGTGAGTAGTGGGTAAAGTCCCTTTTGGAGGGGTTTAGTTCTCTCCAGGCATCTGCCAGGCCCTGGGCATGGAGTAGTTTAGCAATTTTGAGGCTTTCCTTAGTTGGGTGAGTCAGTTGGGTCTTAGGGGGTTTGGATTTGTCCAAACCCTGATCAAATGCTACATTCTAGTTTCCCTCGAAAATGATCATGCCTTCTAGCCTGGGGTTCAGGGCGTTCATTAAGGTGTTAAAAAATGTAGCTTGTCCTTTATTGGGAGCGTAGTAGGAGACTAGGGAGTAGAGGTGTCCCTCAATTGTACCTTTAACTAGTATAAACCTTCTCTCTGAGTCTATGTAGTCAGAAGTCTTTCAAATTTACAGGATTTTGATATTACAATTGCTACCCCCCTGGTTTTGTTTTCTGCGCTGGCCAGGTAGAATTGAGGGAAGTGCGGATGGATGAACTTGGGACTATACCGTACAGGGAAATGTGTCTCTTGTAGCAAGAGAATGTCAATCTTAAGTGATTTACAGCAGTCTAACACTTTCCTCCTTTTGACCAAGGACTTCAGGCCCTGGACATTGTGGGATGCTATGTTGAGTTTGGTGTTTGTGCTATCAGCCATGGATTATAGGAGGTGAAAAGCCGCTTACAACATCCTCACTCACCCTTGGAAGTCCTCTGACTGAGAGTATATTGGGGGATCTCCTTTGTGGCTGGGTAGTACCCTAGTGTCCATCTCTGAATAGGAATGTCGGTGGGCTGCAAAAGACGAAAGCATTAGGCACATGTGTGGAGAAGGAAAAAGAGGGGGGAATAGGGAACAGAGTAGATAGAGATAGGTCTCCTAGAATGAGAAACTGGGGTTTGGGGGACAAGCCTCCCGAAGCCCCTGAACAAAAAGCAATACGAGTCTGTAATGTGCGGGTGCAGACAACCTAGCCCTCAGACCCTCGGGTGACTAAGGGGTAAGTGGAGGCACATGTGTTCCATTCCGAAGCAGGGCGCCCTAGGAATATTTTCACGTGAGTCATAGCACAGCAATTTAAGTCTTTGACCAGTATGTGGTTATAGCCTCCCCAGCTTGTCAGGTCAATCCTACCTCCCCTTACCCCTATAGAGGGGGGGGGGGGGGGGGGGGTTCACGGCTCATATAGGTAAACCTCAAGTTTTCATATGGTAGTCCCAGAAGACTTTTTCCTGTCACTGAAACTCCATTGTGGAGTGGGGAGCAATTCTCTTCTTTTGTGTTCAGCCACTGCTCAGCTATCGGAGGCGGTGAAAACTGTGGGGGTTTACCAGGCTTATCCGAGGAGGTCCAGTGTCATTGGTCAGTCCAAGGATCAGAAGGCAAAAAAAAAACTGGAAACATAAAACAGCAAAACCGAAAAAACTTTTAGAACAGATGTGGGGAACATATGGTTCGTGGGCTGGGTATAGCCCCATACAAATGATTCACAAGAACCTGTAATGCTCTATCGTGTCTATCCTGGTGCCCAAGTTGTGGAAGTCTGCCTTTAAATCTGCAGTAATTTTGGCCGCCATTCGCACTAGGCCTCTGTCTGAGAACATCTGGAAAAGTTCCTCCATCTGGTAGGCTGAGTTCCTGCACTGGTTTTTTGGGGGGGGGGGGGGGGGTGCCGGTCTGAGCCACTGTGTTAGGCCCCAGGAGGAGAGGGTGTAGTCCGCCACCATGCGGCTTATGAGGGACTCCATGGAGGCAGGGGAGTGGGTGATAGCCTGTTGGCAGCCCACCTGTAAGCCTGGGGTGAAGAGCAGGGTTTGCTGGGGTGATCACTGGCCTGTGGTCTGCGAGAATGTCTGTGCTGGTGGCATGAGGCTGTGCTGTGGCTGCCATCTTGGATTTTCCATCCGTGACCACGGACTCGGCCTTAAGCCTTAAGTCCCTCTTTACCGTCCCTCTAGAGAGAGGTGTTCCCGGGTATGTGGGGATGTTGCTGTGGCGATGGGAGCCCTCCGGGATTGCCATATCGGTGCTGAGGGTGCCGTTGTGCCGGGCTCCACGCATACCCACTGTATCTTGGCATTGTATGGCCTTCGAAACTGTGATAGGTAGTGAGGAGTGAAATCAAAAATGTACTCCCTTAGAAATTCTGAAGGCGGTGCTTGGTTTTCGGGGTCCTGTACATGGCTAGGCTCCCAAAAAGTCACACACACATGGTATCCCCCATGTATGTAACAGTATGTATGTTGGGGTGTAGTTCCACATATATCCATGACATGTGTGAGCAATACAGCAAATGCTTTTTGTAATTTTTTTTTTGCCATTTTTCAATCACTTGTGACAAAGAAATAAAATATTCAATGGACTCAATATGCCTCTCAGCAATTTCCTTGGGGTGTCTACTTTCCAAAATGGGGTCATTTGGGGGGGGAGGGGGGTTTTACTATAGCACCTCAAAAATGAGATAGGCAGCCATGAACTAAAAGCTGCGTAAATTCCAGAAAACGTACCCTAGTTTGTAGACGCTATAACTTTTGCGCAAGCATGACCTCGCAATTACCAGTTAAAGCTGCTCTGTGCCAAATTGTAAAAAGTGCTCTGGTCATTGAGGGGCCAATTCTTGAATATTAATAGTATTAATATTATATATAATATATATTATATCTTTTAATATCTTTCAATTAGAATATGACTTTTGTCGTAATTGTATAAGCTATATTATTGGTGCCACTTTGTGTGCACCAAAATGCCTTTGAAGGCCCATGTATTCTAACACAGACATCTGGCACCCCTGGGCGGATGACACACTATTACCCTGCAGACTTTGGTGAATCCTTTCACACTTACGGACCATTTGTCCGTTCTTCATCCATCCGTCGACAGATGAAAAATGGACATCAATGTATTCCAAAGGAAAAATGGATGACAATGGATGATCAGAAAAAGGCAGGAGAGCAATATAGACAGTGAGAGGGTCGTCTGTACAGACAGGCTCCCTTACTTGCCGAGGCTGACCATCACTGCTAGCTTTTAAATGTAATTGAACAGCAGTGATGGACATTGATGGGCAGCACTGATTGCCAGCACTGACTGGCATAGCTAATGGGCACTGATTTGTTGCACTTGCTCTCCTTTCCTCACACTCTGTCAGTGTGAGGCAAGTAGATCTGATTACCGGAATCTCTGTGTTTATATGTGACCAGCGGTGTTTGAACACAGCCGATCACATGGTTAAAGAGCCGCAGACGTGTCCTAGCAACACGGCGTGCCGCACTGCGCGCCCCTACAGGCGCATGGGAGTGGCCGCTCTGAGCCTCCGTCATATAACGGTGGCCCAGAATAAGAGCTGCACCACCCCGCTGAGAGAGAGAGAGAGAGAGAGAGAGAGAGAGAGAGAGAGAGAGAGGGAGAGAAGGGATACAATGTATCTCTTGGTTCTTAGATCAAAGGAACGAGCTTTGATCTTTAGATGAGGTCAGTTTAACCACTTAAAGAATAAACCTTTTTCTGACACTTGTTGGTTACAAGTTAAAATCTAGCAAATTATTTAGAACTCCCAAACATATATATATATATATATATATATATATATATATATATATATATATATTTAGCAGAGACCCTAGAGAATAAAATGGTGGTTGCAATAGTTTATGTCACACGGTATTTGCGCAGTGGTCTTTCAAACACTTCCATGAATTAAAAAAAAAAACAGTAAAGTTAGCCCAAGTTTTTTGTATCATGTGAAAGATGATGTTATTCTGCGAGAATCGTGAGAGAATCATGGTCTTTATTCAAAGCAAGAAAATCGTGATTCTCATTTTATCCAGAATCGTGCAGCTCTAATGTAAACCAAAAATTTGCCTCAAGTGGATGTAAAGAACTGATGTAAAAATCGATGAAAAACTGATGTAAAAACTGATGTTGACTGATCTGTTTTTTCTTTGAAAAACTTGACTAAACTGATGAAACAAATTAAAGGCATGTGTGAAAGGGACCTTAGTGACTGAGTTTTTTTTTTCTACATCATTTATAAACACTGGGAGCCACGTAGCTCCTTGGGGGGCCTCTCTCTCAGTACCTCCTTCCACTCTTCTCCCACCTCCACCTTCTTCTCCCCTTTCTTTCCTTTCTCCTTTGCTTTTTATTTTGGATGCCCCCCCCCCCCTTTTTTTCTCCCTGTTTTTTTTTTTTTATATTCTCTTTTATACATGTTTTTCTCTTAACCAGTTGATTGTACTCACCTCTCTCTGCTCAACTAACAGTAGCTACAATATCCAGCCTGGTAACCTACCAAGAGTGGGTTCTCTCAGCACTTGTTTAATACAAAGCTCTTAAAGCTCTTTGGAGCTCACATTGTATGCCCCTAAGAGCCCCTCACATGCATTGGCGGTAAAGCGCTGCTCATTTTAGCGGTGCTTTACCACTGTTTAACCAGTTAAGGACCAAGCCTCTTTCTGAGATTTGTTATTTACACGTTAAAAACATTTTTTTTGCTAGAAAATTACTTAGAACCATCAAACATTAAAAAAAAAATTCTAACACCCTAGAGAATAAAATGGCGGTTGTTACTTTTTACAAGCGCACTTTTTTTGGATCAATGTTTTTTATATTGTGAAAGATAAGGTTACGATCAGTTAATTGGTACCCAACATGTCATACTTCAAAACTGCGCCCACTCGTGGAATGGCGACAAATTTTTACCCTTAAAAATCTCCATAGGCGACGTTTAAAAAAATCTACAGGTTACAAGTTTTGAGTTACAGAGGAGGTCTAGGGCTAGAATTATTGCTCTTGCTCTACTAATCGCGGCGATACCTCACATGTGTGGATTGAATATACGGGCGCTACTCACGTATGCGTTCGGTTCTGCACGCAAGCTCGACGGGACGGGGTGCGTTTAAAACATTTTTTTTCTTATTTATATTAGCTTTTTATTTTTACACAGTTTGAAAAAAAAATTAACTTTTATTCCTATTACAAGAAATGTAGACATCCTTTGTAATTGAAAAAAGCATGACAGGACCTCTTAAATATGAGATCTGGCGTCAAAATGACCTCAGATCTCATATTTATACTAAAATGCAAAAAAAATGGTCCTTTAAGAGCTATGGGTGGAAGTGATGTTTTGACGCTGCTTCCGCCCTGCAGTGTCATGGAGCTGGGTGGGTCAAGACGTGATCGCCTCCGCCACTGCTGATGGCTCCAGGAAGCAGCAGAGGGCACCGGATCGCCGCGGGAGGGGGCCCCTCTCCCGCCACTGATAAAAGTGATCTTGCAGTGAATCTCCCACCGAGGCCACTTTTATCTTGTAGCATACCGCCCACTGAAAATGAGGATAGGCAGCTAGCTGCTGCCATAACAACGTTAGCCTCCTTCAAACAGACAACTTAACCCGTGGCGTAAGTGGTTAAGTAGCACTTTTGCACCACAGGTTTTCAGGCACTTTCGAAAACACTGTACATTCACTACAATGGGCAGGGGTGTTTTGGGAGCGCTGTATAGAGCACACCCCCCGGGTGTGAAAGCATCCATTGTAATGAATGGGAGGCAGTTTTCAGGCGCTTTACAGCCACTATTTCTAGCACTAATACACCTGAAAACTGCCTCAGTGTGAAAGGGGTCTAAATATTGAGGCTTGTTATTTCCATTAATTGCATCATTGGTTCTTCTCAAGCTTATGCCTATATATATATATATATATATATATATATATATATATGCAACTGCAAGCCTGCCCTCATACAATTGTTGTATATAAGTCCTGTGACTAGTGATGGACGAACGTTTCGCCCGGCGGTCGTTTCGCGGCGAATTTCCGACTTTCGCCGTCCGCGGGTTCGAACGCCTTTTTCCGTCGTTCGCCCCGGCGGACTTACGTGTTTAATGTATACAAGAACTTTAACCTTTCGTGACACGTTTATCATGTGTTACAGGACAACCAATTGAGACATGACAGCTCATGGACACTTGGACATTCCCCCTAACCTATAAATACACCCGATCCGGTGGCCATTTTACATTCTTTCTTCTGTCACTGTAGGGAAAGGATCCTGTGTGGAGTAGGGACAGAGAAAACGCTAGCTATTTGGTACACAAAAGTTCTTTTCAGGACTGGTATAGGTGTTAGGTCAGCAGCCTGAGTTTCTTTTGTCAGTTTAGATAAAGGGACAGAGCGCTGTATGCTGCTATTTTAGGGACAGCTCAGCCAGATTAGTCTTTCTTCATCATCATCATCATCATCATCATTAGCTGTTACTATCAGGTCCACAAAAGAGCTGTTCCAGCTAATCGTTCCAGCCTACTCTTTTTTGCCAATTTGTATAGGGACAGGCAGGAAGCAGTGTGTCAGGCAGTGAGGATAATTTTAAAGACTTGCTGTTACTATTAGTTCCACAAAGGTTCTTTTCAGGACTGGTATCAGTGGTACGGTAATAGGCTTGTACACGTATAATATTCTTTCTTCCAAATATAGAAAGAATATTATACTTGACTGCTGCCCTTCTGCTGCAGTCTGCTAATCATTCACAACTCACTTGTTCCACAAAGCTCTTTATCAGGACTGGTAACTTGGTCTGTCTAGGGTGCTACGGTACATAGGCTTGGGTGCGGTACAGTCTGCTGTTCTGTAAGGACCGCTATCGGTCCACAATACATAGGGTTGCCGTGCACTACTGCTGACCGCTGCCCTATACTGCAGCAGTCCTTCAGCGGTATAGGGACTGACGCACAGTCTGCTAAACACTAATACACAACCTGCTTGGTCCACAAAAGTTCTTATAAGGACTGGTAACTTGGTATAGGGTGCTACGGTACATAGGCCTGAGTGCGTTACAGTCTGCTGTTCTGTAAGGACCGCTATCGGTCCACAATACATAGGGTTGACGTGCACTACTGCTGACCGCTGCCCTATACTGCAGCAGTCCTTCAGCGGTATAGGGACTGACGCACAGTCTGCTAAACACTAACACACAACCTGCTTGGTCCACAAAAGTTCTTATAAGGACTGGTAACTTGGTATAGGGTGCTACGGTACATAGGCCTGAGTGCAGTACAGTCTGCTGTTCTGTAAGGACTGCTATCGGTCCACAATACATAGGGTTGCCGTGCACTACTGCTGACCGCTGCCCTATACTGCAGCAGTCCTTCAGCGGTATAGGGACTGACGCACAGTCTGCTAAACACTAATACACAACCTGCTTGGTCCACAAAAGTTCTTATAAGGACTGGTAACTTGGTATAGGGTGCTACGGTACATAGGCCTGAGTGCAGTACAGTCTGCTGTTCTGTAAGGACCGCTATCGGTCCACAATACATAGGGTTGCCGTGCACTACTGCTGACCGCTGCCCTATACTGCAGCAGTCCTTCATTGGTATAGGGACTGACGTACAGTCTGCTAATCACTAACACACAACCTGCTTGGTCCACAAAAGTTCTTATAAGGACTGGTAACTTGGTATAGGGTGCTACGGTACATAGGCCTGAGTGCGTTACAGTCTGCTGTTCTGTAAGGACCGCTATCGGTCCACAATACATAGGGTTGCCGTGCACTACTGCTGACCGCTGCCCTATACTGCAGCAGTCCTTCAGCGGTATAGGGACTGACGCACAGTCTGCTAAACACTAACACACAACCTGCTTGGTCCACAAAAGTTTTTATAAGGACTGGTAACTTGGTATAGGGTGCTACGGTACATAGGCCTGAGTGCAGTACAGTCTGCTGTTCTGTAAGGACCGCTATCGGTCCACAATACATAGGGTTGACGTGCACTACTGCTGACCGCTGCCCTATACTGCAGCAGTCCTTCAGCGGTATAGGGACTAAGAGTTTTGTCACAGGGTGATTTAAAAAATGACAGGCAGAGGAAGAGGCAGGCCCTTCCGCAGGGGTGGTAGGGGTAGGGCAGGAGCAACAGCCTTGAGCCAAAGTGGGAAGTTGCAGAAGGTGCGTTCAATTACTTTAAAGGACGCACCAGACTTGGTTGAGTGGCTCACTCAGCCTTATTCTTCTGCACCCTCCTCATCCTCTCGATCTGCACCCTCTTCTTCACTCTCTGCTATGTGCACCCCCAAAGACACTACCACCAACAACACCACCACCACCACATACCTTCCGCTTGAGTGCAAATGGGGGCCTTCATGCTCCAGTGTTTTAATAGGGACCCCCGTATAAAAAGCATGAGGGTCAAGGACCAGTACTGGGTGGCAACGTACTTAGATCCCCGGTACAAACACAAAATGGCGGAAATGTTACCGCCGTCGCAGAGGGCTGTCAGAATGCAGCACTTCCAGGCCTTGCTTCGAGAAATGCTGCATTCTGCTTTTGCGTGCGCTGGCAGAGGAGCAATTCCCACTCCCAGAGAAGGATTTGCGGGTACCAATCCAACAGCGCCTGCAAGAAGAGGCCGGTTTGAAGATGTGTTGGTGACTTCGGATATGAGGTCATTCTTTCAGCCGACCCATCGACAGGTGTCATCCGGATCCAGCATCAGGGAACGCCTAGACCGTCAGGTGTCCGACTACATTGGGTTAACGGCCGATGTGGACGCTCTGAGGAGTGATGAACCCCTAGACTACTGGGTGGGCAGGCTTGACCTCTGGCCAGAGCTTGCCCAATTTGCAATCGAACTGTTGGCTTGCCCCTCATCCAGTGTCCTGTCCGAAAGGACGTTCAGCGCAGCAGGGGGGATTGTGACCGATAAGCGTACTCGCCTAGCTCACGACAGTGTTAACTACCTCACATTTCTAAAAATGAATGAGGCATGGATCTCGGAGGAATTCAACACATGTGATCAGTAGACCATGTATATGTCTATAAACAATTTTTGGAATCAAGCACACAGACCTTCTTAATTCATTTGGCTCACTTCCCTGACCCAAAAAAGCACACCGTACTATATGCCCCTACCCTCCTCTTTGAAGAGGTTGAGCGGTGTCATATTTCTACTGGGGCTGCTTATTATGAGGGGTTCCCACCATCCCTGTGCTGTGCTGACTTCCTCCTGGGTGTTCTTATTATGAGGGGCTCCCACCATCCCTGTGCTGTGCTGACTTCCTCCTGGGGGTTCTTATTATGAGGGGATCACACCATCCCTGTGCTGTGCTGACTTCCTCCTGGGGCTGCTTACGGTGCTGCTGTCAGCGCTGTATGTCACGGAGCTGCTGTCAGCGCTGTATGTCACGGAGCTGCTGTCAGCGCTGTATGTCACGGAGCTGCTGTCAGCGCTGTATGTCACGGAGCTGCTGTCAGCGCTGTATGTCACGGAGCTGCTGTCAGCGCTGTATGTCACGGAGCTGCTGTCAGCGCTGTATGTCACGGAGCTGCTGTCAGCGCTGTATGTCACGGAGCTGCTGTCAGCGCTGTATGTCACGGTGCTGCTGTCAGCGCTGTATGTCACGGAGCTGCTGTCAGCGCTGTATGTCACGGAGCTGCTGTCAGTGCTGTATGTCACGGAGCTGCTGTCAGCGCTGTATGTCACGGAGCTGCTGTCAGCGCTGTATGTCACGGAGCTGCTGTCAGCGCTGTATGTCACGGTGCTGCTGTCAGCGCTGTATGTCACGGAGCTGCTGTCAGCGCTGTATGTCACGGAGCTGCTGTCAGCGCTGTATGTCACGGAGCTGCTGTCAGCGCTGTATGTCACGGAGCTGCTGTCAGCGCTGTATGTCACGGAGCTGCTGTCAGCGCTGTATGTCACGGTGCTGCTGTCAGCGCTGTATGTCACGGAGCTGCTGTCAGCGCTGTATGTCACGGAGCTGCTGTCAGCGCTGTATGTCACGGAGCTGCTGTCAGCGCTGTATGTCACGGAGCTGCTGTCAGCGCTGTATGTCACGGTGCTGATGTCAGTGCTCTGTATTACGGTGCTGCTGTCAGTGCTCTGTATCTCCTGCACCCTCTTGTTTGCCTACCCTGGTCCCTGACCTTCCCTCTCCTCCATTGCCTTCATTAGCTCCATAGTCCTGAATTGTCAGAACAATTTCCCAAATAAAAAAAAAATGCTTGTAGTTATCGATCCCAAATTCACCTCATACATGTATTATGCTATTGTCCAGGTGGTGGGACTACGTGCTACCCCCTAATAATTACCCCGTGGCCGCAAATTCGACCTAAAGGTTTGCGAAATTCGCCTCCCATTGAAGTCAATGGAGCCCGCGGCGAACGGTCGTTTTCGCGAACGTTTGTGTCCGTTCGCGTTTCGCGTTCGCGAAACGTCCCGTCGGAAGTTCGTCCATCACTACCTGTGACTTACTGATATGTTTTGATTGTCATACATTGGCGAGTTCTGTTATTTTCATTATGGATGTTTCATCTGAACTTCCTTTAACCACTTTCAGACCGGACCATTTTGCTGGTAAATGACCAGAGGTCTTTTTACAATTTGGCACTGCGCTGCTTTAACTGGTAATTGCGCGGTCATGCAATGTTGTACCCAAACAAAATTTGCGTCCTTTTCTTCCCGCAAATAGAGCTTTCTTTTGATGGTATTTGATTGCCTCTGCGATTTTTATTTTTTGCTATATAAACGTAAAAAGACCGAAAATTTTGAAAAAAAAATGATATTTTCTACTTTTTGTTATTAGAAAAATCCAATAAACTCAATTTTAGTCATACATTTAGGCCAAAATGTATTCAGCCACATGTCTTTGGTAAAAAAAAAGTCAATAATTGTATATTTATTGGTTTGCGCAAAAGTTGTCACATCTACAAACTAAGGTACGTTTTCTGGAATTTACACAGCTTTTAGTTTACGACTGCCTATCTCATTTCTTGAGGTGCTAAAATGGCAGGGCAGTACAAAACCCCCCCAAATGACCCCATTTTGGAAAGTAGACACCCTAAGGAAATTGATGGCATGTTGAGCCCATTGAATATTTTATTTTTTTGCCTCAAGCGATTGAATAATGACAAAAAAAAATTTATATTTTTTTTTTTACACAAAGTTGTCACTAAATGATATATTGCTCACACATGCTATGGGCATATGTGAAATGACACCCCAAAATAAATTCTGCTGCTTCTCCTGAGTACGGGGATACCACATATGTGGGACTTTTTGGGAGCCTAGCCGCGTACGGGGCCCCGAAAACCAAGCACCGCCTTCAGGCTTTCTAAGGGCGTAAATTTTTGATTTCACTTCTCACTACCTATTACAGTTTTGAAGGCCATAAAATGCCAAGATGGCACAAAACCCCCACAAATGACCCCATTTTAGAAAGTAGACACCCCAAGCTATTTGCTGAGAGGCCTTTTGAGTCCATGGAATATTTTATATTTTGCCACAAGTTGTGGGAAAATTACAAACTTTAATTTTTTTTAATTTTTTTTTCACAAAGTTGTCACTAAATGATATATTGCTCACACATGCTATGGGCATATGTGAAATGACACCCCAAAATAAATTCTGCTGCTTCTCCTGAGTACGGGGATACCACATATGTGGGACTTTTTGGGAGCCTAGCCGCGTACGGGGCCCCGAAAACCAAGAACCGCCTTCAGGTTTTCTAAGGGCGTAAATATTTGACTTCACTCCTCACTACCTATTACAGTTTTGAAGGCCATAAAATGCCAAGATGACACAAAACCCCCACAAATGACCCCATTTTAGAAAGTAGACACCCCAAGCTATTTGCTGAGAGGCATGTTGAGTCCATGGAATATTTTATATTTTGCCACAAGTTGCGGGAAAATTACAAACTTTTTATTTTTTCACAAAGTTGTCACTAAATGATTTATTGCTCACGCATGCCATGGGCATATGTGAAATGACACCCCAAAATAAATTCTGCTGCTTCTCCTGAGTACGGGGATACCACATATGTGGGACTTTTTGGGAGCCTAGCCGCGTACGGGGCCCCGAAAACCAAGCACCACCTTCAGGCTTTCTAAGGGCGTTACAGTTTTGAAGGCCATAAAATGCCAAGATGGCACAAACCCCCCCCAAATGACCCCATTTTGGAAAGTAGACACCCCTAAATTTAGGGGTACACTAGTGAGACTAGGTAATAAATGGCGGGTGCCCTGAAACTATAAAAAAATAACTAACCAACCAGCGTCACCTGTAACAGTTATATGGTGATCACTGGTGAAAGGGTTAACTAGGGGGCAATCAGGGGGCTTTATGCGGTAGTATATGGGGGTCCCTGGCGCTATAAAAAGCTGCGGCGAACCTAAATACCTACCTGCCTAACTAGCGTCACCTGTGACACTAATACAGCGATCAGAAAAACGATCGCTTATTAGGCTGGGTTCACACTGGAGCGATGCGGGAACGCCACGAATCCGCGGCGGGTTCCCGCATCGCATGCCTCCCGGCGGCAGTTCACACTGCCCTATGCGAACTGCTGGGAGTGTCAGTGAAATGTTAATGACACCCCCAGATCAGTTCGCATATCGCAGTGCGATCTGCAAACTCGGATCGCATGGTGTGAACACCCATGCGATCCGATTCTGCTGCGGGCCAAAAAAAGGGTCCCGTGCGAATTTGCGGCGGGTGCGGCGGGTGCGATGCGAATTCAGCCATACTATCTGTATGGCTGAACTCGAATCGCACAGAGATCGGATGTGATTTGCACTGCAGTGCGGTGCGAATCACATTCGTTCTCATAAACCGCTGCAATGTGAACCCAGCCTTAGTGACACTGGCGACGGGGGGTGATCACGGGGTTAAACCTTTATTGGGGGGGTTAGGGGGGTACATTAGAACTAAAGGGGGCTAACCCTAACTGCCCTAACAGTTATTACAGTCACAAATGACACCAATGCAAAAAAAAAAAATGACATTGGTGTCACTGTGACTGGGGGGCAGGGGTAATTGGGGGGGTGATCGGGGGGGTGTGAGTGTGCCTGGCATGTTCTACTGTGTAGTGTCGTGCAACTCACCGATCCACTCTCCTCGGTGTCGGAACGAAAAATACCGACACGGAGGAGAGATTACATCACTTCCTCTCCTGTGTTTACATTACAGGAGAGGAAGTGATGTCACGGAGCATTTTCATTCGTCGGGAGCGATCGCGAGGGGGTGGCCATGAATGAATGGCCGTCCCCTCGTCCGGGATCGCTCCCGAACGAATACCGACCGCCGCAGGCACCAGGCGGGGGCCTGATCGGGCCCCCGACCCGCGGGCAGGCAAGGACGTACATGTAAGCCCTTATGCCTGCCCGTGCCATTCTGTCGACGTACATCGTCGTGCGGCGGTCGGGAAGTGGTTAACTAACTGCCTTTTTTTTTTCAATAACCAAATTAAACAAAAACCCACATATTACTTAGTGATATTGGTGGTGACATCATAATTGTGCTACACATAGCCTGTACAGAGAGCAAAGCTCTGGACAGGATCCAGCAGGTTCTCCTGCAACAGGCTGCTTGCAGAAAACTACAGCTTGGGAGGGCAGTAGTCACACTGCACAAGGAGAGAGAGCAGCACTGGCTGGTCTTTATTTATCCCCTTCCCGCCGAGCGTACGCAGATGTGCGTACTCGGCTTCCGGGGGGTATACCGGGATGATGCCCGCACCTGCAGGCATCATCCCGGTACCGTTTTTTGCAGCAGGCGATTGGCTATCCAGCCATAACAACCGATGCGGCTAAAAGCCGCTCGGCTGTTATGCCGGAGGAGCGGGAGGGGACGTCCCCCCCTCCCGCCGCCTCTCGCCGCTGTTACCGTCCCTGTCCGACGCCTCCGGCTGCTGCGGAGGAACTGGAACGAAGCCGTAATCGGCTTCGTTCCAGTCTCCTCATCGTAAACACGGAAGCGACGTCATGACGTCACTTCCCGTTTACTCGGCTGCCAATGGCGCCGGTTTTAAAAAAATATCCGGTATTCAGAATCGCCGTTTTCGGCGATCTGAATACATTGAAGTGTAAAGGAGGGGTGGGGGGTCTTTTAGACCCCCGATCCCTCCATAAAGAGTACCTGTCACCACCTATTACTGTCACAAGGGATGTTTACATTCCTTGTGACAGCAATAAAAGTGATCAAATTTTATTTTTTTTTTTTAAACAATTTAGTCGTTTTAAAATAAATAAAATCAATAAAAAAATAAAAAAAAAATTTTCAAAGCGCCCGCCGTCCCCGCGAGCTCGCGAAGCAAAGAAAACGCATACGGAAGTCGCGCCCGCGTATGTAAACGGTGTTCAAATCACACATGTGAGGTATCGCCGCGATCGTCAGAGCGAGAGCAATAATTCTAGCAGTAGACCTCCTCTGTAACGCTAACCTGGTAACCGTAATTTTTTTTTAAAGCGTCGCCTATTGAGATTTTTAGGTACCGTACTTTGTCGTCAATCTACAAGTGCGCGCAGTTATAAAGTGTGACATGTTTGGTATCTATTTACTCGGCGTAACATTATCCTTCACATTACGCAAAAAATTTGGGCTAATTTTACTGTTTTGTTTTTTTTTTATTCATGAAAGTGTCCCTTTTCCCAAAAAGTTGCGTTTAAAACACCACTGCGCAAATACCGTGTGACATAAAATATTGCAACAATCGCCGTTTTATTCTCTAGAGCCTCTGCTAAAAAAATATATATAATGTTTGGGGGTTCCAAGTAATTTTCTAGCAAAAAATATGGATTTTAACTTGTAAACACCAAATTCCAAAAATAGGCTTAGTCATGAAAGGGTTATTTACAGGAGGCTCCTTCACAGAGACATAAGCCGTGTACACACGAGTGGACTTCTCGTTCAGACTTTTTGACAGAGTTCCGTTAGAGTTCCGCCGAAATAGACTTGCCTACAGGCAATCAAACCAAAGTCTGATCGTTTAGAACACCATGACATACGACGTGACTGGAAAAAGGAAGTTCAATAGCCAGTAGCCAATAGCTGCCCTTGCTTCGTTTTTGGTCCATCAGAACAGCATACAGACAAGCGGTTTTCTCGATGGGAACTGGTTCCGGCAGAAAGATTTGAAACATGTTCTATTTCTAGGTCCCTCGGAATTTTAGAAAGAAAAAGTCAGATGAAGCCCACACACGATCGGAATGTCCGACAGAATGATTCCGTCTGACCTTTTCTGCTGGAAAGTCCGGTCGTGTGTACAGGGCATTAGATTTACACTGGTTTACTTATACAGATCTAGATGAAATGCAAAAAATACACCAAGATTTAAGTAATAATACATCCTACTCTATTTCCGGTATGACATCTCATTTATCTGTTTTGAGGATGATTATCCTAACAGTTTATTTTTATTGATTATTTAATTTTTAATTTTTATTCCATTTTATCCTCCGTAGTATTTTTAACATTTTTCTAATATTTTTTTGGGCGGATGTTGTCGTTAGTGTATATTATATTGATTAGTTATTTTGGCTGATATGCTATAATTTTTAGCATTTTTTCAGCCATGCCCCAAATTATGCTTATACTATATATTATGTTATGTATTTTTATGTCTCGTTTATCATTTAAACTGGCGTTTTTTATTATATATTTTTTCTCCATCGTATTCCATGGAAGATATGCCAGCTATTTATATATTTTTTTCTATTAAAGTATTCCATTTTTGTGTATAGTTTACTTATTTAATTATAGGTATTTCTAATTTATTTATTTTTTCCGTTCGTGTCATTTTTTCTGGTCCAAGATGGCGGTAATGTGCACTTCCGCTGTACTGTATGTGAGGAGTAAGATGGCCGAGGTAGTATTTCCGGTCCAGTGATGGCGGTGATATGCACTTCCGCTTTACCATATGTGAGGAGCAAGATGGCTGGGTTATTATTTCCGGTCTACATTTGTTTATATCTTGCTTACCTTTTCTAAAATGGCCGATCGGACACTTTCGGTTCCGGTTTTCGCGATATATATTGATATCTTGAACGGCCTATCATCATCCCCATGAAGAAGTCACGTGGTATGACGTAACGCGTAGGGAGTGGCCGTAGGACAAACCGGAAGTAGCGTAAGACTGGCAGAAGACGCCAGATCCCTCTCTCTGCTATTTTTAATGTTTATTAATGTGAGAGTCTTGGTTATTATCTTTTAATAAACACATCTGCTTATCTAATTACTACACTATTGGAGTCCCCTCTCTCTCTCTCCCTCCCCCTCTCCCCTGTGTTTTTTTCAAGCCATACACTACGGAATAGATGTCCTTATCTACAGTGCAATATCTATATGCTGGAATTGGCCCTCTAGTGGCAGAAGTTTATATTACATCCTTTACCTGCATTCCCTGAGTGGCTTAACACAGTGTATTAAAGAAGAAGTTTCAGGGGCTATATCTGATCTGCTTACATTTTCCATATTAAGGTGAGAGTTCTGAGAGCCTGGACTGGTGGACTTGGTTACATTTGGTCCCGCTTTTTTCCATATTTTATGCTCACTCAGTTGTGTGCGATTTTTTGAAACAATTTTATACATTGACTGTTTCACGTTTTCAATTTTTTATATATTTATATTTTCTGTATTTTTATTAGAGTGGCACGATTGCGCAGGACTCTTTGTTTTATTCATAATAATACATATACCTTTTTTGTTTGAAATATTTGTGTATCTCAGAGTTCAACTTTAATTGTGCTTGTGAAAGATAAGGCACTGTTTACACTTTTTTTTCATCTGACAAGTCAGAATGAACCTGTGGCAATTCTGTCACACTCTATTGTATCAATCAACTCTGTATAAGTGGATGCCGACATTAAACCAGTCATTTTCAACCATGAATGCTCATATGACATGTTTCAGACACACCATCTGTTAGCTTTGCATTGTTTTGGAATACTGCAAACAGAATTGTTAATGAATAAAGCCAATCAGAGAAATACTCATCTCATAATTTAAGGACCAAGGTACAGTCCAAACAATCAGGATGTGTAACCCTCAGATGATGGCATTTGTACACTAGCAGTCTGACTGCTTGAAACCTCTTTCTCTAACCAACACGTACATAAAGAAGCATGCCTTATAATGCAAATATGAACATCATTATTTACCTCTAATGCTGCGTACACACTATTGGATTTTCCAACGGGAAACATTCAATGTCATTCTGTTGGCAGAAAGTCTGATCGTGTGTACGAGGCTTTAGACTCTTGAAGCTATTTCTAAGTTAGGGGAATAGTAGGAAATCCTGTAAAAGACTCTAACACTACCAAACAATGTTCTTCTCAGCCAAAAGTCATCTAATGACATCTGCTGCACTTGGATGCATTCAACAAACAAGCCAATCTAATTCTGTAGAAACTGTAGAAATTGTGTTAGAAAATGATCATTTAAGATCCACAGTTAACAAAAATTATAGTAACTTTTTGCAATAATGAGTAAGATTTTTTGTTGTATTCCTATTTTATTAAAACCCTTTATATTATAATATCTTTTATACATTATATATACCTTTTTTATACCCTTTAGGCATATAGTTCGGTAGACCCACTGGGGTTGAATTACAAAATCCAGAGAGTGCAAAATCTGGTGCAGCTGTGTTTTTTTTACTTTACACTTTTGAGTCATTGATTAGGTGGTACTATGTGCCCTCTTACTCATTTGCATGGGGGGGGGGGCAGAATGTAGGGGCCACCTTATTACTAATCTGGGCTTCCAGATTCCGATAAGCCCTTCGCCCACAGATCCCCACAACCACTGGGCCAAGTTTGTTGGGAAGGGCCATTTTCCTCATCAACATGGGGACAAATTGCTTTTCCAGGGAGGTCATGTGCCTGGTAGGGTTCGGATGGGGGTGCCCTCTCAATTCCTCCTTTAATTGCCTGAAATGCTGTATGCACACACAAGGGTCTGGTATGGACCAAAAACTTCTTTCCTTGATTTTTGTGTGGTATTTGTATTGGAAATGCATAGAAGTCATGCATTACACTGAAAGTCTCACTCCTTCTGCCACAGATACAAACCAGTTACTCTGTATTCAATATTGAGGTACATAGCAGCTCTGTTTTATACCAGGAGTTTACTCTCTTTGCAGTGTTTTTTATGTCTTTTTCAGCAAAAGTTTCTCATTTCAGAGCCCTGGTGTGTTTTTTTTTTTTTTTTTTTAGTCTGGCAAGACATTTTCTTATTGAATGAATGAATGAATGAATGAATGAATGAAATACTTATATAGCGCACAATGCGAACTGAAGAATTTTCTACACACATTTTTACCTTTTTTACATACATATTTACATAGTTAGTCTGGTTGAAAAAAAAAGACACAAGTCCATCTAGTTCAACCAAAAAAGACCAAAAAAAAAAAAAAATCATACAAGCCTATACACACAATCCAACATCCACAGTTGATCCAGAAAAAGCAAAAAAAAAAAAAAAACATGAACCAATTTGCTCCAGCAAGTGAAAAAAAATCCTTCCTGATCCCCCAAGAGGCTGTTGGATATTCTCAATCCAGGCCTTTATTAACCTCCCTGGCGGTATGATTCATTCTGGTTTTAGGTGCTGAAAGCGGTACAATTATTTTGCATGGAAATTTGGCGTTTTATATTGTAGTCCTGTAATTCTTAGGAATAACTCTCTTAAATCTGTTCAAACCAGAGTCTTGCAGACATCCCGGGTATGATAACGTTTATAATATAATAAATAATAATAAAAATGATTCACTAATGTAATCAAATCCAAAAACACTGAAATTTGCTCATTTGCAGAATTGTCGCTGTCATTAGATTTAGTGTTTGATGACGATATTCCCCACAAATCGCTATCGCTCAATTCTGCAAGTGATTGTAATTTATTATCGCTGTTCTCTAGTTGGTCTAAAATCACTTTTGACATAAAGGGACACTTTTTGGTTGCTATGGACAATCTCTAAATTCCAGGCAGAAAAAACAGTATTTATAATATAAAAGTGCATGCAGGGCACTGCGCAGACCACTAGGGACAAAGGGGGTGTGTAATTTTGTAAGAGGGAACGGAGGGAATCTGCAGGGAACGGAGCTCGGCGGCATTCAGGCACTGTGTGAATCGAGCGGTCACACAGCGCGGAGGACATCACTGGATCCAGGGGACAAGGTAAGTAACCTCTCCCTGTATCCAGCGATGCGATCCCGAGTCTGGCTCGGGGTTACCGCTTATCATAGTAAAATCCTAACCCGAGCCAGACTCGGGATTACCACCAGGGAGGTTAAAGCAATTTATTGATTTGGCCAGAACCAGCTCTTGATGGAGTTTACTCCACATTTTCACAGCCCTAAGGGCCGGTTCACACTGCGACGCGAGGCGAGGCGACACGGCTCGCCTCGCCTCGCTCCCGCAAGTCGCCCCCATACAGTGCTATGGAACCGTTCTGAGAGGAGCGACTCGAGTCGCTCCGACTAAGAAAAAAGGTTCCTGTACTACTTCGGGGCGACTTCGGGGGCGACTTGCATTGACTTCTATGCAGATATGAAGTCGGAGACGCCTCGCCGCGTCTCGCAGTGTGAACCGGCCCTTACTGTGAACAAACCTTTCTGTATTTGGAGATGAAATCTTTTCTTTTATACCTAAAAAGTGCCCCCTTGTCCTCTGCGATGACCTGAAAGTGAATAACTCAACACCAAGTTCACTATATGGACCACTTATGTATTTATACCTGTTGATTATATCCTCCCTTAATCTCCTCTTCTCAAGAGAGAATAAATTCAGTTAATCTAAGCTCTCTTCAATGACGAGCTTCTCCATGCCTCTTATTAGTTTGTTTGCTCTTCTCTTCACTTTCATGCACTTTTATTTTTTTATTTTCTACTTTCCATCCTTAGTAGCAGCAGACTGGAGCCTGGAGCAGACTGGGAGGAGACTCCCACAGGACTATAATTCAGAAGGGTCAGACAAGCCGGTTCGTACACAGACAGGTATATTGGAGACAAGGTAGAGGCAGGAGCAGGGTCACTGGAACAAGCCAGTATCGGTCGGTATCAGGCAGGCTCTTCCCGACACCTGCCAAAATATAGAGTTGCATGTTTTCTTATGGCACTATGGAGTTCTTCATTATTTATGAAATTATTTATATAAGCTGCCTCAGTTCACTGTTAGTGGTTTATTGATACACCACATGTCCACGTTAAAAACTAACCTTTATTTTTAGACAATATTGTATCCTTTGCAAAGATCTTTTGATAAAGTCATCCCCCCCTCCCCGTTTTCCACAGCCAGTTAGCCTCTAATTCTCACACATTACTTTGAAGCTTGTAGTGTCTCACAATGCCACAATCTCCTCCTATACCTCAGCCTATGGGAGCTAGAAACAGAGTGGCAGAGAGAAATACAAAGAGCAATACCATTGTTTCCTGTAGAATGTGCAGATGACGAAGAAATTATTGGGACCTTATTTCAAAGACTAATGCCAACTGAGACTTGCCTATGATGGGATGTTGTTTCTTTGAAAGAATATCTTAAAAAAACCCAGAGGTCTAAGGATAAAAAAAGTTCCACTTGTGTGACATAGAGGATAAGGGTTTTTGAAAACAGTGGATGAATGTACTGGATGAACCATCGAACAGTCTTATTAGACTGATCATTTATTATAAAAAGAGACGCTTGGAGGCTCTGAACAACATCACTCAAATTCAACATGACCTGGATAAATTCCAGAATTAATTACAATTTCTTATCAACAGAAGAAAAACATACAACAAAGTCCTATACCCCAAAGTCCTATATAGGGGGAACACAAGCGTTCATCAAGATAAAAAAAAAAAGGGGGGGTGTCCCACCAGCGGATAAGATGGCTGCATAACTCAGCGCTCCGGCAGCCTCACGCACTGAGCAACATTTGGCGACAACAGGGTGAGGTCTCCTCTGGCTCTATACACACTCACCGAAGTGCCTGGCACCCACATGAGCAATGACTTAGCAGCAGAAGACAAATAGGCAGCCGCAATGTCTCATGGAGTTCTATCCAGCGGCACCTCAGGGAGGTAGGCAAAATGGCGTGGGCCCTAGGTCCACAGGAACGAAGAATGCTCTCTCCCATCTGCTCCCTCCACTCGCAGCCCAGTGAAAACTAAGCAGCTCAGGGAGGAACATGAGTTCCCCCCTGTACTGCAGAGCATCCCCCTCAGGTTTCTCTGCAGAACATGCACCCAGGAATGTCAATTGAAATGTTTCCAGCCACAGAACAATCCATCTCTCAGAATACCATGAAAAACATGCTTCTCCCCCTCAGAAGCACTCTGTTTAATGATTTTTCAGACATGTTTGCACCCTTAAATGAATCTGTCCAAACACATGCTGTTAAAATCTGACACTTATAAACTAAAATAGCAGATTTGTACTCTGCATATAATGACCTTGTTAATGCCTATGCTGATCAAGAATCTGAGATGGAATGCCTTCACTATAAAATGGCGGATCTCGAAGATCGCTCGAGGTGCAACAACATCAAATTTAAGGAAATACCTGAATCCATTCCCCCAAATTAATTAACAAACTATGTGCAACGCCTCATAAAGGCCCTCATCCCCTCCCTGAGCAATATTGAGCTTTGCTTGGACAGAGCACACCATATACCTAAACCTAAATTTCTGCCTGACACTGCACCCAGAGACACCCTAGCACATATTCACTACTACCACGTCAAAGAACACATCATGGCGGCAGCCAAGCAGAGCCTTGTGTTACCGGCCTCAAAATGTGAATTAAGAGAGCCGATGATTGTAGACGCGATGAGATAAGGTGATCAGCTTGGCGTGGACTGCAAAGAATCACACAAACAGCATGAGATATGACCACTGACGTTATGGCTGGAAGTAGTTTAATTTTTACATAACAATACATCTTTTACATTTTTATAGTCACATGTTTATAACCATTAACAATATATATAATACAGATTTTAACTAAAGTATTTTAAAACGTAGTTATAACAATGAACATTACTATATTTAATAACATATATATCCCTGTTATTCAGTGTTATAGATAATTATCTTTATCTCTCTGGTACACTTTAAGTGTGCAATAATCATACTAGCAATGCATTGCTTTAATACAAATATTATCATGGTGGTACTCTTTTTTAACCACTAGATGGTGCACATTGCATGTCTGTATGATGCAATACATAAGCTTTACATACAATAGTTTTTTTTTATATTAAATAACAGAAAACATGTGCTTCTATAAATCTATGCCATTTTCAATAAATCAGGTTTAAATATACCTATTTAGAACGGTTTAGTGTTTATCATAGACATTTGTTCTGACTAATGCAGTATTTTCATGTTCTTATGCACTTTTCACTTGCTTCTGACACATGCTGTTCTAAACTTCTAATTACAGCAAAACTATAGCATAAAATCTGCTGAGACTTTTTCTGCATCTGCTCAAGATGTTTAGGAATCTTTCTATCACAGGTTAATACAGATTAGGAACAATTTAGAGTACATACCTGCAAAGAATCACACAAACAGCATGAGATATGACCACTGACTTTATGGCTGTAAGTAGTTTAATTTCCAGTCACATGGTGTGTGGCCTTATATAGACTCTGTTTGTGTACCTTCTCTGCCATCTACTGGTTATTAATAGAATAGAAGGGAGATGTTTAGAAATATAAAAAAAAAATGAATATGTACTTTGCTTTGGGGTGTCTGTTTTGTGACCATATAAACCCCAGTCTGTCACACTTGCAGTGCCAGAGGAATTTAATGGAATACCTCTATATACTGACATATCGCAACAGGCGGCGTTTGAAAAGAAAGAAGCTCACCACACTCCCAAAAGTCCTCCGCAACAATAGCATAATTTACCGATGGGGCTTCCCAACAAAGCTTCTGGTCACCTGGAATGGCAAAACCTATCCCATATATAGTGTGGATAAAGACATCCAACTCTTCAGACAGTGCCAAGGGGGGGGCGTGTCCGGCCAGCGGAGAATATGGGCGCATAACTCAGAGCTCCGGCAGCCTCACACTCTGAGCAACATTTAGCAACAACAGGGTGAGGTCTCCTCTGGCTCTATACACACTCACCAAAGTGCCTGCACTCACCCACATGAGCGATGACTAAGCAGCAGAAGACAAAAGGGCAGCCGCAATGTCTCACGGGCTTCTATCCAGCGGCACCTCAACTCCCTGCAAATGCACGCCCCCCGCCTTGCCTACCCCGGAACAGCCACAAGCGGAATGGTCCTGATATGAATCTTCCATTTACAACTAGACCCCTCCCCGCCAGCATAACCTCTGTACTAGCGTGAGGCTGGGAGCCCAACCATCTGGTTTACTCCTCTTTCTTTTTGTGGTTCGTTGGCTCAGTGCATAGCACTGGCAGTATGATCCCCCCCATGACACCACAGCAGCTCCAGCTGCCTAATGTGCCTGTGTTTTGACAGGTATTTCTTATGTATGTTGTATTTCTTTCTCCTTTGTTTGAACCTTCTTTCCCTAGTTCCTACCATCCAGCCAGTCACCACCTACACCGCTATGTCTACCAGAACTCAACCTGGACTATCGCATTTGTTTCCCCTGCTGCTTATCACGACAAGAGACCCTCCAATCAACCCACCGGATCTACACTAAATACCAGTCCTTGGTTGCCGAAATCTCCACATAACAGGTACTCTTTCCATCGCTCTCCTCTCTACAATTTTTTTTTTCTGGAACGATACCTTAATAAATACACATTCTTCACTATGCCTCTAAAATTCATGTAACTGAAGGGCCTCAACATCCCCTTTAAAACGTGCTGCACTACTGAAAAAGCACACTCTCTCAAGGCTGAAGTAATCTTTTTTCAGGAAACCCATTTCGCTGCCCGCAAATGCCCTTGAGTGTCCTTTCATCACTTTCCTCATTTGTACATGGCCAACGGCCCATAGAAGGCTTGTGGAGTCTTTATTGCTGTCAAGAACTCTGTGGCATTTCATCATATATACATTCTCCAGAATCCCCAAGGCTGGTACATCATCCTCATTTGCAATATCAATCAAGTCGTGTTTACTCTAGTTAACCTATACGCTCCAAACTTTAAACAGAGGAAATTCCTCACTCCACTATTCACCAAGGCTATAGAAGTGACGCAAGGTATCCTTATTATTGGCAGAGACTTTAATACTATCCTGAACCCCACCATGGACTCCACTACTCTCACTAGAAGACCTGGCCACTCAATTGTCCCCTTACTTCATAAATATGAGCTGTACGATACCTGGCACTGCTTCCATGGATCCGAGAAGGATTTCACTTTTTTTGTCTGCAGCTCACTCTTCCTACTCCCGCATTGACTTTTTCTTTACTGATAAAAGGTCTCTACAACATGTTTTGCATATGGACATTGGTACAATCTCTTGGTCAGATCACACTCTGATCACACTAGAGTTCAATGACACATTTCACAACTCCCCTCCTCCACTATGGTGACTAAACAACTCACTTTTGGAGGACAAGGAATTGTACCAACAGATTGTTCAAGAACACCATGACTTTTTTGGGTATAATGACATGAATGATATGCTGATATCAATAGATTTACACTGTGGAATAATTATAAGATCTATATGAGGGGGGTTCGGATTAAAATGGCTTTATTTGTCAAAAAAGAGAGAAGGAGGCAGATTAAAGATGTGCTGAATTCTATAACCTTAAAAGAACGTGAGAATAAGTCGAACCTAAATCCCCGTCTCACACAAGATATCTTGCAAGACAGGCAAAAATTAAGGTCCCTGCTCCTTTACAAATATAAAACCCATCTCAAATACCTTAAATACAATTACTACGGCCTCCATAACAAAGCAGGAGCCTGGCTTGGCCAAAAAAGTAAAAGCAAAAAGACTAAGCAAAAAAGACTAAGCAAAAAATTATTATTATTTTTATTCGCGATTTATACAGCGCCAACAGTTTACGCATTGCTTTACAATGTATAGGGGGGACAACACAATTACAGTACAGTTCAATACAAAAAGGTACAGGAGGGCCCTGCTCGTAGAGCTTACATTCTAAAGGGAGGGGGTGGTGGTACAAAAGGTAATAGCTGCAGAGAATGATTTGATGGGGGTGGCTCACTGACAGTTGTTAGGTAGGCGTGGGATAGGCTTCCCTGAATAAATGAGTTTTCAGGGATAAAAATAAAATAAATAAAAATAACTTCTATTATTCACCCTTAATCTAAGAATAGTTTATTTAACCCAAAGGATATAGCCAACGCCTTTGCGGACTATTACCAGTCCCTGTATGACCTCCATAATGATGACTGTATTCCCCAACCCTCTCCTGTAACTTTTTAAGCAAAATCAAACTACCTAACCTTGATGGGGATCAACTCTAGTCGATCTCCCAACCTTTTATTACCCAAGAGAAATCTCACTTACCCAAAAATTACCCAATCGCAAATCCCCAGGAGATGATGGCTTTTCAAATGAATACTATAAATACCTTATCTCTGAAACTGCTCCTTATCTACAATCCATATGCGACCTTGCATCCTTCTCTGGTACTTTCCCACCTGAAATGAAAGCTGTGATAGTGACTATCCCTAAACCCAACAAAGACCCCACCTCCCCTGCAAACTAAAGTCCTCTATCTCTTATAAATGCAGATGTAAAGATATTTGCCAAACTCGTAACACTCAGATTACAAAAAATCTTTCTCATCCACCCCAACCAGGTGGGCTTCATCCCGGATTGACAGACCCATGATGGGACTAGACGTCTCATTAATTTAATCTCCCGTGCTAGGCCCTCTCGGACGCCTTCTCTGCTCCTCTCCTTGGATGCAGAGAAGGCGTTTGATAGGGTCCACTGGGGATATCTCAGGACAGTGCTTGATAATTTTGGGATTATGGGATGGATACAGACAGCCATTCTATCCCTTAATTCCACTCCACCTGCCACTGTACTCACCTCAGCACTTACCTCCAAACCGATATAAATAACTAACGGAACTAGACAAGGATGTCCCCTATCATCCATTATCTTTACGCTGTTTATGGAACCATTGGGGGAAAGCTTCCAATCTCACCCCAGCATTAAAGACCTCACTATTGGTGATACTGAACATAAAATAAGCCTATTTGCGGATGATGTCGTGCTCATGCTCTCTAACCCCAAGACATGATTAAATAAGACAGAAATTGCTAGAAGAATTTAGTGCTATGTTCTACTATAAATTAAACGCTACACTACAAGTCCCACATTTTAGGTTTTAATGTTCCAACCTCTTTGCAAATTTACCTAACTAATACGTTCCCCTTTGAGTGGTCCCCCCACTTCTAACTGCACACACCTCACAGCTATATGAACATAACTTTAAGCCCTTCTTAGAATCACTGCCTCAACAACTATCCCTCCTAAGGACTCAGGAACTTTCAACAGGAAGAATAGCAACCTTAATAATGTTGCTCCAGCCAAGACTCCTTTATCTCTATTACACCCTAATAATCCCCTTAACACAAACCTTCCTTTACACCACCCAAAAACTCTTCACTCAATTTATTTGGAAACACAAACCCCCAAGATGCTCCCTCAATATTATGTTAAGGCATAGAAGGAATGGTGGAATGGGGGTACCCAATATTATGGCATATTATAAAGCCTGCGTATTATATAAACTTAGATACTGGTGAAATCCCCTAAACATAAAACGTGGGCATTTATGGAATCCAGTTCCACATAAAAATTTCCAATTGACTCTGATTGTTAATAGATTGGGAGCTCCATCACCCATCTCTACTATCCCAACTGTACAAATCTCCATCAAACTGTGGTCAGAGACTCATCTCTTATCTTCACCCAAGGGATCACTTTGCAAAATCCCTACCCCACTGTCAGTGCTCCAACACTTTACACCCTGCATTGACCACCACTTATGGAAAAATAAAGGCCTTCTTCTCTTGAGAGACCTATACCAGGATGCACCTCTCCACACATATGAAACTCTATCTACCCTCTTTGGCCTTCCCCAGCCCACACAATTTTCCTATTTACAAGTTCGCTCCTTCTTCTTCTACACTTAGAAATTCCAGCCTCAATGTTTACCTTCTTCCTCTAACCTACAACCCCAATACCCAGGGGTATTTCTCTGTTTTAGAATATCTACAACACCCAAGACCCCTTCTCAAAGACCACTACCATGCCTAAATGGTAAGAAGCCTTGGGAAAAACCCTCCCAGGCGCCTACTGGGTGAAGGCTTTCTCCACCACCTATACCTCATCCAAGTGTATAAACCTCTGGGAACATTACCAAAAGGTAATACATTCTTGGTACCTTACCACGTACAAACATTCCAAATTCTAACCATCCCATTTGGCCTTGTGCTGTAGAAAATGCAGAGAATCTGGAATCCTATACCATATACTATGGTCTTGTATATCACTACGGTCATTCTGGTACAGGATTTTTCCATATTGTTCAATATCTGTAGCCGACACATTGCACCTAATCTGGAACCAGCCATCTTGCACCTGAACATTCACAAATTTTTTCCCAAGTTCCGAGTAGTAATCATACAATTTTCATTAGCAGCAAAAATCACAATTACACGGCAGTGGAATACTATCAATCCACCTTCCCCTAGTGATGCCATTCTCACCTTCAACCACCAATGCAAGGTGGAGAAATTATTGACAATCACATACCTTAGTCATCGTATTTAGAGATAAATGAGAACCCCGGTTATCAAATCCTAAATGCACAGTCAAAGTTTGAAAGTCTTTATGTTATGATGACTGGCTCACCCTGTCCCTAACCCTACCCCCCTTTTCATTCCCCTTTCCTTTCTCACCTTGGCAAGCTTACCTTGCCTACTCACATCAAGTTATAAGTTAACTCACCCTCTGTACAGGAAAAAGCACACCTCACATTGCAGATTACACCAGTATGTGGATTGTGTACCAACCAATGTATCTAACTAACCTATTTCAAGTCTTGATCCTGTACCACCTCAAATTATTTCAATATGGATATGACACTGACCATGGTTGACTAAGCATCCACTCTAACCTGGACACAGTTTGTTCTCAGGTGGGGTGTCCGGGATAGGTGGAAGTACTTCAACTGTAAGATAAGTATTGATGTTACCTCCAAAGTTCAAGTATATGTTATCTTATTTGGCATGGTATCTATGCGTGGTCTTTTGACGAAAGGTACACTGTATAGAGAATATCACCTTATTATTATCTGTGTGTAACCTTCTCTATAAAAACTCAATAAAAACTATTGAAATAAAAAAAAAAAAAAAAAAAAAAAGAGGGAAGAAGATCCATGGATTCAAGATAACACACCCCCTGCCTGTTACTAACATTTTAACTTTGTATGATCACACATTGTCACTTGAAGCACTAAAGTTATTGTCAAAGGGCCTAGACTTTGCACCAACACAAAGTTTTGGTTTGTTCTTCACTATAATAGATGTTAACAATTTTACACATTCTTCAACACTAAAAAAACACAATTGAACACCAATGTATCTATTTCTGTGAAATATCCTCTGACAATATGAGTTCCTCCTTTAAGAAATTGTACTCTCATGATTTTTGCCTTATTCATTACATGAGTCCATTATATTCTCATGAGTTATTTTATATTGGTTTCAGATAAGACTAAGGTCCCAGATCATCTTCACATCTCTTCCACACAAAAATTAGATTTTTATCCCATCCCGTTACTAAGTGACAAGCTGGACCTGTTTCAGACACCTGTCTAACAGCACCTTATCACCTTAGCTAGAGAAATAGGTTGACAATTTCTCCTATGCCTGCTGTCATTCTCTCTCCAATCCCTGTTTTGTTCCCTTGAACAGGATGACATGTAATGTTTTTAATTTCAACTATCAATTTTATTTCTTCATTTTTCATGGTCAGTTCAGTAATTTCTAACACATCTTAATTTTTCTCTTATAAGTTTTTTTTTTAACCCTTTTTGTTCACTTTTTGCATTATTATTTATCTTTGGAATATTACTTTTTTTTATCCTTTTTTTGTTTTCATTAGGAATTTTTATTTCATTATTTATTTTTTTATTCATTTTGTTTTTCATTTGGGTTATAAAACTTTCTTTTATTTTTTGTTTACACACTGATCATAAATTTTTTTTCCCACCGTAGACTTAATTCTGATTGCTCTTAGCTAGTTGGCATCTGTTTTTCATCCTTCATCCCTATTCTCTCCCTGCCACTATTGAAGCTTTAATCCTGCTGTATGTTCCCACCCTACGACCAAGTCCTGGTGGGCGGGGTAAAATGCATCAGAGTGTGTGGTGGATGTCACACTTTATTGTGTGTTCACCTGGGCTGGCTAGAAGTAGTGGCGATCCTTTCCTCTCTAGACTGTTGCATGTGGATGTTGTGGGTCCAAGGAGAGTGATTATGGATTACGTAGGCTCTGCACACTATATGGACATGTGCATGAAGCCTTAAAGCTAATAATAATAATAAATATCACAAGGAACTTTCTAAGCTCTTTTTTTAAATAGGAAGCATAAGGCTAGACAAACTCCTATATGGTTTAGCCCATTTTTCTAATTCACAGTCATTTAATTCATGACTAGCCACTGTTGGGACAATGATGCTAAAAAATGTCCCACAATGTAAATAATCTGTCATCAATTACTTTTTCCAGCAATACAGATCTTTGTCAATCACAATGCTTGGAGCCAAGTGAGGATACAGTCATGTCCATATTTGATCAATGACATCACTCTGGAGACCCTGTCCCTTTATCTACATTTAGAGGTGGACCTAGTAGCTGTCATTTGTGGTGAAGAGTGTAGGCATGTCAGCATGTTTTTTCTTTTTAGCATGCTTTATTCATTATGATCCAGGAGTATCTACATCACTGGACAACATGCTTGACAATGAATGTACACCATAGAAAATTTTTAGGGGTTTATCAATTTTTTTTAATGAATTTGTCAAAAAGTGTCTGTTTTTTTTTACTATTTAAATTTTTTCTTGCAAATAAGTAGTGGTACTATTTTCCCCACGCAATACATTATGGTGTGCATGCATTGTTTATGATTTTTAAATATTAACCGAAATAAGAGTGTAATTTTGTGGGTGTATTTAAAAGTGGCCCTGGACAGTAGTGTGTCCCCAGATTTGGGAAATCAGATCACCTTAATGTATGGCATGTTTATCTTGCTACATTGCTTAATTGCAAATCACAATGAGTAGGTTCAAATTAATGTTTTTTTTTTATCCCATTTACTTTTTATATTCCTGTAGATGATAATATTTATATAGGGGGCATATATCTTCTAAAGTTCATTTACATATGCAAACATATAAAATATTGTTTTTTTTTTGTTTTTTTTTTAGTTTAGTTTACCTGTTTGGCGTCAGCATTATGGCAATTCATTCTCAGTGGAAAAGATCCAAATGGCACCAGCAGGGGTCAGCAGTTTTACACTCTTTTTTCCTACTTAGAATATTGTTCCTCCTAGTTTTTACCCTGTTCTTAGTAGCACAACAGCTCATTGAGATTAATTAGAAGATGCAGCCGTACATAGTTATGCCCAAGTGGCAAATGTAAAGCACCAACACATGGAAGTCATTTCCTGAACCATGAAACAGTGAAAGGAGTGGGACTCCTAGTATAATTAAATGCAAAATACATGGTGTATGATTTCTGATTGTATAATGTATTAGTTTTGATTGTTTAAGTGGCCGAATTGTATGATTCTGCCCACATCAGACAGATTTTCATAGAAATATTAAAGGGAAACAAAAAGTTTTCTAATTCTAGTCTCTAATAATAATCTATAGAGGTGTCTAGGTTTGACAGAATTAAAGTGGCTTAAACTCAAAAACAAAAATGTACTATAGTGCAGCTTACTGATTTGGTAGCTGCATTAGTTTTCTTGTTTTAGTCTTTTTCCCTTTATTTTTTCCTGGTGATTCAACCAGTGAATCTGTTATTTTTCATCTTCGTTTAACAGACCAAGGTGTCCAGCAAAATTGTAAGGTAGTGGATAATACAAACCATTTACCACTGACAGGGGTTCTTATATTGGTCAACTTTTATTAAAGTAATGTAAAATCTTGATCCCTTAAAAAAATAATGTTGCTGCAAATACCTAAAAAGTGTTAGCTGGACTTTATCTTTAACTTGCTAGCCAAGCCCATCTAAATCTGCTAGTGCATCTAACACTATCTTCCTCAAAGGATGACAATGCTCCTGTCCAAAGGTGTATCTGCTGCATCTTTATCCAGAGAGACTCCCTAAGACAGGAAGTGTGCTACTGGGCAGATCACCTGGTGAAAAAAAAAAAATATATATATATATATATATATATATATATATATATATATATATATATATATATAAATAAATTGGAATGCAGCCACCACAATTAGGATTCAGTAAATTGCAATATGTAGTGAGCTCCAGAAATAAAGAGGGGGTGGGTGATGAGGTGGCAGATTACCCATGGTACCACTGACAAAGAAGAGGAAAGTAGAAACAGAGCAGTAGCAAGGGAGAATTTTGTCAGGAGGAGGGGCAGCTAGTCAAATACTGGAGGAAGTAGCTATCTTAATCCAGCTAGTGGCAGTGTGCCACAGATACGTGTCACTGTTCTTAACATATATGCTGCTGTGGGCTGCAGCCTCTGTCTGCAGCATATTAGATACTAGTATGGTAACAGGAGGCTGTCTGCCTTGAGCAGGCACAAAGAGGAAGCAGTTGTTCAATACCTGAAAAAGCTGAAGGGACGCCAACAATTCAGTGACATAGGATGGCACAAAATCAAATGACAACTCATTCAGTAAAGTGGTAAGGTACATTTGTAAGTAAAGGTGATAGCAGAGGTCCGTGCAGAAATCCCCACTGTTGCCTGGGTAGTGTGAGGTATTCAAGCAACTGGGAGCAGGAAGCGGGAGGCTGGAAGTCCATGAAATGCAAGTGGATTTATAAGTGACATTGCAGGATGCTCAGTGGTGGTGTGGCCAAATGTTTTTAGGCATCCACCTTTTTTTCAAGGTGGCTTGAGGTCTCACAAGGGGTTTCAGAGGCATAGGATGCATCACATAAAGTGAGGAAGAAGGGGAAAAATGGATTAGGGTCTAGCAACCCTACCATCTTTCCCATAGCAGCTATCCATTCCCCAGCTGCTAAAATAGAAGACAAAATGTCTTCAGATCACCACCATGCTCAGTTTCTTAATGTTATCTTGACAAAACTGCTGGCTTTGCAGCTATTCCCATTCCAGCTCATAAAATCAGCCCCCTTCTGTGAGTTTTTGGCCTGTGCTAAACCACAGAGGCAGGTACTCCACCATCATTATTTTGCCCAGAAGGATTTCCCTTTCCTCTCCCAGCATTTGTAATATAACATGTCTTTGTCGCTGGACCGTGCTGTATCATTGAACCAGGGACACATCATCTGGAACGCATGGGAAGAGGCACTACACATCCTTCAAGAGTCATTCTCCTGGTAGCTGTAAATGATGCAGGACAAGACACACTGGTTCTAGTGGTGCTGCCACCTATGGTATCCAGTTGGTGACAGCATAGTCACCTGTACCAACTTCCTTATTGGCCTCATCCTCTGAGATCTCAGGACCACAAGTGTCCCCCAAGTGCCCTAGAACAAAACATCCCATGCAAATGGCTGCCATGCTGTTTTACAATGGGTATGCTTGGGGGACAGGAGTCACACTGGCCTAGAGGTTCTGACAACTCTCCAGGGCCTAGTAGAGAGGTGGCTCACCCATGCTATCTTGTGCTATCAAGGTAAATGGCACTAACCTGATGGCTGCCTTTCAACAGGGAAAGTTCACAACCATAACTTGTCTGGCACATGTCTTCAGCCTGGTGGTGCAGCAGCTCATCTTGAAGTACCTTGGCTTAAAGGATATCCCTTGTCAGACCAGAAGAGTTTGTGGCTACTTTAGGGATTCAAACCTGGTCAATGTTCACCTAGCAGAAATGCAATGCCAACATCAGCTGCTTGCCAACCGCCTCATTTTTGACACTTGTGATAGAATTCAATGTTGACCAAGCATCAGAGGCTGCATCAGTAGCTTCTTGTCATAAATGAGTACCTGTTCTATTATGGCATGAGAACAGGCATTGGGGAGCTGGGGTTCTTTTTGCAATGCCACTGGCTCACAATTAAGAATGTGTACAGCATTTTGACACCTTTTGAAGAGATGACAAAATGTTGAGCCCTAAATGAGGTGGAGGTTAGTGATATAGTCACTTTAATGTTCTTCTTGGAGAACAAACTACATGGCTTGATAGTCCAGGCACTGAACGGACAATAGCAAAAGGAAGAGAAGGACTTTCTGATGTCTCAGGACTATCAGGAGGCGAGAAGGAGGAGCAAATGGAGCAGGCTTAAAGAGCCTAAAACCTCAGATGTTATGCCTTGGTAGGGTAAAATTATTGTAGTCAGCATGCAAAAGCAGAGTCTGAACCACACGATTGCTGAATACATTGCATCCAGGGCTGATTTAGACACTCTCAGAAATTAGGACCAAATTAAATATTAATTGTCCAGGGTGCACTACTTACCAGAGCTTGCACGGTACGCACTGGAGCTTTTTGTTTCCTCTACAGCCGGAGTGCTGTCTGAGAGGCTCTTCAGTGCAGCTGGAGTTTTTGTTACAGAGAAAAATCCTCCTCCCTTGATGGTGTGGTCTTAGATTACCAGTTACTGAAAAATGCCTGCTGCTTATACTACAGACTAAAGTGTCACTCTGTTCAAAAATAAAAATTGATACTTGTCACTATTAACAGCCTATGCTACTACTCCAGGTCTATCCTGGTGCTCCAGCATTGTAAATGTAGGACATACTGTGTCTTCAGCTCAACTTCAGCTAAAAAATAATGTTTGCCGCTAGGTAAATCCTGCTTTGCACCTCAGAGTTTGCAGCCTATTACAGTGCTCCACAGTTGCCATACAATGTTTATGCAGTTCTACAAAAGCTGCAAAATTGTTATTGTTTGCTGCAGGGTACATTCTGTGTTGCACGTCAAAGTTTGCAACCAATTCCTGTGCTTAGACACTTAAAATTATTGTGGCTATTGATTCTCAAATAATACACCCTAATGTTTTTTTCAAGTGTAGTGGCCATAACCCATTGCAGGGCGGCCTTGACTTAATGGGCTTACCGGTTACCTTCTCCTGGACTCCTCCTCCACATCTAGGGGTTCCGAGGGTTGATACTCAACGACTTGTACACTGACACAGATAAAGTCCTTTCAAAAGGTTTTAATTTGCAGTAGAACTCTCACAAAACACAGTCTCTTTGGGAACAGAGGGCACGGGTGAAGAACTCAGGTACCTTGAACTGCAGGTTTAACAAAGTCTCTATTTCCACCCAGAGAGTAGCCACTCGCAGCTGGGTACTTCAAGGCTTAACAGACCTCTAGCCAGAGGTCATGGCAGTCAGCACATTGACTCAAACTTGAACAATCAACCGAATATAAACAGGAACCTTTTTCCGACTGTACCTGGAACGTTTCCTGCTTCCTTTGAGGTACTGGAAAAGTGTGGACTCGTCAATGTCCTTCACAACTCAATAACCAGGCACTTCTCAGGATGCCACTTGTCGGCCCTCCTCCAAAGAGTCCTCCCCCGGTCACTTGCACGAGCTTTGGTGCCCCTCCAAGCTGAGAGCACACCCGGACACTCTGAATCCTCCCTCAGTTACAGCGCCTTGGACCGGCAGGTTCCGAGACACGGGAACAGACGGATCTCTACCCCAGACCAGTCAGGTCTAACAGGGGCCACTGACAGGAACATGCTGCGGGATGTCAAACACCCTGTGACCTAGACCCCTCGCGGGGGCCACCCCAGTCCTGGAACCAGACCAGACCACACGGGTCTCTCGAACAACTCCGGACCCCCGAACACATGACCCACACCTGCTTAAGTACCCCCTCCTAGACTCCTCAGCGGGTCCGGCACTCCCGCTGATTGCCTCCGAGAGGGCCATACCAAAACATCCAACCAAACCTGGTTCTCGCCTGTCATGTGCACCTCACCGCTCACATAACCAGGCAGAACATCAATCGTGGCCTGGCTAGACTGGTGTTAAGTCTTACCTACACAATTAACCCTCAGTACTGTAAGGTCCCGAGGCAAAAAACTAAATTTACAAAGCGTGTGACATTTGGTCCCAAATGTCATCCACTACACAAGAGAAAAAAACCTTATCTGTCCCTCTTATACTGTGGCCTAATGAAGTATCTTACATACTGTCTAGCCACTGGACAATATTTGTGACTATTTTTCTGTAGATAATACACTCTAATGTTTATTTCAAGATAAAATCTGCCTAATCTTTTCCTTTTTTGTTGCAGCCAAACCAAAAACGGCTTGCATACTGTCCAGTAGGGATGAGCTTCGTGTTCGAGTCAAACCTATGTTCGACTTGAACATCATCTGTTTGGCGAATTGCGAACGTTATGGGCCGCTCATGCCAAATTCGAGTGGCGCCTCACAGCCCATAATTCACTGCGACATCGCAGTGCATTGCTGGCTGCTGATTGGCCATGCGCTATGACCCACATGCTTTGGCCAATCACAGCGCAGAAAAATGTCTCAGGGGGTTTAGTACACGCCCCACACTATATAAGGCTGCTTGCGTGTACGTGTTCTCGTACAAATACAGGCAGGGAGCTGCAGTATTTTGTTTTAGTGTCCTTTGCACAGTGTGCATCTAAAGCTTTACCTAAATACAATTGCCAGTGTTTTCATACAAATACAGGCAGGGAGCTGCAGTATTTTGTTTTAGTGTCCTTTGCACAGTGTGCACCTAAAGCTTACCTAAATACAATTGCCGGTGTTCTCGTACAAATACAGACAGGGAGCTTCAATATTTTGTTTTACTGTCCTTTGGCTGTTTTTAATCCCTGCTGTCCAGCAGAGAGAAACTGCGTGACAGAAGACCAGTGGAAAGATAGCTGTGTTGTAGTAAATCATCATGGAACGCTGGACTCGTGGATAATGTCCCTGGAAGTGCGCCAGGGACCAGCGTGGAATGCACGGGCCGGAAGTTATGTCTATTGGGCAGGACACATTTCAGAGCATCTGATAGGCTCCTTCTTCATGCTGATCAAATCTTTTATATCCTAAATCAAGCCTGTTACTACTGGAGAAAAAAAAAACAGGTGTCGGACCTCAAACTGCCTAAAACAGCCTTTTCTTTCAAATTAAAATAAATAAGTTTGGTTTTCAGCTGCCGTGTTTAAACTAAAATAAATGTAAAAGTTTAAAAATCAATTACAAAAATATGTAATGCAAAAATACAGTGTCACAGTGTCAATTATCCATGCGAATCCTACACATACAGTATAAAGCCATCTGCGAAACATAACATTTAAAGGATTTTTTTATCATGTCGCCCTTAAAGTCGCATTAAAGGTCTTTGCTGTATAATATATAAAAACTTTTTTGCTGTATCCCCCATGTCAGTGCCCAGCTTTTTGTGCCCCTTTTTGATGATTGAGTTTGCCTATCAGCCCAAGAAATTATCAGAATTTAACAGGAAGATTTACACATACCCATTTTCCGTTAATCAAACCAGATTTGCTGCACCTTTTGAAAACAGAACCAGTGGGGGTTTGCCCAGGGATACGAAATAGCACCAACCTCCCATGGTTTAAATGATCAAAACATTTCAGACATGCCATCATGGCCTCCACAGCCAAATGGAGAAAACAGAAAAAGAAGTAATGTGTAAAATGATCTTACTTTTCTGGGTAAAGCTGTTCTGAATATATATATATATATATATATATATATATATATATATATATATATATATATATTTCTTGATCATACATCACGGGACACAGGAGCTTCATTACATAGTGGGTTATATAGGCACCTCTGGTGATTGGACACTGGTTGACCCCAATTAAGGAGAATTCCTCCCCTATATAACCCCTCCCATCTGGGAGGCACCTCAGTTTTTTCGCCAGTGTCTATGGTGATGGTCACGTAAAAACTTTAGCTCTATGCAGGTCCCTGCGAGGGCCGAAGGGCTACAACAAACCGGATCCATACCTCGGGCCGATATTTGACTCCCAAGATGGTATGGTACCCGGGCCTCGTCAGCCAAAGAAGCGAGGTTTTGCCTGTAAGTCCTCTCCATTGGAAGACTGGGCTCTGGGAGAACCAGACTTGGTGTACTGTTTATACAGAGCGCACGAAAGTTTCTGGCAGAGCTTTCTACATGGCCCAGGTGGTAGGTTCTTCCGAGAAGGAGCCCCAAATAAACCTGAAGGTTGGCTAACAATACCCGCCGTGATGGGTGAAGGCTGGAATTTGTCTGGTTCAGCAACTCCTGCGGCGAGGACAGGTAAAGGAAGTCATCCTGTATATTTAAATATATGAATGGATTTCTTCATTGTGAGTAGTTGTATGTCTTACCTGGTTTCCACCACTAGAGGGAGTAAGAGCAGCCTGATGCATACTTACATGCCTTTCAATACACACGCTCAGTGAAGCCTGGTTCTCCAGCTGACTCACGTCTCCATTACAGTCCCTGCCACATCAAGGTAAACAGAGGTCCCACGTAGTTTGGGGGTCCCACGCAGCCCTGTTTGGGGTTCTCCTTCCCCCCCTGGATCCCGCAGTCCTCGTGCACGCGCGCGGGCATGTGCACGTGCACCGGGCGCGTTCCCGGCCTAATGGAGGAGGGGGGAGTGTGGTTGTGAGCCATGCACGTTAGTGTGCACAGCGCTGTAATGCACAGGCGCCAGGCGGCAGTTTGTAAAAAGTCCAGAGCGTCAGGGGGCTGTAAGTGGAGACACAGGAGCTGTGGGCAGTAAGCATCCATGGAATTGGATCCAGGCAAACCTAGACACCTACTCAGCATCAGGTTGTGCAGTTTAAGCATATATATTATTGTGAGACTTTAAGCACAACAGTGATTGCACTTGTACTAGTACCTCTGCTTTATAGCTTAGGACTATGTCTCCTCGTATGAGGGTTTTAGGGGGAGGTAGCAAAGGCACTGGTAAATCACCGCCTAGGTCCAGGGGTTCTAAAAGAGTGCCTGTAAGTTACCATCCCCCCCTGCAAGACTGGAGCCAGCCTCTCAAGACGAGTCAGTGCACCTGTCAGGTTTGCAGCCTCTCCTAATGTGTCAGCCCCAGTTATGTCACTGAGATACTCCCTTAGGGCTACATTGGAGGGTTTTGAAGAGAAAATAATGAGTTTTTTTTTCTGCTTCCCTGAAATATAGCAAGAAAAGGGGTAGATCCCCTCCCTCTGCTGAAATTCCTCTCTCAGATGATTTTTCTGAAAATGAGGAGAGATCCCTATCTTAGGATGGGGATCATGAGCAGTCGGATGAATCAGAGGAAGAGGAGATAGTCCCCTCCTCCCAGGCACTCAGAAAACAGGTGCAGTATTATACTGAATTGGTGCGTACCACATTCAGAATGCCTGCTGCTGAAGACGCTACATCCTCTGTTTCTTCCCTGGGAGTCAGGAAAGCCCCACAGACTGCCTATTCCTTTCCAATCCATCCCTTAATGGATGAATTGTTGTATAAGGATTGGGGACATCCCAATAAACTGTTTGCTCCTCCTAAAAAGGTTTTCTTTGCATTATCCTCTGGAGGAAAGTTTCACCAAGAAGTGGGGGGTCTCATCTGTTGATGCGGCTGTTTCTTGCGTGAATGAAACCTGACTTGTCCTTTGGATATTGCGCAGGTATTTAAAGGATCCAACTGATAAGAAGCTGGAAACCTTATTAAAAAGCCTCCTTTTCCATGACTGGCGCTGTGGTGCAACCTACAGTCGCAGCCGTGGGGTTGTGTCAGTTCCTCAAGGAACAGGTTAAGCAGATGCTTGGGATCCTTCCTAGTGAGGAAGTAGAAAATTATGCAGAACTGCCTCATATTCTGTGCTTTATGATTGATGCGATTTTGGATTCTGTCCAACAAGCATCACGTTTGTCCCTCATGTTGGTACACATGCGAAGGGCCCTATGGCTAAAGAATTGGGCAGCTGAGCTGTCATGCAAGAAGCATTTGATTGGGTTCCCGTTTAAAGGGGAAAGTTTGTTTGGAGAAAAATTGGATAAATTCGTCCAAAATATTTCAGGGGGTAAAATCTACTCTCCTTCCAATCAAAAAGAGCCAACGTCCGTCATTCAGGCGTGCTCTCTCTCCCGAAGCATCAAGCTCTAAGCAGTGGCGACGGCCTTCTCAGCCCTCCTCTACTAGAAAGGCTCAAGGCAGAGCCCAGGGGCAGGAAAAGACTTGGGGGCGAAAGCCTGCCAAGCAAAGCCCAAGATCTTCCTTGTGAAGGGGCGCCCCCGCTCGGCAGAGTGGGGGGAAGGCTCCTGCAGTTTGCAGGAGCCTGGCGGAAAGAGATCCAGGACAAGTGGGTAATCCCTTCGATATCTCTGGACTACAGGCTAGAGTTTCAGGAGATTCCACCTTCTCGTTTCCTAAGGTCAAGGATCCCCAGGGGTCCAGTAAAGCAAAAACCGCTATTTCTGGCCTTAGATCAGTTACTATCCCAGGGTGTGATAGTAGAAGTGAACCCGAAAGATCAGGGTTCGGGGTTATACTCAAATCTCTTCACCGTTCCAAAACCAAATGGAAGTGTCAGACCTATCCTGGATCTGAAGGATCTGAACCGGTTTTTACACATCCAGTCCTTCCGAATGCAGTCAATCCGCACTGTGGTCTCCTCCCTGCAAGGGGGAGAATTCATGGCATCAATAGATATCAAGGATGCATATCTCCATGTGCCAATTTTTTTTGTGGCTGCTGAGACCCACATTCTGAGAGACCGTGGCCTTTCAGGGCCAGTCCTTTCTACTCTGGTCAATGCCAGAAAGCCGGCCTCCAGGCTTATTTATTACAAGATCTGGAGGACATATGTTTCCTGGTGTGAACTCAGGAAATGGCATCCTAGAAAGTATGTCATTAACAGAATCTTGGCCTTTCTCCAGTCAGGCCTAGAAATTAATTTGGCCATAAGCACTATCAAAGTGCAGATTTCGGCCCTGTCAGTATTTTTTCAAAAGCCGCTTGCATCACATTCCCTAGTACGGGCTTTTATCCAGGGGGCTATGCGGACAAAACCGCCAGTTAAACCTCCGGTATGCCCATGGGATCTGAATTTGGTTCTCTCGGCCTTACAGGGGCAACCATTTGAACCTTTGCATCTGGCTTCTTTAGTTCTCCTGACTAAAAAGCTGGTCTTCTTAGTAGCCATATCTACGGCTAGAAGAGTATCAGAGTTGGCAGCTCTTTCCAGTAAGGAGCCGTATTTAATTATCCATAAGGACCGGGTGGTCATGCGTCCCAACAGGTCCTTTCTACCTAAGGTGGTTTCGGGTTTCCATTTGAATCAGGATGTAATCCTACCATCCTTTTTTCCGGACCCTCAGTCCACAGAAGAAGAATCTTTACACACTTTGGATGTGGTTAGAGCAATCAGTATTTATCTTCAAGCAACTTCTCAGATAAGGAAAACTGATTGTTTATTTATTCTGCCGGAAGGCCCTAGAAAGGGCCAGGCGGCGTCAAAATCCACTCTCTCAAGGTGGATCAGACAAGTTATTTCTCAGGCCTATGGTTTAAAGGGGAAGATTCCTCCTTTTCGGGTGAAAGCGCACTCTACTAGGGCTGTTATTGCTTCTTGGGCAGTGCATCACCAGGCCTCCCTGGCTCAGATCTGTAAGGCTGCGACTTGGTCATCAGTCCACACATTCACCAGACTCTATCAGGTGGATGACAGAGGGCAAGAGGATATCGCCTTCGGGCGCAGTGTACTGCAGGCTGCAGTTTAGGTCCTCCGGTCCCTGGCGGTCTATATTTATGATCTGTGTCTCCCTCCCCTCAATCTGAGCATTGCAATGGGACATCCCACTATGTAATGAAGCTCCTGTGTCCCATAATGTATGATCAAGAAAATGGGATTTTTATATACAGCTTACCTGTAAAATCCTTTTCTTGAGAGTACATCACGGGACACAGGGCTCCCGCCCCTCTTGGGTTTTTACGTGGTTTCTTATTGCTTTGCTACAAAACTGAGGTGCCTCCCAGATGGGAGGGGTTATATAGGGGAGGAATTCTCCTTAATTGGGGTCAACCAGTGTCCAATCACCAGAGGTGCCTATATAACCCATTATGTAATGAAGCTCTTGTGTCCCGTGATGTACTCTCAAGAAAAGGATTTTACAGGTAAGCTGTATATAAAAATCCCATTATATATATATATATATATATATATATATATATATATAGATAGATAGATATTTTCTAGGACCAACAATGATCAGTTATTGAAGCCTTTACCTTTTCACAATATCAACAAATTACATATTTGATGCAATCTGTCAAAATAGCATTAATATTTTTTTGTGAGTCCTCCTTGTAATATAGTTGTTTGCCCTGTGGGTCTTGAGAGTAGATCATTTATTTTTCCACTTCCTTTAGCTACTTGCCTACTTACTTACTTATATAATGCATTGCAGGTATAGTAAATGACCCAATTGACAATTATAGTTTGGCTGTTTTCGATGCCTACCATCTGTAGCACGTGTACCGTGTGGGCTCCTTAGGATACAGTGAAGTCACGAACAAGGAAAACAACTCCACCACCAGCTCTTGTCAAAACTGAATTTTACTGGTAATGAACCCAACCGCCAATTCTGGGAACATACAATACATTTACAGACACCCAGTCCGATGGCTGAGACCCTTGCGCTGCACATCGCAGCTCCCTACGTAGGATGCAGGAGAAAGACAAAATAATTTGCCTACTGGTCGGGCACAACCACCACACCTGACCAGTTAATACCTTAAAAAAACAGCACAAGAATAACTGTATGGGTGTGTGGTGCGGGCTAGCCTGTGGTGCAGCACAACAGTTTACAAACGTACAAAGCTCTACCGTATTCCCCCCTCCCTTAACTGGTGTTGTATCATGCATCTGCATATTCCTCCTGAGCACAACGCCAGTCTGCCTTGAGTTTGTGGAAAGTTCATCGGCTCTCCAATTGTGACATGTCACTTTAGGTTATGGAGTCCCTGTAATGAACAGTAGCAACACTTGTGTTCTGACACAAACAGAGACCCTACTAACTACCTACAAGCCTGATCTCAGTCTCTAGGCGCCAACAAAGTAATGGGGTGCATGCATGATCTTACCGACCCGGGTCTACTCTGCATCTGCTGGTGACTCTGACCGGAACAAAAATGCCTCTCCAACAAGTATGCGGTCCCGCAGTGTATGTTGTTTTGTTCCTCAGCTCTCATCCGTGTTCCTGCAAGCAATTCCTCATTCCTCTGGACAGGATCAGGACCTCGGACGCAAGTAGCTTTACTCAGTTGCAGTTCTGGTCACTGAAGTCTGCTCCCACACCTGGATGCTATAGGATTCTCTGCACACAGTCCTCAGAACAAGCTCCTTCTCAAATGGCTGCCTGCTGGCTTCTCTCTCTGGGGAAGTGTTTGTAAATGAATAGCAGACCTAGCATATCCCTATAATACATATGCGTCTGGCCTATATATATATATATATATATATGTACATACACACACACACACACACACACACACACACACACACACACACACACACATATATATATATATATATATATATATATATATATATATATATATATATATATATATATATATATATATATATATATATATACTACATTTTGTATATTACACACTGAGCCAAACACATCATTCCCAATTTCCCCCATCTGCCTCCTTCTCACCTTTTAGATCTAAAATACAAAACTCCTAGATTTGTTCCTAGACATTAAATTTAATGCTTCTATGATAAGACCCTTTTTATACATATACTGCATACAGATCTCAAAGAGGTATATATAACTTTGAGAATGCTCTATATTAATTAGCAATTGCAGGATGTATGTCAAATATTGTAATTCTTAATATTTAGTGATTCCCTGAGGTAGGCAGATTCCCAGTGGTGCTTTCTGGATGCTCCAGCACCCGCCCAGGGAGTTCTTCGATGCTGGTGTTTCTTTGTGCTAAGGGGGTCCCGCATGCCGGACACATGATCGCAGTGTATATTGGATGTTTGTAAAATTTTATGTAAATACATTATAAATTATGTTGTTTTTCTTCAAACGAGTGCTATAATTCTTTCATGAGCCCTGATGACGCAAATTTGGTGAAACGCGTTGGAACATGACTATCTACTGTATCAGCACTCCATTTTTGGTGTATGACTGTATACGATGAACTTTACCAGCACTGTTTAGTTTTACTTATATAGAAACATACAGTACATTTTGTACATACAGTACATCTTTTAACTATTGTTACCTAATAAATTGTATATATTTTTTTAAATGTCTAGCTCCTTGTCTGGCCTGTACAGTCCAAAATGTATTTGTTTTTTTCTATTTATCTTCATAACTACTTGCCTACTGGGCACTTTTACCCCCTTCCTGCCCAGGCCAATTTTCAGCTTTCAGCGCTGTCACACTTTATATGACAATTGCGAGGTCATGCAACACTGTACCCAAATGACATTTTTATCATTTTTTTAGAAAGATTTAGCTTTGTTTTGGTTGTATTTACTCACCACTATTTTTTTTTATTTTTTGCTAAAAAAAAAAAAAGAAAAAACCGAAAAAAGATGGAAAAGTTTGAAAAATGAAAATGTTTTTCTCAGTTTCTGTTATAAAAATAAGTTGTTTTTCTCTCTCACTGATGTGTGTGCTGATCAGGCTGCACTAATAGGCACTGATGAGGCGGCACTAATGGGCACTGATAGGCGGCACTGATATGCAGCGCTGATGAACACTGATAGGCAGCACTGATAGGCATCAAGGATAGGCTACATTAATGGACACTGACTGGCAGCACTGATGGGCACTGATAGGCAGCACTGATGAGCAGACACAGATCCTACTCTTCTTGGGACTGCTACTAGTGCTCCTGGCTCCACCTTTCAGCAAGCCCATAGAGAAAGTAGATATAGAATGTATTAGGTAGAAAACCTTCAGCCTTTACAACCACTTTAATGCTAGTGCCAGGCTGCTCCATATATTAGACATGTGTGGTTCGTTTTGTATGAATCAAAACTTCATACGAATTTACGAAAATTCGTACATTTGGAGACATCCGAAATACGAATTTATATGCTTCTGAATTGTAGTAATTCCAAAAAGCATTCAAAATACAAATTTCTATGCTTCCGAATTGTATGCGAAATATGAAATTTTGTTGATGAATTTCAGATCCAAATTCTGTTACAGCAGAAACGTGACTGGTGTTTTGTTGACCAATCAGAGGTTTTCTTCTGCTGCCGAGTGAGGGTTGGGAAAATTACCTTTTTTAATATGGGAGTGGGAGACTGGTATTGGTAGTCGATGGGAGAACCAGAATCAGACAAAATAAAAATGTTTGTTAATATCTATATTATATATATTTTATTATTGTCATAATAATTACAATTATTCGTTATGATGAAGTTAAAAACCCAGGAAGTCAGCACAGCACAGGGATGGTGGGAGCCCCTCATAATGAGCACAGCAGGGGTACAGCCCCAGGAGGAAGTCAGCACAGCACAGCACAGGGATGGTGGGAGCCCCTCATAATGAGCATAATGAGTCGATTACTGCCATATTGAGAAAGGTATTTTTTGCTTTTTAAATTTATCATAACGAACGTTCATAATTGTTACGAAAAATTAACGAACCTAATGAAAATTCGTATTTCGTACAAATCCAAATCCAAATTAATTGCTTATACGAAACTAAATGGAACGAATCAAAACAAGGCGCACATGTCTACCATATATGTCATATATGTTTATATGCGCACAGTTAAGAGGTTCTTCATTTTAAAACAAAAGTAATACCACAGATCAAACTTCTCAGCTCATCACCTTGTGAGGGTTTCAGAGTTTTACCGGCACCAGTTTTTGAACAATACCAAAGTCAGTCTGTTTTTCGGAATGTTCAGTAAGGTGAAGGGAAGCAATTAGAAAATATATACCAACATCATCTTTTTGCAGATTACAAAATAACGAAAAACATACATTTTGCTGCTGGCAAAACTGTTTTTTGTTTGCTTGTTTGTTTGTTTGTTTTTTGCCATTTACCCCTAATATGGAATGATTCTTACTGATACTCTAAACATTTTTAAGTGATGCTTTGGCAATACATATACTATAAATGATCTCTGGGTATGGATAAAATCATGCTTGATTTTGATTTTTTTTAATGCTTTATTTGCAAAAGAAGCAAATAATTTTTTGTGTCATATCTATTTAGCATTTTCAAACCAAAAGCCCAAGGGAAAGGGTAATTGTCAGGCAAAATGAAGGACATTTACTGAGACACCAAGAAGTATACAAATGTTTGGCAAACTCAATCCTGTCAAATTGCATCTCCTAATATTCTTGATGATTTATGCATTTCGTGTAGATTAACAAAGAAAGATTTACGTATAGATGTTTATGTATATTTTTAAATAAACATTTAATTTGCGGGTTCTTGGGCTCATATACATTTTTGCTAAAGTGGCACATATACCTATATAACAATTTTGAGAGGTTTTGGTTAAAAAAAAAAATCTGACAGCCTATATATAGAAAAAAAGCTATGCTTAATAATTTTAAAAAAGTGTTTAACCACCCCAGTAGTATTTAGGATGGTGTATCCTTGTAAAACGTACGTGTGAAATAGCAGAAAACTCAAAGTTTTTTTTTTTTTTTTTTTGCATGGGGTCTCCCTTAAAATTCATATCAGAGCTGAAGGGCCTGGTAAAAATTGGTGGAAATCTCAAGCTTTTTTTGTATGGAAGTGCCCTATTAACATTCACAGTATATCAGGCCGTCATCTAGGTAGGATAAAGATGAAGAGAATCACTGGCTACTTTATTTGCAAACAGAGCAAAACAGCTGGGGGTTGTAATTTTTCCAGCAATTTCAACACCATGGAGGCTAATCTTCTAAAACCGAGTGCTAAATATGGTGCAGCTCTGCATAGAAATCAGCTTCTAGATTAAGCTTAAATAGAGCTTAATAGAACAAGTTGAAGTTAGAAGCTGATTGGCTACCATGCACAACTGCGCCAGATTGTGCACTCTACAGTTTTAATAAATCAACCCCACTGTTTTCTTTGTAAATGTTGCTGTTGTAGGTTATATACATTGCACAGCTGTGCCACTTCACAGGCAGATTTCCCAAGGTAATTTAATGCAATTTAGCATTTTTAATATTTAACTTTAAGCATACCTAAAATTTCTGCTCCCCCCCAAACATTGGCTCATATTGACATCAATTGGGTTTAGGTTATTGACCTAGATTTCATACAGTATAGAGGGAAGAGGCAGAACTTTCAGGGGTGCAGCAGTCGTACTTGCAACTGGGCCCTGCCATTCTGCCACTGTGGGAGGGCCCCAAGACCCGGCATCTCCCCCTGCACCTCTGGCTGTCAGTTTGGGATGCAGTGGGAGGTGACGGTCGGCAGCTCTGGAGGGGAGCAACTGTATGGGGACCCTGATATAAGGGGGGCACTCTGGGGACACTGATGTAAGGGGGACCCTCTGGGGACCCCAATGTAAGGGGGGCTCTCTGGTGACCCTGATGTAAGGGGGGCTCTCTGGGGACCGTAATGTAAGGGGGGCTCTCTGGGGACCCTGACATAAGGGGGGCTCTCTGGGGACCCTTCTGTAAGGAAGGACTATTTGGGGACCCTGATGTAAACGGGGGTCTCTGGGGACCCTGATGTAAGGAGAGGCTATATGGGGACCCTGATGTAAGGGGGGGCTCTCTGGGGACCCTGATGTAAGGGGGCTCTCTGGGGACCCTCATGTAAAGGGGAGGATCTCTCTGGACCCTTATGTAAGCAGGGGTCTCTGGGGACCCTGATGTAAGGAGAGGCTATCTGGGGACCCTGATTTAAGGGGGGGCTCTCTGGGGACCCTGATGTAAGGGGGCTCTCCAGGGACCCTGATGTAATTGGCCACAGCAGGATGCCTGTGGCCAATCATAGCTCAGGCTGTGTAGTACACACCCCACACGATATAAGGCCGCCAGCGCGGCGGGCTTGTGTAGTGTGTTGGCGTCTGAAGCAGTTAGTGGGTGTTCTGTGTACCTTCAACACAGTATACACCGATCGTTATCAGCCGATTTTCGATCTTGCTCTTCTGTAGTGGTAGTTGTCTGTGTGCTCTGACCGCAGTATACACCGCTATATTCACCTCACCTATATAGCTAGTGATCTATCTTTTATAATAGAGCTTGCAGTCAGTAGTGTTAGGAGCTTGTGCGTGCTGTCTGCATGCTCTGTACCCTGTACACACCGCTATATCCACCTACATGGCTCTTCTCTATTTGAGCCCACTTGCCATCTGCAGGAGTTATTGGAAGTTGTGTATGCCTCCAGCACAGCACAGTATACATCTGTATATACCCCTTTATCTCTGGTGTTCTATAAAAAAGGCATCTGCAGGAGTTAGTGGGTGTTTTGTGCTTCCAGCACAATATACACCTGTATCTACCCTTTATTGCTGTTCTCTAATAGAGCCATCTGCAGGGCTTAGTGGGTGTTGTGTGACTCCATTACAGTATACCCCTTTATCTCTGGTGTTCTATAATAAAGGCATCTGCAGGGCTTAGTGGGTGTTGTGTGACTCCATTACAGTATACCCCTTTATCTCTGGTGTTCTATAATAAAGGCATCTGCAGGAGTTAGTGGGTGTTGTGTGCCTCCAGCAGAATATACACTACCCAACTGCTGTTTTACCCAACTCCCTTCAGGCCATTACCATGTCTGGAAGGCCAGCAAGGAGAGGCAGACAGGCGCGAGCCAATAAAAGAGGGCAAGCAGGCTCTGTGTCTAGAGACAACAGTGCTGGTCGTGGACGTGGTGCATTGTCATCAGCACGTGGCCATGGGACACGCTTGTCCTTCTTTTCGGCAGCTGGACATGTTGAACCGCAACATGCCAATGACTTGGTAGAGTGGATGACCAAGCCCTCTTCATCCTCCTCATCCTCTCTCACCCAGTCTCAGGGTAGTAGCAAAGCAGCTGCCAACGCATCGTCTTCCCTCGTCTCAATGTCATCATCAGTGACTCCTTCCCTAGACCCACCACGTCCTCCTGAGGAGTCTCCTGAACTCTTTGAGCACAGTGTTGGGTACATGCTCCAGGAGGATGCCCAGTGTTTTGTAGCCTCTGATGATGACACTCAGCTAGAGGAAGGCAGAAGCATGAATGCAGAGAGAGGGGATGCTCAAGAAGGACAGCAATCTGGCAGTCATGTTCCACAAGCTGCAGCATATTGCCAGGTTTGCTACAGCGATGAAGAGGGAGGGAATGATGAGGGCACTGACTCCACGTGGGTGCCTGGTAGGAGAGAGGAGGAGGAGGAGGAGGAGGAGGAGGAGGAGGCACATGTCCAACGAGGCAGGATGCCCTCCGGGGGCCAGCTTAGGGGCAGCACACCGACTGAATCACACCGCAGAGCTCCGCCTGTGCAGGGCGCTGCCTCTGCGCGTTATTCTAAAAGTTCTTTGGTGTGGGCCTTTTTTGAGACGAGTGCATCAGATCGCACCGCTGCTATTTGCAACATATGTCTCAAGCGTATCTCGCGTGGCCAAAACATCAGCCGCTTGGGCACCACATGCTTGACCAGACATATGTTGACCTGCCATGCAGCTTGTTGGCAAGCGTACTTCAAAGACCCACACCAAAGAACAAAGCGGACCTCTCCTTGCTCCTCATCAGCTGGCATCTCCAACCCCACTAGACCTTCAGTCCTCTCTGAAACCTGCTCTGAGAGGAATGAAGGTGTAGAATTAGGTGTGTCACAGCCAAGTGCTTCCGGGAACTCTGCTAGCGGTACACCCACGTCCGATTATAGCAGGCAAATGTCCCTGCCCCAGCTGCTGGACCGGCGAAAGAAGTTCACTCCCAGCCATCCACATGCCCAGCGGTTGAATGCTAGCTTGGCTAAATTGCTAGCACTTCAACTGCTGCCTTTTCAGTTGGTAGACTTGGCCCCCTTCCGTGAGTTTGTACAATGTGCGGTTCCTCAGTGGCAGGTCCCCAAACGCCACTTTTTCTCACAGAAGGCGATTCCGGCTCTCTACCGGCATGTGGAAGGCAATGTCCTTGCCTCGCTGGACAGGGCAGTCAGCAGTAAGGTGCATATTACCGCTGACTCATGGTCCAGCAGGCATGGACAGGGACATTACCTGTCTTTCACAGCCCATTGGGTCACTCTTCTGGCAGCTGGGAAGGATGCAGGACAAGGTGCAGTAGTGTTGGAGGTTGTTCCGCCACCACGCCTCCAAAATGCTACTATTGGTTGTGACACACCTCTCTCCTCCACCCCCTCCTCTTCTTCTTCCTCCATGGCCTCTTCCAGTGCTCTGTCCTCAGAACAAGCGGTGCTCCGTAGGCGTTCCAGGGGCTATGCAAGTACGCAGGCAAAACAATGCCATGCCATGCTTGCGCTGGTTTGTTTAGGGGACAGGAGCCACACTGGGGTGGATGTTTTGTCAGCTCTGCAGGGGCAGGCCGAGAGGTGGTTGACGCCACGCCAGCTTAAGCCAGGAATGGTGGTTTGCGACAATGGCACCAACCTCCTCTCCGCCCTCCGACAGGGACAACTGACCCATGTGCCCTGTTTAGCTCACGTCCTTAACCTGGTGGTGCAGCGGTTCTTGGGCAGGTACCCCGGCTTACAGGATGTCCTGAAGCAGGCCAGGAAAGTCTGTGTGCATTTCCGCCGATCATTTAATGCCTGTGCTCGGCTGGTTGAGCTCCAAAAGGAGTTGAACCTGCCCAAGAACCGCCTTATATGTGACATGCCCACCAGGTGGAACTCAACGTTGGCCATGCTGCAGCGGCTGCACACGCAGCAGAGGGCCATCAATGAGTACCTGTGCTACTACGGCACCAGGACAGGGTCAGGGGAGCTCAGTTTTTTCTCACCACGCCAGTGGGGCATGATCAGGGATGCATGCACTGTCCTGTCACCATTTGAGGAGGCCACAAGGATGGTGAGCAGTGACAGTGCATGCATCAGTGAAACTGTACCTCTTGTCCACCTCTTGGAGCATACGCTGCGTGGAATAATGGACAGGGCACCTGAGGCAGAACAAAGGCAGGAAGAGGAGGACTTCCTTGCCTCTCAAGGCCCCCTTTATCCAGACAGTGTTCCTGCTGTGCCACTCATCACACAGGAAGAGGATGAGGAGGAGGAAGAGGAGGAGGAGGATGATTGTGTCAGCATGGAGGTGGAGGCTGGCCCTCAGCATCAGCAGCAGCAGCAGCAGCAGCAGCAGCAGCAGCAGCAGCAGTAGTCTTGTAGGGATGATTTACAGTCCCAAGAAACACGTGGACTTGTACGTGGCTGGGAGGAGGTAGCTGCGGATCATGTTGTCCTTAGTGACCCAGAGGACTCCGGACCGAATGCCTCAGCTAACCTACGCTGCATGGCCTCCCTGATCCTGCAAAGCCTGCGGAAGGATCCTCGTATTCTTCGGATCAAGGAGAGGGACCATTACTGGCTGGCCACTCTCCTTGATCCACGGTACAAGGGTAAGGTTGCCGACCTTATCTTGCCATCGCAGAGGGAGCAGAGGATGAGACATCTCCGGGAGGCCTTGCAGAAAGGTCTGTGCAACGCGTTCCCAGAGACTGGGAGGTTACAAACTCCTGGTCCTGGACAACGTGTTGCTGAGGCATCGGTCAGAAGGAGCGGTGGAGAAGGTGGCCGTCTGACTGATGCTTTCAGACAATTTTTTAGTCCGCAGCCCCAAGGTATGATTGGTTCCAGCAACCATTGCCAGCGTCTGATTTACATGGTGCAGGAATACCTAGGGGCAAGGTCAGACTTGGACACCTTTCCCACTGAAAATCCTCTGGCTTACTGGGTCTTGAGGATGGATCACTGGCCAGAGCTTGCATAGTATGCAATTGAGCTACTGGCCTGTCCTGCATCCAGCGTTCTTTCGGAACGCACCTTCAGTGCTGCTGGTGGCTTTGTTACCGATCACAGGGTGCGCCTGTCCACCGAATCAGTTGATCGACTGACCTTCATCAAGATGAATCAGTCTTGGATCACCCACAGCTACCAAGCACCTGAAGCTGATGTAACCGAATAATTTTTTTTGAAATATCACATCCCTTCAAGACTGCCTATGCCAATTTTTCTGCCCCTGTTTAACAGGGGCGTTTAATTAAAATTTTTGATGCAATGCTTTGCAGCAGGGCTAATTCCTGCAATAAAACTAGAGTATATGGGAGAGGTTGCAGTGTGGTGGCACCTGCACCAGTGCCTAAGGCCCAATTTTTCTGCCCCTGTTTAACAGGGGCGTTTAATTACAATTTTTGATGCAATGCTTTGCAGCAGGGCTAATTCCTGCAATAAAACTAGAGTATATGGGAGAGGTTGCAGTGTGGTGGCACCAGCACCAGTGCCTAAGGCCCAATTTTTCTGCCCCTGTTTAACAGGGACTAGTAATTACAATTTTTGATATAATATTTCACAGGAGGGCCCGTTCCTGTGCCCACCCAGAGTAACTGTGAGGACTTATAGTGTCGTGGCACCAGCACCACAACCACCAAAGGTCAATTTTTCTACCACTGTTTAACAATGGCATGTAATTACAATTCACAGCAGGGCGCTCCAGCGCCCACCAAGATTCACTTTGAGGGCTTACAATGTTGTGGCAAAACCAACACCTTTTTCCGCCAGTTCTGCACAGCATATAGGGCAGGCCCCTACTTTCAAACATCCAACTTACAAACATCTCCTACTTGCAAACAGAAGGAGACAACAGCAAGTGAGATGAAAAAAGATGTACGACAAAACAAATTATACAGTGGTGATAACCCTTCCCTATGTTTTCCAAAAAGCTTAAAAATAGTTTTTTTGACTGGAGCTACACTTTAAAAATGTACCAGTTGAAAATTACAAACAGATTCAACTTAACACAACAAACCTACACAGTCCCTGTCTTGTTTGCACCGCCTGTATACTGCTGTTCTGAGTATATAGGGCCTGGAGGCCACACGCATTTCCTTTTTTTAATATGGGTACTGGGTTCCCCTTAATATGTGTACAAGACCCAAAGGGGCTGGTAATGGGCAGGGAGGGCTACCCATGCCATTTTTCTCAATGATTTTCAACCATATTGCAGGAACCAGATATAACATTAAAACCGCAAGCAGTTTTAAATGGTGTTATTTCCGTTTAATGTCATTTTGTGCAGGGACTGTTCTAAACACGGGAAACACGTGGCACTTCACAGGCATACTACAGACACCCCCCAGGCACCATATTTAAAGGAATATTTCACTTTTTTTTTTTTCACTTTAATCGTCATTAAAATCAGTGCTCCCGCCAAAATGGCCATTTTTAAAAACATTTTAGGCATTGACCCATGTCCCCTGGGGCAGGAGCCAGGTCCCCAAACCCTTTTTAGGACAGTATCTTGTATATTAGCCGTTAAAATTAGCCGCTTTATTTTGGACGTTCGAGTCCCATAGACTTCAATGGGGTTCTAACATTCGTACGAATTTGGGGTCCGTTCGAAAGTTCTGGTGCGAACCGAACCGGGGGGTGTTCGGCTCATCCCTACGTATGGGTTCATTTCTTTGTAAGAGCCTTGAAGGGCTGAAGTACCCAAGAGAATCTGGTCTTGTGGATATCGCCAAGCTGGCTGAAAGATCCAGGTATCCTACAAGTATTTTCAAGCTTAAAGTGGAAGTAAACTCCCCTATCGTTTTCAGCCAAGGAAGCTGCCATCTTTGCCTCTGTTTAATCTCCAACTGCTATGGTGCTGCATGTGTGATTCGTTATGACACCAGCCATTGGATGGTTTGATAGTTTGGCTGAGCGCACAGCCAATCTGCAGTTAGCATTCCCGGCATGGCTTTTTTTTTTAACTGTTTAAATCGATGGGTTTACTTCCACTTTAAGTTTCCTTATGTGTTCTACAACAATGTCTGTGGCAGAGACATTATCTTGTACATTCTACAACAACATCTGTGGCAGAGACTTGTTCCTGAGTAAGCGAGAGATGATCATCCGTCGCTGGATAGCAAGAGTGGATTACCACCGCTGGAATCTTTTTTTTTTTTTTTTTTTTTTTAATAAAGGAATTTTTCAAAAGTGTGTTTGTCTTATTTAACCACTTTTTACACTTTCTTTGTGAAATGGTAGGGGTAATTTTGTACCCACTTACCATTTAAAACAGGGGGGGCCGGGATCTGGGGGTCCCCTTGTCAAAGGGGGCTTCCAGATTCTGATAAGCCCCCCACCCGCAGACCCTCACAACCACCAGGCAGGGTTGTGGGGATGAGGCCCTTGTCCCCATCAACATGGGGACATGGTGCTTTGACCCCCAAAGCATCCTCCCAATGTTGAGGGCATGTGGCCTGGTACGGTTCAGGAGGGGGGGCGCTCTCTCGTCCCTTTTCCTGCGACCTGCCAGGTTGCGTGCTCGGGAAATGGGTCTGGTATGGATTTTTATGGGGACCCCCCACGTCAATTTTTTTTATGTGATGCGGGGTTCCCCTTAATATCCATACCAGACCTGAAGGGCCTGGTAATTGAATTTAGGGGAACCCCCCACTTTTTTTTTTTTTTTATCAATGAATGAATTGTCGGCTCCCGTAATACAGAGAAAACTCATTGAGTGTTCTCTGTATTATGCCGCAAGTGATTTTAAAAGACTTTTTTTCAGGCAGAAATGACACTTTGTGCAGGGACAGTTCTAAGCACGGGAAACATGCGCCCCTTCACAGGCATACTATAGACACCCCCCAGGTAAGAAATTAAAAGGAATATTACACTTTTATTGTTTCACTTCAATCATTATTAAAATCAGTGCTCCTGAAAAAACGTCAGTTTTTAAAGCTTTTTTTGCATTGATCCATGTCCCCTGGGGCAGGACCCAGGTCCCCAAACACATTTTAGGACAGTAACTTGCATATTAGCCTTTAAAATTAGCACTTTAGATTTCTCCCATAGACTTGTACAGGGTTTTCCGGCTTTTCGAATTTGCCGCGAACAGCCCAAATTGTTCACTGTTCGCTGAACATCCGAACAGGCAATGTTCGAGTCGAAACATGAGTTCCACTCGAACTCGAAGCTCATCCCTAGTCACAACTTGGCTCTGCATGCATAGAATGCATGAAGGTAAAAAAAAAAAGCTTTTAAAATCCCTTTAAGCCATTTTATTCCATAACTTCTTGTATACCTCAATTTTTTCCCCAGTATCAGTTTAGGCCTAACCTTATACTTTTTTTCTATTGCCATTCTACATTTCTCATTAAACCAATCTTCCTTCATTTGTTTAAAAATAGAGTTGAGCGGCCACCTGGATTTTCGGGTTAGACGGGTTCGGCCGAACTTCGCAAAAAAGTTTGAGTTTGGGACCCGAACTTCACCCTAACTTCACCCCAAACCCAAACCCCATTGAAGTCAATGGGGACCCAAACTTTTGAGGACTAAAATTGCTCTAAAAAAGTAGTGGAAAGGGCTAGAGGGCTGCAAATGGCAGCAAAATGTTGTTAAGAGCATGGCAAGTGCTCTGCAAACAAACATGGATCGGGAAATAACTTAAAATAATATAAAATACATAAAAAAAAAATAATAATCTTGACCTAGGAGGACGAGGTCCATATGGAGTAGGAGGTTGAGGCGGCGGTGGATGTGGCGGTGTAGGTGGAAGCGGCAGTGGAGAAGGACGATGTAGCCAACACTGGTTTTTGTTTTTAATTTTCTTTTTTTTTAAATTAGGGTACACCGCAAAAGAGTGAGAAAGATCAAAAATACAACAATGGCTGGGTAAGGGCAAGCTCGGGCCATGTGCCCAATTTGGAGACCCAGAAGTTGAAGGGGGCAGACCCGTCATTCAGTACATGTAGGCGTGTGCACACATGCTGCTCCACCATGTTGGTGAAATGCTGCCTCCTGCTAAGACGTTCCATGTCAGCTGGTGGTCCTGGTTGTTATGGCATGCTGACAAAGCTTTTCCAAATTTCAGCTATGCTAACCCTGCCTTCTGAGGTGCTGGCGGTGCGTTGGCGACCTCTTCATCCTCCTCTGCCTTCGCCTTGTGCTTCCACCGTGCCCCCGCTGTCAGGTGGGAATGCCACCAGCAGCGTGTCTACCAGCGTGCGCTTGTACTCGCGCATCTTACGATCATGCTCCAGTGAGGGAATTAAGGGTGGTACTTTGTCCTTGTAATGGGCATCCAGCAACGTGGCCACCCTGTAATCGGCACCAGTTAGAATGTGGGCAACTCTGTGTTGCAGAGACACTGCAGCATGTATTCACTCATGTGAGCCAGACTGCCCAGAGGCAACGAAAAGCTGTCCTTTGTGGGAGGTGTATCATTTGTGTCCTCTGTATCCCCCCAGCCACGCACCAGAGTTGGCAATGAGCTGGTCTGGGTGCCACCCTGCTGTGAACATGGTTCCTCCTCCTCCATCTCCTCCTCCTCCTCTCCTCCTCCTCATCCTCCACCTTGTCATCCTCCAAAACTGTGCCCTTGCTGGACAATTGTGTATCTGGCGTTTGTTGGTGCAGGAACCCACTGCCCTGAAAGCCTTGGAAATGATCCCTCTTGCTCCTCTTCCTCCTCCTGTGCCACGTCCTCTTCCATCATTACCCAAAAAATTTTTTCAAGGAGGCATAGTAACGCTGACAACGTCATCATCAGCACTGGCCATGTTGGTGGAGTATTAGAAACAATGCAACCAGTCACACAGGTCTCGCATGGAGGCCCAGTTATTGGTGGTGAAATGGTGCTGTTCCGCAGAGCGACTCACACATGCGTGCTGCAGCTGAAACTCCACTATCACCTGCTGCTGCTCGCATAGTCTGTCCAGCATGTGCAAGTTGGAGTTCCACCTTGTGGGCACGTCCCATATGAGGCAGTGAGCGGGAAGGCTGAAGTTACGCTGCAGCGCTGACAGGCAAGCAGCAGCAGGGTGAGAATGCCGAAAGTGCGCACAGACTCCCCGCACTTTCTGCAGCAGCTCTGGCATATGAGGGTAATTTTTAAGGAACCTCTGTACTACCAAATTCAGCACATGCGCCAGGCAAAGGATGTGCGTCAAACCGGCTAGGCCCAGAGCTGCTACGAGATTTCGCCCATTATCGCACACCAACAGGCCGGGCTTGAGTATCACTGCCACCAACCACTCATCGGTCTGTTGTTCCATGTCCCTCTACAACTCCTGCATGGTGTGGGGTTTTTCCCCCAAACAAGAAATTTTTAAACTGCCTACTGTCATTTACCCCTGGCTGTGCTGAAGTTGGTGGTTAAGGTGTTATGCTGACCGGATGAGGAGGTGATAGAGGATGAGGAAGCAGAGTAGGAGGAGTTAGCAACAGGAGTCAAACTGAAGCGCCCTGCAATCCTCGGTGGTGGAAGGACATGCGCCAAACTGCTATCCGCCTCAGGCCCAGCTGCCACTTACCCAGTGTGCTGTTAGGGAGATATGTCCCTGACCATGCTTACTGGTCCACGCATCCGTAGTTAGGTGGACCTTGCCGCAGATGGCAATACGCAGTGCACACCTGATTTTGTCCCCCACTTGGTTTTGCAGGGAAGGGATGACTTGCCTAGAAAAGTAGTGACGGCTGGGCACGACGTACTGTGGGACATCCAATGCCATCGGTCTTTTCAAACTCTGTGTCTTCACCAGACGGAATGACAGCATTTCAAAGGCCAGGAAATTTGAAATGCTGGCATTCAGGGCCAGGGATCACGGGTGGGTAGGGGGGTACTTCTTCTTCCGATCCAGTATTTGTGAGATAGAGAGCTGAATGCTTCCATGGGACATTGTGGACGTGGTTGGTGACCCAGTTGGTAGTGTTGCTGGCAGACCCTCTGTTTGCGGGGTGGCAGGTGCCACTGTCACTAGGTGTATGAAGAGGCTGAGACTGCAGCATAAGAGGAAGCAGGAGGAGCCAGAGACCTTTCTTGGTTTTTGAGGTGTCTACTCCACTGCAGTTCGTGCTCTGCACTTAGATGCCTGGTAATTCAGGTTGAGAACGTTTATGCCTCGCTTCAGGCTCTGATTGCACAGCATGCAAACCACTCGTGTCTTGTCATCAGCACATTGTCTGAAGAACTGCCAAGCTAGGGAACTCCTTGCACCTGGCTTTGGAGTGCTCAGTCCCTTGCTGCATTGGGCAGTAGCAGGCGTAATGTCTAGGGGACGGACGCTCCACTTTTTGCATCCTGCTTCCTCTTCTGCTATGCTGGTGACTCTGTGCGACCACCGCCTCTTCCTCCAAACAAGACAGGTCACCTACATGACATTGGTTCCATGTGGGGTTGAGGACCTCATCGTCCTCCACATCATCTTCCACCCAGTCTTCACCCCTGCCCTCCTTGTCGGTTTGCACAATTGCGAAAGCAGCAGCACTTGGCACCTGTGTTTCGTCATCATCCGAGATGTGCTGCGATGGTCCTCCCATGTACACATCTTGAATCATAAGTGGTTGGGCATCGGAGCACTCAATCTCTTCCACTTCTGGGGCAGGGCTAGGTGGATGGCCCTGCGAAACCCTGCTAACAGTCATCAAAAAGCAGAAGAGACTGCTGCATGATTTGTTGCTCAGACTGCTTGGCTGATTTGCAAGGGGGTGAGGTGAAAATTGATGGACATTGGCTGCAGGTGCCAACTCTGAACTTTCAGCAGGAGACTGGGTGGGAGACAATGTTAAGGAACTGGAGGCACTGTCGGCAACCCAATCTACTATCGCTTGTACTTGTCCTGGCCTCAAAATTCGTAGAGCCGCATTAGGCCCGACCAAATACTGCTGCAGACTCTGTCGCCTACTCACACCTGAGGAAGGTGTTTCATTTGTGCATGTAGCTGGCACAGATCGACCACGTCCTCTCCCTGCAACAGGAGCTCCACCAGAAGCACCACAACCGGGGCCACGTCCTCTTGCCCTAAATGGGTGTTTTTTGAAAAGCAGAATAGAAGAAAGTATCTAAAGTGTGTATCTCACATGTACAGATATGCAGCAAACGCTGCAAATGTTTTTTTTTTTTTGCCCTAAATGGGTGTTTTTAGAATAGCAGAATAGAACAACAGTATCTAAAGGGTGTATCTCACACGTACAGATACAGACTAGGCCGCAATTTAAGATTTTTCACCTAAATGTGTTTTTTTGAATAGCAAAATAGAGCAATAGTATCTAAAGTGTGTATCTCACATGTACAGATATACAGAAAACGCTGCAAATTAATTTTGTTTGCCCGAAATGTGTTTTTTTTTGGAATGCCAGAATAGAGCAACAGTATCTAAAGGGTGTATCTCACACGTACAGATACAGACTAGGCCGCAATTTAAGATTTTTTCACCTAAATGTGTTTTTTTGAATAGCAAAATAGAGCAACAGTATCTAAGCCCTTGTACACACGGTCGGATATTCCGATGGACAATGTCCGATAATCCGACAGTGTGTGGGCTCCATCGGACTGTTTCCGTCGGAACATCCGACGGACCAAGTTTTACAGCTGGGCTATAAAATTTTCCGACAACATGATCCGATCACGTCAGTTGCCACGCATGCTCACAATAAAATTCTGAGACGGACACGCTCGCTCAGGTGAAATTACCGCTCGTAATCCATATAGCACATTCGTCACACTGCAATGTTAAAAATTCTTTCATGCAGCGCATTCTCTTTTTCTTTACAATGCTACAAGAATGAATTTGTTTTGATGCTCATATTCATACACACTTCTCCCAAACGTATTTCTTTATTCTTTTTACTCATTTCAGCAATACAATATTTTAATTCGTCACATTTACCCAATTTTTTTATTTTTTATTTTGTGGTTGGTTTTTTTAATCAGCATCTCCTTTTTTGACAGTTTGCTCATCTTTGCATTTTTTTTTGGTGTGTTTTGTTTGTCAACTTACCATAACACCATTATTATCTTTTTAATTTATTGTTTTTTTTTTTAATCTGCAGGAGGTTGTTTGGTGTTGGTGCCCCTTGTTCTTAATTTGACTTTGTATTTTTGAAATGTACCTGCCTACTCACAAATAAACTGTCCTTTTTGAAGTAAAACACATACGCAAGTATTTCTTCAACCAAAAAAAACTTTTATTTAGGTGTCAAACAAATAAACAGGAAGGCAACGCTGGAGAAAATGGTCAAGTTGGCGAAGCCTTTGGCCCCCAGGACAGACATGAACTAATTAAAAAATGAAACATTGCCCCCCTGAATATATTATCGTTAAATGTAAAAGGTCTTAACTCCCCCAATAAAAGGGTCAAAGCATTTCGCACCTTTGTTTCCCTACAGGCAGGTATAGTAGCACTTCAAGAGACACACTTCTCCACACACAGTACCCCTAAATTTTTCCATAGCAATTATCCTTCGGTATACACAGCCTCTGCAGCTACGAAGCAGCGAGGTGTCCTCCTGGCTCTCCATCGTTCCCTCCCATTTACTTTTACTTCTGCTATCAAGGATCCTGAGGGACGGTATATTATTTTTATAGGCTCCCTCCAAGAAACTGATGTTACTCTAGTCTCCTATTATGCTCCCAACTCTAATCCCATTCCCTTCTTTTCACACCTCTTTCAGGTAATCAAAACCCACCTTAAAGGTACCTTGATTATGTGTGGAGACTCAAATTTAGTTATTCACCCATCTATTGATAAATCCCCCTATGCACCGGACCACCAATCGCTATCGATTCAATTTCGCTCCCTGCTTCAGCAATACTCTATACTAGATACTTGGAGGGAATGTAATCCCACTAAGAAAAATTATTCCTTTTATTCCAACCCCCATAATTCGTTCTCTAGAATAGATCACATTTTTATCCCCATAGCATCTTCCCCAATATTGCTTCAATCCTCTATTCATCCAATTACCTGGTCTGACCATTGTGCAGTGATTACCACTATCTCTTCACTTATACCAAAATCTAAAGAAAGGTCTTGGCGCATGAATGATAAGTATTTAACTAACCAATCCTTTCGACTTGATATAGAAGTAGCACTATGTGATTATCTCATGCACAATGCCACCCCAGACACCCCTCCTATTCTTTTATGGGAAGCCCATAAACCAGTTATACGGGGTAAGTGTATTTCCACTGCCTCTTTTCTTAAAAAAGATAGGCTCAAGCGCCTACAACACCTAGAATCTGAATATCAATGCCAATTTTTGCTGTTTCAGACCACTCCTTCGGAGACGAACAAGTCTAATTTAGATAATACTAGACTGGAGTTGGACTTGCTCTTCTCAGAAGCGGCTGACAAAACTCTGCGCAGGGCCTATCACACTATCTATACCAAATCCAACAAGCCCGACACTTTTTTGGCTCTCCGTCTTAGACAACCTGAGCAAATCCACAAACCAATTAGGCTCAAAGTGCATAATGGAACCCACACTAGTAATCCGGCTAGAATAGTTAATGAATTCTCCAAACGCCTTGCCAAGCTATATGAATCTCCCGCCCCCTTTTCTCAGGATAGGGCTGAGGCCCTATTCCGTGATCTACCGATCCCTTCCCTCTCCACCCCGATCCGCACTGCCATTGATACAGAGATCTCGCCTTCTGAGGTACTCCAGGCTATCAAATTAATTAAACCAAACAAGCAACCTGGCCCAGATGGGTTTACAGGGCTATATTATAAGAAATTTGCAGATATCCTGGCCCCTCTCCTGGCGAATTCCTTTAACGCCCTTTTAAAAGGGGGCGCCTTCGGTAGTGATACACTCACAGCCTCCGTCTCTATGATACCTAAGCCCGATACTGGCCACTCCGTATGGTCCAACTACAGACCTATATCACTCTTAAATCTTGACATAAAACTTCTAGCAAAGATTTTGTCATCACGCTTGAATCCGCACATTGGAGGGCTGATCCATAGAGACCAGGTAGGGTTCATACCCAAGCGCCAAGCAAGTGATAACGTACGCCGGGTCATTTTACTACAACATTTGGCTAGATCCCGAGGTATCCCCATGCACCTTTTATCCCTTGATATTCGTAAAGCTTTTGATACTGTCTCCTGGTCCTACCTCAAACATATTTTGCTTAGACGGGGCTTTGGCCCCCATTTTCTTCGCTGGATTGACGCCCTATATGCACATCCTCAAGCATTTGTCCGCTACTCCGGCTTCAGTTCTAATAGATTCCCGATCCAACGAGGCACTAGGCAGGGGTGCCCTTTGTCGCCCGTGCTTTTTGCTCTCGCCATAGAGCCATTAGCAGTTCTGATCAGATCCAACCCTGATATCCAGGGAGTAGAGATAGCCTCCACAACCCATAAATTATGCCTCTTTGCGGACGACGCCCTCCTATTTATCACTTCTCCCCATACTACCCTACCCAACCTTTTTAAACTCCTTGACGCATTTGCATAAGTCTCAGGTCTCGAGGTAAATCAGGCTAAGTCTAGAGCTCTTGCAGTATCCCTCCCAACAGAGACTCTTCAATGTTTACGTGCTAACTATTTGTTTCAGTGGTCCACATCCTACATTCCCTATTTAGGAGTTAAATTGACTAGTAACCCAGCCCACCTATACCAAACTAATTATCTACCCATGTTGCGTAATCTGTCATTACTCCTCAATTCCTGGCAGCCTCTATGTGTCTCTTGGCTTGGACGCATTGCGGCTGTAAAAATTTCTCTGCTGCCCAAATTATTATATTTATATAGAGTTCTCCCGGTCACGGTCCCACTATATTTTCACAGGGCTATTCAAAGTCGAACTTTCAAATATATTTGGGGCAATACGAGACCTAGGATTTCTAAGTCTGTTCTTTTTCGACATAAGCTTCAGGGGGGCCTAGGGATACCACATTTTAAAAACTATTATTATGCAGCTCAGCTATCGCAAATGGCCCTCTACCATGCTATGTCTGAAATCCCGCTATGGGTCAGTCTGGAAGCAGTGGAAGCCCATCCTATCTCCGTTTCCAATATATTTTGGCTCCCCCCTCAGACATGTAGGTCACTTACTAACCCCGTTACGTGTCACTCCCTCAAAATTTGGCACATGGTACGCACCCCTTTTAAACTACTATCTCCTCATCTCCCCTTGCTCTCGTTCCTGGGCCACCCGAATTTCTTCCCGGCCTGCGCGGAACCGGGCGCCTTTTCGGCCTGGTCCCGCGCACACCTTACTCGAGTATGTGACCTGTCTTTGGGTGCCTCTTTCACTACATTCCCTGACCTACAGACGCAGGCCCAACTACCCCCTAGAGAATGTTTCCACTACCTGCAGATAGTCCATTTCTTCCAGACGCACATTAAATCTAGCCCCAATCTTAACTCTATGTCCCAATTTGAAACCATATGCTCCTCTGATCCACATGCCCCAGGCATTATCTCATGCCTTTATTCTTGTCTTTCCACCGCATCTGAAGATCTTCCACGTTATGCTAACGCGTGGGCCACAGACTTATCACTTAATCTTGATACAGAGTCATGGACTGATATATGGACCAATACCAAAAATTCCTCACAGAATGTAGTAGCATCTGAAGCGAATTATAAGGTCCTGATGCGGTGGTATCTGGTCCCCTCTAGAATTTCCAAATTTGTGCCTAACTACTCACCCGACTGTTTTAGAGGTTGCAAAGACCGGGGCACCCATCTCCACATTTGGTGGACCTGTCCCATCGCGGCAAATTTCTGGTCCTCAGTCTTTCACCTGTTAACTAAATTGCTGCAACACCCCGTGGCTCCTAACCCCGCAATGGCCTTGCTGAATTGGCTACCCCAAGATCTTACTAAAGCCCAAAACCGTCTCTTTCTCCAAGTAACAACTGCGGCTAAACAAACGATTGCGAGAGTCTGGAGGACACCTCCCTTGAATATAACTGAAACTAAACATAGAATTACACAGGCAATGATTCACGCTACGATAGAGGCAGTCGTCCTGGATAGGGTCCCATTGTTTAATAAAATATGGCAACCTTGGGTGGACCATTTCCTACCGAAAGATTTTGATACTCGTCTTATGGCTCCTTAGCCCAGAACGGGCGCCAGTTTGCGGTCCGTGGTTCTCGTGGGCCTTCCGACCATACCCTTTCCCTCTTACCTCTTCTATCCTGCCCTCTGTTACCGCCTCATTTCCTTTTTGTGTCCCTATTTCTTTCTTTCTCCTCACTCCTCTCTCCAGAGCTGGACTGGGACAGAAATTTGGCCCTGGACTTCATCCAGACCGGCCCACATGAATTTTGAGTGTCCCATCAGCAGCCCCCTTTTACATCAGAGTGTCCCATCAGCAGCCCCCTTTTACATCAGAGTGTCCCATCAGCAGCCCCCTTTTACATCAGAGTGTCCCATCAGCAGCCCCCTTTTACATCAGAGTGTCCCATCAGCAGCCCCCTTTTACATCAGAGTGTCCCATCAGCAGCCCCCTTTTACATCAGTATCCCACTGACCCATCGGCCCCCCGGGAAACTCCCTGTAGTCCCAATGGCCAGTACATGCCTGCCTCTCTCTTTTTTCTACATTCTTTTCCCCTCACTCTCTCTTCTATATATGTAAAACTCACCCAGCGGAACTATTTTTCTACCATTACTCCTGGTAATAGTTATTATTGCAACAATGTTTGTTAAATGATTACCCTTCTTTGTAATCCGTAAGCCTGCTTCTACCCGGCCCCTTCCTCGGATGTTGTTTGTTCGCTATACTTTGCATACAAAGGGTCCATGGGCCTGCCTTAGATTGTTCTGATATATCTACTTCTACAACCTTAGGAAGCAGCCTACCTGATTACTTTCTGTTACTGTTACCACTGTAAACTGTTCTGCTTATTCCAGTGTGAACTACTTGACTTTTCAATAAAACTATTTGAAACGAAAAAATGAAACATTGGTGGTCTGAGGAGTACATATCTCAGGGAGAGCAGACTGGTCCAAAAGTCCAAGAGATCAGGAAGAACAGATGCCATCTATGTCCCCAGTCTGTGGTTCTACAAGAGGCTGCATCTTCTGTCAGACCAGACTGAACCCAGGCCATCATCTAGTCTTCCCTAGGCACTTCCCACCAGGCTTCCTTTCAGGCTGTGGCTCGGCTCCTATAGTTGTGACAGGAAGAGGAGGGCGATGGTGGATCTCCCGGATGCCACTTGCCACAGCCTCCTCCCGGCTGAGGTCTTCCTGTGTATGAAAATGGGACATAGTTTTAGTTTTTTGGTCATCAATCCCACAATTTTGTGCTCATGACTGTTGCAAATTGAATGTTACCAAATAGAACAGACTATCATTCTGAGCCCAGCATTTTTCATTCTTGTCCCAATCATTTTTGGTCACTACTGTCTATTGAGATGTAAACTACTTTGTTAAATCACAACTTACTAATCAATAATAACATCTAGTTAACATCACTATACCTGTCTCATGCTGGGCCCCTCCACATGTTGTTGCCTGAAAGGCCCAGGTTGGACATTGGAAGCCTCAGCTGCGGGTAAAGGACTGGAGAGTGGTGGCCTGGGTTCCCCCTGGTCTGCCAGAAAATGCAGCCTAGTACAACATCCTGGGGATATAAATGGCATCTGGATCTCCTGATCTCAGGGAATCCTGGAACTTCTTGTGCTCCCTGAGATAAGTACTCCTCAGGGCACCAATTTTGGCCATCACATAGGTAATATCTGCCGTGGGAAGCATGATCTTAACCAAACCAAGCACTTTCTCCAGCGCTGCCTTCCTCTTTCTTCGGTCCTTAGAAAGGGGGTTTTTCATTTGCCACAGGCAGGGCAGCTCCCTGAGCATATTAATGATTATTTCTAGAAAATTAGGTTCCTTGAAGGGATGCATCTTGTCTGCAAGACACAACACAAGACAAAACCTAATAATTTCAGGCTAAACTCTCTATAATCTTGTGCCAATATAGGCCTCAATCTAAAAGCAGTATAGGCTAGTGATGTACCAAGTTAAAATTGTACCTTTGTTTGAATGATCAGAGTTTCAGTTCCTCCTTCCTCTACTCACAGAGCGTACGTACGACACATGCGTGTTGCGTTTTATATACAGTGCGCATGCGTGAAACTCTGCCGCCCCTGACGTTCTTTCTAGACTATTTCCCGCCCCTTCTCTTTCGGAGCAGTGGGGAGAGCACATGGCGGAGACAATGCAGGTGGGGCAATCAGAGTTCCACTAACAAGGAGGGGGGCGAGGAAAGCCCGGAGTCTGAAACGTCCCGATCCTGGAGGAGAAGATTTAAGGCCTCAAATATGTCTTTTGGAGAGATGTTGGAGATGGTGGACATATTGAAGAGGAACGACTATGATGGGAAGTATGGACCTTACCCAAACCCAAATATCAGAAAGGCCAAGATCATGACTAAAGTTGTGAAGAGTCTTCAGAAGAATTTTGGGGTACGACGATCCAAGGAGCAACTGAGAAAATGCTGGTCAGACCTGAAACTGAGGGAGCACAATCAGTACAGAAGGATCAAGTGAGTTCTTCAAAAAAGTAAGTAGTTGTCGTGTGTTCATATTATTATTATTGCTTGCATACTGCTCCATGTTCTTTGATTTAACCACTTGACCACTGGGCACTTAAACACCCTTAATAACCAGACCAATTTTCAGCTTTCGGTGCTCTCACATTTTGAATGACAATTACTCAGTCATGCAACACTGGACCCATATGAAATTGTTGTCCTTTTTTTCACACAAATAGAGCTTTCTTTTGGTGGTATTTAATCGCTGCTCGGTTTTTTATTTTTTGTGCTATAAAAGAAAAAATACCAAAAATTCTGTAAAAAAAAATATTTTTCTTTGTTTCTGTTATAAAATTTAGCAGATTAGTAATTTTTTCTTCATAAATTTTGGCCAAAATTTATACTACTACATATCTTTGGTAAAAATAAGTACAAATTGGTAGATATTATTTGGTCTTTATGAAAGTTATAGAGTCCACAAGCTATGGTGCCAATATCTGAAAATTGATCACACCTGAAGTACTGACGGCCTATTTCAATTCTAACATGCCAGAAAAGTACAAATACCCCCCAAATGACCCCTTTTTGGAAAGAAGACATTCCAATGTATTTAGTAAGAGGCATGATGAGTTTTTTGAAGTTGTCATTTTTTTCCACAATTCTTTGCAAAATCAAGATTTTTTTTACTTTTTTTTTTTCACAAAATTGTCATATTATCAGTTTATTTCTCACACACAGCATATGCATACCACAAATTACACCCCAAAACACATTCTGCTATTACTCCCAAGTATGGTGATACCACATGTGTGAGACTTTTACACAGCATGCCCACATACAGAGGCCCAACATGCACGGAGTGCCATCAGGCGTTCTGGAGCCCCCAGGACAATTCTGACATTTCTCTCCTACATGTAAAAATCATTATTTATTTGCTAGAAAATTACATAGAATCCCAAAACATTATATATGTTTTTTTAGCAAACACCCTGGAGAATACAATGGTGGTCGTTGCAACTTTTTATCTCGCACGGTATTTGCGCAGCAATTTTTCGAATGCTTTTTTTGGGAAAAAAAACAGTTTTGTGCTTTAAAAAAAAACACAGTAAAGTTAGCCCAATTTTTGCATAATGTGAAAGATGAAGTTACGCTGAGTAAATAGATACCTAACATGTCACTCTTCAAAATTGCACACGCTCGTGGAATGGCGCCAAACGTCGCTACTTAAAAATCCCCATAGGCGACGCTTAAATTTTTTTTTTTACTGGTTATATGTTTTGAGTTACAGAGGAGGTCTAAGGCTAGAATTATTGCTCTCGCTCTAACATTCGCAGCGATACCTCACATGTGTGGTTTGAACACCATTTTCATATGTGGGCGGGACTTACGTATGCATTTGCTTCTGCATGCTAGCACATGGAGACTGGGGCGCTTTAAAAAATATATATTTTTATTGTTCATTTTACTTTACTTTATTTTAGTTTGACATTTTTTTCCCCCAAAATTTTTTTTTTGATCACTTTTCTTCCTATTACAAGGAATGTAAACATCCCGTAATAGGAATATGGCATGACAGGTCCTCTTTACGTGAGATATGGGGTCAATAAGACCCTACATCTCACCTCTAGGCTGGAAAGCCTGAAATAAAAAAATAAAAACGATTCTGGCTTTGATCGTATTGGCGAGTCGGTAGAAGCACCGGAGGGCGGCGGGAGGGGAGGGATATCTATGGCTGGGTATTGCAGGGTATCACCGACTATGGCTGGGTATTGCAGGGTATCTCTGAGTATGGCTGGGTATCTCTGAGTATGGCAATTTATGGCAGGGTATTGCAGAGTATTGGCAGGGTATTGCAGAGTATTGGCTGGAATTTTACTGCAGAGTATTGGCGGGTACTGCAGAGTATTGGAGGGTAGTGCAGAGTATTAGCTGGTATTGCAGAGTATTAGCTGGTATTGCAGAGTATTGGCGGGTGTTGCAGAGTATTGGCGGAGTATTTGCAGAGTATTTGCAGAGTAATTGCAGAGTAATTGCAGAGTATTTGCAGAGTATTTGCTGGTACTGCAGACTATTGCAGGGTATTTGCTGGTACTGCAGAGTATTGCAGGGTATTGCAGAGTAATGGCAGGGAATTAAGGGGTTAAATTTCGGTGAGCAGCGATGTGGGCACTGCAGATGCAGCCCACAGCGCTGCTGACACCGATCTCTTCCCCCTCCGCTGTACCGATCGGTACAGAGAGGGGGAAGGAGGAACCGGCGTCATAACATGACGCCTTTTTATTTACAAGTGATCGCTCCGTCATTTGACGGAGCGATCACGTGGTAAACAGCCGCGATGAGCGGCCGTTTACCGTGATTCGTGATGCACAGGACCCGGCAGTTACGGATGCTCTCGAGTGCCGCCCCAGGGGGCGTGCAAGAGCGGAATATGACGGCCTCCCAGAATTAAACAACCGCCCTGTAGCCGTAATTCGGCTATGGGCCGGTTGTTAAGTGGTTAATGTTGTACAGTTTAAAATGGCCACTTTCAAGTTCATGGGTTCATTTGTTTGTAATAAACATTGTTCGTTAGCCCACTCCCAAAACGATGTTTTCCCAAATTACACTTCACTAAATTTCTGCACACTGCAGGTAAGTATTCCAGCTTTAGAAAGTGTCCAAAATAATGTTCTCACCTTTGAACTCAGCCAAAAAACACAATTGTACGACACTTCCAAGCAATGTTTCATATTCCTATTTCTGCCCTCTGTGTACTAAGTATTCCTTTTTTACATTGTCATAGGGGAGAGAAGACTCGGGATGTCTGAGGACACCAGGGACCCCACACCTCCCAAAGAAGGCGAAATTCCAACACCAGACGCAGAGGAGGAGGAAGGAGAGATTGTTGAAGTTGGACAAATTGTCACCACAACAGGTGAGTGTCGGAGACCACAGCTTACGGTAAGCTAATCAATGTATGTCGGCATATTTATAATACATGGTGTGTTTATTTTTATTTTTTTAGGAAATGTGGAAGAAGAATCACATTTTACCAGTAAAAGTGCCCAGATCCTGATTGGGGAGATAATGGGGTGCAATCGCGAAAATATACAGAAAAACATCAATGATGTTCAACAGAAAATGAAGAACATCATTGATGGTTTGGGGAGAGTCTGAAACACCCCAAACTAGCTAGGGTTTTTTTTATTGTTTTTAACAAACAACTTTTGTATTTTACAAAAAGCCAAATTTGGAAGATGCACACAGTGTGGCAACATGTACTATCTCCCATCATGGGGGATCAATGTACGTGTTTTGTGGAAAGTGGCTGAGATGAAGGGGTTGCACCCCCAAAACATGTACATTGATACCCCATGATGGGAGATAGCACATGTTGACATTAGGCATGGGATCAGTAGGAAAATGGCCACTTTTGTATTCTCAATGTGTGTGCATCTTCCAAATTTGGCTTTTCCAGGAGTGACACCCCATGTGATGAAGGCAATATCAGCCCAGTTTGTACATACTCATGTCTGATATTGTCTTCACTTTTCAAAGTTGAACTTTGTAAGTTCCTGTGTTCTGTATGTTATGCTTTGATACATACCTGTTTACGCAAAAATGCCAAGTTACAAAAATGTTACCGAAAATAATGTTTTCTATACACCAAATATGTTGGTTTGTTGTGAAACCCTTTTCTAAAAGCACATGTGAATGTGCTTTGATTAAAAAGTGAAATTATCAACAATGTGTGGCTTCCTTTTTCAATGCGCAAAAGCAGTATTTGGAGTAAAATTGTTGTTTTCTGTAGCAATGGGTGTTATTTACTAAAGGCAAATCCTCTTTGCACTCCAAGTGTAATTTCAGGTGCACTTTTGCAGTGCACTAGTAGTGCATAGTGGATGTGCCTTTAGTAAATAACACCCACAGTGATGTTTACATTTCCCCAATCACGCCATTTTCCTGACACCACCTATTTCTGCCATGGTGCTGAAAATGAGCAATATTTTTGTCAGTAATGCACTACATACATTAGCAACAAAAACAAGGTGTTTGTGCAGCAGACCCACAACGTAATAAGATTATCTGAAGAATAGACTGTCACCTAATCTCGCTCAGAACTTGGGTTTGCACTGTTGTAGAAAAAAGCCCAAAAATAAAATAAAAAAATACCTATGAGACACCTAAAACCAAGCCAAGCAGTAAATGAAAACAAAGATTATTGTACGGTAGTTTCAAAGAAAAATGTATTAAAAAAATGCCTCTAAGACATTGTCTGGCATATCAATGCCCCCCCCCTACCCACAAAGTACTCCATGTATTGGGTTCTGACCTCGCGGGCGCTTTGGGGAGGCAGCTTCAAGGGACGTGAGATTCTCATTTTCAGGCAAGTCTGCATCTGGGCCAACTGAGACCACATAGTTAGCTGAATGTTTTTTCAAAAAATTGTGCAGAACACAGCAGGCAAGCACAATGTGATTTCGTTTATATTCCGCCATGTGGATTGGCGTAAAAAATAGGCGGAACCGGCTGGCCAGTATTCCAAAAGTGTTCTCCATGACTGTTCTGCCTCTGGCCAGCCGGAAATTAAAGATCCTCTGATCCGGGGTGAGGGTCCTCATCAGGAAAGGCCGCATCAGGTGGTTTGCCAGGGCAAGCGCCTCATCCACGACGAAAATGAACGGGAGTTCTTCTACATTCTCCTCTGGGGGTGGCAAGCCCAGACTGCCACTCTGGAGACGCCAGTATAATTCTGTCCGTGCAAACACTCCACCATCCGACATCCGGCCATTTTGTCCCACGTCCACATAAAGGAAGGCATAGGTCGCTGACACCACCGCCAACATCACGATACTATTAAACCCCTTGTAATTATAATAGTACGACCCAGAGTTGGGGGGTGGGACGATGTGGACGTGTTTCCCATCAATTGCACCTCCACAATTGGGAAAGTCCCAACAGCTGGCAAAGTGGGAGGCCACAGTCTGCCATTCCTATGGCGTTGAAGGAAACTGTGGAGTTAAACAAGACAAAAAATTAGTCATTTTGCACATCAACATCAAGCAGATTAGACACAAACATTTTGAAATCCAAGACATTAGCAATCATTAAATACATAGAATGTGATGTTAAAGGATAAAACTTACCTTCATATAGTCCTTCTGCAGGACCTGAATCATGGCAGAACAGGTCTCTGGAATAATGATCCCTACAGCCTGGGGGGAGATGCCTGTGGAGAACTTGAGGTCCTGAAGGCTTCTCCCTGTCGCCAAGTAGCGCAACGTGGCGATGAGCCTCTGCTCCGGAGTGATGGCTTGCCGCATGCAGGTATCCTGCCTGGTGATATAAGGGGACAGCAAAGCCAGCAGATGGTGAAAAACGGGGTCCGTCATCCGGAGATAATTCCTGAAATCATCAGGATTATTCTCCCGGAGCTCACGGAGCAAAGGCATGTGCGAGAATTGGTCACGCTGGCACAACCAATTCTTGGTCCACAAACTCCTCCTCGCCCTGTTCATGGACTGGGCTTGTGTGAAAGCTAAAAGCCCAACACCAAGCCCCTGCACAGCACAAACTCTACGACGAGTAGGTACACGAAACATGGTTTAAAACGGTCGGCTGGTCAGAACGGACAACAGAAAGCACCGATAAACAGCAATGCCTGAAAGAACTACCTGAAAAGCAGAAACAAGCAGACAATAAGCAATGCAAATCAAAGTGTACTATACCAAGATATAGTCCACAATGAGCAACAAATGCTTACTGACTACACGCACTGATAATCAGATATTCACCAACAAGCACAAACTGAAGAGCAGTAACGAACTGAAGCACAAATATGAAAAGCGCGAATCGTCTCTCACCAAACTTCTACTAACACGCAATAAACATGAGAAGGAGCAGAAGGAGCCCAAAGGGTGCCGGACGTGGTGCTGAACTTCCCTTTTCTAGTACTGTCGTATGCGGCTTACGTCACCGCGTTCTTGGCAACCGGAACTTCCGACAATTTAGTCCGACTGTGTGTATGCAACACTACTTCCGGACCACTTCCGGACTAAATCCATTGGAACTTATCCAACGGATTTGGTTGCCGGAATGTCCGGCTGTGTGTATGGGGGCTAAAGTGTGTATCTCACTCCTACAGATATGCAGGAAACACTGAAAAATATATTTTTTTGGCCTAAATGGGTGTTTTTAGATTAGCAGAATAGAGCAACAGTATCTAAAGGGTGTATCTCACATGTACAGATATGCAGAAAATGCACCAAAATTTTTTTTTTTTGCCTTAAATTATTAGTTTTTTGAACAGCAGAATAGAAGAACAGTATCTAAAGTGTGTATCTCACACGTACAGATATGCAGGAAACTGCAACATACTTTTTTTTTGGTTTAAATGCAGAAAACATTGGCAAAAACATTTTTTTGCTCAAATTTTTTTTTTTTTTTCGAATAGCAGAATAAAACAACAGTATCTAAAGTATGTATCTCACTAAATACAGATATGCAGGAAACGCATCAATATATATATATATTTTGCCCTAAATGGGTGTTTTTAGAATAGCAGAATAGACCAACAGTATCTAAAGGGTGTATCTCACGGTAACATATGCAGTGCTAGTGCACTGAGCTTGCGTAAAATGCCCGCCGACGCCAACCTAACTAACAGACGGATAAAAGTTATCTTTTCTCTGGCACTGGGCTCAGGGCAGGGAAAAAAGTTTATACACTGCACCCACACAACAAAATCAAGGTAGATCGCTGAGTAATTAGATTTCAGAATCAGGACTCCTATCTAATTCTCTCCCTCAAAGCAGCAGCTGCAACCTTTCCCTACGCTATCTAAAACAGAGCGACGTGCTGTGCTATGTGCCTTTAGCTTATATAGAGGCTGGGTCACACTGGCCAGTCACAGCCATGCCATTAGTAGGCATGGCTGTGATGGCTTCTAAGGGCACACAAGTTAACCACTTGAGATCCGCGCTATAGCCAAATGACGGCTACAGCGCGGATCTCCTTTTCCGGGACTACGTCAATAGACGTAGTCCCGTGTACGAGCGGCCTGCGCGCCCCCTGAGGGGCGCGCGCGGTGCGCTCTGTGATCGGCGAGTCCATGAGACTCGCCTGATCACCGATCCGTGCAAGGAGTCGATCCCGACCCCTTATCACGTGATCAGCTGTCAGCCAATGACAGCTGATCATGTGATATAACGGAGCCGGTAATCAGCTATTATTCCTCCTCACGCTGACAGCGCAAGGAGAAAAAAAAAAGCCGATCACCGGCGGCCGTGATCGGGACATCAGTCCCGATCACGGCCAGCCCTGCTAGTGCCCACCTGCCCCCTGCCAGTGCCCACCTGCCCCCTGCAGTGCCACATTTAATAAAAGTAAGTGCCCCCCGTCAGTGCCACCCAGCAGTGCCCATAGTGCCACCCAGCAGTGCCCACAGTGCCACCCACAGTGCCACCCACAGTGCCACCCAGCAGTGCCCACAATCTGCCTCAAAGGTGCTGCACCCCAGTGCCACATATCCGTGCCCATCAGTGTCATCTACCAGTGCCCAGCAGTGCCGCCCATCAGTGCCCAGCAGTGCCACCTATCAGAGCCACCTATCAGTGCCACCTATCAGTGCCCATCAGTCCCATCTATCAGTGGTACCTATCAGTGCCCATCCGTGCCACCCATCCGTGCCACCCATCCGTGCCATCTTATCTGTGCCCATCTTTGCCCATCAGTGTGGCCTTATCTGTGCCCATCGGTGCCGCCTTATCTGTGCCTATTAGTGCCGCCTTAACTATGCCTATCAGTGCCCACCAGTGCAGCCTATCAGTGCCCACCAATGCAGCCTATCAGTGCCCACCAATGTAGCCCATCAGTGCCCACCAGTGCAGCCTATCAGTGCCGCCTAATCAGCACACTTCAATGAAGGAGAAAAACCCGTTTGCAAAATTTTATAACAAACTATTAAAACATGATTTTTTTTTGCATCTTTTTTTGTTTGTTTAGCAAAAAATAAAAGTCCGAGCTGTAACTAAATACCACCAAAAGAAAGCTCTATTTGTGGGAAAAAAATGATAAAAATTTCATTTTGGTACAGTGTTGTATGCCCGCGCAATTGTCATTCAAAGTGCATCAGCGCTGAAAGCTGAAAATTGGTCTGGGACTGAGGGGGGTTTAAGTGCCCAGTAAGCAAGTGGTTAAACAAATGTTGATTGGCTGCCTTGCAGCTTTTTAAAATGCGCCATTACATTGCCGAACACCAAACTCGAACCCGAACATACAGTAAATTGTTCGGGTTCGCTCAACCCTATTTGAAAACCAATAATTTTTTTCTGCATATTTTACTTTTACTTTTTATTTTTCTAGCAACATTTTTCTATTTCTTGCTAATGATGAACATTTTTTGATTAGATTTTCTCAATAATTTGTTTCTAAAGTATAACTGAAGGCAAAACTTATTTTCTAGTCTTGACTAAAGTGGAGAGGATTAAAACATCTGTCAGGTTTTCATTACTGTCTGTGTCCCCATTAGGGAAATTCACTCCTTCTATTTAGCAAGTGGGCTGATAGACAGGCATAAAGCTGTTTTCTTCACAAGTGAGTGCGTATGTATTTTTTTATGGGTTAACAGGTTGACTGTATTGATTATCCCATACTTTCCATTAATTACACAATGATTTTTTGGCTTTGAATTTTACCATCAAGTGACATAAATGTAGCTCATTATATACTTTTCAGTCAGAATATGTGTAAGTGTTATTTTGAATTGGTGTATATTTGGACTTTCAGACTGCTCTGGAAAAATACATTTTTTTGTATAGTGTTAACTGTGCAGCAAGCTTTAGTGTCTTAGTCAATCAGATGCCCCAACATCTATTTTCACTAAGGTTCAATTCTTCCTTTCATGCTGAATATTTCTCAAGAAAGTTTAGATGTGCATTGCACCAACAATCTTTTGTGTCTTTGTTAATTAGATGTTCAATTTCCCATGTGAACTGTCAGTTAAAACAAACAATATGTGATTGCAAACTTTATCCACAAAAGAAAGATTAGATAGGTAAGGATCTCATGTTTCATGTATGCAGCTATGAATCAACATTCCCTATTGATTAATGATGCCAAAACCATATATATGTACACTATATTGTCAAAAGTATTGGGACACCTGCATTTATACACACACAAACTTTAATTGCATCCTAGTTTTAGTTTGTAGGGTTCATTATTGAGTTGGCCCACCCTTTGCAGCTATAACAGCTTTAACTCTTCTGGAAAGGCTGTCCACAAGGTTTAGAAGTGTGTCTATAGGAATGCTTGGCCATTCTTCCAGAAGCATATTTGTAAAGTCAGACACTGATCTTGGACGAGAAGGCCTGGCTCATAGTCTCTGCTTCAATTCATCCCAAAGGTGTTCTATCAGGTTGAGGTCAGGGCTCTGTGCAGCCTAGTCAAGTTCCTCCACCCCTAACTTGCCCATCCATGTCTTTATGGACCTTGGTTTGTGCACTGGTGTGCAGTCATGTTGGAACAGGAAGGGGCCATCCCTAAACTGTTCCCACAAAGTTGGGAGCATGAAATTGTTCAAAATGTCTTGGTATGCTGACGCCTTAAGAGTTCCCTTCACTGGAACGAAGGGGTCAATCCAAACCCCTGAAAAACAATATATCAATATGTTAGTTCTAAGAGGGACAGGGGTTTTTATATAGTACCAATCGACACTTATGCCAGTTGCCACAAAATGTAAATTCATGTTTAAACAACATTACATAGTAATGAAGAATGAATAAATTTAATCCCACTCATACCCAGACGTGTGTCTCAGGTTTCACAGTAAGAATCTTATATATCAAAAAGTTCTGTTCAACATTTATGGACGATCTCTGCATCTTATATGTCATAGTTATCAGTGCTAATTTCAACGACTAAAACATTTTAGTCGACCAAATGAAAACTATTTTTGTTGACTAAAATACGACTAAAACTAAAATGGTATTTTAGTCAAAAGGCTAAGACTAAAACTAAATTTAAATTTGACTTTAAAATTACACTGGTCTGTAGTGCATGTTCATACCTCAATACCATAAATAATAGCATATTCGATTTTTCACTCCAGCAGTATATAATATGTTTTGAAATTTTAGAGAAATGTTAAAGTGGTGTTGCCACCAAAAATATAACCTAAGTTGTATGTGCAGCAAAGGGTCTTAATAAAATTAATTGGATAATAAAACATTTTTTACTTACCTATTTCTTGCGGTTGCTAGGTGGTCCCACGAAATCTGCCTCTTCCATTGCCCGGGCTAAAAACGTCACTTCCCTCGGCAGCCCGGCTCGCTAAGGCTCCTGGGAGAAGTGTGTCACCATTTCCCAGGATGCCTTGGGCATCACCGAGGGCTACAATCGCGTTATTTCGAAACCGGAAGTGACGCGATTACATGTGTAATTTGGCGCCATATTTGATTTGGGAATCCCTTTGTTAGCAGAGGCTGAGTGATCTGGATAGGTGAAGGACGTGCGTCGAGGGGCTCCACCGACTATCTCCACTTATCTATCCAACTACCGACTATCGATTCTGCAGCAGCAATCTTACAACTACAAAAGGTAAGTAATAACTCATTTTAATTCTGGTGTATTCATTTTTTTAATCTTTTATTATTTTTTTTTATTTTTTATTTTTTTTGTTTTTTTTTTAGTCTCAATATTATTTATTTAATTTAATTGCATCACATTTACTTGCCTTTGTATTATAAAAAAAAGATTAAATTCCCTGTTAATGTTTGAATGTTAAGAAACGTTTTTTTATTTTTATTTATTTATTTATTTGTTTTATAATTTAATTTTATTTTTATTGCCATATACTACTAACAATCTAAATTCCAAAGTACATATTTTAATTTTTAGTGTTGGTGATTTTTTTTTATTAATTTTATATTTCAGAATTAATTTTCTTAGTAGTCTCTTCTGTGACTGAAGAATTTTTTGAGAAAAAAAAAGAAATTTCGTCAATTGACCGGTATTTATTTACTAATTTATTTATAATTTTTTTTTCTATCCTGCCCACTGCCATCTACCAGCCTGCCTACTCCCACCCGCCAGCCTGCCTACTCCCACCCACCATCCTGCCTACTCCCACCCGCCAGCCTGCCTACTCCCACCCACCATCCTGCCTACTCCCACCCACCAGCCTGCCTACTCCCACCCACCATCCTGCCCACTCCCACCCACCAGCCTTCCCACAACCCGCCTTCCCACTCCCACCCACCAGCCTGCCTACAAAAACCCACCCGCCTGCCTACTCCCACCCACCAGCCTGCCTACTCGCACCCACCATCCTGCCCACTCCCACCCACCAGCCTTCCCACAACCAGCCTGTCCACTCCCACCCACCAGCCTGTCCACTCCCACCCACCAGCCTGCCCATTCCCACCCACCAGCCTGCCTACTCCCACCCACCATCCTGCATACTCGCTCCCACCCACCGGCCTAACCCACAACCCACCTGCCTACGCCCACCCACCAGCCTGCCTACTCCCACCCACCATCCTGCATACTCGCACCCACCCACCCGCCTGCCCACTCCCACCCACCAGCCTGTCTACTCCCACCCACCAGCCTGCCTACTCCCACCCACCATCCTGCATACTCGCTTCCACCCACCAGCCTTCCCACAACCCACCTTCTCACTCCCACCCACCAGCCTGCCTACTTCCACCCACCATCCTGCATACTCTCACCCACCAGCCTGCCCACTCTCAACCACCAGCCTGCCTTCCCACTCTCACCCACCAGCCTGCCTTCCCACTTCCACCCACCAGGCTACCCACTCCCACCCAGCATCCTTCCCACTCCCACCCAGCATCCTTCTCAATCCCACCCTGCATCCTTCCCACTCCCACCCAGCATCCTTCTCACTCCCACCCTGCATCCTTCTCACTCACACCCACCCAACAACCCACCCAGCATCTCTCTCATTCCCACCCAGCATCACACCCACCCAGCACCCACCCAGCTTCTCTCTCACACCCACCCGGCTTCTCTCTCACACCCACCCGGCTTCTCTCTCACACCCACCCAGCATCTCTCTCACACCCACCCAGCATCCCACCCAGCATCTCTCTCACACCCACCCAACAACCCACCCAGCATCTCTCTCACTCCCACCCAGCATCTCTCTCACATCCACCCAGCATCTCTCTCACACCCACCCAACAACCCACCCAGCATCTCTCTCTCACTCCCACCCAGCATCTCTCACACTCCCACCCAGCATCTCTCTCACTCCCACCCAGCATCTCTCTCACTCCCACTCAGCATCTCTCTCACTCCCACCCAGCATAACACCCACCCAGCATCTCTCTCACACCCACCCAACAACCCACCCAGCATCTCTCTCACTCCCACCCAGCATCTCTCTTACTCCCACCCAGCATCTCTCTCACTCCCACCCAGCATCTCTCTCACTCCCACCCAGCATCTCTCTCACTCCCACACAGCATCTCTCTCACTCCCACCCAGCATCTATCTCACACCCACCCAGCATCTCTCTCACACCCACCCAACAACCCACCCAGCATCTCTCTCACTCCCACCCAGCATCTCTCTCACTCCCACCCAGCATCTCTCTCACACCCACCCAGCATCTCTCTCACACCCACCCAGCATCTCTCTCACACCCACCCGGCATCTCTCTCACTCCCACCCAGCATCTCTCTCACTCCCAACCAGCATCACACCCACCCGGCATCTCTCTCACTCCCACCCAGCATCTCTCTCACACCCACCCAGCTTCTCTCTTACACCCACCCGCATCTCTCTCACACCCACCCAGCATCTCTCTCACACCCACCCAACAACCCACCCAGCATCTCTCTCACTCCCACCCAGCATCTCTCTCACACCCACCCAGCATCCCACCCGGCATCTCTCTCACTCCCACCCAGCATCTCTCTCACTCCCACCCAGCACTCACCCAGCATCTCTCTCACACCCACCCGGCATCTCTCTCACTCCCACCCAGCATCACACCCACCCAGCATCTCTCTCACACCCACCCAACAACCCACCCAGCATCTCTCTCTCACTCCCACCCAGCATCTCTCACACTCCCACCCAGCATCTCTCTCACTCCCACCCAGCATCTCTCTCACTCCCACCCAGCATCTCTCTCACTCCCACCCAGCATCACACCCACCCAGCATCTCTCTCACACCCACCCAACAACTCACCCAGCATCTCTCTCACTCCCACCCAGCATCTCTCTTACTCCCATCCAGCATCTCTCTCACTCCCACCCAGCATCTCTCTCACTCCCACACAGCATCTCTCTCACACCCACCCAGCATCTCTCTCACACCCACCCAGCATCCCACCCAGCATCTCTCTCACACCCACCCAACAACCCACCCAGCATCTCTCTCACTCCCACCCAGCATCTCTCTCACTCCCACCCAGCATCTCTCTCACACCCACCCAACAACCCACCCAGCATCTCTCTCTCACTCCCACCCAGCATCTCTCACACTCCCACCCAGCATCTCTCTCACTCCCACCCAGCATCTCTCTCACTCCCACCCAGCATCTCTCTCACTCCCACCCAGCATCACACCCACCCAGCATCTCTCTCACACCCACCCAACAACCCACCCAGCATCTCTCTCACTCCCACCCAGCATCTCTCTTACTCCCACCCAGCATCTCTCTCACTCCCACCCAGCATCTCTCTCACTCCCACCCAGCATCTCTCTCACTCCCACACAGCATCTCTCTCACTCCCACCCAGCATCTATCTCACACCCACCCAGCATCTCTCTCACACCCACCCAACAACCCACCCAGCATCTCTCTCACTCCCACCCAGCATCTCTCTCACTCCCACCCAGCATCTCTCTCACTCCCACCCAGCATCTCTCTCACACCCACCCAGCATCTCTCTCACACCCACCCGGCATCTCTCTCACTCCCACCCAGCATCTCTCTCACTCCCAACCAGCATCACACCCACCCGGCATCTCTCTCACTCCCACCCAGCATCTCTCTCACACCCACCCAGCTTCTCTCTTACACCCACCCGGCATCTCTCTCACACCCACCCAGCATCTCTCTCACACCCACCCAACAACCCACCCAGCATCTCTCTCACTCCCACCCAGCATCTCTCTCACACCCACCCAGCATCCCACCCGGCATCTCTCTCACTCCCACCCAGCATCTCTCTCACTCCCACCCAGCACTCACCCAGCATCTCTCTCATACCCACCCGGCATCTCTCTCACTCCCACCCAGCATCACACCCACCCAGCATCTCTCTCACACCCACCCAACAACCCACCCAGCATCTCTCTCTCACTCCCACCCAGCATCTCTCACACTCCCACCCAGCATCTCTCTCACTCCCACCCAGCATCTCTCTCACTCCCACCCAGCATCACACCCACCCAGCATCTCTCTCACACCCACCCAACAACTCACCCAGCATCTCTCTCACTCCCACCCAGCATCTCTCTTACTCCCACCCAGCATCTCTCTCACTCCCACCCAGCATCTCTCTCACTCCCACACAGCATCTCTCTCACTCCCACCCAGCATTTCTCTCACACCCACCCGGCATCTCTCTCACACCCACCCAACAACCCACCCAGCATCTCTCTCACTCCCACCCAGCATCTCTCTCACTCCCACCCAGCATCTCTCTCACTCCCACCCAGCATCTCTCTCATTCCCACCCAGCATCTCTCTCACACCCACCTGGCATCTCTCTCACTCCCACCCAGCATCTCTCTCACTCCCAACCAGCATCACACCCACCCAACATCTCTCTCACACCCACCCGGCATCTCTCTCATTCCCACCCAGCATCTCTCTCACACCCACCCGGCATCTCTCTCACACCCACCCAGCATCCCACCCAGCATCTCACTCACACCCACCCAACAACCCACCCAGCATCTCTCTCACTCCCACCCAGCATCACACCCACCCAGCACCCACCCAGCTTCTCTCTCACACCCACCCAGCATCTATCTCACACCCACCCAGCTTCTCTCTCACACCCACCCGGCATCTCTCTCACACCCACCCAGCATCTCTCTCACACCCACCCAACAACCCACCCAGCATCTCTCTCACTCCCACCCAGCATCTCTCTCACACCCACCCAGCATCCCACCCGGCATCTCTCTCACTCCCACCCAGCATCTCTCTCACTCCCACCCAGCACCCACCCAGCATCTCTCTCACACCCACCCGGCATCTCTCACACCCACCCAGCATCCCACCCAGCATCTCTCTCACACCCACCCAACAACCCACCCAGCATCTCTCTCTCACTCCCACCCAGCATCTCTCACACTCCCACCCAGCATCTCTCTCACTCCCACCCAGCATCTCTCTCACACCCACCCGGCATCTCTCTCACTCCCACCCAGCATCTCTCTCACTCCCACCCAGCATCTCTCTCACTCCCACCCAGCATCACACCCACCCAACATCTCTCTCACACCCACCCGGCATCTCTCTCACTCCCACCCAGCATCTCTCTCACACCCACCCGGCATCTCTCTCACACCCACCCAGCATCCCACCCAGCATCTCACTCACACCCACCCAACAACCCACCCAGCATCTCTCTCACTCCCACCCAGCATCACACCCACCCAGCACCCACCCAGCTTCTCTCTCACACCCACCCAGCATCTCTCTCACACCCACCCAGCTTCTCTCTCACACCCACCCAGCATCTCTCTCACACCCACCCAACAACCCACCCAGCATCTCTCTCACTCCCACCCAGCATCTCTCTCACACCCACCCAGCATCCCACCCGGCATCTCTCTCACTCCCACCCAGCATCTCTCTCACTCCCACCCAGCACCCACCCAGCATCTCTCTCACACCCACCCGGCATCTCTCTCACACCCACCCAGCATCCCACCCAGCATCTCTCTCACACCCACCCAACAACCTACCCAGCATCTCTCTCACACCCACCCAACAACCCACCCAGCATCTCTCTCTCACTCCCACCCAGCATCTCTCACACTCCCACCCAGCATCTCTCTCACTCCCACCCAGCATCTCTCTCACTCCCACCCAGCATCACACCCACCCAGCATCTCTCTCACACCCACCCAACAACCCACCCAGCATCTCTCTCACTCCCACCCAGCATCTCTCTCACTCCCACCCAGCATCTCTCTCACTCCCACACAGCATCTCTCTCACTCCCACCCAGCATCTCTCTCACTCCCACCCAGCATCTATCTCACACCCACCCAGCATCTCTCTCACACCCACCCAACAACCCACCCAGCATCTCTCTCACTCCCACCCAGCATCTCTCTCACTCCCACCCAGCATCTCTCTCACTCCCACCCAGCATCTCTCTCACACCCACCCAGCATCTCTCTCACACCCACTTAACAACCCACCCAGCATCTCTCTCACTCCCACCCAGCATCTCTCTCACTCCCACCCAGCATCTCTCTCACACCCACCCAGCATCTCTCTCACACCCACCCAACAACCCACCCAGCATCTCTCTCACTCCCACCCAGCATCTCTCTCACTCCCACCCAGCATCCCACCCAGCATCTCTCTCACTCCCACCCAGCATCTCTCTCACTCCCACCCAGCATCTCTCTCACTCCCGCCCAGCATCTTTCTCACTCCCGCCCAGCATCCTTCTCACACCCACCAAGCATCCCACCCAGCATCTCTCTCACTCCCGCCCAGCATCCTTCTACCACCCACCAGTCTTCTCACTTACTATTACCAGCCTTAGATATCCCCACTTGCCCACTATCATCCACCGACCAGGTCACAACCACCCATCTCCATGATCACCACCAACCACCTCCTTGTTAACTACAAAACAACCACTATCTCCCTAAGTAATAACTCCTTGCTCAATAACACCTACCACCATGCACACTACCACCCAGATTTATGATCTTAACCACTTAAGATCAGACCGGACCATTTTGCTGGTAAATGACCAGAGGTCTTTTTACAATTTGGCACTGCGCTGCTTTAACTGGTAATTGCGCGGTCATGCAATGTTGTACCCAAACAAAATTTGCGTCCTTTTCTTCCCACAAATAGAGATTTCTTTTGATGGTATTTGATTGCCTCTGCGATTTTTATTTTTTGCGATATAAACGTAAAAAGACCGCAAATTTTGAAAAAAAATGATATTTTCTAATTTTTGTTATTAGAAAAATCCAATAAACTCAATTTTAGTCATACATTTAGGCCAAAATGTATTCAGCCACATGTCTTTGGTAAAAAAAAGTCAATAACTGTATATTTATTGGTTTGCGCAAAAGTTGTCACATCTACAAACTAAGGTACGTTTTCTGGAATTTACGCAGCTTTTAGTTTACGACTGCCTATCTCATTTCTTGAGGTGCTAAAATGGCAGGGCAGTACAAAACCCCCCCAAATGACCCCATTTTGGAAAGTAGACCCCCTAAGGAAATTGATAAGTGGCATGTTGAGCCCATTGAATATTTTATTTTTTTGCCTCAAGCGATTGAATAATGACAAAAAAAAAATTTTTTTTTTTTTACACAAAGTTGTCACCAAATGATATATTGCTCACACATGCTATGGGCATATGTGAAATGACACCCCAAAATAAATTCTGCTGCTTCTCCTGAGTACGGGGATACCACATATGTGGGACTTTTTGGGAGCCTAGCCGCGTACGGGGCCCCGAAAACCAAGCACCGCCTTCAGGCTTTCTAAGGGCGTAAATTTTTGATTTCACTTCTCACTACCTATTACAGTTTTGAAGGCCATAAAATGCCAAGATGGCACAAAACCCCCACAAATGACCCCATTTTAGAAAGTAGACACCCCAAGCTATTTGCTGAGAGGCATGTTGAGTCCATGGAATATTTTATATTTTGCCACAAGTTGCGGGAAAATTACAAACTTTTTTTTTTTTCCACAAAGTTGTCACTAAATGATATATTGCTCACGCATGCCATGGGCATATGTGAAATGACACCCCAAAATAAATTCTGCTGCTTCTCCTGAGTACGGGGATACCACATATGTGGGACTTTTTGGGAGCCTAGCCGCGTACGGGGCCCCGAAAACCAAGCACCGCCTTCAGGCTTTCTAAGGGCGTTACAGTTTTGAAGGCCATAAAATGCCAAGATGGCACAAACCCCCCCAAATGACCCCATTTTGGAAAGTAGACACCCCTAAATTTAGGGGTACACTAGTGAGACTAGCTAATAAATGGCGGGTGCCCTGAAACTATAAAAAAATAACTAACCAACCAGCGTCACCTGTAACAGTTATATGGTGATCACTGGTGAAAGGGTTAACTAGGGGGCAATCAGGGGGCTTTATGCGGTAGTATATGGGGGTCCCTGGCGCTATAAAAAGCTGCGGCGAACCTAAATACCTACCTGCCTAACTAGCGTCACCTGTGACACTAATACAGCGATCAGAAAAACGATCGCTTATTAGGCTGGGTTCACACTGGAGCGATGCGGGAACGCCACGAATCCGCGGTGGGTTCCCGCATCGCATGCCTCCCGGCGGCAGTTCACACTGCCCTATGCGAACTGCTGGGAGTGTCAGTGAAATGTTAATGACACCCCCAGATCAGTTCGCATATCGCAGTGCGATCTGCAAACTCGGATCGCATGGTGTGAACACCCATGCGATCCGATTCTGCTGCGGACCAAAAAAAGGGTCCCGTGCGAATTTGCGGCGGGTGCAGCGGGTGCGGTCGAATTCAGCCATACTATCTGTATGGCTGAACTCGAATCGCACAGAGATCGGATGTGATTTGCACTGCAGTGCGGTGCGAATCACATCCGTTCTCATAAACCGCTGCAATGTGAACCCAGCCTTAGTGACACTGGCGACGGGGGGTGATCACGGGGTTAAACCTTTATTGGGGGGGTTAGGGGGGTACCTTAGAACTAAAGGGGGCTAACCCTAACTGCCCTAACAGTTATTACAGTCACAAATGACACCCGCCGGGTGATCAGGGGGTTAAACCTTTATTAGGTAATAAATGGCGGGTGCCCTGAAACTATAAAAAAATAACTAACCAACCAGCGTCACCTGTAACAGTTATATAGTGATCACTGGTGAAAGGGTTAACTAGGGGGCAATCAGGGGGCTTTATGCGGTAGTATATGGGGGTCCCTGGCGCTATAAAAAGCTGCGGCGAACCTAAATACCTACCTGCCTAACTAGCGTCACCTGTGACACTAATACAGCGATCAGAAAAATGATCGCTTATTAGGCTGGGTTCACACTGGAGCGATGCGGGAACGCCACGAATCCGCGGCGGGTTCCCACATCGCATGCCTCCCGGCGGCAGTTCACACTGCCCTATGCGTACTGCTGGGAGTGTCAGTGAAATGTTAATGACACCCCCAGATCAGTTCGCATATCGCAGTGCGATCTGCAAACTCGGATCGCATGGTGTGAACACCCATGCGATCCGATTCTGCTGCGGACCAAAAAAAGGGTCCCGTGCGAATTTGCGGCGGGTGCGGCGCGAATTCAGCCATACTATCTGTATGGCTGAACTCGAATCGCACAGAGATCGGATGTGATTTGCACTGCAGTGCGGTGCGAATCACATTCGTTCTCATAAACCGCTGCAATGTGAACCCAGCCTTAGTGACACTGGCAACGGGGGGTGATCACGGGGTTAAACCTTTATTGGGGGGGTTAGGGGGGTACATTAGAACTAAAGGGGCTAACCCTAACTGCCCTAACAGTTATTACAGTCACAAATGACACCAATGCAAAAAAAAAAAAATGACATTGGTGTCACTGTGACTGGGGGGCAGGGGTAATTGGGGGGGTGATCGGTGGGGGGGGTGTGAGTGTGCCTGGCATGTTCTACTGTGTAGTGTCGTGTTGGTGCAACTCACCGATCTTCTCTCCTCGGTGTCGGAACGAAAAATACCGACACGGAGGAGAGATTACATCACTTCCTCTCCTGTGTTTACATTACAGGAGAGGAAGTGATGTCACGGAGCATTTTCATTCGTCGGGAGCGATCTCGAGGGGGTGGCCATGAATGAATGGCCGCCTCCTCATCACGGATCGCTCCCGAACGAATACCCGATCGGGCCCCCCCGTACAGGTACGCCCATATGCCTGCCCATGCCATTCTGTCGACGTACATCGTCGTGCGGCGGTCGGCAAGTGGTTAAACAATCACCTTCCTACACACTTCCACTAACCTAAGACGATCGCTATCTACAACCTCCTTGATAAACACCACACCCATCAATGGTCAATACCACCCACCTTCAAGCTCGCTACCACCCTCCTTCCTACTTACTACCACTCACCACCATGCTCACTACCACTCACTCAGTGTCAGGCTCAATATTTCCAACCAAAGTAACGGATCTATCATACTTACTGCTTCTCTTCATCATCAGAAACTACGTATTACATCTCAGGAAGTTGGCTCTCATGTTTACACAAGTGATCGTTTTAAAAGTATAATAAACTAAATAAAAATCACTTTATTTTTTTTTTTTATGTTTAGGTAATACTGATCGTAATCCTATTTGATTATCAGTCGTTGACTACATTGATTCGCTTTTTGTTGCAGGTAGGTAGCCAGGATATTTCTGTTACGGTATTTTTAATATTGTTTAATTTAACATTTATTTTGTTTATACAAATAATAATCATTTTTTTATTTTTTTTATTTCCTATTATCTAGATTGAAGAGACAATTGGATTTGATATTTTTCAAAACCAAGCTAATCAGAATTGTGTATTATATATCTACAATGTTGAATATACTTTAAATATGTTATGTTTTATTCTTAGTTTTATTGATTGTTATTATTCTTGATTGTTTGTTTATCTTTCTTTCTCTTTTTCTGAATTCTTTTTTTTTTCTCCTTATCTTTCTTGTCTCTGTTGCTGGTTTTATTTGTCCAATTAGCAATCTTTTCACAAACTAGTTTTTAGTATTTATATTTATCACTTGCTCTTTATTGATTTAATTTTTTAAATCTCGTCCATTTTTATATTTATCAATATTCTGGATTTTTTTGCGCTAGTGCCATTTTGTTATTTTTGTCGGTCACTTTTTAATGTCAATTTTGTTCTTGGTTTTTATTTTTTAATCGCTCAGTTTACATACTATTTGATCTTTCGTTAGTCTTGCGCTCTCTTGCGATCCCTCTCTATCTCTCTCTCTGTCTCTCTCTCTCTCTCTCTCTGTCTCTTTTGCTCTCTCTCTCTCTCTCTCTGTCTCTCTTGCTCTCTCTCTCTTTCTCTCTCTCTCTCTCTCTGTATGGCTCGCACGCTCTCTCTCGCGTGCTCTCTCTCTCTCTCTCTCTCTCTCTGTATGGCTCGCGCGCTCTCTCTTTGTCTGTCTTTCTGTCTGTTTCTCTCTCGCTCTCTGGCTCGAGCGCGCTCTCTCTCTCTCTCTCTATGGCTCACTCTCTCTCTCTCTCTGGCTCGCGCTCTCTCGCTCGCTCTCTGTCTGTCTCACTTGGTCTGTCTGTCTTGGTCTGTCTTGCTCTCTTTCTCTCTCTCTCTCTCTCTCTCTCTCTCTTGTGCGCCTCTTCTACCTTGCTTCTCTCTCTCTCTCTCTCTCTCTCTCTCTCTCTCTCTCTCTCTCTCGTGCTCTGTTTTTTAAATTGTGTAATTCAGTTATTTGAAGTTTTATATATATTGTATAGATTAAATATGCATCATTGTTTATTAAAATATAAGTGATCAGATCTTGTTTTTGTTTGTATTTTTATATGTTTTTAATTTTTTTAGAATTACAATAAATTTTTAATTTTTAAACACTTTTATTGGTTTTATTATTTTGATTTTATATTTTGTTTATATTTATTTATATATATTTTTTGTATTTTTACATTTTTTTTTTTTTATAACATTACACATAAATTAATATTCTAAATGCTATATTTAAATCACAGAAATAATTGAATTAATACACACTTTAAAATTATACATAAATATTATTATAACTATTTTATTATAAATTGGATTTTTTAGTTTTAACATATTGAAAACACAATCATCGAATAATACATTTTATTTTTAATAATAATTCTAATTTGTCATGGATATAGTAAATCTTACTAATTTATTTTATATTTATTCTAATATAGACATTGGAAGGTAATACCAAAATTTATATTTTCTATATTTTTTTTATTTGTTGTTGTTGTGGTGTGTGTGTGTGTGTGTGTGTGTGTGTGTGTGTGTGTATATATTTCGCTATCTCTTCTTCTTCTTCTTCTTCTTCTTTCTTTTTTTAAATACTACTATTCATCACAATGTTTTGTGATGGCTAACCAATACAATGGATTTAATTAACTTTTTCTTTGAAATTTTTCTGTTCCTAGATATGCCGAGCTGCTTTGTACAGCATTGCAGCCACGTCAGTGGCAAACAAGTTAGTTCTGATAATACTACATTGTTTCGATTCCCCAAGGATTGCGATCAAATTAAAATTTGGTTGGAAAAGGCAGGAATGGAGCATTACATGATTGAGCGATTCACAACACTCATAATGGAAGACAAAAAAGGAGATTCTTTCCGTATATGTTCCCAACATTTCTCAGAAGATTGCTTTGAAATGGAAGGAAATAGAAGAAAATTGAAAACTGGATCAATACCGACCATTTTACAAGAAATGCCAACAACTTCAAAATCTACCACCAAAAAATGGGAAAATAGACTTTCTAAACTAGCTTGTAAAGAGTTTATGTCCACAATTCCTAACACTACTTATTCATGTTCAAAAAGACAATGCAAATGTGACTGTCCTGAAAAAAACGTCATAAAAAATGATGTGGGTATGCAGACTGGCATGTTTGACTTTCCTTCTTTTGAGTCGGAGGAAAGCTACATAAAAATAGCAGACGAACGCTGTATTCATTTAGATCATTCCTATTGTGAACCAGATTTAATGAGGCCACTTGAAGCCTCAACACCAGATTTTAAGTCAAAGAATGAGAATCGCCGATCTTCAGCGATTGATCAGATTTCGGATACAGGTGAGGTGGATCCGTTGATCATACTTTCACCTACAGTCTGTGATCTGCCATCAGAAGATAGAAATATAGAAAGTACACTTGATGATCTAGAAATAGAGAGTCCAATCATTAAAAAAAAAAGAAAACTGGCATATGAAGACGACCCAAGTTGTCACGAGTCTGATTTTGATACCCCTCAAAAAAGTGACTACACTTTGAATGACAGTTTAATTGAGCCACTAACTGTAGATCTAATTAATGACCCCCTTAATTTGATTAATGAAAACACATTTATTGTCTTTGAAAGCAGTCTAGATACATTGCTTTTTAAAATGCGATGCCCCGACCAGACCTGCTTTTCGAAAATTAAAAAAATCGAAAAGAAAATAGTCGGTACGATGCTGATAGTGTTTTCAACATGTAATGCACAGCACCGCATCAAACTTTGGGAAAGCCAACCAAAGATAAAAAATTATGCTGCAGGCAATATTGTACTTGCTGGCACCATTTGTTTGTCAGGTGGTAGTTACCAAAAGGTAAAGGAAATGTTGGATCTTAGTGGAATTTCGATGTTTGGCAAATCGTCCTATAACCGTGCTAAAAAACACTATATTTATCCTTCCATAGATTACAGCTGGAATCAAAATTGTCAAAATGTAAAGGAGGAATTAACAGGAACTCCACTATTCCTCATTGGTGACGGACAATGCGATAGTCCTGGTTTTTGTGCAAAATATACAACGTATACTTTTATGGATATCTATTCTAAAAAAATTGTAGATTTTGAATTGGTGCAAGTCTCCCAAACAACATCCTCAGTTGCCATGGAAAAATTGGGCTTTACCACAGCACTTGACAGAATATTGGAAAATGAATATGATGTTCAATTTGTAGGCACTGATCGCCACAGGGGAATTCGAAAACTATTGACTACGACTAAATACGAAAATATAAATCATCAATTTGATATATGGCATTATGTTAAAAATTAAAAGCGCAAATTGATGCAAATCTCCAAAAAAAAAGCTTTTCGTCCAATTTTACCGTGGATTGGAGCCATAGTGATGCATTTCTACTGGTGTAGCAGAACTTGTGACGGAAATTAGGATGTTTTCAGACAACAATGGCAATCTCTGCTACATCATGTAGTGAATGAACATACATGGCGAGATGGAGACATACAACATCAGTGCTTACATGATGATCAGAGTATTCTTTTTCCAAAGATTCCATGGCTTCAAAAAAACACACCTGCCTTCGATTCATTATCTGCAATTATAATGGACGCACAAATCGAAAAGGATTTAAAGCATCTTACTTATTTCTGCCAGACTGGGAGCATTGAAACATACCACAGCATGATGTTAAAATATAGACCGAAGAGAATTCATTATAAATATGATTCTATGGAGGCTAGAACACGATTAGCTGCATTGCAGCACAACAACAATATTGGTAGAAAAATGGCAACAGTAAAAAAAATTGATGACAGCGGTGAAGTTTTTCAAGTTGAGCGTAAAAATTTGGAATTCCCCCGAGGACGTAAAAAATGGATCGTTCGAAACGTTTTTGAAAAAATGTCGAACGAACATGCCAAAACTATTTTGGCAAACATGCTGTCAATCACAGAAGGTACTTTAAAAAGTACATGGAAATCCAAAAATGTACTATTTCCAAAAAATATTGCAACTGAAGAAAGGCCTGAAACCAGTGCTGCTATTGCAAAGCACAGAACATGGTTTCCTGTTGTATAAAATGTTAAATCTAATTTTTGATTCTATTTTTTAGAATGTTAAATGTTGTTTTTAATTTTAATTATTGGTTAATTACTGTCTAAAACAAATAAATATTTGGGTTGTGTATGCACATTGAAATCTAGTTATTTAGTGATTTTTCTTTTTTATTTCTTTTTAATTTGTAATATAAATATTTAATATAATTGATTCAGAATCTAGTATTAAGAACAGTAATATGCATATAATTTCTCAAATTAGACATTAAATCAACATCATTAATAGTAATTAGCATTAACAAAATAACACACCAATTGTGTTTCAATTTTTTTTTATTTTAACTGCAAAAATATTTAAAAAAAAATCACATTATACATTATTTTGTTTAATGGAAAGCCATTTCGGAAGCATCATAATCATTGGTATAAAGAAATCCGACATATGATCCATTGGGATCTGGAAAAACAAGTCGTACTGCATTGACTGCACAGGAAGGTATAACCCTTCGGTTTCCCTTTCCTAAAATACCATGAATCCATGCTATGAAAGTGCGATACGCGGTTTTACGTAATCTCCTGGAATAAATAGAATAAAAAGTGTAAATATGTAATTTTATAAAAAAAGTCACAAATTTACAATTTATATCAATTATCAACTTATTCATTTACTACTTATAATTCAGACTTATAAACTTTAGAACAAATATTGGCATAAAGTAATCACCTGTTGTTGTTGGCATCTACCAGAGGGAGATTATCCATATGAATCGGCATATACGCAATTCTCACGTGTTCATGGTGCACTATTTGAGAAATAAAGGTATCTGCCTGCGTAATGCATTGATTTCCCTCAGGTATGCAGGCATCAACGGCGTATATTTCCCGGCAGCAGACAGACTCCACTTGGGTGGGCATTTTAATGCACCTTTCACAGGAACACCACGTGATATTGCCAATTCGATCTGTTTCGCTCGGTTCGGTTTCTGATGTAGACGATCTATCACTACTAGAGGGCATGGTAGGGTTATTGGGGAAAGCCGGATCATTTTCTCTTGATGGATACCGAGCCCATATTTTCTTTATCAGCATTCTGCGCTATAAGTACACAACGAAAATAAAAGTATATTATACTTAGATTTTGGTTATCAAATTTTTTTTTTATTCATTTAATTTAAAAAAAAATATGATGCTTTATGCATCATTAATGTACTTAGAAGAGGCTTCTCAGATGTATACAGAAAGAATGCCCTTATCCTCAACAAGGAGGCAGGACTGATTGGCTGCACTGGCAGGAACCAGTGGTGGATGGTGATCCAAATTTCTTCACACAATTCAATGCAAACCGAAGAATAATATAAATTTTTTTTTTTTAAGTATTTTTTTATAAATTGTCATTATTTCTCACATACAGCATATGCATCCAACAAATTACACTGCAAAATACATTTATCCCAAGTATGGCGATACCACATGTGTGAGACTTTTGCAGAGCCTGACCACAAACAGAGCACCAACATTGAATAGCACCTTCAGACGTTCGATGACCAAAATGACACATCTCATTTCACAACCATCTATTACACTTTTGAAGGCCATGGAGTACCTGTACAATGGAATAGCCCACAAAATGACCACGTTTTTGAAAGCAAACACCTCAACGTATAATCTATGAGTCATAATGTGTCTTTTTAAGGGTTCTTTTTATTATTTACAGTATTTTTTGGGAAAAATTGAAAATAATAAATGCTTTTTTTTTTTTTTTTTTATAACAAAGTTCTTAATTTCTAAGATATTTCTAACACATAGCGTGTATATAGCAAACATTAAACCCCAAATTCAGCTACTACTCCCAAGTATGGCGATACCATGTGTAGGACTTTTACACAGCCTGGTCCCATAGAGAGGCTGAACGTTGAAGTAGTACCTTCAGGCGTTAAAGGAGCATAAATGACACATCTCATTGAATTCATACATATCACCCTTTTGAAGGTCCAGGAGCACCAAGCTTTTGGAAAGCAAACACCCGAAAGCAAATTCTATGAGGCATGGGCTGCAAATGGGTACTCTGATGGGCTGGTGACAGGTACTCGGGTACTCTGATGGGCTGGTGACAGGTACTCGGGTACTATGATGGGCTGGTGACAGGTACTCGGGTACTCTGATGGGCCGATGACAGGTACTCGGGTACTCTGATGGACTGTGAGTGACAGGTACTATGATAGTTGTTGATAGGTCCTCTATTGGGGGGGGGGGGGTCAATCAGTGCGATTGTTGTACACTGTATGCGGTAACAAGATGTTTACGCAATCTTCTCCTCACACACGATCGGTGTCTGAGGAGGAGAACCCAGTAACATCGCGTTACCGCGGTTTGTTAACAGTTAGTGATCGGCTGTGTGTATCGATCACGTCGGCAAACAGCCAGCCAATGGCTGTTTACCAGCGTCGGTGACAAGCAGTGTTCCCGGGAACACGCAGCTAGCGACGTGCACGCACAGCGCGCTCACGTTTGCGCCGCGCACAGTGTGTGTCTAACCATCTGTGATTGGCAGTGATGAAGTCACGTGGTAAACAGCCATACCCAATGGCTGTTCACCCCCCTCAGTGGCGAGGGGTGTCTCCATGACACCCTGCCTATTTAAAGGGGAAGCCGTCATATGACGCCCTCCCGCCACAATACATGCACCGCCTGGCCGTCGGTTGACAGCCGGCGGCCGGAAAGCAGTTAATTATACTTACTTTTTCATCCTGAGTCAAGGGCTTGGTATTTTGAATGGTCGACGGTTCGGTCACAGCAGGATTGTCCTTAAAATGTATTAAAAAAATAAATTTCAATTGACAAGTTAGTTATTTTTTATATAATAATTGTAGACAAAAAATGAATTAAATTTATTATTTAAATTTTACTTACCATGGCAGTTGATTAAAATAAAAGGATCAACAAATTGATTTAGAATATTGTGTAAATATAGAATATCTGTAAATAAATAGAAAAATATATTATCTTGGCTATCTATATATCTATATATCTATATATATATATATATATATATATATTCTCAATCAGATGTTTTTACATAAAAAAAATACATTTAAGAATATAGTAAACCACGGCTTGCAAGATAAGTGGTTGGCTGCCACTTTGCTAAGGCAACATAGATAAGCATTGTGCTGACAAGAAAAGGTCAAGATAACATTATTTATATTAAAAACAAAAGTAAACAGCTTTTTACCCACTTGACAATTGGGCACTGAACCCCCCTCCTGCCCAGACCAATTTTAAGCTTTCGGTGCTCTCACAATTTAAATGACAATTACTCAGTAATGTAACACTGTATCCAAACACATTTTTACAATTTTTTTCCACACAAATAGAGCTTTCTTTTGGTGGTATTTGATCAATGGTGCTATAAATGAAAAAAGAGAGACATTTTTTGATAAAAAATAGCATTTGTGTTTGTTTCTGTGATAAAATTGTACTAAATATTAATTTAGCTTCATAAATTAACTTCAAACAATTTATACTGCTACATTTCTTTGGCACAAATAACCCAAATTGGTGGATATTATTTGTTCTTTGTGAAAGTTAGAGAGTCTACAAGCTGTGTTGCGAATCACTCAAAATTGATAACATCTGATGTACTGGTGGTCTATCTCATTTCTTGCGACCCGAACAAGCACGAAAAGTACAAATACCCCCCAAATGACACCTTTTTTGAAAGTATACATTCTGAATTATTTAGTAAGAGGCATAGTGAGTTTTTTGATTTTCGCATTTTTTCCCCTCAAGTAAAATGCAAAATGAATATTTTTTTTTTTTATGTTATTACATTTCAACAAAATTGTCAATGTAATAGGTTATTTCTCTCACTTGGCATGTGTATACCACAAATAAAGGCCCCAAAATAATTCTGTTACTCATACAGAGTATTACGATACCACGTGTGGGACTTTTACACAGCCTAGCCACTCAGAGAGACACAACATTCAGGGAGCACCTTCATGTGTTCTAGAGGCATAAATTACACATCTAACTTGGTGACTACCTATTACTCTTTTGAAGGCTGTGGAGCACCAGGACAATGACACATGGCACTGACGTGGCTCAGATGACAGATGGCACTGATACGTGTGACTGATAGCAAATGACACTAATACGTGGCACTGATGACACGTGACACTGATGGCAGATGCCACTAATACGTGGCACTGAAGACATGTGACACTGATGACAGCTGGCACTAATATGTGGCACCAATGACAGATGGCACTTATACATGGCAATAAAACATGGCAATGATGACAGAATGCCACTAATACGTGGCACTGATGACATGTGGCACTGATACCTGTCATTGATGACACATGACACTGATAACAGATGGCACGTGACTTTTTTTCCACTAACCGCTGCATCTCTCAGCGGTTCATCTCTCCCTCCTCACACGCTGTCTCTGTGTGAGGAGGGAGACCCGGCGAGGGAAGATGATCTCATATGTTTACATATATGAGCTCATCTCTCATTGGACACACCGATCGTGCTGTAAACATCCACTGTGATTGGCTATTTACAGCGATCTGTGACACGGCCAGCACAGTACTTCCCGATGCGCGCCCGTGGCGTGGCGCAGAGGGGAAGTAAACAGGAGGATGTCCAGGGATGCCCTCCCGGCGGTAATCGTCCGCACTGTAGCCATCTTTTGGCTATAGAGCGGGCGCCAAGTGCTAAAAAAAAAAAATAACATTTGAAAAATAAATAATCTTACTGTGTGTGTCACAAATGTAAATAAGAGCTAGATTTTATATATATATATATATATATATATATATATATATATATATATATATATATATATATACAGAGAGAGAGATAATATCACTATATAGATATATATTATCACTATATAGAAATCGATCTCTCTCAATATAGAGAGAGAGAGTTATGTATTGTGCATATATATTGCGAGAGATCGATTTCTATATATAGTGATATAGTATATATATTTATAGATTTTTATATATATATATATATATATATATATATAGAGAGGGAGAGAGAGAGAGAGAGAGAGAGAGAGAGAGAGATGCGGACTCGCCCACACACGCGGAGGAAAGTCCGCTCATTTCGAGCGCGTCTCCAGGTAGGCGGGGCCCGCGAAGGAGACGTCGCTGACCCCGCTGCCTGGTATGGACTTAAAGGGGAACCCCAATGCCGAAAAAAATCGGACGGACGCATTGTCGGGAAGAGGCCCTTGTCCTCATCAACATGGGGACAAGGTGCTTTGGGGCACCCCCCATGTTTAGGGCACGCGGCCTGGTGCGGCTCAGGAGGGGGGGCGCTCGCTCGCCCCCCTTTCCTGGCCGGCCGGGTAGCGTGCTCGGACAAGGGTCTGTTGTGGACTTGGGGGGGACCCCCACGCCGATTTTTTTCGGCGTTGGGGTTCCCCTTTAAGTCCATACCAGGCGGCGGGGCCAGCGACGTCTCTGTCGCAGGCCCCGCCTACCTGGCTACCCGCTCTAAATGAGCGGACTTTTCTCCGGGCGGGAAAAGTCCGCTCATTTCAAAAGTACGGCGGACTGGCACACACACGGGCGGATTGTCCGCCGAAATGCGAGTCCAGCGGACAGTATTTCCAACATTCCGAAATACTTAGTCCGCCAGACTGCACGCTGAAAAAGTCCGCTGAAGCCCACACACGAGTGGACTGTCCGCTGAAATGTGTTTCGGCGGACTAAGTAGGTACGCGGCTTTAGATTTAATAATAATAATGATTGTCAGTATGCCAAAAAAAAAAGGATAAAGACAGTGGAATCCCGCTTTAACTAATGCATTACAATTTAATTACACCCATTCGATTTTAGACGACTAAAAGGAGTTTTAGTCGACTAAAAGGAGTTTTAGTCGACTAAAATGTACTGGATATTTTAGTCGACTAAAATGTACTGGATGTTTAGTCAACTAAATACGACTAAAACTAAAACAATTGCAGAAGACTAAAATGGGACTAAAATGCCATTTTAGCCTTACGACTAAGCCCTTGTACACACGGTCAGACATTCCGATGGACAATGTCCGATAGGACCGTGTTGTCGGATAATCCGACAGTGTGTGGGCTCCATCGGACTGTTTCCATCGGAGTATCTGACGGACCAAGTTTTCCAGCTGGGCTATAAAATTTTCCGATCATGTGTAGAGAATTCTGATCAGACAAAGTGCCACGCATGCTTAGATCAAATTCCTAGACCAAAGCTATTGGCTACTAGCCTGAACGTAGTCCTGAAATAACATCATCACGTTAAGTACGATCAGATTTTCTGATAACTTTGTCCAATTGTGTGTATGCAACAGTTTCTGACAAAATCCGACGGATTTGGTTGTCGGAATCAGGGATGGCCGCCCGGCGGACTTCCGTGTTTACTGTGTTTACTGTGTAAAAGAACTTTGACCTATGATGACACATCCATCATGGGGCACAGGACAGCCAATTGAGACAATACAGCACATGGACAATTGGACATTCCCCCTAACTTATAAATAGACCCGATCCGGCGGCCATTTTACATTCTTTCGTATGTCACTATAGGGAGAGGTTGCGTGGAGCAGGGAGAGACTTCAGTGACCCAAATCACTAGCTATTAGGTCCACAAAAGTTCTTTTCAGGACTGGTATGGTATAGGTGTTAGGTGTAGTTCAAGATATAGGTTTGAGGCACTGCTGTGCTAGTGATTGTTGCAGCAGCCTGTCTTTTGTCAGTGTAGAGAGAGAGGGACAAGACACTGTGTGCAGCAGGGACAGTCAGTTTAATCATTAGCTGTTACTATTAGGTCCACAAAAGTCCTTTTCAGGACTGGTATGGTAAAGTAGTACAGGATATAGTTTTGAGTGCTATTCAAGTTATTGTTCCAGCAGCCTGTGTTCTGTCAGTTTAAATAGGGAAAGGCAGGAAGCTGTGTGTGAGGCAGTGAGGGACAGTCAGTTTAATCAGTAGCTGTTACTATTAGGTCCACAAAGGTTCTTTTCAGGACTGGTATGGTAATAGGCTTGTACACGTATAATATTCTTTCTTCCAAATATAGAAAGAATATTATACTTGACTGCTGCCCTTCTGCTGCAGTAGTCCTTTATGAGTATAGGGACTGAGGTACAGTCTGCTAATCATTCACAACCTACTAGTTCCACAAAGGTCCTTATAAGGACTGGTAAGGTATAGGGTACTACAGTACATAGGGTTGAGTGAGGTACAGTCTGCTATTCCTTAAGGACTGGTATAGGTCCACAATATATAGGGTTGAGGTGCACTACTGCTGACTGCTGCCCTTCTGCTGCAGTAGTCCTTTATCAGTATAGGGACTGAGGTACAGTCTGCTAATCATTCACAACCTACTAGTTCCACAAAGGTCCTTATAAGGACTGGCAAGGTATAGGGTACTACAGTACATAGGGTTGAGTGAGGTACAGTCTGCTATTCCTTAAGGACTGGTATAGGTCCACAATATATAGGGTTGAGGTGCACTACTGCTGACTGCTGCCCTTCTGCTGCAGTAGTCCTTTATGAGTATAGGGACTGAGGTACAGTCTGCTAATCATTCACAACCTACTAGTTCCACAAAGGTCCTTATAAGGACTGGTAAGGTATAGGGTACTACAGTACATAGGGTTGAGTGAGGTACAGTCTGCTATTCCTTAAGGACTGGTATAGGTCCACAATATATAGGGTTGAGGTGCACTACTGCTGACTGCTGCCCTTCTGCTGCAGTAGTCCTTTATCAGTATAGGGACTGAGGTACAGTATGCTAATCATTCACAACCTACTAGTTCCACAAAGCTCCTTATAAGGACTGGTAAGGTATAGTGTACTACAGTACATAGGGTTGAGTGAGGTACAGTCTGCTAATCCTTAAGGACTGGTATAGGTCCACAATATATAGGGTTGAGGTGCACTACTGCTGACTGTTGCCCTGTTCTGCAGCAGTCCTTTATCAGTATAGGGACTGAAAGTTTTTTCACAGGGTCATTTAAAAAATGACAGGCAGAGGAAGAGGCAGGCCCTTCCGCAGGGGTGGTAGGGGTAGGGCAGGAGCAACAGGCTTGAGACAAAGTGGGAAGTTGCAGAAGGTGCGTTCAATTACTTTAAAGGACGCACCAGACTTGGTTGAGTGGCTCACTCAGCCTTACTCTTCTGCACCCTCCTCATCCTCTCGATCTGCACCCTCTTCTTCACTCTCTGCTATGTGCACCCCCAAAGATACTACCACCAACAACACCACCACCACCACCACCACAGACATACCTTCCGCTTGAGTCACAGGAATTATTTTCCGATCCATATCAAGACATTTCTGATGCGCAGCCACTCTTGGCATTGGATCAGGAAGAGGAGGTAGCAACAACCGCCACTCAGCAGTCTGACGACAGTACCCAGATCAGCCCAAGGAGGAGGTTGGTCTCCGGTGTTGCTGCCTACTCCGAGATCTCTACTTATAGCGGTGGGGAAGGTGACGTCGATGATGACGTGTCTAGTGATGTCACGTGGGTGCCCACAAGAGAGGAAGAGGAGGGGAGTTCAGAGGGAGATATGAACCAGCAGATAGGGAGGAGAAGCAGGAATAACTTACATTGCACAGGAGGGACAAAGCAGACCGCTAATGTATCAGGAGCGAGTCATCGACCATGTACGATCACATCTGGCGATCCCGGGGCGCCGGCAAATGATGACGCTGGATAACCCTCTTGCCCAACGGTTGACGGCTGGCTTGTCAGAACTGATAGCCCACCAACTACTGCCATATAAACTGGTGGACTCGGAGGCCTTTCGCAAATTTGTGGCCATTGGAACACCACAATGGAAGGTCCCAGGAAGGAAGTATTTCTCAGAGAAGGGCATCCCAGAGCTATATGGCCATGTTCAGCAACAAGTGAATGTATCTCTGGCACACAGTGTCGGTGCCAAGATACATCTGACCACAGACACGTGGTCTAGCAAACACGGGCAGGGAAGGTATACCACTTTTACTGTCCACTGGGTGAACCTTCTGACAGCCGTCAAGCATGTAACCCGTGGCACTCGTGTAGATTTGGTTTTACCGCCATGGATTGCATGCAGGCCTGGCTCTTCTTCTCCTCCTCCTCCTCCTACTCCCTCTCCTCCTCGGCTGACTCCTCCTTTTCCGCTGCTAGTGTCTCTTCCGCTGCGCTGCCCAAGTTCCCCAGAACCTATTCGACATGCCAGGTGAGACGTTGCCAAGCCGTGCTGCATCTGTTGTGCCTGGAAGCCAAGAGCCACACTGGCCGGCACTCCTTTCAGCTTTGCGTTCACAGGCAGATCAGTGGCTAACACCGCTCAATTTGACAGTTGGTAAAGTGGTGTGTGACAACGGTGCCAATCTGCTTAGCGCATTGAAACAGGGCAAAATTACACACGTGCCATGCATGGCACACGTCTTAAACTTGGTCGTGCAGCGATTCATTGTCAAATACCCTGGGGTCGAGGACATCTTGCGGCAGGCAAGGAAAATCTCGGCCCATTTCAGAAGATCTTACACGGCCATGGCTCGCCTTGCTGACATTCAGCGGCGACACAATCTGCCGGTCAGACGTCTTATTTGCGATTGCCCAACGCAATGGAACTCAACCTTCTATATGCTTGATAGGCTGCTCCAGCAGAAACGTGCAGTTAACGTCTACCTGTATGAACTCTGCGGCAGAACAGGTTCTGGGGAGCTGGGTTTTTTTTCACCGCGCCAGTGGCTGCTCATGTGCGACGCATGCAGACTTCTGCGGCCATTTGAGGAGATCACCAAACTGGTCAGTCGCAGCCATGGTGCCATCAGTGACATGGTACCTTATGCCTTCTTTATGGAGCATGCATTGCATCGTGTCATTGATCAAGCTGTGGAGGAGCAGGAGCGGGAAGATGAGGAAGTCGCAATGCTGGATGAATTCCCAGGGGGGGCTACTCTATCTGAGACAAGTGAACAACAGGAGTCTGAAGAGGAGTCAGAGGAGGATGGTGCCGGGGCGGATGAGGAGGAGCAAGAAGAGCATGCTTTAAACCTTTCTGGGATCCCTGTTGTTGTGCGTGGATGGGGAGAGGAGAATGAAGAGGACGACATTATCCTGGATGATGAGCAGGAGCCAGGCCACCACACCGCTTCCAGTTTAGTGCAAATGGGGGCCTTCATGCTCCAGTGTTTTAATAGGGACCCCCGTATAAAAAGCATAAGGGTCAAGGACCAGTACTGGGTGGCAACATACTTAGACCCCCGGTACAAACACAAAATGGCGGAAATGTTACCGCGGTCACAGAGGGCTGTCAGAATGGAGCACTTCCAGACCTTGCTTCGATAAATGCTGCATTCTGCTTTTGCGTGCGCTGGCAGAGGAGCAATTCCCACTCCCAGAGAAGGAATTGCGGGTACCAATCCAACAGCGCCTGCAAGAAGAGGCCGGTTTGAAGATGTGTTGGTGACTTCGGATATGAGGTAATTCTTTCAGCCGACCCATCGACAGGTGTCATCCGGATCAAGCATCAGGGAACGCCTAGACCGTCAGGTGTCCGACTACATCGGGTTAACGCCCGATGTGGACGCTCTGAGGAGTGATGAACCCCTGGACTACTGGGTGGGCAGGCTTGACCTCTGGCCAGAGCTTGCCCAATTTGCAATCGAACTGTTGGCTTGCCCCTCGCCCACTGTCCTGTCCGAAAGGACGTTCAGCGCAGCAGGGGGGATTGTGACCGATAAGCGTACTCGCCTAGCTCACGACAGTGTTAACTACCTCACATTTCTAAAAATGAATGAGGCATGGATCTCAGAGGAATTCAACACATGTGACCAGTAGACCATGTATATGTCTATAAACAATTTTTTTAACCGAGCACACAGACCTTCTTTCTTCATTTGGCTCACTTCCTTGTCCAAAAAAAGCACACCGTACTATATGCCCGTACCCTCCTGTTTGAAGAGGTTGAGAGGTGTCATATTTCTACTGGGGCTGCTTATTATGAGGGGCTCCCACCATCCCTGTGCTGTGCTGACTTCCTCCTGGGGCTGCTTATTATGAGGGGCTCCCACCATCCCTGTGCTGTGCTGACTTCCTCCTTTGGCTGTACCTCTGCTGTGCATATTATGAGGGGCTCCCACCATCCCTGTGCTATGCTCATTATGAGGGGCTCCCACCATCCCTGTGCTGTGCTGACTTCCTCCTGGGGCTGTACCTCTGCTGTGCATATTATGAGGGGCTCCCACCATCTCTGTGCTATGCTCATTATGAGGGGCTCCCACCATCCCTGTGCTGTGCTGACTTCCTCCTGGGGCTGCTTATTATGAGGGGCTCCCACCATCCCTGTGCTATGCTGAAATCCTCCTGGGGCTGCTTATTATGAGGGGCTTCCACCATCCCTGTGCTGTGCTGACTTCCTCCTGGGGCTGTACCTCTGCTGTGCATATTATGAGGGGCTCCCACCATCCCTGTGCTATGCTCATTATGAGGAGCTCCCACCATCCCTGTGCTGTGCTGACTTCCTCCTGGGGCTGTACCTCTGCTGTGCATATTATGAGGGGCTCCCACCATCCCTGTGCTATGCTCATTATGAGGGGCTCCCACCATCCCTGTGCTGTGCTGACTTCCTCGTGGGGGCTGCTTATTATGAGGGGGTCCCATCATCCCTGTGCTATGCTGACATCCTCCTGGGGCTGCTTATTATGAATGGCTCCCACCATCCCTGTGCTGTGATGACTTCCTCCTGGGTCTGTACCTCTGCTGTGCATATTATGAGGGGCTCCCACCATCCCTGTGCTATGCTCATTATGAGGGGCTCCCACCATACCTGTGCTATGCTGACATCCTCCTGGGGCTGCTTATTATGAGGGGCTCCCACCATCCCTGTGCTGTGCTGACTTCCTCCTGGGGCTGTACCTCTGCTGTGCATATTATGAGGGGCTCCCACCATCCCTGTGCTATGCTCATTATGAGGGGCTCCCACCATCCCTGTGCTGTGCTGACTTCCTCCTGGGGCTGCTTATTATGAGGGGCTCCCACCATCCCTGTGCTATGCTAACATCCTCCTGGGGCTGCTTATTATGAGGGGCTCCCACCATCCCTGTGCTATGCTGACATCCTCCTGGGGCTGCTTATTATGAGGGGCTCCCACCATCCCTGTGCTGTGCTGACTTCCTCCTGGGGCTGCTTATTATGAGGGGCTCCCACCATCCCTGTGCTATGCTGACATCCTCCTGGGGCTGCTTATTATGAGGGGCTCCCACCATCCCTGTGCTGTGCTGACATCCTCCTGGGGCTGCTTATAAGGAGGGGCTCCCACCATCCCTGTGCTGACATCCTCCTGGGGCTGCTTATTATGATGGGCTCCCACCATCCCTGTGCTATGCTCATTATGAGGGGCTCCCACCATCCCTGTGCTATGCTGACTTCCTCCTGGGGCTGCTTACGGTGCAGGTGTCAGTGCTGTATATCACAGTGCTGGTGTCAGTGCTGTATATCACGGTGCTGGTGTGAGTGCTTTATGTCACGCTGCTGATGTCAGTGCTCTCTATCACGGTGCTGGTGTCAGTGCTGTATATCACGGTGCTGGTGTCAGTGCTTTATGTCACGCTGCTGATGTCAGTGCTCTATATCACGGTGCTGGTGTCAGATCACTCTATCATGGTGCAGGTGTCATTGCTGTATGTCACGCTGCTGATGTCAGTGCTGTATATCACGGTGCTGGTGTCAGTGCTGTATATCACGGTGCTGGTGTCAGTGCTTTATGTCATGCTGCTGATGTCAGTGCTCTCTATCACGGTGCTGGTGTCAGATCACTCTATCACGGTGCAGGTGTCATTGCTGTTTGACACGCTGCTGATGTCAGTGCTCTCTATCACGGTGCTGGTGTCAGATCACTCTATCACGGTGCAGGTGTCATTGCTGTATGTCACGCTGCTGGTGATCATCTCCTGCACCCTCTTCTTTGCCTACCCTGACCTTCCCTCTCCTCAATTGCCTTCATGCGCTCCACAGTCCTGAATTGTCACAACAATTTCACATATAAAAAAAGAATGCTTGTAGTTGTCGATCCCAGATTCACCTCATACATGTGTTATGTCATTGGCCATGTGGTGGGACTATGTTTGCACAGCTAGTAATTATTTTGTGGCTGCAAATTTGACCTGTAGGTTTGCAAAGTTCGCCTCCCATTGAAGTCAATGGGGCCCACAGCGAACATTATGGTTCGTGAACTATCGGCATCACTTTTCGGCACCCTTTGGGCTCCTTCTGCTGATCTCGTGTTTTTTCGCATGTTAGTAGAAGTTTGGTTAGAGACGATTCGTGCTTTTCAGATTTGTGCTTCAGTTCATTACTGCTCTTCAGTTTGTGCTTGTCTTTGCGTATCTGATTATCAGTGCGTGTAGTAAGAATTTGTTTCTCATTGTGGACTATATCTTGGTATAGTATGCTTTGATTTGCATTGCTTATTGTCTGCTTGCTTCTGCTTTTCAGGTCGTTCTTTCAGGCATTGCTGTTTATCGGTGCTTTCTGTTGTCCGTTCTGACCAGGAGACCATTTTCAAACCATGTTTCGTGTACGTACTCATCGTAGAGTTTGTGCTGTGCAGTGGCTTGGTGTTGGGCTTTTAGCTTTCATACAAGCCTGGTCCATGAACAGGGAGAGGAGGCGTTTGTGGACCAAGAATTGGTTGCGTCAGCGTGACACCTTTGCTCCGTGAGATCCGGGAGAATAATCCTGATGATTTCAGGAATTATCTCCGGATGACGGATCCTGTTTTTCACCATCTGCTGGCTTTGCTGTCCCCTTATATCACCAGGCAGGATACCTGCATGCGGCAAGCCATCACTCCGGAGCAGAGGCTCATCGCTCATTCTCCACAGGCATCTCCCTCCAGGCTCTGGGGATCATTATTCCAGAGACCTGTTCTGCCATAATTCAGGTCCTGCAGAAGGACTATATGAAGGTAAGTTTTATCCTTTAACATCACATTCTATGTATTTAATGATTGCTAATGTCTTGGATTTCTTTCCTCATTCCCTAATTACCATGATTGCAATATGCTCTAATTCATATGCTCTGCCCCTTTGTCCTCATGCATGATGGAAGCTTTTCCAGTCCCTTTTTTGTCCTTCATGCATATTTGCCTTCACTAACTTCCCCACCATGCTCTTCTGGGCCCATAAACCTATAGTCTAGTCACTTAGCAATGTCTTTTGTCAGCTCCATAGTATTGCTTTCCCCTAAACACCCCCTAAAATGTCTACAAATGTTATGTGTGTGCTTCAATTCATGCACAGTGAATTTTCTTTGTTTTGGGTTGGGCCAAACTCATTAGGAACCCCCCTCCCCCCAACTGCTAGGTCAGCTGATAGCAATCCTATATCTGTTGACTTTACCAAAACCCAATACCTACCTTTTTTATGGTCACATTTATGGACGAATTCACCAAAGCATGTAGTGCAAGGGCCTGCCTCAATACTTTCAAATGCTATATATTTTTTTTCTCCTATTATTATCTTGATAGGTAATAGCAGAATATTAAAATGTGCTTCCATTTTTTTTTTAATTTTGGTATTATGACACTTCTTACCTGTCCGGTGGGCTGCCAATAGTGTAAGTAGGGAGGGGCTGCCCAAAGTATCACATTATTTAGGCATTCAGCTCTCAATCAAGTGGAGAGGGTTTCCTGTCCAAAACATCCCCCCCTCATTTTTTGCAAGGGCCCATCAGATGGGGGGATGGGGGGGGGGGGTGATGACTCTGATAAGGGGACCTTATACTTTAGGCTTTAAATACTAATTTCCCAAAATGATATACTGATCTTGGCCAAAAATGTTAGTGTCTAATCTGCTTGCAATGTTGATGTGCAAAATTACTAATTTATTTTCTTGTTTCACTCCACAGTTTTCTTCAACGTCACAGGAATGGCAGACTGTGGCCTCCCACTTTGCTAGCCGTTGGGACTTTCCCAATTGTGGAGGTGCAATTGATGGGAAACATGTCCGCATCGTCCCACCCCCCAACTCGGGGTCATACTATTGTAATTAGAAGGGGTTTAATAGTATCGTGATGTTGGCGGTGGTGTCAGCGACCTATGACTTCCTTTATGTGGACGTGGGGCAAAATGGCCGGATGGTGGAGTGTTCTCACGGACGGAATTCTACTGGCGTCTCCAGAGTGGCAGTATGGGCTTGCCACGCCCAGAGGAGAATCAGCAAGGACTCCCGTTTGTATTCGTTGTGGATGAGGCGTTTGCTCAGGCAACCATCTGATGCGGCCTTTTCCGATAAGGAACCTCACCCCGGATCAGAGGATCTTTAATTTCCGGCTGGCCAGAGCCAGAAGAGTCGCGGAGAACACTTTTGGAATACTGGCCAGCCGGTTCCTCCTTTTTTTAGCGCCAATCCACATGGCGGAATATAAACTCAATCACATATTGCTTGCCTGCTGTGTTCTGCACAATTTCCTGAAAAGACATTCAGCTAACTATGTGGTCTCAGTTGGCCAAGATGCAGGATTGACAGAAAATGAGAATCTCACGACCCTTGAAGCTGCTCATCCTGGCTTGCCCCCCAAAGCGCGCGCGAGGTCCGAACCCAATACATGGAGTACTTTGTGGGTATGGGGGCCATTGATATGCCAGATAATGTCTGAGAGGCATTTTTGTAATACATTTTTCTTTGAAACTACAATAATCTTTGTTTTCATTTACTGTTTGGCTTTGTTTTATGTGTCTCATAGGTATTTTTTTTTTTTTTTGGGCCTTTTTCTACAACAGTGCAAACCCAAGTTCTGAGCGAGATTAGGTGACAGTCTCTTCTTCAGATAATCTTATTATGTTGTGGGTCTGCTACACACACACCTTGTTTTTGTTACTAATGTATGTAGTGCAATACTGACAAAAATCTTGCTCATTTTCCGCACCGTGGCAGAAATATGTGGGGTCAGGAAAATGGCGTGATTGTGAAAATTTACACATCACTGTGGGTGTTATTTACTAAAGGGACATCCACTATGCACTACAAGTGCACTGCAAAAGTGCACCTGAAACTGCACTTGGAGTGCAAAGTGGAGTTGCCTTTAGTAAATAACACCCATTGTCACCGAAAACAACAATTTTACTCCAAATACTGCTTTTGCGCATTGAAAAAGGAAGCCACACATCATAATCAAAGCACATTCACATGTGCGTTTAGAAAAGGATTTTACAACAAACCAACATATTGTGTGTATCAAAAACATTCTTTTAGGTAACTTTATTGTAACTTGGCGTTTTTGTGTAAACAGGCATGTATCAAAGCATAACATACAGAACACAGGAACTTACAAAGTTCAACTTTGAAAAGTGAAGACAATATCAGACATGAGTATGTACAAACTGGGCTGATATTGCCTTCATCACATGGGGTGTCACCCCTGGAAAAGTCAAAATTAGAAGATGCACACAGTGTGTCAACATGTGCTATCTCCCATCATGGGGGATCAAGGTACATGTTTTGGGGGGTGCAACCCCTTCATCTCTGCCACTTTCCACAAAACACGTACATTGATCCCCCATGATGGGAGATAGGGCATGTTGACACACTGTGTGCATCTTCCAATTTTGGCTTTTTGAAAAATACAAAAGTTGTTTAGTAAAAACACAAAACTAAAACCCTAGCTAGTTTGGGCTGTTTCAGACTCTCCCCAAAACATCAATGATGTTCTTCATTTTATTTTGAACATCATTGATGTTTTTCTGTATATTTTCTAAATCACGATTGCACCCCATTATCTTCCCAATGAGGATCTGGGTATTTTCACTGGTAAAATGTGATTCTTCTTCCAGATCACCTAAAAAAAAAGCACAAAAAACACCATGTATTAAAAATATGACGACATACATTGATTAGCTTACCGGAAGCTGTGGTCTCCGACACTCACCTGTTGTGGTGACAATTTGTCCAAGTTGAACGATCTCTCCTTCCTCCTCCTCCTCCTCTGCTTCTGGTGTTAGAATTTCACCTTCTTTGGGAGGTGTGGGGTCCCTAGTGTCTTCAGACTTCCAGAGTCTTCTCTCCCCTATGAGAATGTAAAAAAGGAATACTTAGCACACAGAGGGCAGAATTAGGAATATGAAACATTGCTTGGAAGTGTCGTACAATTGTGTTTTTTGGCCGAGTTCAAAGGTGAGAACATTATTTTGGACACTTTGGAAAGCTGGAATACTTACCTGCAGTGTGCAGAAATTAGTGAAGTGTAATTTGTGAAAACATCGTGTTGGGAGTGGGCTAACGAACGATGTTTCTTACGAACGATTGAACCCATGAACATGAAAGTGGCCATTTTAAACTGTGCAACATGAAATCCAAGCACATGGAGCAGTATGCAAGCAAGAATAATCATATGAACACACGACAACTACTTAGTTTTTTGAAGAACTCGCTTGATCCTTCTGTACTGATCGTGCTCCCTCAGTTTCAGGTCTGACCAGCGTTTTCTCGTTGATCCTTGGATCGTCGTACCCCAAAATTCTTCTGAAGACTCTTCACAACTTTAGTCATGATCTTGGCCTTTCTGATATTTGGGTTTGGGTAAGGTCCATACTTCCCATCATAGTCGGTCCTCTTCAATATGTCCACCATCTCCAACATCTCATCAAAAGACATATTTGAGGCCTTTAAAGCTTCTCCTCCAGGATCGTGACATTTCAGGCTCCGGGCTTTCCTCGCCCTCCTCGTTAGTGGAACTCTGATTGCACACCTGTGTTCTCTCCGCCATGTGCTCTCCCCACTGCGCTGAAAGAGAAGGGGCGGGGAATAATCTAGAAAGAACGTCAGTGGCAGGCAGAGTTTCACGCATGCACACTGTATATAAAATGCAACACGCGTGTGTCGTACGTATGATCTGTGAACAGAGGGAGAAGCTGACGCGACGATCGTGCAAACGAAGGTACAATTTTTAACTTGATACATCACTAGCCTATACTGCTTCTAGATTGAGGCCTGCATTAGTGGAGTTTAGCCTGACATTAGGGTTTGTCTTGTGTTGTGTCTTGCAGAGATCATGGACGGTTTCAATGGCCACAGTTTCCTCCCTCTGTTCATTGATAATTACAGGGAGCTGCCCTGCCTGTGGCAATCAACACACCCACATTACAGTAACAAACTAAAGAGGCAGGCAGTGATGGAGAAACTGGTTGAGTTTGTGAAGCCGGTGGTCCCCAGGGCAAACATCCACTATTTAAAGTACATATCTGAGGGAGCGTAAAAAAGGTGCTGAAGTCCATGCAATCTGGAGCTGCAGCAGATGACGTTTATGTCCCCAGGCTGTGGTATTATGACAGGATGCAGTTTCTGTCAGACCAGGCTGATGTCAGGGAATCACTCTCTACCCTTCCTTCCACGCGTCCTTCTATGCTACATTCCACACCCGCTGAGTCTTCCGACGCCCAACCTGGGCCTTCCACTCAGGAAGAACTGGAGGAACCCAGCTTGAGCCAGGTATAGTATTGTTGTACATATTTTGCGAGTAAAAATGAATGATGTTAAATTGTTTTTTGCTCTCTAATTGCTGATTTTAGAAAGTGTTTCACATATCAATAGACAGTAGTGGCCAAAACCTTTGGGCCAAGAAAGAAAAATGCTGGGCTCAGAATGATAGTCTTTTCTATTGGTTAACAATTTGCAACAGTCTTGATGTGAAAATTGTGTTTGTGTTTGATGAACCAAAAACTAAAACTATGTCCATTTTTCATACAAAGGAAGACATCAACCAGGAGGAGGGTGTGGAATGCAGCAGCCAGGAGGTAGCTGTGGAAAGTGGCAGCCAGGAGGAGGCAGGGGTAAGCGTCAGCCAAGCGGTGGGCGGGCGCAGGAGCCTGACAGAATCCCAGGTCCCTCTCATCTGCCTTCCACGCAAAAGGGTGAGAAAGGGGGGGAATGTGGAGGAGTCGGCTCTGAGGCTCATCGGGGAGGCTTCAGCGGCCCTCCAAGCCACCCCCACCTATCAAGAGGCCTTTGCCACCTTGGCTGCATGTAAACTCCAGCAAATGGAGGAGGGGCAAAAGATCTTGTGTGAGGAGCTAATTCTCCACACCCTCAGCAAGGGTCTGTTGGGCCAAATCACACAAGCAACACACTTGTGTGATTTGGCCCATGACCCTCCTCCTCCTCTTCTGCTACACCTCCAGCACCACAGCCACAGCCTGGAAGGAAGCGTGGAAGGAAGACCAGAGTGTGATAACCTGGGTTCAGTCTGGTCTGTAGCCTCTTGTAGTACCGCAGCCTGGGATCATAGATGTCATCTGCTGCTGTTCCGGGTTTCTTGGACTTCAGGTCCAGACTTCTTTCCCTCAGACATGTACTCCTCAGGCCACCAATTTTTGCATTTAAATAGCTGATAGTTAATAGTTAATAGTTTTAGTTAATAGTTTGCGTTTAAAAAGGCTTCGCTAATCTCCCCAGTTTCTCCAGCGCTGCCTCCCTCGTTATTTGTTACTGACACCTAAACAAAGGTTTTTTTTTTGTTTGAAGAAATACTTGCGTATGTGTTTTACTTAAAAAAGGACAGTTTATTTGTGAGCAGGCAGGTACATTTCAAAAATACAAAGTGAAATGAATAACAAGGGGCACCAACACCAAACAAACTCCTATAGATTAAAAAAGAAAAACAAAATACTAAAAAGATAATAATGGTGTTGTGGTAAGTTGACACACAAAACACAACCAAAAAAATGCAAAGATGAGCAAACTGTCAAAAAAGGAGATGTTGAGTAAAAAAAAATGTAAAATTGTGTAGATGTGACGATTTAAAATATTGTATTGCTGAAATGAGTAAAAAGCCTAAAGAAATACGTTCAGGAGAAGTGTGTGTGAATATGAGCATCAAAACAAGTTCATTCTTGCAGCATTGTTAAGAACAAGAGAATGCGCTGCATGAAAGAATTTTTAACACTGCAGCGTGATGAATGTGCTATATCGATTACAAGCAGTAGTTTTATCTGAGCGAGCGTTTCCATGTCCGAATTTGATTGTGAGCATGCGTGGCACCTTGTCCATCGGAGTAGGCTACACATGATCGGACTATGTCCGTTTAGAGCATGTTGTCGGAAAAATTTATAGACAAGTTAGAAAAGTTGGTCCGTGGGATACTCCGACCGTGTGTACAAGGGCTAAGACTAAAACTAAATTGAAATTTGCTGCCAAAATTAACACTAATAGCTACTTGCAAAATATATCGTTCCCCAGCAACGCGCCAGCAGGTCGACAGTGCAAGACTTCCCTCCCTAAAAACTGAGATGGCAGGGGGATTCATAATCTTATATATAGAAATAGATGTTAACCCATGAACTAACATACTGCTCTCAAAAAAAAATAAAAAATCATCCAACTAATAATGATGTATCGCTTACCTTTACACCTTTACACATACCTCTTCGGTTCTTCTGCCGGGCCACCGCGCCTTCTTATAGCTCTTTTACAGGCGGTGGCCCGGTCTTCTGTCGCCGCCGTCGCCGCCGCCTTCCGTTCTTCTTCTTCTTCTCCAGGAGATGTTGACTCGACGATCTCTCCGGCCGCAATGCCAGGGAAGTGCTGCGCTGCCACTTATATAGGGACAAGGGGCGGTGTCACATGGCTTTATGTCACATGGGTTGGTCACATGGGTTGATGTCACATGGGGACTGTGACATCGTAAGGGGGTGGGGTCACCATGTGACACCAACCTATGTGACATAAAGCCATGTGACACCGCCCCTTATCCCTATATAACTGGCCGCGCAGCGCGTCCCTGGCATTGCGGCCGGAGAGATCGTCGAGTCAACATCTCCTGGAGAAGAAGAAGAAGAAGAAGAAGAAGAAGAACGGAACGCGGCGGCGGCGGCGACAGAAGACCGCCTGTAAAAGAGCTATAAGAAGGCGCGGTGGCCCGGCAGAAGAACCGAAGAGGGGGACAAGACCCCCGAAGTCGGAAGAAGAGGCCGGCGGCGAGGAAGAAAGCCGGACTCCTCCGCTAGCAAAAGAGCTACAAGAAGATAGCGGAGGAGTCCGGTGAGAAGACCCCCGAAGACGGAAGACCCCCGGAGCTGTGCAATAAAGTATTTTATCTCGTGTGTTGTGTTTTTTTTGTACTTTTATTTTACAGGTGAATGGGTAGGGGTACATTGTACCCCATACTCATTCACATAGGGTGGGGGGCCGGTATCCGGGGGCCCCCTTATTAAAGGGGGCTCCCGGATTCCGATAAGCCCCCCGCCCGCAGACCCCGACAACCAACGGCCAGGGTTGTCGGGAAAAGGCCCTTGTCCTCATCAACATGGGGACAAGGTGCTTTGGGGTGGGGGGGCCGCGCGGCCCCCCCCTTCCCCAAGGCACCCCCCATGTTGAGGGCACGCGGCCTGGTACGGCTCAGGAGGGGGGGCGCTCGCTCGCCTCCCTTTCCTGGCCGGCCGGGTAGCGTGCTCGGACAAGGGTCTGTTGTGGACTTGGGGGGACCCCCACGCCGATTTTTTTTGGCGTTGGGGTTCCCCTTTAAGTCCATACCAGGCGGCGGGGCCAGCGACGTCTCCTTCGCGGGCCCCGCCTACCTGGAGACGCGCTCGAAATGAGCGGACTTTCCTCCACGTGTGTGAGCGAGTCCGTTCATTTCGAAAGTACGGCGGATAGTACGGCAGACTTAGTACGCCGTATTAGTCCGCTCAAAAAGTGCCGTGTGTGGGCAAGTAGCCCGTTCGGAAATTCCGACGGACAGTCTGGCGGAAGTCCACCAGACTAAGTACGTCGGACAGACGGCTACGTGTGTATGCGGCTTAAGTCTTGTAGTTCCAGTAGTGACAAATATTACACCATTGAAACCCCTTGTTTTCCCCTTACTTATATACTCATCCATTTGAGGAAAGTCCCATGCATGTACCCAGTTTAATTTCCCTTAATTCATCTACCAGTGGAATGAGTTAAAATCTGTGCCATGTACCGGCTCCTTTATTTATTTTGTCCTCTTTCCTACTGCAGTCACATCCCATCACTTATGGGATTCCACCCCAATGTCGTGCTGTGCAGGCACACCAATAACGCTGCATTTTGTCATTGAAGTGTAAAAAATGGTCATTGGCATGGTATATAAGAAATGGAAACAAAGTGTAGTGCTAGTGATATTCAAAAAAACATCTCAGACGCGACGTAAACCACATCTAAAAAAGTGATGAAGCAATCAAAATAATATATAGGAATGGTGATATCACAACCTATATACGTATATATAACAAAATACGTTCAAAATGTGAATAATCTAATAATGGCAATATTACAACCTATATACATATATACGTTCAAAATTAATAATCGAATGAAATAAATATATAAAGTGAAATTCAACACCCAAAACACAACGAGAAAAAATCATATACAAATTATACAAAAATTGTGCAGTATGTATAATGAATATAGAAACAAAAAATGTACAAATGGTAAACGTATATGTGTAAATATCAGATAAAGTCTGCATCAATATATAAAAAAAGTTCACGTGCATCAGCCAGAGTGTTCAAATCTCTGCATGACTGGTGAGTATGTTCTAATAGGCATCCAGCATTCTGGTGGATATCTTCATACTATGATAATGAAAAAAATAGGGTACTCTTACCAATGGTGATGGACTCCAGACCAATGGCCATGAGTCAGACAGGCATACCCCGACAAGGGGTGAGCGGAGGTCAGATGCACTTCAATGAGATGCTGCTGATAAGGCACAGGATCCGACACGGCACCTTTCCAAGGATGGTAAGCTTAGACTCCAACGTACGACTTCTGCGTTCACAGCCCCAAATAGACTCCTATTAAGCCGATGTCAGAAACCATGAAACAGACTGAGACAGAAGTACAATCAAATCACACTTGTTTATTAACCACTTCAGGACCGCCGTATTGCCAATGTACGTCAACACAATGGCACAGGCAGGCACAATCACGTAGATGTACCTGAATGCCTTCTAGCGGGTGGGGGGTCCGATCGGACCCCCTCCCGCTAGATACGGCGGTCCCTTTCGGTGCCGGAGCGATCCGCGATGAGGGGATGGCTGTTGGTTTCTGGCCATCCCCTCTCGATCGCTCCTGGCCAGTGACGAACTTCCTCCCCTGTGAAAATGTAAACACAGGAGGAGGAAGTGATGTCACACTCCTCGTGGCGGTCTTTTTGAACCGGACAGCGAGGAGTGAAGACGTCCAAGTAAGTGCACCAACAGTCCACTGACACATAGGTACACACAGGCACACATTTCACCCCAGTCACCCCCCGATCACCCCCCCGATTGGCCCCCCGCCCCCCCCCCCCAGTCACAGTGTCACTAATGCAGTGTTCATTTATTTATTGATCACTACATTTAGTGTCAGTTGTGACTGTAAAAAGTGTCAGGGCAGCTAGTGTTAGGCCCCTTTAGGTCCAGGGTAGCCCCCTACCCCCCCCCTAATAAAGGTTTAACTCCTTGATTGCCCTCCCAGTTAACCCTTTCACCCTCTTTTACCAGTGTCACTAAGCGATCGTTTTTCTGATCGCTGCAATAGTGTCACTGGTCCCGCTAGGAAGCTAGTTTTTTTTTAGGTTCAACGCCAGGTTTTTATACCGTTAGGTACCCCGATATATAACCTAATAAAGGTTTTAACCCTTTGATTGCCCCTAGAGTTAACCCTTTCACCAGCGATCGCTGCATAAGTGTCACTGGTGACGCTGGTTAGCCAGTTAGTTATTTAGTTATTTAGGTTCCCCGTCAGGTTTTTATAAAGCTTCAGGTACCCCCATATAAATACCCAATAAAGGTTTTAACCCCTGATTGCCCTTAGTTAACCCTTTCACCAGTGATCACCGTATAAGTGTTACGGGTGACGCTGGTTAGGTAGTTTGCTTTTTATAGCATCAGGGCACCCGCCATTTATTACCTAATAAAGGTTTAACCCCCTGATCACCCGGCGGGTGATATAAATTTGGTTTTAGGGTCAGAAAGGGTCTGCGTCGCCCCAGGCAGTGCTAGGTTAGTGCCAGCACCGCTAACACCCACGCGCAAAGCATACACCTCCCTTAGTGGTATAGTATCCGAACAGATCAATATCTGATCTGATCAGATCTATACTAGCGTGCCCAGCAATTTAGGGTTCTAAAAAAACGCATTGTTAGCAGGATCAATCCAGATACCTGCTAGCACCTGCGTTTTGCCCCTCTGCCCAGCCCAGCCCAGCCCACCCAAGTGCAGTATCGATCGATCACTGTCACTTACAAAACACAACACACATAACTGCAGCGTTCGCAGAGTCAGGCCTGATCCCTGCGATCGCTAACAGTTTTTTTTTGTAGCGTTTTATACAGTCGCTGACAGGCTAGGTGCTTTTTTACCTGTGAGTCTCACTACTGTACCCCTAAATTTAGAGCCCAAAATGGCAAAGCGAAGGTACACTAGTGAAGAGGCCTACACGTTTCTGAGCATGACAGATAGTGAAGAGGAAGACACTGATCTGTCAGATTCAGGCTCAGAATACGAACCAGTAGAGGACAGTGCCTCCATGTCAGATAGCTCTGACGACGAAGAAGAGGTCCCTGCTATTGTCAGGCGTACCCGACCCCGATTTTCTGATGTTGTTGAGGTGCAGGAACCACAAGTCCCTCGTATGGAGTATAGAGCCAGTACTAGCGCCGCTCATCCTTTTGGTGAACTGGCAAGCACCAGCGGCCTAGTACACCCTGGACGTACATCCAGCACTGCAGTATCACGTGGTGACGTGGCGAGTCCCATAAGTGCAGTTCAAGCTGGCGAGGTGGCAAGCACAAGTAGTGTCCCGCTGCCACCAAGAAGAAGACAAAGACAGGCCCGTCGTACCCATAGTGCCCTTCCTGCAGAATTCGCCTATCCTAATTGGGTGCCCACCACTTCTGCAGAACCCGTACTTCCCCCATTCACTGCCCAACCCGGTATTCAGGTGGATACAGATGATTTTACGCCACTCGATTTTTATTCTCTGTATCTCACGGAAGATCTCTATAGATCTATTGTGGACCAAACCAATTTATATGCTGGTCAACGCATCGCCGCTAATCCCCAGTTGCCGTCTCTTGCCAGAGATTGGAAACCAGTTACGGTTTCCGAATTTAAGACGTTTTTGGGCCTTTCCCTCAACATGGGTACACATAAATTCATGCGGATGCAGGCTTATTGGTCCACGCATCCGGCTGACCACATGCCCATGTTCTCTAACTCCATGTCCAGGAAACGATACGAGCAGATCTTGCGGTTCTTGCACTTCAGTGTCAATGAACTTTGTCGTCCACGTGGAGACCCTGAATACGATCGGCTCTACAAAATTCGGCCCCTCATAAACCACTTCAACCAACGTTTTGCAGACTTGTTTACTCCCCAAAAAGTTGTCTGCGTTGATGAGTCCCTGGTTAAGTTTACTGGTCGCTTGTCATTCAAACAGTACATTCCCAACAAGCGTACCAGATACGGGGTCAAGCTCTATAAGTGCTGTGACAGGGCCACAGGCTATGCATGGAGCTTTATGGTTTATGAGGGTAAAGATAGTTACGTAGAGCCGGAGAACTGCCCTGATTACATAGGAAGCGCTGGCAAGATAGTGTGGAAATTGGTGTCACCCTTATTCGGAAAGGGGTACCACTTGTACGTGGACAACTATTACACCAGCGTGCCACTGTTTAGTCATTTATTTGATAATCAGATTGGAGCATGTGGCACCGTGCGACCTAATCGCCGGGGCTTTCCCCAGCGGCTTGTAGATTCCCGTCTTAGGCTGGGGGAGAGAGCCTGCTATCGGTGTAATAATTTGCTCGCTATGAAGTGGAGGCATAATAAGAATGTTTTCGTTCTTACCTCCCTTCATGCAGACACGACGGTCCAAATTTCTACGGCGACTGGTATTGTGGAGAAACCCCTCTGTGTCCACGAATATAACAAAAATATGGGAGGGGTGGACCTCAATGACCAGATGTTGGCGCCGTATCTAACTTCCCGTAAGACCAGACGCTGGTACAAAAAAGTGTCTGCTTACTTATTTCAATTGGCTTTGCTGAATGCTTTTGTGCTATACAAAACTTCAGGCGGAACATTAACCTTTCTTTTCTTCCAAAGAGAGGTTGTCACAGAGCTTCTGTATCCAGAGGGTCCTGTACCTCACCATTCCCAACCAAATGCAGTAAGCCGGCTGCATGAGAGGCATTATTCTTATGTCCTCCCGAGTACCCCTACCCAACGAGCCCCCCAAAAAAGATGTCGTGTCTGTAGCAAGCGCGGATATAGGCGTGACACCCGTTCTTATTGTCCACGCTGTCCTGGCAATCCTGGTCTTTGTCAGGGTGAGTGTTTTGAACGCTACCATGAACTAGTGAAGTATTAGCGTAGGGTACAGCATTTCACAGGCTAGGCACACTTACACAGGGTCTCCCAAGATGCCATCGCATTTTGAGAGACCCGAACCGTTACAGTTACAGTTTACAGTTCAAAAAAAAGTGTATAAAAAAAAAAAAAGTAAAATAAAAAAAACAAAAAAAATATAAAATATAAAAACCAAAAATAGTTGTCGTTTTATTGTTCTCTCTCTCTCTCTCTCTCTCTCTCTCTCTCTCTCTTCTCTCTAATTTTTTATACTTTACTGTTTACTGTGTTATTGTTAACCATTTTTCATGTTTTCAGGTACGCCATTCAGCTGCAGCGTGGATTTATTTATCTTGACAGCAACAGCGTTTGCTCCCACGATACATAAAGCCGCGACTCCAGTGCTGTAGGAGGTGATTTCACCACCACAGTTAAAAAAGAGCATATATGCCGAAGCATGGGGGCATAAGGGGTGGAGGAGCGATTTTGCTCCTAATGCCGCGTACATACGGTCAAAATTCCGACGGAGGGCTTGCCCGTGGAAAAGTTTGAACGTATGTACGCAGCATAACTTTTTTGCGGGAGGATGCCCCCATGCTTCGGCATATATATATTTTAGGCACAGGTTGTGTTAAAAAATGTTTTATTTTTTACAGTTTTTTTTGGCAATTGCTTTGCAGGTATGGTATGGTAAGGTTTTACTGGGATGTTACTTTGTTTTAACGTTAACCATAATTTGCTTAGCAGGTACGCCATTCAGCTGCAGCGCGGATTTATTTATCTTGACAGCAACAGCGTTTGCTCCCACGATACATAAAGCCGTGACTCCAGTGCTGTAGGCGGTGATTTCACCACCACAGTTAAAAAAGAGCATATATGCCGAAGCATGGGGGCATAAGGGGTGGAGGAGCGATTTTGCTCCTAATGCCGCGTACATACGGTCAAAATTCCGACAGGGGGCTTGCCCATGGAAAAGTTTGAACGTATGTACGCGGCATAACTTTTTTGCGGGAGGATGCCCCCATGCTTCGGCATATATAAATGGTGCATGTATGTCCATCATTAGAAGTGGGTGGATGAAGGGAGGTATCTAATGGTGGGCATACCCACCGATCAATCTCTTTTTTTTCGTTCAGACAACATGACTCTCAGTAAATAGCTTGGGGTGTCTACTTTCCAAAATGGGGTAATTTGGGGGGGTTTTGTGCTATTTTGGCATTTTATGGCCTTTGCACCCTTAGAAATCCTGAAGGTGGTGATTGGTTTTCGGGGTGCCGTACACGACTAGACTCCCAAAAAGTCCCACACATGTAGTATCCCCATACTTGGGAGAAGTAGCTGAATATATTTTGGGGTGCAATTCCACATATATCCATGGCATGTGTGAGCAATATATCATTTAGTGACAACTTTTTGTACATTTTTTTTTTTTTTTGTCATTATTCAATCCCTTGGGACAAAAAAAAAAAATATTCAATAGTGTCAAGATGGCCCTCGGCAAATAGCTTGGGGTGTCTACTTTCCAAAATGGGGTCATTTGGGGGGGTTTTGTGCCATCTTGGCATTTTATGGCCGTCAAAACTGTGATAGGTAGTGATAGGTAGTGAGGAGTAAAATAAAAAAATTATGCCCTTAGAAATCCTGAAGGCGGTGCTTGGATTTCGGGGTCCCGTACGCGGCTAGGCTCCCAAAAAGTCCCACACATGTGGTATCCCTGTACTCAGGAGAAGCAGCAGAATGTATTTTGGGGTGTCATTTCAAATATGCCCATAGCATGTGTGAGCAATATATCATTTAGTGACAACTTTGTGCAAAAAAAAAAAGTTTGTAATATTCCCGCAACTTGTGGCAAAATATAAAATATTCCATGGACTCAACATGCCTCTCAGTAAATAGCTTGGGGTGTCTACTTTCCAAAATGGGGTCATTTTGGGGGGTTTTGTGCTATTTTGGCTTTTTATGGCCTTCGAAACTGTGATAGGTAGTGAGGGGTGAAATCAAAAATTTGCACCCTTAGAAATCCTGAAGGTGGTGATTGGTTTTCGGGATGCCGTGCGCGACTAGACTCCCAAAAAGTCCCACACATGTGGTATCCCCGTACTCGGGAGAAGTAGCGGAATATATTTTGGGGTGCAATTCCACATATAACCATGGCATGTGTGAGCAATATATCATTTAGTGACAACTTTTTGTACATTTTTTTTTTTTTTGTCATTATTCAATCCCTTAGGACAAAAAAAATAAATATTCAATGGGCTCAACATACCCATCAGCAGTTTCCTTGGGGTGTCTACTTTCCAAAATGGGGTCATTTGGGGGGGTTTTGTGCCATCTTGGCATTTTATGGCCATCAAAACTGTGATAGGTAGTGATAGGTAGTGAGGAGTAAAATAAAAAAATTATGCCCTTAGAAATCCTGAAGGCGGTGCTTGGATTTCGGGGTCCCGTACGCGGCTAGGCTCCCAAAAAGTCCCACACATGTGGTATCCCTGTACTCAGGAGAAGCAGCAGAATGTATTTTGGGGTGTCATTTCACATATGCCCATAGCATGTGTGAGCAATATATCATTTAGTGACAACTTTGTGCAAAAAAAAAAAAAGTTTGTAATATTCCCGCAACTTGTGGCAAAATATAAAATATTCCATGGACTCAACATGCCTCTCAGTAAATAGCTTGGGGTGTCTACTTTCCAAAATGGGGTCATTTTGGGGGGTTTTGTTCTATTTTGGCTTTTTATGGCCTTCGAAACTGTGATAGGTAGTGAGGGGTGAAATCAAAAATTTGCACCCTTAGGCCGCGTACACACGGGCGGACTGTTCGCCCAACTTTGTCCGCTGAACAGTGTTTGGGCGGACAGTCCGCTCGTGTGTGGGCTTTCAGCGGACAGTTTCAGCAGACAGTTGGACGGACAAGGTTTTTCGGAATTTCCGAAAAACTGTCCGCTGAAACCTTGTTTCAGCGAACAGCCCGCTCGTGTGTAGGCTTGTTCGTCAAACAAAGTTGCGCGCATGCTCAGAAAGGATTTTCACGCTGAAAGCTATAATGCAGTGTATAGGACGTCGTATTTTGCGTCCCGTCGTACGTGCCGTTCACGTCATCGCGCACGGTTTCAGCAAACTGTTCGTTCGGCGTGTGTGGCCATGTCCGTCCATGCTAATTTTGAGCGGACTGTTTGCCGAAACTGTTGGACGGACAAAGTTGGGCGAACAGTCCGCGCGTGTGTACGCGGCCTTAGAAATCCTGAAGGTGGTGATTGGTTTTCGGGATGCCGTGCACGACTAGACTCCCAAAAAGTCCCACACATGTGGTATCCCCGTACTCGGGAGAAGTAGCGGAATATATTTTGGGGTGCAATTCTACATATACCCATGGCATGTGTGAGCAATATATCATTTAGTGACAACTTTTTGTACATTTTTTTTTTTTTTTTTTTTAGTCATTATTCAATCCCTTAGGACAAAAAAAATAAATATTCAATGGGCTCAACATACCCATCAGCAGTTTCCTTGGGGTGTCTACTTTCCAAAATGGGGTCATTTGGGGGGGTTTGTACTGCCCTGCCATTTTAGCACCTCAAGAAATGAGATATGCAGTCATAAATTAAAAGCTGTGTAAATTCCAGAAAATGTACTCTAGTTTGTAGACGCTATAACTTTTGCGCAAACCAAAAAATATACGCTTATTGACATTTTTTTTACTAAAGACATGTGGCTGAATAAATTTTGCCCTCAATGTATGACTAAAATTTAGTTTATTCGATTTTTCTTATAACAAAAAGAAGAAAATATCTTTTTTTTTCAAAATTTTCGCTCTTTTTCCATTTATATCGCAAAAAATAAAAATCGCAGAGACAATCAAATACCATCAAAAGAAAGCTCTATTTGTGGGAAGAAAAGGACGCAAATTTCGTTTGGGTGCAATATTGCATGACCGCGCAATTACCAGTTAAAGCAGCGCAGTGCGAAATTGGAAAAAGACCTCTGGTCCTTAAGGTGTTTATTGGTCCGGGGCTGAAGTGGTTAATAAAAATAAAAAGGTAAATAAGAAAAAGCGTAGTCAAGCATAGCCAGAGTCCTGTAGCCAGATCGGGTAGTCAGCCAGTCCAAAGTTCATTAACCAGATCGTCTAATCAGCCAGGCCAGAAGTCAGGGATCCAAGGAGAGCAACCGCAAGCAGGATAAGAAGCCAGGTGGGATGTCAGCAAGCCCGTCTTGAAACAAACAGCAGGAGATGGTTCCCTGTGATGTGACCAACGCAAAGGCAAATGAAAAAGTGAACAGGAAGGCTTTAAATAGGCAGGTCAGACGAGCATCATCGGGAACAGCTGGTAACTGTGGAAAGAGAAGAGAGCTGGCAATTAGCCAACAGCTGAGCGGCCAGCCCAGAGGAGGAAGGGCTAAGCCAGCCCTGACAGCCAATCAGCTGAGATGAAGATCAGCTGTTGGCTTGCCATGCCGGGGGAAATCCTACAATCTTTCACTAGGTTGCTCTCCACATGTATGGACACATACAGGTATATGCTTGCAGTTTAATTTGTAGGTATGTGGGTGTCTGACTATTTGTTGATAGATCAACACAGCACCTTGGATTTTCATTGAATGTATACTTTCTTTTTCAGCTGTTTTAAGTCGGCTGAATATATTTTTACCACTGCAGCTGCTTTGTCCATTGGGGACATTTACAGACTACATTGATTGATCAGTGGGATATTTTGAGACATATATCTAATTGAGGTATATATTAAAAGATTTATAATTATTTAACTATTTTTTTCTTGGCCATATGGATGTACTTGTGTGTGACAGGTATGTATGTGAGTTGTTTTGAGTGCATGTAGGAGTGAGTATAGGTATAGGTAGGGTTTTTTGTGGACATGTTCATGTGTGTGTTTTTGGTGCGTTTTATGTGTTGATATAGGTGGATATGGATTTGTTTGGTCATGTAAGGGTAGATCTGTTTGTGAGAGGAGATGGAGGTAGGGATATGGGAGTACATGTGTATGTATATATATGGATGGATAAGATTTTGTTTTTGTTTTTTTGTTTTTTTTGTTTTTTTTTAGAACATCCATTTGGCCTTTTCTGGCAGGTTGGGGTGGACCATTTGTGGGACCCCTGTTGGGGTTCATTGGCGTTCAGGGCCATAGGAATACCAGCTTGTCTGGGTCTCAAATCATGACATGTTACGTGGAATATCAGACAGATTCAAATTTATCGGTAATGTAAAAAAACTTGTATATGTCTCTCCATGCTTCTGACTATGATATATTCTGTTAAATGTAAGTAGTAAGTGAATTAATACATTACTATTTATATGTGTTTTTTTATTAGTGTGCTCTGTATAAGGTCTAGAAAAACCCCTGAAGAAGGGCAGAATCTGCCTGAAACGATCGTCGAGTTGGACGTGTGTTTGAACCATTTTATGTATCATATTGTGCTGTTTGTGATGATGCATTTTTCTAAATGCTTTATATGCATATTTAAAGATAATTTTTGTATTTAATAAAATATTGTAATAATATCCGTTACTTGTGTTTTCAGTCACTTATAAAGTCCCATTTTATTGGGGGTTTTTCTCCTTCTTTCTGTACAATCTATTTGGGATGTGGTGATTGAGAACAATATTTTCGGCAATTATTGGGATTCTTTTTTCCCAAATAGACTCCTTAGTGGCTCCAATATTCCTCCCAATGGATAGGTAGGTTGTGAATAGATAGGATTCCTCGTTTGGACCAATGAGTCAGGGAAAGATCAGGGGATAGATGGTGCAGAGTTTCTATTGGGATTGGTATCTTTGGGTTTTTGGGATATTCAGTGCTGTCATGGATCAAGGTTTGCCATGCTTTGACCAAAGCTATCATGGTAGGGGGTAATGCCGAGGATACTTTAGTGCAGAGGGGGGTGCTCAGTAACCACCATTTGAGATTTGGGAGTATCAATGATACATTTTCAATCTCGCTCCACAGTTTGGTAGGGCGGTGTCGGAATCATTCGGCCAATTGGTCCAGCAGGGAGGCTGCGTAGTAATCCTTAAAGTCAATAGTCCCTGATCTGCCCGCTAACTTATGTTTCCTAAGTTTGAAGTGAGCGCATCTGGGTTTAGATCCTTTCCATATACATTTATTGAATAAAGTTTGGAGAGACTTAAAGAAATATTTGGGTATGGAGATGGGGACAGTTCGTAATAGATATAGGATTTGTGGTAGATGAAGCATTTTAAATGCTGCAAGTCTGCCAGACCATGATAATTCATGCTTGAGTATAGATTGAACCTCTGTTTGTAGTTTAGTTAATAAAGGTATATAGTTAGATGAGAAGAGTTGTTTGGTTGATCTGGTGAGGTGGATCCCGAGGTAGGGGATGTATTTGTCTGGCCAGTTGAACGGGTGTTGGGCCTGTAGGAGGTTTTTAGATGTGGCATCTAGATTAAGCTCTAAAATGTGCAATTTAGTCGTGTTTAGTTTATAATAGGAGATTTTACCAAACCTATCTAGCAATTTGCGTGTTTCTGTCAGTGAGGTGGGTTGGATAGTATTAGAATTACATTGTCCGCAAAAAGTCAAATTTTATGAGAAATTTTGCCTATTGTCTGACCTGTGATCAAGGGATTTGAACGTATATGTTCTGCCAGGGGTTCCATCAATAAGTTGAATGTTAACAATGAGAGGGGGCATCCTTGGCGTGTGCCGTTCGTTATAAGAAATGGTTGGGATAGCATATCTGCGGAAAAAAAACTTGCGCTGACGGATTGGTGTAGAGTGCCATTATATCTCTATAGATGTGGTCCCTGAAACCAAATTTGAGGAGCACCTTTTGTAGGTACAACCAATGCACCCTATCGAATGCCTTCTCTGTTTCTAAAGAGAGTAGCAGAGAAGGCGTTCCGCTGGTTTCGACATGGTGTATTAGGTTTATCATATGTCTCGTAGCGTCTGGCGCTTGTCACCCTTTAGTGAATCTGGTCTGGTCTTGGTGGATGATATCTGGCATTATTCCTAGCAGGTGTCTAGCAATGGTTTTGGCATAGATCTTTACATCTAGATTTAAAAGAGATATGGGATGGAAGTTTTGAGGGGAGGTTGGTTCTCTCCCTGGTTTTGGGATTGTAACAATGATAGCATTCAATGTTTCTTTGGTGAACATGCCATCCGGTCCTGGGGCTTTCCCTTTCGGTAGTTAGCGTATTGTTGCAAGATTTTCTTGTTCATTAAAGGGTTCATTCAGCGAGGTTAGTTGTGATTCAGTCAATTTGAGGAGCGAGATTTGTTGTAAGAATGCGTCAATGTCTTCATGTGAGGGGTGGAACGTGGTCGGGTCTTGTTTAATGTTATAGAGGTCACTATAATAGTCACTAAATGCATTGGCTATGTCCTGAGGATTAGTCAGTTTCTGTTTTGAGTGGGGATGGAATAGGTGGGTTATTTTAGTCTTGGCCCTTCGTCCTTTCAGGCGTTGTGCCACTTTTTTCCCTGATTTGTTAGAGGTAGAGTAGGAGGTGGCCTTAATTTTCCGTTGTATGTGCTCAAAAGTATTGAGGAGGAGTGTCCTCCTGTTGTAGTGACAGCAATTGAGCCAATTGAGTTGGGTTTGGGTTGGCTTTATGGAGTTTTTCAGTGTTAGCATTTGTAAGGTCAGGTAATCAATACGCTGCGTCCTCTTTTTTTTACAAAGGGAACTAAGTTTCATTATTACAGCTTTGTGCGTGTTCCACACCACGGCGGGGTCAGCCACCGAACCATTATTAAGTTCAAAGTATTCTGTCAAATGATCTTTGAGTTGTTGGAAGAGAGAAAGGTATTCCGCTGGTGTTCCATGTCATTGATAGAGATTGAGATTGGCGCATGGTCTGATCACGCTATTATGTGAATTACAGATGCGCTGATTGTTTTTAATAACCATTTGTCTGCAAGAAACATATATATCTATTTTCGAATAAGATTTATGGCGTGGAGAGTAGTATGTGTAGTCTCTTTCTGATCCATGATGACATCACCAGATATCGAATAAATCTTGTGATAAGAGGAATTGTTGCAGGGGAGATTCTCTCCTCTTTGCTGCTGAAGTAGTATCCATATGTATGTCTACTACCGTGTTGAAGTTGCCACAGATTAGAAGGTGTCCTTGTTTTATTGCTTGAGCTTTGCGGATAATTTTCCGGATTAATTTCATCTGTTGGGTATTGGGGGCATATATATTTAGCAGTGTGTATTTGGTTTTGTTGATGGGGCAAAGTAAAATTAAATATCTAGCTTGAGGGTTAGAAATTTCTTGAGTCAAGTTGAAGTCTATGTTGTTTTTAATAGATTTAAGGACTTCCCTTTTTTTTGATGTGTACGTAGCATGATAGACATGGGAATATTTGTTGTTAGATCAAAGGTTAGTTGACTTGGGCATTAAGTGCGTCTCTTGGACACAAATGATATCGCTGTTAAGTCTTTCGGCTGCGTACCATAGGGAATGTCTTTTTGCCGGGTGATTTAGCCCCTTGGCGTTCAGAGAAAGAATGTTGATTGGCATTGTTGGTTCCTGGTGGTGTGTACGGTGGAGAATAAAATAATGAAAAATGGAAAACACTGACAGTTAGTCTTAAGCAGGCTGGTGGTGAAGAGAATTGTTTAAGTCAAGATTATACTTCCGCTAAGCGGGAGTTCTGCCGTATTTGGTGCAGGACTGGAGCTGTGGAGAAAGGTAACAAGTCAGAACAACTGTTTCAACAGGTATAGTGTTGAAGATTTCCCTGTTCGGTGCAAAATGAGCAACACAAGAATGGATGCAGCATAAAGGCTAAAGAAAGCTTAAAACAGCTAAGCCGCTATGGGGGTAAACAGTTAGTAACTTATAGAGATCAAGTAAGTAATTAAGCAGTGAACAGTGAGGGATATTATCCATAGGTGTAGATTAGCCATGTTATGTCAAGTAGTATGCTGTGGTTGGGGTCCCGTGGAGCCGCGGTTTCAACGAGATTGCGGTGTTCTGCGCTGTGGTAGCGGGGGGGCTGATGTTGTGGGGGGCTCCAAAATGATTCCCTATTCATGCATAAGAATCAGCCCTTTCTGTAGGTTGCCATCAACATGAGTAGTGCCATTCTTGGTGATGAGGAGAGTCGCCGGATAGCTCCACTTGTATAGTATCTTGTGATTGTGGAGGCCCTTCGTGATGGGGTTCAAGTTCTGTCTCAGTTGTAGTGTGTATTTGGAGAGGTCAGGGAAGAGTTGGACCCCTTCGTATGGTCGGGGCAGTGGAGATTTGGCTCTTGCTTCAGACATCAATTTCTCTTTTAAATGGAAAAAGTGTACACGCATGAGTACATCTCTAGGCACTGATGCTGCTAGATGGGAGGGTTTCACTATCCTGTGGATCCTATCTATTATAATGTCTCTTGGTGAGGCGTCGGGTACGATGGTATGTATGAGGTCCTTGGCATATTTGTTTAGGTCTGTCGGTGCTATAGTCTCAGGGACCCCTCTCAGTTTGACATTATTGTGTCTAGAGCGGTCTTCTAAATCGGCTAGCTTGGCACAAATCCAATCCTGTTCGTCTTTTACCTCCTCGTACGTATCAATCACATCATTCACAGTGGCTGTGCATTCTGTCATGCCCTTTTCTATGGTAGTGACTCTTTGTCCCATAACATGCACAATCCGTGTTAATTTTGTGGAATAGGAAGGAAAGGTCTGTCATCAATGATGATTGTAGGGATATGAGCATTTCTTTTAGTATTGTATCCATGATGGGCTGCCCAGAGGGGGGAAGGAGGCCATGAAGCTGTGCAGGCCCTGGTTGGATTGGAGTGGGTAAAAGGCCTGGGACTCGATTGAGGCCTGTGGTGGGCATGTGTGCGTTGCATCCATCCGCATCTGGGCCTTAGGTGGGCTGCTAGGGATCCAGCTCTGCATCTTGTAAGGGGGACAAGGGTAGCTCTGATGAGCCCAGTTCTCCCTGCTGATCATCGGGAAGGTCAGTGTATGCCACTTGTGGTGCGGTTAGGCCGCCGCCATTTTCACTAACCTATGCCTCCGGGGGGAACATGAAGGTTGTGAGCTTTTTCGGAGGTATAATTCCCCATCTGCATACGTGACATGGTCGGTCGGGATGTAGAGCGGATTTGTTCTGTCCAGCGGGCTGGAACATTCCGTTATTCTCCCTTACTGCGGAGCTGTGTATTTAGACGTCCATCTCCGGCGCCAGCTAGCTGCGCCCCCCAAGACGCTGCAATTTCAGCTATTTCTATAGAGCTATTTGTGCCACGGTGACATGTCAGACATCCATGATTTGTTTGACAATATATTTGTTATCTTTGAAGGAATTAAAGCATTTGTTAACCCCCCAAAATATATTGGACCCTGCTCCTTTAAAGCATGTTATGGATACAATGGATCCCATTGAGCAATTCACCACAGCAGGCCACCCCATTGTGGACACTACCCTTAAAGAGATGCTTGTCTCTCTGAGAAGTACACTGCACAGAGATATGCTCTCCTTCATTCATAAGATACAAGCAGAGGTTAGTGACCTGGGAGACCTGAGTCGACCATTTTGAGACAAAGATGGGGGAGTATGCTGAATCTCATAATGAGTTGGTGGATGCCCATGGTGACACTGAGGATTCAGTGCACCAGCTACAACAAAAAATCACTGATTTCGAAGACAGATCACGGAGGAATAACCTCAAGCTGAGAGGTATTGCAGAAACTGTCACCTCTGGTGATCTAAAGTGATGTGTTCAACAAAAGATCACCACATTACTACCTGACACAACCCCTCAGGAAGCCATCATACATAGAGCACATAGGTTGCCTAAACCTCCCCATCTAACAGAATACATCCCAAGAGATGTCATTGTGTGGATTAATTTTTTCCACATAAAGGAGAAGATGCTGCATTTCCGACGCTAAACCACGCCACTACCTGATCCTTATGCAGGCATAAAGCTTTTTGCTGGCCTATCACAATATACAGTACCTTACAAACCCGCAAGCAGTTGGGTTCGATTTTACCAAAAATCTGCAAAATCACCAGATCTACAAATGGGTATTCCCCACCAAGCTGTTGTTTACCAAAGGCAACCGACAACATAACACCACGTCACTTCAAGAGGGGCTTCGCCTGCTACGGTCCTGGAATCTACTTCCAGCTACAGAGGAGCACCCGAATCAGTGAACCAGTACCCCACCAAGAGAAGAAAGAAACCCTTCTGACTGTTGAAGATGCTTATATTGGTTGGTCTACAAAAGTGGATCTCCTGGAAGTATTTTGAGCTTCAAAAATGTGAATTCAAATTCTGCTGGAAAATGTTACAGTCACTGGTAGTTTGATCTCCCTGGACTCTTTTAGGTGTTCTCCCTAGTCCAGGAGGAAGCATAAGCTACTGTTATCCTTATATGAAGAGGAACTTTCCTGACATTAGCTTATTCATATGCACCCTATGATTTTTAGTTACCGATGTTTGGTTGTTTTGTGTCTATTTTTTGTATTCTTTTTATACCTCTTTTTCAGTGCAGATTGTTCTACATATCTGGGTCAACTGCATCTACTTTCACCTGAAAAAGGATGAAATGCAAGGAGTGACTATATTACTGCCTAAACAGTTTAGACCACCTATGGATCATTACCTGATGGACTCTAAAGTTATAGATAAGTATACGTGGGGCATCTTAGATGCCTCCTATTATCGGATGTACATAATTCAAAATGATGGTTAAGATTGTTTCCCTTAATGCTCACAGACTTAACAGTCCACATAAGCGAGGAGCAATGTGGCATGAAGCTAACAAGCTTCACACTAAGGTGCTGTGCATTCAGGAGACTAATTTCTGCTCACAAAAGGCTCCTAAATGCACCCACAACTACTATCCACATGTGTGTAATGCTAATGACCCGGTAAAAGAAAATGGGGCTCTAACCACCATTGGTTGCATTCTCTGTAAGTGAAACCATTTCAGACCCCAATTATGATAATATGACTATTATCATAATAGTCTGCGAAATTAACACCAAATACACCATAATAAATTTATACGCCCCCAACTCTGGACAAACTAGATTTCTGCATAGGCTGCTTAAAAAAAAATTGAGAAAGTATGCACTGGCCCTTTGCTTATAGCAGGGGACTTCAAAATGGTACTACAACCTGAGTTGGATTCCTCTGTGGGTGCTGCAAGAGGCAGTCCTACTCTTCAATCTTTTCTAAAAGAAGCTAATCTATATGACCCTCGGAGATGCCTGCACTCCACAGAAAAAGATTACACACATTACTCTATACCCCATAACTCATATTCGAGAATAGATTTTATACTCACTGACTCTACTCTGATCCACAAAGCCATCTCCTCGAACATAATGTCCATCACATGGTTTGACCATGCACCCATTTCTTTAACTTTAACGGAAGACCACCAGTGCGCCCCAAACTCACCTATGGCACAGCAATGCTTGCATTGTAACAAACTGTAATTACAGAGAACGGCTACTAAACCAACTTAAAGAGTTCTTTATTAACAACTGCACTCTGGATAGTAAAAATAACTACATAAGCATGGACGCAGCATAAGGGGTTGCAGGGGTCACAATCGCAACCCCATCCCTAGCTCCAGGGGGCCCCTGCAGCCTCCCTGTCATATTATCGTATCCTCCACAAAATCCAGCTCCGATCTGTCCTAGGGCCCCACAGCCACGCTCCAGTACTGGGCTTCTACTTTGCCTTCCACAGTCCACACCCCTCTGTTCCCATTGGCTGGGGAGAAGCAGTAAGCCATTTCCTGAATGGAGAGGAGCACGAGGTGAGAACAGCCCAGTGTCTGCGCTGTATGCTGGCATCATGGAATGATAACCAAGCTCAGCGAAGCAAGAGGAGGATAGTGCCATCCTGCAGCTACAATGGAACCAATGTTTCTGGTGAGGTATGGCACTGCTCGGTGTCTCCTAGTCACCAGCTGCGATTCTCTGTACCCCCCCCACTCGGGGATGTCTACTTACGCCACTTCCCTGACAACTGGGGAAAAGACACACATCTCTGGGAAGTGACCTTCCCCCAACACCTACCAACACTGACAGAGAAACCTTCAGAAATTCCTAAAACAAATTCCTTAGCACCTCCTCGAGGAGGTCCCTGAAGAGCTGCAGATTTTGTGTTACATGGCTTTGCCCTCCCAGATCTAAGTAGCCCCCCCAAAGCCCCCTAACCACCCCCTCCACCCTGCATGCTATGCCTGGCTGCTGAGCTCCTTTCCCATTACAGCACTCTATACTGTTCCTCGTCCACAGAGCTGAAATCACATTCCTTTACAACACAGCCAGTTAGCCATGATCTGCACAGGGTGTATCTGCCTACTGCAAATACACTGCTGTTCCGACTAGAGAATTGCACAGGTCAGAAGGGCAACATAAAAGCCAAATACACCCTTTGAAGACTGACAAATTGTATAAAGGAATGCGATGCTGGGATGGGAAAAGAGTTCTGCCAAGTGACCTGCCAGGGGTCCCTGTCCTCTTATTGTCCAGTGGTGATCCCTGTCCTCTTTTTCTCCAGTGGGCATCCCTGTCCTCTGATTCTCCAGTGGTGATCCCTGTCCTCTAATTCTCCAGCAGTAATCCCTGTCCTCTGATGTAAAGAGGAACTCTGGGAACACAAAACTCTTAAGCCACTTTGAGTATCTTGGCGTATGGTGGATGTATCTGCACACACGTTGGAAGTAGTGGGGGGGCCCAGGTCAACTTTTGAATCGGGGCCCACAAGCATCAAGCTACATCTCTGGGCATAAAGTATATGTTAGGGGCTTGCTGATACAATTAGCTGCAAGTAACATAAGACGTAAACATCGAGCTATCACAAAACTACTTTCACAGATACAATCCCTTTAAACACAACATAAAACGACCTTAAATAGCTCCTTTCTTAGCAACTTAACACAGTGCAGGCATGAATTACGGTTACTCATGCTTCATACGCATGAAAAATATTGACATAGATTAAAAGCCTCTTACTATTCTCAAGGGAACAAAGCAGGGAAATATTGGAAAATCAATTAAAATCTAAACAAATAAAATTATCTATTTCCCATGTGATTAACCCTAAAGAAAGAAAATATTTCACCCCAAATATTTTGCCAATCCCTTTAGCGACTATTATCAGGCATTATATAATCTAGCAGAAGATCATACCACTCCACAATCAACAATCCCCTCCATTAAGGATTACTTGCATTCTATGGGACTACCCACCATAGATAAAGACACCTTTCAACAACTGAATGCCCCTATAACTGCCAAAAAAATAAATAAGGTTATAAAATCCCTCACCTACAATAAGTCCCTGGGAGTAGATTTTCATCTGAATACTACAAGACATGCCAAGACATATTAGCTCCAGATTTAGAAGCCCTTGTCCACGTGGCCATGGAAATTCCCTGAAGAAATGTTAAGGGCCATTAAAGTAACCCTTCCAAGACTGGGGAAGGAACAAATCCATTCCCAAAATTTCCATCCCATATCCCCCATAAATATCGATCTAAAGATCTATGCAAAAAGTTTAGCAAATAGGCTCTCAGAAATAACTCCCCTTCTCATTAATCAAGACCAAGTTGGATTTGTCAAGGGACGCCAGCACCAACAGATGGAACCAGAAGAATGCTAAATTTATTTACACTCATGGAAACCCAGCAAAAATCGGCAGCCTTTTTCACTTTAGATGCTGAAAAGGCATTTGACCGGGTCCATTGGGGATATTTCAAAGAGACCCTTAAAGTGTTTGGGTTACAAGGTAGCATATCGTTGCCCATCTCAGCACTCTACACATGACCCTCAGCCCAAATATATACATCCAATGCACTTTCAGACCCCTTTAGGATTTCAAATGGAACCAGGCAAGGGTGTCATTTATCCCCCCTCATCTTCCGTTGTTGATGGAACACTTTTCAGAATCTATTAGGAAAAACCATGGTATCCACGGCATAGAAGTAGCAAAATACTCCCACAAAATTTTTGCCGATGATGTCCTACTTACTCTCACTAAAATATCCACTTCCTTAAAATAGGTTTTAAAAGGAAATCAATAAATATGGCCAAGTATCTTACTATAAAGTAAATATAGCTAAATCTGCCATCCTCCCAATTAATATGAGCAATAATATGCTAAAACGCTTCAGAATTTTTTTTCAAGACTCTTGGGACTCCAAATCTATATCATGTTTGGGTATTAAACTCACATCCCCAATGTCTAAATTATATGATCTCAACTTCCTTCCTCTGATCCACACTATCAAACAAGACCTCAAGTATTGGAAATTTAAAATTTCATGAATGGGTCGAATAGCGGCATTTAAAATATTGTCCTTACCTAAGATTTTGCACCATTTTTGCACCCTTCCTATTCAACTTCCCCAAGCATTTTTTAATGAGCTACTTCAAACACTAAATCCCTTCATCTGGCAAGGTAAAAAAATCCAGGATTTCAAAAAACAAACTTACTAAGTAGGGATGAGCAGAACACACCCCTCGGTTGGGTTCGCACCAGAATCTGTGAACGGACCGAAAATTTGTGCGAACTTGAAATTCCCGTTAAAGTCAATGGGACTCGAACGTTCAAAATCAAAAGTGCTAATTTTAAAGGCTAATATGCAAGTTATTGTGCTATAAAGGGTTTGGGGACCCGGGTCCTGCCCCAGGGGACATGTATCAATGCAAAAAAAAGTTTTAAAAACAGACGTTTTTTCGGGAGCACTGATTTTACAGTGAAAAAAAAGTGAAATAGTCCTTTAAATATCATGCCTGGGGGGTGTCTATAGTATGCCTGTGAAGTGCCACGTGTTTCCTGTGTTTACAACAGTCCCTGCACAAAATGACATTTCTAACGGAAAAAAAGTAATTTAAAACTGCTTGCGGTTTTAATGTAATGTCTGGTCCCGGCAATATGGATGAAAATCATTACGAAAAATGGCATGGATACCCCCTTGCCCATTACCAGCCCCTTTGGGTCTTGTATGGATATTAAGGGGAACCCCATACTCAAATTAAAAAAAGGAAAGACGTGGGGCCCCCAGGCCCTATATACTCAGAACAGCAGTATACAGGCTGTGCAAACAAGACAGGGACTGTGTAGGTTTGTTGTTAAGTATAATCTGTTTGTAATTTTGAACTAGTACATTTTTAAAGTGTAGCTCCAGTCTAAAAATCTATTTTTGAGCTTTTTGGAAAATATTCGAGTCGAGATTTCTGAAGTGTAATTTTCGTTTTGGAGGAGGAAGTTGTTCGCTCTCCAGAGGTGTGTAGTGGAGGTAGAGTGAGCTTCGTCTATTGAAGTAGAAATTGGGGCATGGTCCGACCACATCGTGGTGTGGATCGCCGAGTCAAAAATTTTCTGTAGGGTCCATTTGTCAGTCAAGAACAAGTCTATTCTTGAGTATGAGTGATGTCTAGCAGAGAAGAATGTAAGGTCTCGTTCGGAGCCATGGTGACAGCGCCAGACACCATAAAGATCTTGAGAGGAGATAAAGTTCCGTAGGGGTGACCCGTGTTTATTAGCAACCGATGAGAAGTCCAAGATTGGGTTCCGGAGTCAAGTTGGAGTCCCCACACAGTATGAAGTGACTCTTCTGGATGGGCTTGGCGGTATGAAGTACCTTGTGGAGGAATTTCATCTGGTGGGAGTTTGGGGCGTAGATATTGATGAGCGTGTAGGGCATTCGATTGATAGTGCAGGTAAGAATTAAGTATCGGCCTTCTGGGTCCGAGGTGGCAGACAGAAGTTGGAAGTCAATCGTGTGTTTAACTGCGATCATGATGCCTCTAGATTTGGTGGCGTGGGTTGCATGGAAGATATGAGGGTATAGGCGATTGTTACAAAGCAGGGTGTGCGATGGCAACAGTTGAGTTTCCTGTACACAGAGGATGTCACTGTGGAGAGCTGAGGCAGTCCTCCACAGTGAGTGGCATTTAGCCGGGTGGTTCAGCCCATTGGAGTTGAGCGAGATAATGGTGAGAGGCATCGCGGGCATGCAGTGTTAAGTAGGGTCTATATGAACAGTCCCGTTTATATGGTCAATTCGGGGTGCGTGTTCGGCTGGGATCCAGACGACGGTGCTTGGCAGTCCAAGGATTTGGTGGTGCGAGTGGGCACTAAGCTGCAGATAGAGCAATACGTTATGCATGGCAATATACACAAAACAGAGAGTGTCTATGGTAATGATAACAAAACTCTCAAGTAACAGGAGTCGTACGATGACCCCCTCGGTGCCGCAGGTTTGAAAGACTTGGGTAGTCTTGTGGTAGGTTCGAAGAGAAAAAAGAGGAACAAATGGAGGGGTGCAAAATAGCACTAAAACAAAACCTTCAGGCAGGGGTCAAACAGTTCGTAATCCCAGGAGATGAAAACTGGAACGTCAGAAAGTCAAAGCTCAAGGGGAGCTGAATATGTGGATGTTGGCCTGTTGTAGTTTACAGAGCGGCATTTAGGAGCTGTTGAAATCGAGGGTTCTATTGGGCACAGGTGGACCCCTTTGATGTTTGGTGGGGTTAGGGGGTTCAATCAGGATACCCCAAGTGTGGAGGAGATTCAGGCCCTTGTCAAGCTCACTGACTATATGAGTGTTGCCATTTTTGGCAATGAGGAGTGTGGCCGGTTAGCACCATTTATAGGGGATTTTGTGGTTCTGAAGCAACTTGGTTATTGGATTTAGGAGCCTTCTCAATTGTAGGGTATACTTGGACAGATCTGGCAATAATTGAATCCCTGTATACGGGGCTGTGGGGAAGGTGGCCATGGAGGAATGTAAGGCCCGATTGAAGAAGAAGGGGATAGAAGCCTGGGCCTCGATTTGCGGGGTGAGAGGCCGCTGCGGAGGTGTGTCTAGTCTCATTTTGGCTTTGGCCAGGCTGTCCATTAGTGGATCGGTCTCCTGGGGTAGGGGTGGTGTGGAGGGGGTACCTGTGTTCGTACGATGTTCTGAAGGAGCGTCCGGGAGATTCGTGTATGCTGCGCACTGCAGGGCCTGGCAGGCTCCATCTTGGAGCGGCCTGGCCCGCTCCGCCGGCTTGTACGCAAACTCAGTGAGTTTCTGGGGTTTGCGATCGGTGTTTTTCTTCCTGGAGGAGCTCATTGTGATCTCCGGGGGTTCCCGAGTAAAGGTAGCTGCGGATGGTTCTGCAATGTCTACCTGCGTCGCTAGTTGCTGGCTCCTGGCTGACGAGCTGTGGAGTCAAGTCTATCTTCATCTCCAGCTGGTCACGCCCCCAATAACTTACATTTTAACCACTTAAGCCCCAGACCAATTTACAGCCAAAAGACCAGGCCCCTTTTGCAATTCGGCACTGCGTCGATTTAACTGACAATTGCGTGGTAGTGCGACTTGGCTCCCAAACAAAATTGGCGTCCTTTTTTCCCCACAAATAGAGCTTTCTTTTGGTGGTATTTGATCACCTCTGTGGTTTTTATTTTTTGTGCTATAAACAAAAATAAAGCGACAATTTTGAAAAAAATTCAATATTTTTTACTTTTTGCTATAATAAATATCCCCCAAAAATATATAAAAAAACATATTTTTTCCTCAGTTTAGGCCGATACCTATTCTTTTACATATTTTTGGTAAAAAAAATCGCAATTAGCGATTATTGATTGGTTTACGCAAAAGTTATAGCGTTTACAAAATAGGGGATAGTTTTATAGCATTTTTATTAATATTTTTTTTTTTTACTAGTAATGGCGGCGAACAGTAATTTTTATTGTGACTGCGACATTATGGTGGACACATCGGACATTTTTGGCACATTTTTGGGACCACTGTCATTTATACAGCAATCAGTGCTATTTAAATGCACTGATTCCTGTGTAAATGACACTGGCAGTGAAGGAGTTAACCACAAGGGGGCAGTGTAGGGGTTATGTTTGACGTTATGTGTTTTTTTATTGTAGGGGGGTGGCCTGGCATGTGATGTCACTGATCATCTTTCCCTATAAAAGGGAACAGGCGATCGGTGACAGCCACACTAGGAAGCACGGGGAGAGGTTTGTTTACACATACCTCTCCTCGTTCTTCAGCTCTGTGACCCGCAGGACACCAGCGGTGATCGGGTCCGCTGGCCCACACGGCCATGGTCACAGAGCCCGACCCACGGCTGGGCACTTAAAGGGCCACGTACTAGTGATTGTGCCCAGCCGTGCTATTCTGCCGATGTATATTGGCGTGAGGCGGTTCTTAAGTGGTTAACCATTAAAATTAGCACTTTTTATTTTTCACGTTTCGTGTCCCAAAGACTTTAATGGTGTTCGCGTGTTTGAACAAATTTTTTGCCTGTTCACATTTTCTGCTGCGAACCGAGGGGGGGGGGGGGGGTTTGGCTCATCCCTATTCATGATATTTTCTTATTTCAAGCAAGTGAATTGTAGACTTTGATACATTTCAACCTGGAGGCTTAATGTTGTGTCATTGTCTTGTTTCTGTTTCGTTAATTCTTTCTGTTGAAATTTGTGAATATTTCGTGGCTGATGTACAATTTATTTATGCTTTCAGCAAGTACCAATTACATATACCTGTAACCTATGCAAATGATTGCTAATAAGTTGTAATGACACTTTTTTAAATAAAAACATTGAAATAAAGCATGTTATACAGCAAAGTGCTTGTGCTGTGTCATTTGGCCCCCTGTATCACCTGAAATACCTAGCTAATCCTGCCAGATTCTGACCTTCCCCTGTAAACTGACCATGGTTTATTATGGCTGCTGAGCCTGACACCATGGTCAGTTTATGCACCTCCATCACCCGCAGCTCTCCTGTACTCCTATGTGCTCCTGTGTCCTCCTCCCCCCTCCCTGCCTGTCTGCCCTTGTGTCAGTGCTCACCTCCGCAACTCCTTATGCTCTCATAACTGTTTAAAGTTTATATAATGCTGTTGGTTTCCTAATGCCAGCTGCTCCTGTCTGTATTTTATTAAAAAATACCTCCTGCATTTGTCAGCAGAGCAAAGGAGAAAGCCAGCCGGTTACACGATTGCAAAGAGCCGCTCTATAAACATTTTTTTAATAAAACACACAGACAGAAGCAGCTGTTATTAGGGAACCAGCAGGATTATGAAACGTGGTATAAGTGGGTTAACAACCACTTTAACTGGTCAGGCTAAGAGCTTCACAGACCTGTTAATCATTTACTGTCCTCCTGTGCTTGAGAATAAATTGTTAGTAAAGGTTTTTTTTTTTTTTTGGCACTTTGTTATATCTTGTAAACTCCTGTTTACACATAGTGCAGTGATCAATGTTTTTTCACACTGGTCACTGCTAGGACACACTTGTACTATTTACGCAGTCTCTGATCTCCTGTATCATGTCCGCAGTCTCTGACCATTTGCTGTATTTTGTCCGCAGTCTCTGACCATCTCCTGTAGTACTTTTTACAGTCTCTGACCATCTCCTGTAGTACGTTTTGCAGTCTCTGACCATATCCTGTAGTATGTTTTGCAGTCTTTGACCCTCTCCTGTAGTATGTTTTGCAGTCTCTGACTCTCTCCTGTAGTATGTTTTGTAGTCTCTTAACCTCTCCTGTAGTATGTTTTGCAATCTGTGACCCTCTTCTGTAGTGCGTTTTGCAGTCTCTGACCCTCTCCTGTGGTAAGTTTTGCAGTCTCTTAACCTCTCCTGTAGTACGTTTTGCAGTCTCTGCAAAGATCTCACATTGGCAATCAGGCCCTGGTGTTCCGCCACTGTGGCCACTTCTGCCACTATTATATATTTTTTTTATAATGGCACACAGTAAAATAATAAAAAAGTTCCATTATAAAAAAACACTGACAGATTGTCACACAATACACACTGGGATCTGTAATCAGAGTGATCGAACAGTGAACACAGAGGGTACACAGGAGTATGTAGCTCACAGCTCCACAATTTACATGTAGCCAGGAGTGGACTATGGTAACCTTTCTTAGCAGACCTAATCTACACTTCTTTAGACTGTTCTTACTCCCCCTAGTGCTGAGCTAAGATCAGATTGTATCATATTTCTGATCCAGTGAGCAGAGCATCGTGGGAATTGTAATTCCTCCATATTGCTGAACCCTTAGCAGACTACATCCCTCAGCAATCCACTCTCTCCCAGGGATAAATGGGGGAGAGACTATAAGAGGAACTGCCCAGCAGGCCCAGGCTCTCTTTTTCCTGGGACCCATTCTATGATTCGATTGCGGCCTACCTCAGTGCCAAAGACCAACACTGTTTCTGCCCACTGTGCAGAGCCACGCTGAAGACATCCTGTGACTTCTACTGAAGAGGGAGACAGTGCAGCAGGTGACAGCCCAGACTGCTGAATCCATCTGGTCGATCCATTGCATCCAACTTCCGCTGACCAGAGCACAGCCCTTTGTATTGCTTTCTTAGTGTGTGACAGCCATACCCAGGGTCTGGTGAGCGGGCTTTAGCCCAAATCATCTCCAAACTGACAGAATCAAACAGTATATGAACACTGCTAACAGATATCATAGCTTGGATTACCAAGGGGATTGACACATTGCTATATCTAGCATCTCTCTGTGGCATCAGATTAAAGGGCTCTGGGACCCATTTAGAGAGCCCGGTAACCACTTGGGGAACAGGAGTGCCTGGCCAGTACAATATATCCTGGAAGTGTTCTGTGAGTAGAGAAATTGAGAATTGAGAACTTTCTGTGACTGTTATTACAGAGCCTGGGAGCTAATCTGTGCTGTGTGTGCCCAGAGAGTGATAGCCTGGAAGCGTGTGTTACAGGGCTTAGGGCTGCAAGAAGCCACAGGATTGTTTTGACCTGCTGACCACATGCTGTTGCCAAAGGACCTGTTCTGCCAGAATAGGTGTGCTGCACCTGACTCACATGCAAAACTGTGTGCAGGGACCAAGCTGTGGGCTGCTGCTATGCGGAACAATACTTAATGCAGTGAGGGAGGCGCTTCCATTCCAGTGCATTCTAGTTACTCCCAGTGACCACGTGTTCAAGCTACCTGCTAAGACTGCAGAGAGCTGGCTCAAGAGGAAGGGCCCTTTCATCAGCCATAGAGAAACCCTTCAGCACTGAATTAGTCATCAGTGGTGGAAGGCTTCCAGACACCATGTTTACTTTAGTGAGAACTCCCACACCGGCAGACTCTCTACATAGTCCTACTGGCCAGTGGTTAGGCAGACAACTCTGCATTAGGTAGTAGGCAGGCTGTATTGCCTTTGCAAATGCCATTTGCATTGTTGTACTGTGTTGGATTGTCATTAATCTAAAAATACAAGTCAGTATCGCTCACTGACACTCGCCTAGTGCACATTTGTGCACCAGTTGCTTCCCAGGCCGATGTGGTGAACGAACAGTGACACCCTGTACCATAAGAACATTAATAGCGGTAGTTCAGCCAGTGCTTCTGCTGGCTTGCCCATGTGATCTGCAAGCCGGAGAAGGAACCCACCGGTGCTGGAAGTTGACCATAGAGATTTCCAGGGAACAGATGGTCCCCGATCATCTCTATGACTCTCTGAGGCCCACCTGGCAGTTGTAAATACTGTCATATACTTGTCTAGAAAGCCGAAATCGTCCTATTTTTTTTTGGATCTTGTGCTTTCCAGCCTGGAGGAGAGATGTGGGGTCTTATTGACCCCTCATCTCTCCATAAGAAGGACTTGTCACACATTATTTCTATTTCAAGGGATGTTTATATTCCTTGTACTAGAAATAAAAGTGATCAAATTTTTTTTTAAAAAGGGAAAATGTAAAAGTCAAAAAATGTAAATAAAATAAACAATCATTCTTTTTTTTTAAAGTGCCCCCCCGTCCCTGCAAGCTCGCGCGCTGAAGCAAACGCATACGTATGTCGTGCCCACATATGTAAACGGCATTCAAACCACACATGTGGGGTATCGACGTAAACGCTGAAGTGAAACAGGTAACCTGTATGGAGATTTGAGTACCATTCCATGAGCGTACGCAATTTTCAAGTGTGACATGTTAGGTATCTATTTACTCTGTGTAACATCACCTTTCATATTATACAAAAACAATTGGGCTAACTAGGTTTTTTTTTTCATGAAACAGTTTTAAAAAAAAAAGTGTTTGAAAAATTGCTGCGCAAATACCATGCGACATGAAAAGTTGCAACGACCACGTTTTAGTCCCTAGAGCCTTTGCTATAAATCATATATAATGTTTGGGGGTTCTGAGTAATTTTCTACAAAAAAAAGTGACGATTTTTATATGTAGGAACGAAGTGCCAGAATTGACCCAGGTGGGAAGTGGTTAAATAAAGACCTATTTAAACTTTCAAGGTGTGTCCTTGTTCTGGAAAAGGGTGAGTAATCACAGGTGCAAGGCAGAAGGGACCCAATAAAAATGCCAGCGGCTCCTGCGGGGGTAGCGCTACAATATGGTTTAGCAACCAATAGCCTATGTCAGATAACTTTAGATTGAAACCGTATTTCTGATGTACTAGAGTAAACAGGTCCTAAGGCTGTATTCACACCTATGCAGTTTTAGTGCTTTTTGCATTTTGTAGATTTGCACTACAGTCCATTTAACATGGTTTCCTATGGAACACGTTCTGTAGTGCAAATCTGCAAAATGAAAAAAGCACTAAAAATGCATAGGTGTGAATCCAGCCTTAGACTTGGCTTTATCTATTTCCTAGAATGGAAAACCAGTGTGAATCTAGCAAATCATGGGGCATATGCTTGTCATAACAAACAGTGCTATGATAGCCAAAAAAAAAAAAAAGATTTTCGCATTGTTTCATTAAACTGAAAATTGATCCTTAGAAGGAAATAGATTTACAATGTGTGTTTCAATAAATTGGCTGACATGCACATCTTCATAATCCAATCTTCATCCAAATGTTATCAGTGCAGAATTTCAGAATGCTTTCTTTATATAGTATGGCATAAACCCTGTGTAACTCTACACTGTAATTAACTACCATTTAAAATATTTAAGATGACATTACAGCAAAATGGCAGATAATTCAAATGTAATAGAAGATCATTTTGAACTTATTTTAGCACTGGAAACAATTATTTATGGATGTTTGTCAGTTCTTATAAAGGATTTTATAAAGTCCTGTTGCACGCCAGTCTCTAATGCGGGTTGTGTATCTAGGTCACAGCACACAATCGCTCCTTCTTGAGTACAAATCACTGCATCTCCTTAGAAGTGAATGTCACATCAAACATCACATGTTCTGCTACCACATTAACCAGGCACCATTGTTGAAGAGGCAGAAAATAAGGCAGCACTATTGCCTTGTTAGCATAATATCTTGTAATCATAGAACATGAAATACACAATTTCTGCATCATTTTATCTTGACTGGGTAAAACTTGCTTCCCATTATTTTAGGCTTAATCCACATTGCTGGGTACATAAATTGCTTGTGTCCATTGACATTTCATAGTTCACCTGAAATCATCTTACCTTGTAAGTTGTCCTATATAAAAACTGGTAGAATACAAAGGAAGATCACAGGGCACTCTAGCAAAATAAACACACGCAGAACATTATTTTCTAGTCCAAACTGACTTTTATAAATTATTTAACAGAAACAGTTTTTGAGTTTTGAATTCCAGAATTTAGACTTGAGTATTCTGTATAATTTGGTTTGTATGTGTGTTTTATAGTCAAGTGTGTACATCTTTATTGAATGCAGCAATGTAGATGTCACAAGTGTAGAATGACGACATCTTTTAGCCATACTAATCCATGATTACTTACTTATTTGCCACATGAATCTTTACATATATCCCTAAGAATGAAAGGCTTGTGATTGTAACCCTTCACAAGCATAGAAATACAATACTGAAGCCCTTTGATTCTTTATGCCTGATCTAGGACAATATCGATTTTAGTAGGTAATATGAATGATCACTCATCTGCAACTTATACTATATCAGACAATAAAGTTGTAATATTATGGGACACTTTATTTATTCATAATTGCCATTTTATACACCATAACCAGCTTTAAGATAAAACCCAGATGGGCTAGCCCAAGGGTTGTTAGTTTTTAATCTCTTTGTAGCCTTGCTGCCTTTTTGTCCTTACCATGATCATTGATAACATCAAAATGATCAGGTTTTTATAGGAAATATCTTGGGAGCCAGAAATAAGATGGCTTCAGACTGTAAATATGGCCCATACTGCATATTGCTCTTAATTTATAGAAACATAATAACATACACCCCCTTGTCTTCTACCTACTTATCCTTGACTTCTTTGCAGGAGCTATTTAGCAAGGATAATTACAAATCAAACTTTATACTAACAATACAAAATTAATAAAAAAAAGAAAAAGTTAAACCAATGCATAATTAAAATGTTGTCAGGGTCAGGTTTCATTCAGCCGTTGCAAGTGTAACGTCAGAGCTGCAAAGGGAAGAATTGATGTCTCAATATGCATCTCACTGCTCCTGTTTTCATTCCATTGCTTTGTGACAGGATTGATATTTGCTCCCCAATCAATTTTATTTAAAGCATATATTATGACATTTTTCTAAAAGAGAGTTTGGCCTTGGGAAATGTAAAACATTTTTACTTTAAGTTTTTAAAATCTGTAGATGTAAAAATTAGGGATGGGCCGATCATACTTGGGTTCAGTTTGAGGCAGGTTTGCAGAACATGACCAAAGTTTGTGTGGCGAATGCAAACCCCACTGAATTCATATTTGGTCAGTAATGTCATGCTATCCTCCCCCCTTTGTTTACATGACTGGGGATTCCTAGCAAGCAAATGAATGGTATAGGGTGATGTCACGTGGTAGTTAAGAATGTGATTGGAGCACTTCCTTAACAACCATTAACAGTTAGAAAATTGTCAAAGATATTAGCCGTGGGAGTACAGCTACTGTTGGGTCTGCCAGGAGACTCTAACCGTCCCTCCAGTTTCCTGACCGGTAGTCGTTATCCCAGTATCAGGTGTAGGGATGAGCCGAACACCCCCCGGTTCGGTTCGCACCAGAACTTTCGAACGGACCAAAAATTTGTACGAACTTTAGAACCCCATCGAAGTCTATGGGACTCGAACGTTCAAAATAAAAAGTGCTAATTTTAATGGCTAATATGCAAGATATTGTCCTAAAAATGGCTTGGGGACCCAGCTCCTGCCCCAGGGGACATGGATCAATGGCAACATTTTTTTTTTAAACTCCAGTTTTTTCGGGAGCACTGATTTTAATGACGATTAAAGTGAAAAAAAAGTTAAATATTCCTTTAAATATCATGTCGGGGGTGTCTATAGTATGCCTGTGAAGTGCCACGTGTTTCCCTTGTTTAGAACAGTCCCTGCACAAAATGGCATTTAACGGAAAAAAAAGTAATTTAAAACTGCTTGCGGTTTTAATGTAATGTCTGGTTCCGGCAATACAGATGAAAATCATTGAGAAAAAAATGGCATGGGTAGCCCCCCCTTGCCCAAAACTCAGCCAGCCGAGCACTGGCATTATTTGATCGGTGGAAATGCACACAGACTTTCCTGGCCTGCCTCAGGACATCCTGTAAGCCCGGGTACCTGGCCAAGAACCACTGCACCACCAGGTTAAGGACCTGAGCTACACAGGGCACATGGGTCAGTTGTCCCTGTTGGAGGGCGGAGAGGAGGTTGGTGCCATTGTCACAAACCACCATTCCTGGCATGGCGTCAACCACCTCTCAGCCTGCCCCTGCAGAGCTGACAAATATCTGCCCCAGTGTGGCTCCTGTCCCCCAAACAAACCAGCGCAAGCACAGCATGGCATCTTTTTGCCTGTGTACTTGCGTAGCCCCTTGAACGCCTATGGAGCACCGTTTGTTCCGAGGACAAAGCACTGGAAGAGGCCATGGAGGAAGAAGAAGAGGAGGGGGTGGAGGAGAGAGGTGTGTCACAACCAGTAGGGGGTGGAGGAGAGAGGTGTGTCACAACCTCCAACACTCCTGCACCTTGTCCTGCATCCTTCCCAGCTGCCAGAAGAGTGACCCATTGGGCCGTGAAAGATAGGTAAAGTCCCTGTCCATGCCTGCTGGACCATGAGTCAGCAGTAATATGCACCTTACCACTAACCGCCCTGTCCAGCGAGGCAAGGACATTGCCTTCCACATGCCGGTAGAAAGCCGGAATCGCCTTTCGTGAGAAAAAGTGGCGTTTGGGGACCTACCACTGAGGAACCGCACATTGCACAAACTCAGGGAATGGGGCAGAGTCTACCAGCTATAAAGGCAGTAGTTGAAGTGCTAGCAATTTAGCCAAGCTAGCATTCAACCGCTGGGCATGTGGATGGCTGGGAGTGAACTTCTTTCGACGGTCCAGCAGCTGGGGCAGGGAAATTTGCCTGCTACAATCGGACATCGGTGTACTGCTAGCAGAGTGCCGCAAGTACTTGGCTGTGACACACCTAATTCTACACCTTCATTCCTCTCAGTGCAGGTTTCAGAGAGGACTGGAGGTCTAGTGGGGTTGGAGATCCCAGCTGATGAGGAGCAAGGAGAGGTCCGCTTTGTGCTTTGGTGTGGGTCTTTAAGGTACACTTGCCAACGAGCTGCATGGCAGGTCAACATATGTCTGGTCAAGCATGTGGTGCCCAAGAGGCTGATGTTTTGGCCACATGAGATATGCTTGAGACATATATTTCAAATAGCAGCTGTGCGATCTGATGCACTGGTCTCAAAAAAGGCCCACACCAAAGAACTTTTGGAATAACGTGCAGAGGTAGTGCCGTGCACAGGCAGAGCTCTGCGGTGTAATTCAGTTGGTGTGCTGCCCCTAAGCTGGCCCCTGGAGGGCATCCTGCCTTATTGGAGATGTGCCTCCTCCTCTCTCCTATCAGGCACCCACGTTGAGTCAGTGACCTCATCACCCACTCCCTCTTCATTGCTGGAGCAAACCTGGCAGTATGCTGCAGCTGATGGAACATGACTGCCAGATTGCTGTCCTTGAGCATCCCCTCTCTCTGTGCTCACGCTACAGCCTTGCACTAGCTGGGTATCATCATTAGAGCCTTCAAAACACTGGGCATCCTCCTGGAGCATGTACCCAACACTGTGCTCAAACAGTTCAGGGGACTCCTCAGGAGGACATGGTGGGTCTAGGGAAGGAGTGACTGATGACATTGAGATGAGGGAAGAGGACGCGTTGGCAGCTGCTTTGCTAATACCCTGAGCCTGGGTGAGAGAGGATGAGGAAGGCTTGGTCATCCACATATTCTACGGCATGATACGGCTCAACACGTCCAGCTGCGGAAAATAAGGGTAAGCGTGTCCCATGGCCAGGTGCTGATGACGATGTACCGCGTCCACGATCAGCACTGTTGTCTCTAGACACAGAGCCTTCTTGCCCTCTTTTATTGGCTCGTGACTGTCTGCCTCTCCTTGTTGGCCTTCCAGACATAGTAATGGCCTGGAGGGAGATGGGAAAACCAGCAATTGGGTAGTGTATATTGTGCTGGAGGCACAAAACACCCACTAACTCCTGCAGATGCCTTTATTATAGAACACCAGCAATAAAGGGCAGATACAGGTGTATATTGTGCTGTGCTGGAGGCACATAACACCCACTAACTCCTGCAGATGCCTTTATTATAGAACACCAGTAATAAAGGGTAGATATAGGTGTATACTGTGCTGTGCTGGAGGCACACAACACCAACTAACTCCTGCAGATGGCTCAATTAGAGAAGAGCAATATAGTTAGCTACAGGTGTATACTGCGCTGGAGGCACACAACACAAACTAACTCCTGCAGATGGCAAATGGTTCAATTAGAGAACAGCAATCAAGGGTAGATACAGGTGTATTCTGCGGTGCAGGCACACAGACAACACCCAGTCACCCACTAACTCCTGAAATTGAACCATCAGAAGAACAGCGCATCAGAGAGACTCATAGTCTGATATAAAAAGCATAAAGACAATTTATTAAATGAAAAAGAAAAAAACTCAATAAAAGACGTCTGATCCTCCTGGGATCTTAAAACCTTTACATTAGTCAATCACGACAATAAAACAACAGTTGCTTGATGATAAATTAACCCTGGGATCTTCTATCCGTGACTTTGAGATGTTGATAAAAACAGGGCTGTGTTGCCAGTGTAGTCTATTGTGCACGTAGATTTAATGATTGTGGGTGATTATCTCCCAGAGGCAGGGGGAACCAGTAGAGTTCATATACAAGTGCAAAAAAATGGTTGGAAATGAGTTCCAAAAGCCACTCACTTTTGTTAATGGCTGGACTGTAGGGCTGGGGCGCCGTCATGCTGAGCTGGAGGAGTGGAAGAGAAAGGGTCAATCCTGCTCCCTGTGCTCCGGGACAGAGGTGCAGTAAACGCTGAAGGATGTTAATCCAAGTTGGACACAAGGTGGCGTCCACCTTGTGTGTTGGAGAGGCTTGGAGCGCATCGCTCCGCTTGCCCGAGCGGTTGCGGGTCACTATTGGTCACGTGGAAGGCTCCGTAGCGAGGGGAGTTGCCATGCGCGCGAAACATGTTAGCAGGCCGGTCGGCATGGCAACTCCCCTCGCTACGGAGCCTTCCACGTGACCAATAGTGACCCGCAACCGCTCGGGCAAGCGGAGCGCTGCGCTCCAAGCCTCTCCAACACACAAGGTGGACGCCACCTTGTGTCCAACTTGGATTAACATCCTTCAGCGTTTACTGCACCTCCGTCCCGGAGCACAGGGAGCAGGATTGTCCCTTTCTCTTCCACTCCTCCAGCTCAGCATGACGGCGCCCCAGCCCTACAGTCTAGCCATTAACAAAAGTGAGTGATTTTTGGAACTCAGTTCCAACCATTTTTTTACACTTGTATATGAACTCTACTGGTTCCCCCTGCCTCTGGGAGATAATCACCCACAATCATTAAATCTACGTGCACAATAGACTACACTGGCAACACAGCCCTGTTTTTATCAACATCTCAAAGTCACAGATAGAAGATCCCAGGGTTAATTTATCATCAAGCAACTGTTGTTTTATTGTCGTGATTGACTGATGTAAAGGTTTTAAGATCCCAGGAGGATCAGACGTCTTTTATTGAGTTTTTTTCTTTTTCATTTAATAAATTGTCTTTATGCTTTTTATATCAGACTATGAGTCTCTCTGATGCGCTGTTCTTCTGATGGTTCAATTTCTGCTTTCTTCCACCAAGTCCAAAGTGGTCTAGCAGCTGCACATTGAGACTAATTACAGGCCCTCTTTGAGACAACAATTAACCTAATATTTGGATAAAGCGTTCTCTACAAAAGGTTTTATTCATTTGTGCCCCAATAACTTTTGTTTTTAACCCACTAACTCCTGCAGATGGCGGATGGCTCAATTAGAGAACAGCAACAATGGGTAGATACAGGTGTATTCTGCGGTGCTGGCACACAGACAACACCCAGTCGCCCACTAACTACTGCAGATGGCAGATGGCTCAATTAGAGAACAGCAACAATGAGTAGATACAGATGTATTCTGTGGTGCTTTGACACAGGCAACACCCAGTCACCCACTAACTACTGCAGATGGCAGATGACTCAATTAGAGAAGAGCAACAATGGGTAGATACAGATGTATTCTGCGGTGCTGGCACACAGACAACACACAGTCGCCCACTAAATACTAACTACTAACTACAGATGGCAGCTGGCAGATGGCTCAATTAGAGAACAGCAACAATGGGTAGATACAGGTGTATTCTGCGGTGCTGGCACAAAGACAACACCCAGTTGCCCACTAACTACTGCAGTTGGCAGATGGCTCAATTAGAGAACAGCAGCAATATGTAGATACAGGTGTATTCTGCGGTGCTGGCACACATACAACACCCAGTTACCCACTAACTACTGCAGATGGCAGATGGCTCAATTAGAGAACAGCAACAATGGGTAGATACAGGTGTATTCTGCGGTGATGGCACACAGACAACACCCAGTTGCCCACTAACTACTGCAAATGGAAAAGGGCTCAATTAGAGAACAGAAACAATGGGTAGATACAGGTGTATTCTGCGGTGCTGGCACACAGACAACACCCAGTTGCCCACTAACTACTGCAGATGGAAAAGGGCTCAATTAGAGAACAGCAACAATGGGTAGATACAGGTGTATTCTGCGGTGCAGGCACACAGACAACACCCAATCACCCACTAACTCCTGCAGATGGCAGATGGCTCAATTAGAGAACAGCAACAATGGGTAGATACAGGTGTATTCTGCGGTGCTTGCACACAGACAACACCCAGTCACGCCCACTAACTCCTGCAGATGGCATGTGGCTCAATTAGAGAACAGTAACCATGAGTAAATACAGGTATATTCTGCGGTGCTGGCACACAGCCAACACCCGGTCGCCCACTAACATTTGCAGATGACAGATGGCTCAATTAGAGAACAGCAACAATGGGTAGATACAGGTGTATTCTACGGTGCTGGCACACAGACAACACCCAGTTGCCCACTAACTACTGCAGATGGCATATGGCTCAATTAGAGAACAGCAACAATGGGTAGATACAGGTGTATTCTGCGATGCTGGCACACAGACAACACCCAGTCACCCACTAACTCCTGCAGATAGCAGATGGCTCAATTAGAGAATAGCAACAATGGGTAGATACAGGTGTATTCTGCGATGCTGGCACACAGACAACACCCAGTTGCCCACTAACTACTGCAGATGGCAGATGGCTCAATTAGAGAACAGCAACAATGGGTAGATACAGGTGTATTCTGCGATGCTGGCACACAGACAACACCTAGTCGCCCACTAACTACTGCAGATGGCTCAATTAGAGAACACTCAGAACAGCAATGAAGGGTAGATACAGATGTATTGTATGGTGAAGGCACACACACAACATCCACTAACTCCTGCAGACGCCGGAACACTACACAAGGCCACCGCACTGGCGGCATTATATAGTGTGGGGAGTGTACTACACAGCCTGAGCCACAATTGGCCACAGGCATCCTGCCTGTGGCTAATCATGGCTCTCCTAGCTGCTGAGCCAGCAATGCACTGTGATGGCGCAGTACATTGTGGGCCGTGAGCGCCAGGTGAATTTGGCGCGAACGGCCCACAGAGTTCTGGCTTCGCCGAACAGGCGAACAGCGGGTGTGCGAGTCGAACGTGCGTTCGACTCGAACACCAATCTCATCCCTACTGCTGAGCGGTTCTGCAGTGATACTACAAAGAGTGACAAACGCAATTAGAAAAAAGTATTATAACTGGTGTGATAGACCAGTGGCCCCCCAAAATGACAGATTGAAGCGGGTGTTATATACCTTCTTCCACATATACTGCACTTCTCTAGAGACTTTTGTCACAGGGTCATTTAAAAAATGACAGGCAGAGGAAGAGGCAGGCCCTTCCACAGGGATGGTATGGGTAGGGCAGGAGCAACAGTCTTGAGCCAAAGTGGGAAATTGCAGAAGTGCTCTCTATCTCGGTGCTTGTGTCAGTGCTCTCTATCTCGGTGCTGGTGTCAGTGCTCTCTATCACGGTGCTGGTGTCAGTGCTCTTTATCACGGTGCTGGTGTGGTGTCAGTGCTCTCTATCTCAGTGCTGGTGTCAGTGCTCTCTATCACGGTGCTGGTGTCAGTGCTCTCTATCACGGTGCTGGTGTCAGTGCTCAGTCTCTATCGCAATTTTGGTTTCAGACAGTGAGGGAGAAAGCAGCAGAGAAGCCAATCAGCAGGCAGTGCCAGCACCATGGCTGAGGATCAGCACTGGACTGGCACCTCCAGACCACCGCAGTGGAGCCCTGCATAGGTGGGGGTAAGGGCCAGGCAGAGGGAGGGGCTCAAGCACAGGTTGGCACACTGGGACACTGGCATAGGACTGTGCTGCCCTGACTGTGGCACTGATCATCTCCTGCACCCCCTTCATAGCCTGGCCTGACCTTGCCTCTCCTCCATGGCCTTCATGCGCTCTTGAATTGTCAAAATTTCACAGATAAAAAAAAGAATGCTTGTCGTTGTCGGTACTTCTGTTATGTCAGTGTCCATGCACAGCTAGTAAGTATTTTGTGGCTGAAAATATGACCTGGAGGTTTTTAAGGTTCGCCTGCCATTAAAGGGATTGGGGTCCGCCGCGAACCTTGCGGGCACGTTTGCGTATCGCGTTCGCGAAACATCCCGTTGGAAGTTCGCCCATCACTATTACAGAAACAGAACACCAGCAATAAGGGGTATGCTCAGGTGTATACTGTGCTGGAGGCACACAACACCCACTTTAACTGCTGCAGATGCCTGTATTACAGAAACAGAACACCAGCAATAAAGGGTATCTTCAGGTGTGTACTGTGCTGGAGGCACACAACACCCACTTTAACTGCTGCAGATGCCTGTATTACAGAAGAAGAACACCAGCAAAAAAGGGTAACTTCAGGTGTATACTGTGCAGGAGGCACACAACACCCACTTTAACTGCTGCAGCTGCCTGTATTACAGAAACAGAACACCAGTAAAGGGTATCTTCAGGTGTATACTGTGCTGGAGGCACACAGCACCCACTTACCTGCTGCAGGTGCCTGTATTACAGAAACAGAACACCAGCGATAAAGGGTAGCTTCGGGTTTATACTATGCTGGAGGCACACAACACCCACTTTAACTGCTGAAGATGCCTGTATTACAGAAACAGAACACCAGTAATAAAGGGTATCTTCAGGTGTATACTATGCTGGAGGCACACAGCACCCACTTTAACTGCTGCAGATGCCTGTATTACAGAAACAAAACACCAGTAATAAAGGGTGTCTTCAGGTGTATACTGTGCTGGAGGCACACAACACCCACTTTAACTGCTGCAGATGCCTGTATTACAGAAACAAAACACCAGTAATAAAGGGTGTCTTCAGGTGTATACTGTGCTGTAGGCACACAACACCCACTTTAACTGCTGCAGATGCCTGTATTACAGAAACAGGACACCAGCAATAAAGGGTATCTTCAGGTGTATACTGTGCTGTGGGCACACAACACCCACTTTAACTGCTGCAGATGCCTGTATTACAGAAACAGAACACCAGCAATAAAGTGTATCTTCATGTGTATACTGTGATGGGGGCACACAACACCTACTTTAACTGCAGCAGATGCCTGTATTACAGAAACAGAACACCAGTAATAAAGGGTATCTTCAGGTGTATACTGTGCTGGAGGCACACAACACCCACTTTAACTGCTGCAGATGCCTGTATTACAGAAACAAAACACCAGTAATAAAGGGTGTCTTCGGGTGTATACTGTGCTGTAGGCACACAACATCCACTTTAACTGCTGTTAATGCGTGTATTACAGAAACAGGACACCAGCAATAAAGGGTATCTTCAGGTGTATACTGTACTGGGGGCACACAACACCCACTTTAACTGCTGCAGATGCCTGTATTACAGAAACAGGACACCAGCAATAAAGGGTATCTTCAGGTGTATACTGTGCTGTGGGCACACAACACCCACTTTAACTGCTGCAGATGCCTGTATTACAGAAACAGAACACCAGCAATAAAGTGTATCTTCATGTGTATACTGTGATGGGGGCACACAACACCTACTTTAACTGCAGCAGATGCCTGTATTACAGAAACAGAACACCAGTAATAAAGGGTATCTTCAGGTGTATACTGTGCTGGAGGCACACAACACCCACTTTAACTGCTGCAGATGCCTGTATTACAGAAACAAAACACCAGTAATAAAGGGTGTCTTCGGGTGTATACTGTGCTGTAGGCACACAACATCCACTTTAACTGCTGTTAATGCGTGTATTACAGAAACAGGACACCAGCAATAAAGGGTATCTTCAGGTGTATACTGTACTGGGGGCACACAACACCCACTTTAACTGCTGCAGATGCCTGTATTACAGAAACAGAACACCAGCAATAAAGGGTATCTCCAGGTGTATACTGTGCTGGAGGCACACAACACCTACTTTAACTGCAGCAGATGCCTGTATTACAGAAACAGAACACCAGAAATAAGGGGTATCTTCAGGTGTATACTATTCTGGAGGCACACAACACCCACTTTAACTACTGCAGATGCCTGTATTACAGAAACAGAACACCAGCAATAAAGGTTAGCTTCAGGTGTATACTGTGCTGGAGACACAGAACACCCATTTTAACAGAGCTAGCTTTTCAAGCCACAAAGACACTGTCTCTGCCTATTCTGCTCTTTCCCTTACTGCTGCAACACACTACACCAGGCCTCCACACTGGCGTCCTTATATAGTGTGGGGAGGGTACTTAACCCCCCTGAGCTATAATTGGCCACAGGCATCCTGGCTGTGGCCAATTATGGCTCTCCTCGCATGCGGGGTCACAGTGCATGCTTGGCCAATCATAAACCAGCAATGCACTGCGATGACGCAGTGCATTGTGGGCCATGAGCACCACACGAATATGGCGCGAACGGCCTACAGAGTTCTTGCTTCGCCGAATGGGCGAACAGCCGGTGTTGGAGTCAAACATGCGTTCGACTCGAACACCGAGCTCATCCTTAATCAGGTGGAAAGGCGTTTGTGATCCTGCAGCCAGAAATATGGGACTACAATGGGAAATGAAAACAGACTAAATCAAGAAACACCAAAGAAACAACTCACAATTGGTAGAGTAATCCAAAGGAGTAGTCTAAGCGGCAACGCCGGGAACAGGCAGAGTCAGCAACAGTGATCAGCCAAGTCCAAAGGAAAAGTCCAAGAAGCGTAGTCAGAAACAACCAGAAGTCAGCATCAGAAATATAATATGTTAAACACCAACAACCAGGAACCAGATCCTATTCTAGGGCAAAGACGGGAAGGGGAAGTGATGATTTATAGGGTCACTAGATCAGATGACTGCCTACAGCTGGTCACGCGGTGGAGCCAGTATCTAAATTCAAGGGGCAGAATATAACATGGATTCTATCTTAACTAGTACCGGACCAGCTGCCGCAGTTACACTGTGGCAGGTTGGCTCGGCTGGGTGAAGCGTTTTAGCTGTATGTCAGGCACGCATGCCCCCTAGGTGGCCACGACAAAAGGATTTGCTTCAGAACCAATCGGTCTCCAGGCCCAGGCCAATAACTTCTGGTCTGGACCTGGTGATCGGTTCTGGCGAATGAAATCCTCCCCTGCCTGTGTAAGTGTAAACAGAGGCAGGGGAAGTGATGTCATCTTCCCTCATGGAACTCTTTTTCATTCCAGAGAGAGGAGAGAAGGCATCTCAGAGTAAGTTGCACCAACACTACACTGACACAGTATACATAGGCACATGTGTCACCCTCACATCACCCCAATCACCCCCCAGTTAACCCCTTCACTCCCTGTCACTGTGTCATCCAGTGCAGTGTTTATATATTTTTATCACTGTACTGGTGTCATTTGTGACAATAATCAGTGTTAGGGTACTTAGTGGTAGGCCCAGATAGGTCTAGGAACCCCCACTAAACAAGGTTTAACTCCTTGATCACCCCTTTCAACAGTGATCCCTGTATTAGTGTCACGGGTGATGCTGGTTAGCTAGTTTTTTTTTATAGCGTCAGGGCACCCGCCGTACATTACCTAAATAAAGGTTTAACCGCCTGATCACCCGGCGGATGATATCAGTAGCGCTAACACCCACGCACACACAATACATCTCCCTCAATAGTATAGTGTCTGCACGGATCAATATCTGATCTGATCAGATCTATATTAGCGTCCCGAGTAGTTTAGGGTTCCCAAAAACACAGCGTTAGTGGGATCAGCCCAGATACCTGCTAGCACCTGCGTTTAGCCCCTCCGGCCAGCCCACCCAAGTGCAGTATCAATCGATCACTGTCACTTACAAAACACATAACTGCAGCATTTGCAGAGTCAGGTCTGATCCCTGCAAATGCTAAAAGTTTTTTTGGTAGCGTTTGAAGCAGTCGCTGACAGTCAGGTACTCTTTTTTCCTTTTAAATCTCACTAGTGTACCAGTAAATTTAGAGGCCAAAATGTCAAATTGAAGGTACACTAGTGAAGAGGGCTGTCATGGTTATGCAGTGATCTTCCTCTGGTTACTTACCTCCCCTCATGTGTTCTGACTAAGAGGTCAGCCACTTGCACCTGGTGGTTTTTATAACCTCTCCTCTAAGCATGGCTCCACCCCAGGCCCTATCAGGGAACCCTATATTAACCTGTGCACTTCAAGCCAACAGTGCTGATCAAACATTGTGTATTCATTGTGTGTTTGGCTTCCTGGTTCCTGCTTGCCATGTGCTCTATGTTTGACTCTGTTACCGACCTTGGCGTTTTCTCTACGATTCCTGTCTGCTTGTGATCTTGACCTTTTGCATGTCCCTGTCCATCCTTGTCTGCCTGTGACCCCGAACCTTTGGCGTGTACTCTGTTGTTCCTGTCTGCTAATTGTCCTGACCTCTACCGTATCCCCTTACTATCCTTGTCGTTCCAGCCTGCTGCTTCCTTTTCCTGTAGTCTACTGTGAGTGTGAGCTGGGACCCTAGGGGCCGCAACCTGGAGCTAGACTGCAGCGAAGTCCATCCTCACCACTGGAGGCTCTGGCGAACACCCGCTGGCTCTTAGACTCCGCGCCCTGGGGAATCTATGCTCCAGCTCCCATTGGAATCTGTGTTAGTGATCCTGTAGACCTGATTCCTGAACCTCCCTGGGTACAATCCGCAGCAGTCAGTCCTAAGGTCCACTACCTAGCGGTGCACTTCCGACTCCTACGGAGTGCATCTGTCACATGGTCTCAGGTGACCTGACAAGGGCTACACATTTCTGAGCCTGACAGATGAGAGTGAAGAAAAAGTTACCCATCTGTCAGATTCTGACTCAGAATACAAGCCAGTAGGCAGCTGCAGAACTCTGACAGATAGCTGTGAGTAGTGTTCCTTGCCAAGGTCAGGCATACCCGACCCCGTTCTTCTGACGTTGTTGAGGTGCAAGAACCGCAGGGCTCTCGTATGGAGCAGAGAGCCAGTACTAGTGCCGCTCATCCTTCTGGTGAACTGGCAAGCACCAGCGGCCTAGTACATCCCGGGCGTGCATCCAGCAATGCAATAACACTTGGTGACGTGGCGAGTCCCATACGTGCAGTTCAAGCTGGTGAGGTGGCTAGCACAACTAGTGTCCCACAACCACCAAGATTACAGTTTCCGAATTTAGAACCTTCCTGGGCCTATCCCTCCTCATGGGCATAGTTAAAAAAAAGTGAGTTGCGGTCATATTGGTCCACTGACCCAATTCATATGCCTGTGCTCTCTGCCTCCATGACCAGGACACGACACGATGAGATCTTTCGGTTCATGCATTTCAATAACAATGAACTCTGTGGTCCTTGGGGTGACACTGGATACAATTGGCTCCACAAAATTCAGACCTTCGTAAACCACTTCAGCCAGCAGTTTGCAGCCTTGTTTACTCCCGATCAAGTTGTCTGCATTAACCTCTTGAGATGCGCGCTATAGCCGAATGACGGCTACAGCGCGGACCTCCTTTGCCGGGACTACGTCTATTGACGTCGTCCCGTGCACGAGCGGCCTGTGCGCCCTGTGATTGGCGAGTCAATGAGACTCGCCTGATCACTGATCCGAGCAAGGGGTCGATCCCGACCCCTTACCACGTGATCAGCTGTCAGCCAATGGCAGCTGATCATGTGACAAAACAGAGCCGGTAATCGGCTATTTTTCCTCCTCGCGCTGTCAGCGCGAAGAGAGAAAAAAAAAGCCGATCACCGGCGGCCGTGATCGGGACATCAGTCCCGATCACGGCCAGTGTATCAGTGCCCACATGCCCCCTGCCAGTAACCCCCAGAGCATTAATAAAGTGCCACCCAGCAGTGCCACCCATCAGTGCCCATAATGCCACCCAGCAGTGCCATTCATCAGTGCCCACAGTGCCATACATCAGTGCCCACAGTGCCATACATCAGTACCCACAGTGCCACCTATCAGTGCCCACAATCTGCCTCAACAACATTGCTGCACCTCAGTGCCACATATCCGTGCCCATCAGTGTCATCTACCAGTGCCCATCAGTGCCCATCAGTGCCACCCATCAGTGCCCAGCAGAGCCACCTATCAGAGCCACCTATCAGTGCCACTTAACAGTGCCCATCAGTCCCATCTATCAGTGGTACCTATCAGTGCCCCTTAGTGCCACCCATCCGTGCCACCCATCCATGCCACCCATCCATCCACATTATCTGTGCCCATCAGTACTGCCTTATCTGTGCCTATCGGTGCCACCTTATCTGTGCCTATTAGTGTCGCCTTAACTGTGCCTATTAGTGCCCACCAGTGCTGCCCATCAGTGCCCACCAGTGCCGCCCATCAGTGCCCACCAGTGCCGCCCATCAGTGCCCACCAGTGCCGCCTCATCAGCGCATTTCAATGAAGTTAAAAAATGACCTGTTTGCAAAATTTTATAACAAACTATTAAACATGATTTATTTATTTTTGCATCTTTTTTTGTTTGTTTAGCAAAAAATAAAACTCCCAGCTGTAATTAAATAGCACCAAAAGAAAGCTCTATTTGTGGAAAAAAAAAATTCATTTGGGTACAGTGTTGTATGGCCACGCAATTGTCATTCAAAGTGCATCAGCACTGAAAGCTGAAAATTGGTCTGGGCAGGAGGGGGGTTTAAGTGCCCAGTAAGCAAGTGGTTAATGAGTCCCTGATTAAGTTTTCTGGCCGCTTGTTCTCTATCAAACAGTATCTTCCCAGTGTGTCATATATGGGGTCAAGATGTATAAGCTCTGTGACAGGGCAACAGGCTTTACATATAGTTTTATGGTTTACAAGGGAAGAGATAGTCACATGGAGCTGGAGAACTGCCCAGACTACATAGGGAGAGCTGGTAAGATTGTGTGGGACATGGTGTCTTCCTTATTTGGAAAGGGGTACCACTTGTACATGGATAATTATTGCACAATAGGGATGAACCCAACACCCCCCTGATCATCCAGAATATGCGAACAGGCAAAAAATGTGTTCAAACACGCAAACATCGTTAAAGTCTATGGAACACGAACATGAATAATCAAAAGTGCTAATTTTAAAGCTTATATGTATGGTACTGTGATAAAAAGTGTTTGGGGTTTTAAAACGGAGCAGTGATTTTAATAATTCTTAAAGTGAAACAATAAAAGTGTAATATTCCTTAAAATTTCGTACCTGGGGGCATGTCCATATTATGCCTGTAAAGGGGCACATGTTTCCCGTGTTTAGAACAGTCTGACAGCAAAATGACAATTTCCCCTTAGGGGAACCCCAAACCAAAATTAAAAAATTAAAAATGTGTGGGGGTCCCCCTAAATTCCATACCAGGCCCTTATCTGAGCCACGCAACCTGGCAGACTGCCAGAAAAGAGGGGAGGCAAAAGAGATTGCCCCCTCCTGAACCGTACCAAGCCACATGCCCTCAACTTTGGGAGGGTGCTTTGGGGTGCCCACCCCAAACCACCTTGTCCCCATGTTGATGGGGAGAAGGGCCTCATCCTAACAACCCTTGCCTGGTGGTTGTGGGGGTCTATGGGCAGGGGCTTATCGGAATCTGGAAGCCCCCTTTAACAAGGGGACCCCCAGATCCTTCCCCCTGTGTAAATTGGTAATGGGGTACAAATTTATCCCTACCATTTCACAAAAAAAATGTTAAGAGATGGTATTTGACAAGTCCTTTATTAATTTCTTCTTCTTTACGCTTCTTCCATCTTCATTCTTCTGGTCTTCCTTCTGTATTCTTCTTCCTCCATCTTCTTTTTCTCCATCTTCTTCTCCATCTTCTTCTTCATCTTCTTCTTCCTCTGCGTCACATGACAGAAGACTCCCACAGAGGTGAATCGTGCGGACGGAGCGGAGAAGAAGCTGGAGCAAGATGCAGGACGAGAAGAGCGGAGGAAGAAGAAGATGCAGAAGAAGATGGAGAAGAAGATGGTGGAAGAAGAAGAACACTGAAGGAAGACCAGAAGAAAGAAGATGGAAGAAGAAGCGGAAAGAAGAAGAAATTAATAAAGGACTTGTCAAAAACCGTCTCTTGTGTTTTTTAACCCTTTTGAAACTTTTTTTGTGAAATGGTAGGGATAAATTTGTACCCCATTACCAATTCACACAGGGGGGCGGGATCTGGGGGTCCCCTTATTAAAGGGGGCTTCCAGATTCTGATAAGCCCCCCACCCGCAGACCCCCACAAACACCAGGCAAGGGTTGTGGGGACATGGTGGTTTGGGGTGGGCCGCTACTCCAAAGCACCCTCCCAATGTTGAGGGCATGTGGTCTGGTATGGTTCAGGAGGGGGGCCCTCTCTCGTCCCCCCCTCTTTTCCTGCGGCCTGCCAATTTGTGTGCTCGGATAAGGGTCTGGTATGGATTTTCGGGGGGGAGGGACTCACGCCATTTAAAATAAAAATTGGCACGGGGTTCCCCTTAATATCCATACCATACCTGAAGGGCCTGGTATGGATTTTGGGGGAATTTAGGGGGACCACCATGCATTTTTTTATTTTTATTTTTTATTTCACAAAAGTTTTTATTGAAGAATTGCAGGTAATTACAATCGACAATATATCACTCGGTAATAGTAGCATAATAACACATTGTTACAGGTGGTTACAGAGATACAAAAACAGTAACTTGAACTTTCAGGGTATAAGCGAGAATAGTCTATAGACCTTTAATGCCTATTATACAGTTAATTTTTCGTTGTGGATAAGATAGAAATCTTAAGCAGATATAATGATAGGTCAGAATCACTCATAGAAAGGAGGGGGGAGAGAAAAAAAAAAGGGGGGGGGAAGGCAAGGAAGGGGGTAAGAAATTAGTTTAATATAGTTTCAGAAGGGAAGAGTAGGCAAGGAGAGTTCCCAGGCAGCGGGCCAGCGCTGTTAGGTCCTCGAAGAAGTAACATAGATGATGAAGGTTCAACAGCAAACAATACTAAATGGATGACTTATATTCCTGTGTATCTTTGAATGCAAGCCATTTCGACCAGGTTGAAGTAAAGTTTAACATTCTTTCTTGTGAGATACTTATAAGTTCCTCAATGTTTTCAACAAAATTAATCCTTCTGAACCATTCTTTTTTCGTTGGGAGTGAGGATGATCTCCAATGGCAAGGGATACAATGTCTCGCTGCGTTTGTCATGATCATGGTTAGGGATTTCAAATATTTTTTTGGGGGGATTGTGTTGTGATGCAGCAGGAAGTGGGCTGGGTTGAGTTCTAATGTTTCTGATGTTATTGATATGATGGTTTCATGAACCATTTTCCAGAATGTTTGAATAAGTGGGCATGACCACCAGATATGAAATAGCGAGCCCACCTCCCCACTGCATCTCCAACAATTGTTGGAGATCTGCTGGTAGAATTTATGAAGGGTACTGGGTGTTCTATACCATCTTGTTAAAATCTTGAACCCACACTCCTGTGTGGCAACGTTTAGTGAGCCTTTATGGGCATAAGTGAAGATATTTTCCCAGTTTTCATTTGTGAAGGAAAGGTTGAGGTCATTTTCCCATGCAAGACAAGATGGGTAGGAGAACTCTAAACCCTCTTTAAATAGTGAATTGTAGAGACATGAGATAATATGTCTCTGTGGGGATGTGTCTGAGCATAAGATCTCGAGGGTTGTGGGAGATTTGGACCTAAGGGGTGCCAGTGCTGCTTTAGAGATATAGTGTCTAATTTGAAGATATGTCCAGGGGGAAATCAGTCCAGGGTCACTGTCCTTATTGATTTCCTCGAGGGATAAAAGTGTCCCCTTGTGGAGAAAGTGTTTAATTAGCACTGCTTTGTGGGGCCAGCTATCCAAGAAAGAGTTTGGGGTGTTTCCTGGGGGGAAATCAGGATTGTTCCGGAGAGGGGTTAAGGGACTGATCCAAGGGGTGGGGTCTCTGTTCTTATATGTGTCGTGAAAGATTGCTATCCTGGGTCCAATAAGGGGGTGTGACTTGATTTCTTTTTGAAGATATTTGGGGTCTATCCATGGTATGTGGGTGATTGAATAGGGAAATTGGGCCTGTTCTAATGAAACCCAATCTTTGACATGTTGATGTAAGTTCCAATCTACAATTCGCGTGAGTACAGTTGCTTGATGGTATTTTTTCAGATCAGGAAGTGCAATTCCTCCTTTGTTTTTTGGGAGGATCAGTCTGGCATATTTGATTCTGGGAGGTTTACCCCTCCAAATAAAGGTGGTACAAGCTTTGCGGAAGGAGGCAAAGAAGGATGATGGCAATCTGATGGGGATCGTTTGCATGGCATAAAGGAACCTGGGTAGAATGGTCATTTTTAATAGAGAGGCCCTTCCAAACCATGAAATGTTGAGGGAGTTCCAACGTTTAAGATCTTCTTGTGAGTTTCTTAGTAAGTGTAGAAAATTAAGTTTGAATAAGTCTTTTAGGGATGAGGGTATCTCTATCCCCAGATAGGTAATTTGGTTGGGAGACCAAGTGAATGGGAAGTTTTGTTTGCATAATTCTACATCTTTGGGGGGCAGTGATATATTTAGTGCTACCGATTTGGAGTGATTAATTTTTAAATTAGATAGTAATTGGTATGTTTCAAGTTCTTTAACTAGATTGGGTATGGAGACTAAGGGTTGCGATAGAAAGAGTAACATATCGTCCGCGAAGGCGGCAATTTTGTAAGAGCGATCTTTAACCTCGATGCCTTTAATATTTGGGTTGGATCCGATTTTATTTAAGAGCGGCTCTAAGGTAAGGACAAAAAGCAACGGGGACAAGGGGCATCCTTGTCTCGTCCCATTTTTGAGGTTAAAGGCGTTCGACAGGTGGCCATTAGTGCGTATTCACGCAGTAGGATTAGAGTACAGTGCAGCAATGTATGCTCTCATCTGGGGCATTATGCCAATATTTTTAAGGACTGCATCAATGAAGTCCCAGGCCACTCTGTCGAACGCCTTTTCTGCATCAAGAGACAGAAAGAAGCCCTGTTTTTTTTTTAGACGTCAACCAATTATGTATGTTCAGAGCCTTGATGGTGTTATCTCGGCCTTCTCTGCCGGGGATGAATCCCACCTGGTCTAGGGAAATTAAGGAGGTCAGTAGGGGTAATAATCTATTGGCCAGAATTTTTGCGTATATTTTGATATCTACATTTATTAAAGAGATTGGGCGATAGTTTGTGACAAGGGATGGGTCTTTTCCTTCCTTGGGAATGACTGTTATATGCGCTTCCAGGAGCTGTTTGGGGGGATTTTTTTCTGAATGTAGTGATTGGAAGGTTTGCAAAAATTTGGGTTTGAGAATGTCGAAAAAAGTTTTATAATATTGTAAGGGGAGACCATCTGGACCCGGGGCTTTGCCTATTTTCATGTCTTTCAAGGCCTTATCAAATTCTTCTCCATTAATGGGGGATTCGAGTTCCTGGGCAATATTTTTTGCGATTTTCGGTGGACTATGTTTCTCTAGGTAGTTTTAGATCAATTTCGCTCTGGCTTCCGGGTTGAGGGGGGACTTAGAATTGGGAGGAATATTATACAGTGATTGGTAATATTGTTCAAATTGGGTGGCTATCTCCTTGTTCGAAGAGTACGACTTTCCTCGGTTGTCAGTTATGTGGTGTATGGTGGAAGCGGCTTTCTTACTCTGAACTGCTCTCGCAAGCATTTTCCCACTTTTATTACCTTGCTCGTAATATATTTTATGTCGTAATATGTATTGTCTTTTAGCCTTAAAATTCAATTCTTCCGTAAGAAGCTCTCTAGCTCTGGTCAATTCCTCGAAAGTGGAGACAGCCACAGTCTTTTTATGTTGAAGTTCGAGCTCATGGATGCGATCTGTTAAGGATTTTATTTTATTTTGTTTTTCCTTTTTGAGTTGGGACAATTTCGTTATGAACTCGCCCCTGATGACACTTTTGTGTGCTTCCCATTGAATGATATTAGCGGTGTCTGCAGTGTCATTACGGGCAAAATAGTCACTGAGTGTGTCCCGAAAGCGATTGATGTCTAGTGGGTCCTTTAGTACAGTGGTGTTTAGTCTCCACGTTTTAGTTATAGTGTTTTTTTCTGGGAAAGTCAAGGATAATGTGATTGGGTGATGGTCCGATAAAGTCATAGGCTCTATTGTCGTGTTTGTCAGGAGTGAGAGTTCTGCTTGTGTAATATAGAAGTAGTCAATTCTCGAATATTTTTGATGGATTGCTGAGAAGTAAGTATAATCTCTGGCTTGAGGGTTGAGAGTTCTCCAGGTATCATGTAATGTTAGTGACTGCAATTGGAGTTTTATTTGTTTTAGAGCCCTGAAGGGAAGACTCGAGGAGCCATTTGAGGTGTCAGCTATAGGATTGAGGGGGGCGTTAAAGTTGCCGCCAAGTATTAGGATGCCTGAAGCAAAGTTTGTTAGTAGGTCCTTAATTTTGCGGTTGGGGGCGTAGATATTGGCAATCGTGATCGGATGAGATGACACTATGCCCTTGAGAAAAATAAATCTCCCATCTGGGTCAATCATTGTGTCTTTTAACTGAAAAGGAGTATGTTTCGATATAAGGATGGAAACCCCTTTTGTCTTCCCCTCAGGGTTGGTGGAGTGAAAAATCGTGGGAAATCGGCTATCTGAAAATTTAGGTATATTATTGGATTTAAAGTGCGTCTCTTGAATACATACTATGTTGGCTTTGTATTTGTGAAATTCGTATAGGAATTTGGTTCTTTTAGAGGCGATGTTGAGTCCTTTAGCATTAATGGACAATAGCTTAAGGGAAAGGGGTGAAGTTTGCGGCCTTTGAGAAGGCATATCTATAATTATTTTTAGATATTGTCGAGTAAAGGGGAAAGAAAGAAAAAAAAAAATATATATATATATAAAGGGGTGGGGGGGGGGGGGTGATGGAGGGTTGGTGTAGTACCTAAAACAGGTACAGAGAATACAAACCGGAGGAAGGGTTAGACCGGCTAAGCCTACCTATATATATATGCCGGTAAGGTCAAGGAGGGATGAGGGGAACCACTCCTTGTGTGGGTTCTATGACCAGATGAGGAACAATCCAGTGATAAAAAATTGTATCACAAAGTAAAAAATGTATTATCTGATGGGAGGGACCGGCGCCCAGGGAGCTCCTGAGGGCATAGCAAATTTAAAGAGGACAGGGTTGAGGTGCAAAGACGTGGGGAAAGGGATAGTGTATCTGTATCTTATTTTTTGCGAATAGACGGCTAGAGCTATTGCTATATAGATGAGGTGCGGGAGAGATTGGTCTCCTGTAGAGAAGCTGAAAAGAAATTCTCACAATGCGGGCCTCTGATCTAAAAACCTTGATAACAATATTTAAATTTTGTACTTCAATGGTACTAACAGATGTAACCCTTTTACCCATGGGGGAGTTTGCCTAATTAGGTGCATTGTTTAACCAATTTGTGCGATAAAGCAAGCCAGTAGGGAACCATTCCAGAAACAATAATTCAAATCTTATATAAAGAAGAGAGAGGGCGTATCAAGAGTCCCCCCAGGCCTCTGTAGGTTCAGCTCTGAAGGTGAGCGTCCTATAGTTGTTATCCCCCATTATGGAGTATTATGAGCTTCATTGAGATAATAGGGTGCAGCTCTATCTCTAGGAAACATATAGGTAGTGACTTTCCTGATTCCAAGAAAGAGGTGCACCGGAAGGACTCTCCACACGCCCGGCTAACTTATGTGCTAATAAGGTAATAGTGACTTTGATTCCAAGTGGTAACCATTTACTAACACCCAACTGGTTTACAGTATTGATAACTAAGGACATAAACTTTGTTAACAGTGAAAAAAAATAAAACCTGAAAAGTAAAGAAACCTTCAAAAAATCAACATTTTGAGAAATAATAACCAGATTAAAAGAGTCATTTAGACGTTGCTGTTACATGGGTACTTCAGAATTCGGTCCTCGTGGGAGAGATACCGCTTTAGTAAACAAAGAGAGTCTTAACCCATTAAGGCATTAATACAGAGAGTGCAGAAGAAAAGGACAAAAAGGGTTAGAGGCCTAACACATAACACAATAGAACAAGGCCTGACCGACAAACCTAACACAAGTTTAAACCTTGTCTCTATGAAGGGCAATTATCTCCGTACAGGTGTAAAGAGTATCGGGGTTGGGGCCCTGTATAGGTAGTTCATTTGCAAAAGGAAAAGTATTTTGAGCTACTCAGTTCATTCATGCCCTGGGTCGGCGTATATGGTGAGGGTAGCGAAGTAACTTCACATTTGTAAGCTCGAGAGTTGGCTAAGTTCACTTGCAACGGATTGTCATCAGTTCGACCCAAAAAAAACAAGTGTATACAAAAATGAGACTCCAAAACACCCCAGAAGGGCCTTACCTTTCGGTGTAAGTCTGGATCGTTCATTTACAGAAAAAGATATTGAGGGTGAACAAAATAGGTTCACTCACTGTATATAGAGCGCAAAGTGGTGGGGGTAGTCCAGAAGTAGATATATAGCGGTTGAAATAGGACTATTTGAGGGAGGCGATGAGCTGCGGTCTAGGTGTCCATTGAATCTTGCCTGTCGACCCGGTCTCTCCTTCTGGGTGGGGAGATGCCTGGGCTTCCTTGCTCTGCTCTTCTTCCATGGTGCTGTGCTGACGGAGATCTACGACGTCGATCTCTGTTTCTCTGTGTTCTGGGAGTCGTGTTGTTTGCCACTTCGACCCATGTGTCATGAATCTGGAATGAGTTGTACCAGTCGGGTACATCTGTTACGGGGAGGTTGAGCGATTCGCAAAATGATTGCAGGTCATCAGCAGTGCGTAGGAAAGCTGTGTGGCCTCTCCATGTTGCAGATAGGCAGAAAGGGAATTTCCACCTATAGGGGATGCCTCTGGTCCGGAGTTGGTCTAGTAATGGACGCAGGGCCCTGCGTTGCTGTAAAGTAATGTTGGAGAGGTCTTGGAATAATTTGATTTCATGACCGTTGAAGAGCACTCTGTTTCTTTCTCTGGCTTTTTTGAGAATGGCTTCCTTTAGCGGAAAATTTACCAGGCAGCAGACTATATCTCTCGGCGGGTCGGTATCCCTCCCCCTTGGACGGAGAGCACGGTGAATCCGTTCAAAATCAATTGGGGAGTCAGGGGGCCTCTCCAGCAGCTCATTGAAAATGGAGGTTGCCGTCTGTATTACAGGGATCTGATCTGTGGTCTCGGGGACACCGCAGATTCTAATGTTATGACGCCTGCCTCTGTTGTCGAAATCCTCAATGTGGCGGTGCATCTCTATTAAGTGGCTCAGGTGGTTATCAGAAGCTCTTTGTATTTGTTTCAGAGCATCAGAGTGGCGAGATGTAATTTGCTCCACAGATCCTATCCTTGCTGCCACATGCTGTATGTCAGCTTTCAAGTCTGTGATGGCAGCAGACAAGGTAGCTTTGATATCTAGAGCCACTGCCTGGAGATCAGCCAGGCTGAGGGCTTGAGGGGCTAGGGAGGCTTGGGGGGATACAGCCTGGAGCGGAGGGGGGAAGATGTCCCTGTTTGGGCCCTGCGGGCCGCTCGCGCCGCCCTCCGCGCCTCCGGAAGTGTCGAGCGGGGTAGCCTGTTTAGGCGAGGCCGTGGCTTTGGGGCCTTCACCTTGCGGCGGCCGGAACATCGCCGGGATATTAGTATGAGGGGACAGACCTGTCTCGGCGGCGTCCCGGGATCCCAGGGAGCTTCTGTCTCCCTTTCCCATGGTCGGATGGGTGTTTAAAAGCCCTGTGTGCGGCGAAAGTTCTCCCTGTGCGCCGGAGGAGATGAGCTAAGCGTCCATCGCTGTCCCCGGTCCGGCCACGCCCCCACATTTTTTTTATTTTGGTTCAGGGTTCCCCTGTGGGGAAATTCCATGCCGTTTTTATTAATGAACCGTTATGTGTATTGTCTGATTGACAATTCATTATAGACGCGAGTAGTTTTAAATGACTTTTTTTCCTTTAGAAATGTCATTTTGCTGTCAGACTGTTCTAAACATGGGAAACATGTGCCCCTTTACAGGCATACTACAGACGGGGTGTCTGTAGTATGCCTGTAAAGGGGCGCATGTTTCCCATGTTTAGAACAGTGCGAATAGGTATGAAATTTAAAGGAATATTATACTTTTATTGTTTCACTTTAAGCATTTATTAAAATCACTGCTCTCCGAAAAACGTTAGTTTTTAAAACTATTTTTTGCATTGATACATGTCCCCTGGGGCAGGACCCAGGTCCCCACACACTTTTTATGACCAAAATAAGCCTTTAAAATGAGCACTTTTGATTTCTCGCATAGACTTTTAAAGGATGTTCCGCAGCTTTCGAATTTGCCGCAAACACCTAAAATTGTTTGCTGTTCAGTGAACTGGCGAACAGCCAATGTTCGAGTCAAACTCATGTTCGACTCAAACATAAAGCTCATCCCTATTACACAAGCACACTTTTAGTCACCTTTTTGATTGTGGAATTGGCGCATGTGTCAACGCATGATCTAATTGCTGAGCTTCCCCCAAAGGCTTGTAGAGTCCCGACTTAGACGGGGAGAGAGCCTGCTTGAAATGTAATAATTTGTTAGCAGTGAAGTGGAGGGATTCACGGAATGTTTTCGTTCTGTCCTCCCTTCACACAGATACGACAGTCCAAATTCCTATGGCAACTGGTGTTGTGGAGAAATCCCTCTGTGTCCAAGAATACAACCTTAACATGGGAGAGGTGGACCTCAATGACCAGTTGTTGGTGCCGTACCCAATTGCCCATAAGGCCAGACGCTGGTATAAAAATGTTTCTGTATATTTATTCCAATTGGCTCTGCTGAATGCTTTTGTGCTATACAAAGCTTCAGGACGATCTGGATCCTTCCTAAAATTTCAGGAAGAGATCGTCACAGCCTTCTGTTTCCAGACGGTGCTATGGCCCACCTTCCCAAAGCAAATGCAGTAAGCTGACTGCATGATAGGCATTTTCCATATGTCCTCCCTGGTACCCCTTCCCCCAGAACACCCCAAAGAAGATGTTGTATCTGCAGAAAATGCAGATTTAGGCATGATACCCGCTTTTATTGTCCATCCTGTCCTTACCAACCTGGTCTCAGGACAGCACTACACAGTCCTAGGGCACACTTACACAGGGTCTCGAAAGATGAGATGGCCATCACATTTTGAGAGACCCTAATCTGGAACGTTTAAAGTTTATATAAAAGTGAAAAAACAAAAAACACAAAGACACAAAAAATAAAAAAGCCAAAAATAGTTGTGGTTTTATTTTTCTTCTCTCTCTGTTGTTCTCTCTCTTATGTTCGCTCTCTATTGTTCGATCTCTATATTTCTCTCTCTATTGTTCCTGTATTTTAGAACTGCATTTTTTTTTACTATGAATAGTGAGAAAAAGGCCTTCGCACTACTATTTACAGGTCAAGTTGATCAATAAACAACAGGGTAAATAAAACTCATATACAAAAAATCAATATAGAAAATAAATCAAAATGCATAAAATAAATAATACAATAAATAAGTGCACGTGCAAGTATCACAATATGGTGCTAGAAACTGTAGCTGAACCTGATAGCATTGCACAAAACTACCAGACGAAAATCAAAAGTGAAAAGTGGTCCTGCGCAAATCTACCAAAAAATCCTATATAAAGTGCTGCGTGCTAATGAATAATAAAAATAATAAAAATAATTAAATATATAGAAAACAGGCAAAAAACAAAGTCCATATGGTGGATATCAAAGTCTTGTTCACTGGCACCAATTGGGAAAAAAAGCAGGCAAAAATGGTACTTATAAAAACTCGGGGGGCTGAAGGCTCCCAGAACTCTCACCTCCAAGTGTAGAAAAGTAGGCACATCAAACAAAGCAGACCACCTCCATTCTCGTTACCAGCCACCAGGGGGTCCTCAGCTACAGCCGACTAGGAAACAATAATCTCCGCATTGGGCCACAAGGGGGCCATATATTACTGTGTAGACTGTACTGTTGCTACGAAGAAGGTTTCGACAGGAGTGTGCAGCTCAAAAAATAATTAACATGGAGAGAGAGGGAAGGCTCTGATAGTGTAGTAATTCTTAAAATAGTAAAATAGTAAAAATAGTAAAATAGTAAAACGCCAAGACACCATTTTACTTTATGTGCTGTTTTATTGTTTAAATGTGAGAGTCCGATTTATAAATTTATTATTGATTAAACTTTACTATTTTAGGAATTACTACACTATCAGAGCCTTCCCTCTCTCTCCATGTTAATTATTTTTTGAGCTGCATACTCCTGTGGAAACCTTCTTCGTAGCAACAGTACAGTCTACACAGTAATATATGGCCCCCTTGTGGCCCAATGCGGAGATTATTGTTTCCTAGTCGGCTGTAGCTGAGGACCCCCTGGTGGCTGGTAACGAGAATGGAGGTGGTCTGCTTTGTTTAATTTGTAATTATTTTTATTATTTTTATTATTCATTAGCACGTAGCACTTTATATAGGATTTTTTGGTAGATTTGCGCAGGACCACTTTTCACTTTAGATTTTTTTTTACTATGTTTTATTGTATTTGCTTTGCAAGTATGGTATGTCTTACTGTTACACTGTAATGTTACTTTGCTTTATTGTTAACCATCATTTTCTTAGCAGGTACACCATGCAGCTGTAGCACTGATTTATTTAGCAATATGTAAATTAGCAACTCCAGTGCTGTAAGAAGTGAGTTTATCACCACAGTTTAAAAAAAAAATGGTGCATATATGCCCATTTTAGAAGTAGGAGAATGAAGGGTGATATTCTAATGGTGGGGATACCCACCGATCAATCGCTTTTACCATTCAGCCCATAGACTGCATAAAAAAAAGAACATTACAATATATGCCCAACAAGGACCAGCAAAATACTGGTATGTTGCTGGACTTTGAGTGGTTATACCAGAATGATGCCTGCAGGTTTAGGTATCATTTTGGTATCATTCTTTTCAGCCAGTGGTCGGCTTTCATCTAAAGGCAATTCTAGTGGCTAATTAGCCTCTAGACTGCTTTTACAAGCATACTTCCATAGTTTTCTCGGGCTCTCCTGTCCCAACAGGGAACCCAAGAATGCAGTCTGTGGTTCCGCCAGCTGACCATAGAGCTGATGAGAGACCAGAATGGCTCCAATAATCTCTATGGCCTAAGAAACCGGAAGCTATGAGCATTTCATGACTTAGGTTTTGCCTGATATAAACAGCGCCATTGGGAAATTGGAATCGGAAAGCATTTTATCACACTGATCTTGGTGTGGTCAGATACTTTGAGGGCAGAGGACAGATCTAGAGTCTAATAGACCCCATTTTTTTTCAAGAGTACCCGTCTCACTACCTATTGCTATCATAGGGGATATTTACAATCCCTGACATAGCAATAATAATAAAAAAAAGTGACTGGAACAGTTTAAAAATAAAAAAAGCAAAGAAAAAAGCACCCCTGTCCCCCCATGCTCACGCGCAAAGGCGAACGCAAGCGTCGGTCTGGTGTCTTACTTTCAAAAGGTTTTTAGTTTGTGAAAAAGGCACTTGCAAGTACATACGTAAATTAACAAACAGACTCCAGCAGGGTAGGCCTGCTGCCATAGTGCAAGTAATAATTCAAACAAACAGTAGTGCAAACAAAATAATGACGAAAAGGTACAGACATCCTATCCCTTCAAGGCGATAGGGCCAAATGAGAAACTGAAGGGTAGCGCCCCGTGAGGAGCCCACCAATAACATCTGTCTGGGGGAGCAACCAGGGAAACCCCCCCCGACACCCCTAAAAGGGATCTTGCTGTGTCAGGGTAGGGGTGTAGTCCCCCGGATCCCCCACCTCCCACAGGGAGAGAGTATTCGGTGGGCAACGCACAAGGAGCTCCCCAATAAGCAATCTGCCTGTATGGTAAACCTGTCATTTATTTCTCTGTTAAGGTAATCATAAAAACAGGTGATCAAAAGGGAAAGAAGAGAGAAGAGAGGATGAAGAGAATAGGACAGAGGGGCAGAGGGGGGTAAGCTACTTCCGAAAAAGGGTGAAAGGGTGTGGAGCTAGGTTGTCTACCGCTCAGTCAGGGAGGGTGAACTCTATGGTTTAGATCATGACGTCTGGGGAAAGCCTGGGGGTACTTCCGGCAGAAGGGATATTCCCATGTACCGGGCCCAAGGATCCCACACCTTTCTAAATTTAGGTGTGGTATCCAACAGGATGCCCAACAATTTTTCTTGGGACATAATCCTGGATATCTTCCTCTTCACTGTGAGGAGGGATGGCCTGGGTTGTTTCCAAGCGGAGGCAATCGCAATTTTGGCACCTAAAAGGATAAAGTGGGTTAGTTTCTGGATGTTTACAGGTAGCGAAGGAACAGGAGCATTGAGCAACACAACCTCAGGAGTTCTTGGGACCCGGCAGCCTGTTACCCTGAAAATCAAGATAAAGATTTTAATCCAGAATAATCGAAGCCTAGGGCATTCCCACCAGATGTGGACCATGGAACCACGGAGTTGACACCCTCTAAAACATTGAGGGTTTGCCGTGGGATAAATTTTGGCTAACTTGGCGGGAGTGAGATACCACCTGGTTATCAATTTAATGCTAGCTTCCATAAGTGAGATGTTTTGGATCCCACGAAAGGATCTGGCTAGGGCCGTCTGCCAGGTTTCAAGACTGCCAGAGGTTTGGAGGTCAGTCTCCCATACTGTCATATAAGGGGATTTGCCCGTTAGGACAGTGAGACCCGAGTAGATTAGTGATATGCCGCCCCTCTGCTCCCCGATCCTACCGCACCAGGTTTCATATTCAGTAAAGGGGGGAGGAAGGGGCTTATTCTTCCAAAGTGAGTGTAAAAAATGAGATATGTGCTGGAAGCGGAATCTCTCTGATTCAGGCAGCTCTAAGTGTTCAATACAATGGGCAAGGGAGATTGATCCCTTTGAGGTGAAATAATGTCCTATCCGGTATAGTCCCTTGTCCAACCACCATTTAAAGGCGACAATATTGAGGCCCGGAGGGAAATCATGATTGCGAAAGATGTGAGCCAGAGAGCTTATTGTGGAGACCAGGGACGGCTCCCTGCGGAGGCCGTCCCATAGGGAGCAGGAGTGAGAGAGGATGGGAGACAGGTAGGGTCGGCCTAGCTTTGGATGGGCAACACAATAGATAGTCTAGCGTGAATGAGGGTACGGAACAGCGTTCAATGGACATCCAGTCCGGTTTCTCGTATTTGGAGTAGATCATGGAGAGTTGGGCCAGGCGGGCTGCAAGGTAATATTTGTGGAGATTAGGAAGACCCAACTCACCCCTGCGCCTGTGAAGGAATAGCGTGTTTTGTGGGATGCGATACCCCTTGTTACCCCATATGTATTTCAATATCTTGCTTTGCAGAGATCTAAGATGGTCCTTCCGGACAGGTATGGGGAGAGCTCGAAAATAATATAAGATTTTAGGAAGGAGGGTCATTTTTATGGAGTTAATCCGGGCAAGCCAAGATAATTCGTGTTTAGACCATAAACAGAGGTCAGCTTCCAAATGTCTGTATAGTTTAGGATAATTTTGATTATACAACATCTCAGTCCTAGGTGTAAGGGAGATACCCAAGTATATCATTGTTAATGAGAGATATGGGTCTGTAGTTGCTGACATCCTCCAAGTTCTTATCGGGTTTGAGTATGACCGTGATGTACGCTGTGTTTAGGTGGGGGTCTAGGGGGCTTCCATTAGCTTTGTGATTGCCGAGATTCACTAGGTGGGGGGCTAGCGTGTTAGCAAAGGCTTTATAATAGGGGATCGAGAGTCCGTCAGGGCCTGGGGCGGAGCTTTTTTTGAGGTCCTTTATGACTTCCAGAATCTCCTCTGTCTGAATAGGGGATTCCATTATTTGTTTGTGAGTATCCGATATGACGGGAATGGGGAGTCCCTCCAAAAACTGTGGAAGAAGGTTTGTTTTGGGAGATGGAGGGCTGCTGTATAGAGAAGTGTAAAAGTCCTGAAAGGCATTCAGAACTTTGAGCGGGTTAGAGGTGGGTGGGTGACCTGCACTTCTGATCCTAGGGAGGGTGCTTAACTTGGTTCTAGGGGAGAGTCTATTGGCTAGGAGTGTGCCTATTTTGTCTGCCTGTGTATAAAATTTGTGGCCGGACCACCTAATAGATTTTTCAGCTTTCGTGGTTAGAATAAGGTTGAGTTCTAGTCGAGTCTTGTCAAGCAAGGCGGTGGGAACTCGGAGAGGGTCCTGTTTGTGTAGAGCTCTGAGTTTTGAGTATTCCTTTTCTAGCTTAAGCATATCTGATTGCCGTTCACGTTTAATTTGAGTTCCTAGCTGTATGAGTTTTCCCCTAATAAATGCTTTGTGTGCCGCCCACAGGGTTTCGAGGGAGACGTCAGGTGTCGCATTAACAGAAAAATATTCTTGTAGTGCTTCGTCAAGTTCCACTAATCTTGTTGGCTCAGACAGAAGAGATTTGTTCAACCTCCAATGTCTGGGGTGTCTCCCACTCGATCCCCGAGGACCGTCACAATTACCAGGGAGTGGTCCGAGACCACCGTGTCAGTGATGTAAGCTTTAACGACCCGGGGCAGGAGTGAAGAAGGTACAAGAATGTGGTCAATCCTCGCATAGGACTGGTGTGGTGCTGAAAAGTGGGTGTAGTCCCTCTTAGAGGGGTTTAATTCCCGCCAAGTGTCAGACAAGCCATATGCGTGGAGCAATTTGGCAATCCGCAGGCTTGCTTTAGAGGGCCGGGTCAATCGGAAATGTAAGGGAGAGGATTTGTCGAGGCCTTGGTCGAAGGCGACGTTAGAATCCCCTCCAACAATAACTGTCCCTTCTAAATGAGGTGCAAGGGTGCGCAGCAGGGATTCAAAAAATTTAACTTGGCCTGTGTTCGGGGCATAGTAGGAGACCAGAGAGTAAAGGTGATCTCCCACAGTGCCCTTTAGAAGTAAAAATCTTCCCTCCGGGTCCGCCATTTCAAAGCTTTTGTTGAATTTACACGTTTTGGCTATCAGTATGGCTACCCCCTTGGTTTTAGATTCTGCATTGGCGAGGTAGAACTGTGGGAAGTGGGCGTGAAGGAACTTGGGACTATACCGGACAGGAAGGTGCGTTTCCTGAAGTAAGATCATATCCAGTTTCAGGGACTTATAGTAGTCAAGAACTTTTCTGCGTTTAATGGGGGAATTGAGGCCCTGGATATTGTGAGAGACTATCTTGAGCCTAACATCCTGGTGATCAGTCATGGAGCAGAGGGGGAGCCCAGCATCTAAAGATGGCCTCACTTACCCAGTTAGTGGTGGAGCTCCCGGCAGCGGTAGTGGGATCAACGGCCTGTGATGTTCTCGTTGAGTGTAGTGCAGACTGGGTGTGCCAAGACATACCTGAAAAATACGACAGTGTCAAGCAAACAGTACATAGAAGTAGCTCATTATCTAGGGGGGAGACAGAAAGGGATAGAACAAGGAAAGAGAGTGTTCCTGGGAAAGGAAAGAGGAGATCAGGGCAGGAGACACCCCCCGGAATCCTAAGAAAGGTCAATGATAACAACTGACCCATAGGGTCAGATGTCCCAACCCTCAGGCACCCGAGAGAGGCCAAGGGTGGGGGAGTTGCGCAAGTGGTCCCTCGCAGAACCAGGGACCCCTAGACGGGAAGAATCCCGATCTGTTGACTTAATAACAAACAAATATAAAAAACAAACAATAGGAAAAAGCTTGAGGTACGGCCAAACATTGCGTTTAGATGATGCGGGGACAGGCCAGTAGAAACGAAGCAGTAACCATGAAGTGAGTCTCCATATCAGGGGCGGTTGCTGAAGTCTGCAGCCCTCTGTAGAGGTTTTTCAGAGATCTGCAGGGCTTAACCAGAGGGGGCTCAGGTCATGAGTGGGGTCGTGGTCAGTCCAGAAGGGGGTATGGGGAACTGCAAAGCGTCCGGGGGTAGTAAAAGTGAGGGGAGGTGAGGTCAGCGTAGGTCCTAGTAAGGAACAGGGCCCGACAATGGTGGAGAACCAATCTCCCGATGGTTGGGGAAAAGTCCTCTGGCCCTCTCCAGGACCTCGGATGGTCAGTCACACAATAGAGAGTAGAAATTGAGGCCTGGATGCTTCTCAGGTGGGTGCATTGTCCTTGACTTTCTTGGCTCTTCCGGAGGTCCACAGCGGTGATTGTGGACTGTTGGGTGTGGGCCGTTTGTGTGAGCCTTGCCCAGAATTAGAAGTGTCCATGTCAGCTTCTTGAGAAATAATTTTCAGCCTGGTGAGGAGCTTCTCCCCCTCAGGAAATGTTGAGAAAGCGTGTGTTTTGCCTTTGTCAGTGAACCGGACAGCGAATGGGAAAGCCCATTTGTATTTTATGTCTCTTTGCATCAGTGCAAGCAAGAGGGGTTTCAGTGCTCTCCGTCTCTGTATGGTGGAGGGGGAAAGGTCCGCGAAGATCTGAACCTGGTGACCCTGACACGTGACATGCTGCAGGGATCTGGCTCTCCTCATAACTTCTTGGTGGGGCTTGGCAATTACATCACGTGGAGTGCCGTCCTTCCTAGGGGGGCCAAGGGTTCTGTGGACCCTGTCAAGTTCCAGCTTTGGAGCTGGGATGTCAGGGATTAGCTGTGTGATTAGGTCGTGAACTGCTTTGGAAACATCAACTATCGATTCCGGAGGCCGGGGATTCTGATGTTGTATCTGCGTGACCTATTTTCAAGGTCATCTATGCGGGCCACGGCCAGGTCTAGTTGCTCCTGCACCGAATAAATGTGCCTGAAATTTTGGTTGGATCTAGCAATGGTGTCCTCCATTTTGTGTTCGATCGTTTCAATCCGTGAGCCCAAGTTAATAAAGTCAGCTTTTAATTCCCCTGTGATTTTCAGGGCAGTTTGGGAGAGTCCCCTTTCCAACAGTTCAGAGAACTTACAGAACAGGGCATCCATGTGGGATACTGGGTCTGCATGAGCAGCCTCATGTGAGGCCAGGGCTGCCTGGGAAGCCATGTGAGTCCCTGAGGGGGATGGGGAAAATTCCTGGAGGGTGCGTTCCAGGAGGGACACCGTGGAGGCCGGGGACGGCGTGGTATCCTTGGGTGGGCCCCTGAGATTGCCAGGGGTGGCATGAAGAGGTGGAAAGTCTGTTTCTGACCTGTAGTCTGCCAAGCCTGTGGAGCGGTGTTCCTGGGATAGGAGCTGTGCTGCGGTGGCCATCTTGGATTTCTCCCTCTCATCCAGCGATGCGAACAGCGGACCCAGATTTCGTTTTGCCGGTCCCCCGGTCATCTGGTGGAGTGCCCCAACTCTTAGGGAAGCTGTCCTTGCTGCTCGGTAAGCGGAAGGGTGGCCGTGCCGTGCGGTAGGGGTCCCGTTGTTCCACGAGGCAGCGGGGCTGTAGATGATCGCGGCCATCTTGGGAGCCTCGCGCATGCGCACTCGCGTCGGTCTGGTGTCTTATGTAAACAGCAATGGCACCATGCATGTGAGCTATCACCACAAAGGTCATGACATTAATTTTAGCAGTAGACCTCCTCTGTAAATTTAAAGTGGTAACCTGTAAAGGATTTTAAAGGCGTTTAAAAATGTATGTAGTTTATTGCCACTGCACATTTGTGCGCAACTTTAAAGCATGTCGTGTTTGGTATCCATGTACTCGGCATAAGATCATATTTTTTATTTCATCAAACATTTGGGCAATATAGTGTGTTTTAGTGCATTAAAATGAAAAAAAGTGTTTTTTTTTCCCCAAAAATTGCGTTTGAAAAATCGGTGCACAAATACTGTCTGAAAAAAAAATGCAACACTCCCCATTTTAATCTGTAAGGCCTTTATAATGTTTGGGGATTCAGATTGATTTTCTAGAAAAATAAAAAAAATGTTCCTGTAAAAAAAAAAAAGTGTCAGAAAAGGCTTTGTCTTCAAGTGGTTAGAAGAGTGGGTGATGTGTGACATAAGCTTCTAATGTTGTTTATAAAATGCCAGGACAGTTCACCCCCCCCCCCTCAAAAATGACCCTTTTTTGGAAAGTAGACATCAAAGTAGCTTGGGGTGTCTACTTTGCGAAACGGGGTCATTTGGGGGAGTTTTGTGCTATCTGGGCATTTTATGGCCTCCGAAACTGCTATAGGCAGTGAGGAATGAAATCAAAAATGTATGCCTTTAGAAAGCCTGAAGGTGTTGCTTGGTTTTTGGGGTCCTGTATGCAGTTAGACTGCCAAAAGTCTCGCACAGGTAGTATCCCCAAGTAGTATCCCCAAGAAACAGCAGAATGTATTTTGGGATGTAATTCCACATATAACTATGCAATTTTTGAGCAATATATCATTTAGTGACAATTTTGTGTAAAAAAAAACAAACAAACAAAAAACAATTAGATTTCCTGAAACTTGTAGCAAAATAGAAAATATTGCATGGACTCAACATGCCAATTAGCAAATAGCTTGAAGTGTGGGTGGTGATTGGTTTTCGGGGTCCTGTATATGGCTAGGCTCCCAAAAAGTCTCACACATGTGGTATCACTGTACTCAGGCGAAGCAGCGGAATGTATTTTCGGGTTTAATCCCACATATGCCCATGGCATGTTTGAGAAATATATCATTTAGTGGCAACTTTGTGCAAAAAAAAAAAAGTTTGTAATTTTTCCGCAACTTGTGGCAAAATATAAAATATTCCATGGACTCAACATACCTCTCAGCAAATAGCTTGGGGTGTCTACTTTCTAAAATGGAGTTATTTGGAGGGGGGGGGGGGGTTTGCCACCTTGGCATTTTGTGGACTTCAAAACTGTGATAGTTAGTGAGGAGTGAAATCAAACATTTACACCCTTAGAAGGAAAACCTGCGTAAATTTCAGAAAATGTACCCTAGTTTGTAGACGCTATAATTTTTGCGCAAACCAATAAATATATGCTTAGACTTTTTTTTAACCAGAGACGTGTGGCTGAATACATTTTAGCCTAAATGTATGACTAAAATTACCAAAGGAAATGTATTCCTGCGCCAAGATGGGAAGGGATATTATATTAATAGGCTAGAGTACTGCTGCACTCACTGGGGGGAAATGTCTGAACCCAGGAGAAATTGGTATAAGAGTAGTGGTGCGCTGTACTAAAAAATATGTAAACTACCAATCATGGTGTGCGTTAAGAAATTAAATTACAGTAAAGCCAGTAAAAATGGCCAAAGCAAATGAAATATATAGTATAAAGGTAAGTAGTTAACAGCTACCAACACGTATATATACACCAGCTGTATAGCAATAGTATAATAATTAACATATGATCTTCTTCAGTCAATAAATTGATATAAACAACAAAACAGGTAAATAAAAGCAATAATAAAAAAATAACAATAAAAATAGTAGTGACACTTTGTAGTGATACGAGTAGGTGTAGAATAAAAAAATAAAACTGTAGTATCAGGTGAAAAATTATTTAAAAGTTGAGCAAAGAAGTGCAGTAGTGCTAAGGACAGAGTCCAATAATAATTTTATATAACTATATAGTCGTCTAAGCAGACGGATGAATATAAATTTCAGATGTCCATGTAGAAGTGTAAAAGTGCAGTAAAGTGATGACTATATAGAATCGCATAAGGTGCTAAGAAATACTGTAGCGATTATGTCTAGGAATCGCATAGGACTAAGTAAACTCTCGATGCGATTATATCCAAAAAGAGTTTACTTAGTCCTATGCGATTCCTAGACATAATCGCTACACTATTTCTTAGCACCTTATGCGATTCTATATAGTCATCACTTTACTGCACTTTTGCACTTCTACATGGACATCTGAAATTGTTATTCATCCGTCTGCTTAGACGACTATATAGTTATATAAAATTGTAATTGGACTCTGTCCTTAGCACTACTGCACTTCTTTGCTCAACTTTTGGATAATTTTTCACCTGATACTACAGTTTTATTTTTTTATTCTACACCTACTCGTATCACTACAAAGTGTCACTACTATTTTTATTGTTATTTTTTTATTATTACTTTTATTTACCTGTTTTGTTGATTATATCAATTTATTGACTGAAGAAGATCATATGTTAATTATTATACTATTGCTATACAGCTGGTGTATATATACGTGTTGGTAGCTATTATCTACTTACCTTTATACCATATATTTCATTTGCTTTGGCTATTTTTACTGGCTTTACTGTAATTTAATTTCTTAAAGCACACCATGATTGGTAGTTTACATATTTTTTAGTACAGCGCACCACTACTCTTATACCAATGACTAAAATTACATTTATTTTATTTTTTTTATAACAAAAAGTAGAAAATATTTTTTTTTTCAAAATTTTTGGTCTTTTCCTGTTTATATCGCTAAAAATAAAAATTGCAGAGGCAATCAAATACCATCAAAAGCAAGCTCTATTTGTGGGAAAAAAAAGGATGCAAATTTTGTTTGGGTATAGCATTGCATGACTGCACAATTACCAGTTAAAGCAGCACAGTGCCAAATTGTAAAAAGTGCTCTGGTCATTGAACAGCCAAATCTTCTGGGGCTGAAATGGTTAAAGGAAAGTTGCCTGGTGGCACAGGCAATAGGAAACTGTCCAAAGAACCCCGCATCCCAAGATCAAATCCCAGACATGGTGTGATAGTACCCCCCACACAAAGATATCCCCACCTATTTGGGTTTGGATGGGTTCCTATCATAGAGGGACATGACAAGCAGGCACCCAAGTCCTTCCTGCAATGGAGTAGCCTTTCCAGTCCACCAGACACTGAAATTGTCTACAATATTTCGGGAATCCAGAATTTTACTAATTTCATATCCCTGATGGTCATCCACCGAGACCAGAGAGGGAAGTCTAGAGGGTAGAGAGAACCTATTCTTAAAAAAGGGTTTAAGCAAGGATACATGAAATGTCTTGGGAATTCGAAGGTGAGGGGGCAAGAGTAGTTTATAGGCTACTGGATTGACTTGCTGAAGGACACGAAAAGGTATATAAATCTAGGACCTAATTTGGGAAAGGGTTGCTGCAGCCAATTAAGATGAAAGTGGGGTGCAGGTTTTCTGCGATGGTCCACAAACCCCTTGTATCTGCGTACAGACTGCAGCCAAACCTTTCTTATATCCCTCCAGTGCTTTGTTAATCTTAACACCATGTTGGCTGCAGCAGGTACCTCTACCAGAGAGGACTGGAAGGGAGGAACCCTGGGTTGATACCCAAAAGCAGGTTGGAAAGGGGAACAAGAGAAGAGTGCTATTGCGAATTGTGTACTAATTCAGCTAGAGGTAACATCTCGCTCCAGTTGACCCTTTGTCTTCCCATTAGATTGGGGTGGTATCCTGAGGACAGGGAATTCTTGATCCCCAAATGTTTGCAAATGGCCCTCCAGAACGAGGATATGAATTGAGGGCCTCTGTCACTAACAATATCGACAGGAGTGCCGTGTAAACGGATGACATTCTCAAAAAAGGATAGAGCCAAGCTGCGGGCATAGGAATGAAGTGGGCTAACTTAGAAAATCGGTCTACTACCACCCAAATGATAATATTTCCACTGGAGGTGGACAAGTCCACGATAAAATCCATGCTGATATGAGTCCAGGGAGCATGAGGAACGGGTAATGGTTGTAATAGACCTTGTGGAACAGAACAATGCATTCTGATGGCCACATAAACTGAACAAGCTCTAAGAAAGGCTATAACATCCTTTTTTAGAGTAGGCCACAAAACCAACCCACTCATCCAAGTATTCAGACATCACCCGCATTCCTACATAATCATCTCAGCCTGGCTACTTCTCAGCCAGGCCCCTCTGGTTCCCCATTAAAGAGACATTACCAGCATTCTTACATTCTCCAATCGGTCAGCATGTCTGACCTCTCTCAGCTGAGCAAATCTTTTATTTAAATTTCAACAGGAAACCACGCCCTGGAGGGTTTGCCTCCAACAGCTAAACGCCTCCTACAAAGCTCGTGACCTCACAGGATGTAAATGACCATATAAGGATTTGACAACATAGGAAACCTTCCAACAGTGTTAGTTAAGCAATACAATACAATACAATACAATGCAATACAATGCAGAAGAAAGTGGTGTCTTCACAGACAGCCAATCAGACATTTGTTTTCCTTCAAAAGAACCAATCACAGACATGTATACATTCAAATAGTCAATGACGCAAACTGACTGAATGCTTTCAATGATGCGAGCCATACAAAACCAATGAACGATGACTACAATTCCGTTGATAGAAATCCTTAATATACATTGTTCCAGAGGACAAGGTATACCTGGATTATTCTATACCTCCTTGTGGATGGAAGGTTATCCACAGATGTGTGCCACCTATCTCCACATGTGGTGATCAGACACAACAACAAGTGCACATCCACGCACAACCAATCCTTACAGAGCAAGCATATGCCCCCAGATGCATAGGGGCCCTTTCGCTGGAGAACATACCCCCACTCTGCAAACACCTCTTTCCAATCCCAGGAAGTTATCCACTACCTAACAGATCTGAACCACCATCAGTCTGCCCCAGTCAGCTCTTTTAGAGCGGGCTAGGGGAGAATGAACACAGGGGGACTCTGTGACTCTGTATGACAATACATATTAAAATACATCCAATAACATTTTCCACAACACTTTGTAGAGTAGTATCCAGTTGAGCAATAATTTGTTCAGGAGGAGCAATATGATCTGGAGGTATTTGCAGATTCTCACAAGGGAATTGCCGAGACAGGACATTGACGTTGGTGTTCTTGGTGCCAGTAATGTACGTTACTACAAAGTTGAACCGGGAGAAAAAAGTGCCCAACGGGCTTGTCTGGAATTCAGTCTTTGAGCTTTCTCCAGGTAGGTCATGTTCTTATAGTCAGTCTGAACCACAACCAGAATGTCCTGTACCTAAGTGTCTCCATTCGGAGAATGCTAGCTCTATAGCCAAACGCTCTCTATTCCCTGTCTTAGTTTTGTTCTGCGGCAGAGAATTTCTTGGAGAAGAAAGCGACTGGATGAAGCTTGTTGGAAGTAGGTTCTTGTTGAGATAACACTGCTACAGCACATACTTTTGGAGGCATCAACCTCCAAGAAAAATTGAGCAGATGGCTGAGGAAGGCCGAGTACAGGAGCAGAGCAGAAGGCAGATTTTAGATGATTGAATGCCTCCAGAGCTTCCAGAGACCACAAAGAGCAGTTGGTCCCTTTCTTAGTGAGAGCAGTGATGGGAGCCAGAATCTTGGAAAAATTCTTGATACACTTCCGATAATAACTACAGAACCCAATGAAACACTGAATTTCTTTTAAAGTGGTAGGTCTGGGCCATAGTAAGATGGCATTGAGCTTCTTGGAATCCATCTGGAATCCTTCGAACGAAATTATGTAACCCAGGAAGGGTATTTCATGTAGTTCAAAGGAGCACTTGGAAAGTTTGGCATACATCATATGATCCCTTAAGCCTTGGAGAACAGTGCATACATAGCATCGATGATGCAGTATATCCTTAGAGTGAATGAGTATATCGTCCAAGTATACGACAACAAAAGTGTCAAGAAGGTTTGTGAAAATGTCGCTTACGAACTTCTGAAAAACCGCGGGGGCATTGCAAAGGCCAAATGCCATCACGTGACACTCCTAATGCCCCCTACGAGTATTGAAAGCGGTCTTCCATTCATCTCCTGCTTTGATTCTAATAAGATTTTAGGCAGAACGAAGATCCAGTTTGGTAAAGATCTTTGATCCTGAACACGGTCAAATAGCTCAATAATTAAAGGGAGAGGATACTGATTTTTTTACAGTGATACGTTTGAGAGCTCTGAAGTCAATGCATGGGTCTAAGTCCTCTATCTTTTTTCTCCACAAAAAAGAACCCTGCCCCCATGGGAGAGGTGGAAGGGCGAATTAAACCCTTCTTTAGACAGTCTTCGATGTACTCTTCCATCGCCTTAGTCTCTGCAAAGGCTGAGAGGATAGGTTCACCCCTTAGATAGGGGAGCCCGGGTATAAAATCAATAGCATGGTCATAAGGGTGGTGAGGAGGAAGGACCTCTGTTTCCTTTTCAGAAAACACATCAGAAAAATTGGCACTGTAATTCAGGGTCAGTAGTCACCATATGAATCGACATACCCTTACATAATACTTTTTTGAGACAGTTGACATGGCAGGATGTGCTCCAGGCAGAAACCAGACCAGAGGACCAGTGAATAGACGGGTTGTGTTTATATAACCATGGAAACCCGAGAATTAATAGGTATTTAGGAGACAGAATGATATCAAATAAGGATGAATCGCACACCCCCCGGTTTGGTTCACACCAGAACCTGCAAACAGACCTAAACTTCGTGTGAACTTTAGAACCCTATTAAAGTCTATGGGACTCAAACTTTCAACATCTAAAGTGCTAATTTTAAAGGCTAATATGCAAGTTATTGTCCTAAAAAGTGTTTGGGGAACTGGGTCCTGCCCCAGGGGACATGTATCAATGCAAAAAAAGTTTTAAAAACAGTCGTTTTTTCGGGAGCAGTGATTTTAATAATGCTTAAAGTGAAACAATAAAAGTGTAATATTCCTTTAAATTTCGTACCTGGGGGGTGTCTATAGTATGCCTGTAAACGGGCGCATGTTTCCTGTGCTTAGAACTGTCCCTGCACAAAGTGTCATTTCTGCAGGAAAAAAGTCATTTGAAATCACTCACGGCTATAATGAATTGTCGGCTCCCCGTAAGCCATTGATAAAAAAAAAAGCGTGGGGTTCCCCCAAATTCAATTACCAGGCCCTTCAGGTCTGGTATGGGTATTAAGGGGAACCCCGCATCAATTTTTTTTAAAAATGACGTTGGGTTCCTCCTAAATATCCATACCAGACCCTTCATGTCTGGTATGGATTTTAAGGGGAACTACACGCCAAATAAAAAAAATGGCGTGGGGGTCCCCCTAAAAATCCATACCAGACCCTTTATCAGAGCACGCAACCTGGCAGGCTGCAGGAAAAGAGGGGGGGACGAGAGAGCGCCCCCCCTGAACCATACCAGGCCACATGCCCTCAACATTGAGAGGAGGTTTTGGGGGTCTGTGACCCCTCAAAGCACCATGTCCCCATGTTGATGGGGACAAGGGCCTCATCCCCACAACCCTGGCCGGTGGTTGTGGAAGTCTGCATGCGGGGGGATTATCAGAATCTGGAAGCCCCCTTTAACAAGGGGACCCCCAGTTCCCAGCCCACAGGTTTCCGTTACATCAGAGGGGGCGGGGTCAATTTAAAGGAATATTACACTTTTATTGTTTCACTTTAAGTATTATTAAAATCACTGCTCCCGAAAAACGGCCATTTTTACAACTTTTTTTTTGCATTGATACATGTCCCCAAACACTTTTTAGGACAATAACTTGCATATTAGCCTTTAAAATTAGCAATTTAGATTTCTCCCATAGACTTTTACAGGCTTTTCAAATTTGCCGTGAACACCCCAAATTGTTCACTGTTCGCCGAACTCGACTCGACTCGAACTCGAAGCTCATCCTTAATGTCAAACAATAAGACTTCAAAATGCAGAGCCCACACCAGGAAAGAAACAGGCTTGGATTTGTGAATGATAAGTCCATCACCAAGAGGGTCACTGCCAAGAGTAGGTACCCAGAGCAGTGGGTCTTTAGGAACAGTCGGGATCTGAAGACTCTTAACCAGCATCGAGAAATACCCCACCAGCATCGGAATCTATAAAAGCAACTGTGGAACAGCACTTATCATTCCAGGATAGGGATATTGAGACTACTAGGAGGGATCTGAGGAGGGATTATAAACAGCATGGTCTAATGGGGCTCTTCAATCATTCATTAAGCCTGAAAGTTTTCCGGCCAAACCGGACAAGAACACAGGAGATGAAATAGGAAACCATCTAAAGAACCCCAGGTCCCAGGATCGAATCCTGGACACGGTGTGACAGCTACTATATATGATGTTCAGCTCCCTTTCAAATGAGCACCCAAGCAGACAAATTTAGGTAAGTCCCTCTAGGGACTTACCCTTACCTTACTGTACCTATGGAGGGGAGCCATGGTTGTTTCACAGGCTGAACTTTAGGCATGTCTTTCTCACTTCATCTACAATACTTGGGGTGGGGTGGGGTGAGTTCAGCTCTCATAAAGTGAAAGGCATACTATGTTACTAGAAAGATTAACAGGTATTTTATTTGCTTTCTGAAGTCTTTCTTCTGTGTTGAGCAGGCACGGACTGGGACAAAAAATAGGCCCGGGCATTTTGGATTGAGCAGACAATAACATGTTAACCGGCCCTTACCCCACTCTCCACCCTGACAGATCCCCTGAGAGAGGGGAACCCAGCAGAGGTGTGGGGGGGGGGTGAGGTGGGACCAGGAAAGAGCATGGGGGGGATGGAGAGCACAGGGAACAACCTTGAAAACATGGGGTGGGGCAAGAGCACAGGGAGGAAGAGAAGAGCACAAGAGGCAGCGGAGAGCATGGGGGGAGGTGGAGAGCACAGGGGGGCAGCAGAGAGCATGGGGAAGGTGGAGAGCACAGGGAGGGTGGTGGAGAGCATGGGGGGAGGTGGAGAGCACAAGGAGGGTGGTGGAGAGCATGGGGGGAGGTGGAGAGCGTAAGTGTCTGGTGGAGAGCATGGGGGGAGGTGGAGAGCACAGGGAGGGCGGTGGAGAGCATGGGGGGAGGTGGAGAGCACAGGGAGGGCGGTGGAGAGCATGGGGGGAGGTGGAGAGCGTGGGTGGCTGGTGGAGAGCATGGGGGGAGGTGGAGAGCACAGGGAGGGTGGCGAAGAGCATGGGGGTTGTGAAGAGCGCATAGGGGGTGGCGAGCACAGGGAGGGTTGGCGGAGAGCATGGGGGAAGGGGGGAGCTCAGGGGGGCTAGTGGAGAGCATGGGGGGATGTGAAGAGCACCTGGGGAAGGTGGAGAGCACAGGGGGCAACAGACAGCATTAGGGGGCAGCGGAGAGCATGACGGGGATTTGGAGAGCACAGGGGGGAAAAGGAGAACGTGGGGGGTATTAACAGCACAGGGGGGGTGAGCGCAGAGCATGGGGGGTGGAAGAGAGCATGGGGAAGATGGAATGCACTGGGGGGGTGGCAGAGAGCATGGGGGAGGTGGAGTGCATTGGGTGGGGTGGCAGAGAGCAAGGGGGTGGCAGAGAGCATGGGAGAGGTGGAGTGCACTGGGGGGTGGCAGAGAGCATGGGGGAGGTGGAGAACATTGGGGGGGGGGGGTGGCAGAGAGCATGGGGTAGGTGGAAAGCACTGGGGGTGGCAGAGAGCATGGGAGAGGTGGAGTGCACTGGGGGGTGGTAGAGAGCATTGGAGAGGTGGAGTGCACTGGGGGGTGGCAGAGAGCAGGGGGGTGGCAGAGAGCATGGGAGAGGCGGAGAGCAGGGGGGTGGCAGAGAGCATGGGGGAGGTGGAGAGCACTGGGGGGGCAGAGAGCATGGGGGAGGTGGAGTGCACTGGGGGGTGGCAGAGAGCAGGGGGGAGGTGGAGAGCACTGGGGGGGGCAGAGAGCATGGGAGAGGTGGAGTGCAAGGGGGAGTGGCAGAGAGCATGAGGAGGCAAAGAGTATAGGTGGTGGGGAGAGCCCGGGGGGAGGCAGCAGAAATAAGCAGGATAGGAGGAGCGGTGGAGACGGCTGCATATAGAACAATAATTTTCAGATGACAGATGTAAAAAAAAAAAAACACAGATTTTTTACATACTTTCCCTGGTTTTACTGAAGCTGGCAACCCTGATGGGGCCCCCTAGTGGCACAGGGTCCTTGGGCAGTGCCCGAGTGGCCCAATGGTCAGTCCGCCCCTGCAAATAGGATTCTGATTAGATTGGATATGTTATTAAGATAAGAATTAGCACTTAATAATAGGTCATATTTATTGAATAAGCCAGTTAATGATTAATTACATTTTTAGAGGAAGGGAAGGTCACAATGGGTAAAGGAACACATTTAATATGAAAACAAAGAAATACATGGATTGTATTAGTAATAGTAACTATAAGGGAAAACCCTGAGCTTAGTAGCTCCCTAGACATTACATCAGATGAAGAAACAGTAAAAGATGTCAATGCAAAGCTACCGTAATTGATTTTTTGGTATCATGAGTCAAAAGATTATTTTAAGTAAAGATAAATCATGCATGGTCAATTTGCATGACTCATTTAGATGGCCTTCTCAGAAACATATCCGCATCACATTATGTTAAGTGTGATTTGACATGTCGGTCATCAAGACAATAACATCTTTTAAAGCATTTAAAGGAATTGTAAACCCTAGCTGGATAAAATTGTATTTGCTTAAGCACCAGTGTAGCTTAAAAAAAAATCTATGAAAAAATATACTGTATATACTGTATGGTATATACTGATATTCACCTTTTTACGTCTTGGTGCTGCACAAATTTTGCAGTCCTTTGCAATGACTTCATATCTACATGCATGAACTCCAGCGATGGCTACATGGCATTCTCAGAGTGAATTTCCTGATGATAACAACAGTGAATTATTCCTTTAATGTGTGTTGAAATGGCTACTTTTAGTCTCCATCAGAAACCCATGTAACAAGGTGACAACGTAGGAAATAAAACTGGAAGACAGGAGTGTTGTTAGTCCATTGACAATAATGACTGAACAAGGATTTTCATGGCATGGTCACAAGGTATTATTTTAGCCACTTCAATACCAGGCACTTTCGCCCCTTCCTACCTAGACCAATTTTAAGCTTTCAGCGCTGTCTCGCTTTGAATGACAATTGTGCGATCATGCTACACTGTACCCAAACAAAATTTTTAGCATTTTGTTCCCACAAATATAGCTTTCTTTTGGTGGTATTTGATCACCTCTGGGATTAATTTTTTCTGCTAAACAAATAAAAAAAGACAGAACATTTTGAAAAAAAGATGTTTGTCTTTGTAAATAAGTAAGTTTTCTCTTTCACTGATGGGCACTCATGGGGCTACACTGACGGACACTGATAAGGTGGCACTTCTGGGCACTGATGAGGTGGCACTGATGGGCACTGATGATGGGCACTAATATGCGGCACTGATGAGGCACTGATAGGTGGCACTGATAGGTGCCACTGATATGCAGCACTGATGGGTACACATAGGTGGCACGGACGGGCACTGAAAGGCAGCACAGATGGGCACTGATAGGTGGCATAGGTGGGCACTGATAGGTGGCACGGATAGGCACTGATAAACAGCATGGGTGGGCACTGATAGGTGGCATGGATAGGTGGCATGAATGGGCATGCATGGGCACTGATAGTTGGCACTGATGTACACTATTGGATGGTACTGATGGATGGTACTGATGCCAATCAGTACCAAACAATGCCTGCCAATCAGTGATGCCCATTGTGGGCACTGATTGGCATCCATTGCAGGCACTGATTGGCCTCCCTGCTGGTCTAGGTTGGAATACCTGGTGGTGACTAGTGGTGGCATCCCTGGTGGTTCAGTGTGGGCATCCTGGGGGGACTGTGCTGATAATCAATCAGCACAGACCCCCCCCTGTCAGAGGAGTAGCTGATCGGCTCTCCTCTACTTGCGTCTCACAGATGCAAGTGAGGAAAAGCCGATCAATGGCTCTTTATGTTTACACTGTGATCAGCTGTGATTGGACACAGCTGATCACGTGGTAAAGAGTCTCAGAGACTCTTTACCTAGATCAAAGTTGCGGTGTGTCAGGCTGACACACCGCAACAACGGTCGCCGCGATGCGTGCCCCCGGGGTGTGCAGCGGCTTGATAGCCTGGTGATGTCATATGACGTCCAGTCAGGATATCGCAACCACTTTGTGGACATCATATTACTATATGGTGGGCGGCAATTGGTTAATGAATGCTAAAGACTATTGAAAACAACTTTTTGGAATTACATTAACCACTTCACCCCCGAAAGGATTTGCCCCCTTCCTGACCGGGCCATTTTTGGCGATACGGCACTGCGTCGCTTTAACTGACAATTACGCGATCGTGCGAGGTTGTACCTGAACAAAATTTATGTCCTTTTTTTCCACAAATAGAGCTCTATTTTGGTGATATTTAATCACCTCTGCAGTTTTTATTTTTTGCGCTATAAACAAAAAAAAGCGAAAATTTTGAAAAAACACAATATTTTTTTATTTTTGCTATAATAAATATTCCAAATAAAAAAAAAATGTCTTCCTCAGTTTAGGCCGATATATGTATTCTTCTACATCTACAAAATAGCGGATAGATTTATGGCTATTTTTTTTTTACTAGTAATGGCAGCCATTTGCAGCAGACAGATCGGACCCTTTTGACACTATTTTGGGAACACTGACATTTATACAGCGATTGGTGCTTTAAATATCCACTGATTACTGTATAAATGTCATTGGTAGGGAAGGGGTTAACACTAGGGGGCGATCAAAAGGTTAACTGTTTCCTGTGTGTGTTTTAACTGTAGGGGGGATGGGACAGACTAGGGAAGGAGACTGATCAGTGTTCCTATATACTAGGAACACACAATCTGTCCTCTATCCCCTGACAGGACATGGATGTGTGTGTTTACACACTCACATCACCATTCCTGCTCTTTCAGGAGCGGTCGCAAGCACGGGCTCCTCAGTGATGTGGAGGGTGCGTGCCTGCCTTGGACAATGCGCATGCGCCCCCTTATCCCTATGAAACGCCTGCCGTACAGCTATGCAATTCACGCATGGGAGCCATTCTGCTGCCATAAATCGATGGTGGGCAGTCTGGAAGCAGTTAAAGGTATTTTATGCCTTCCTATGCACACATTGAGGTTGATTTACTATAGGAAAATATATTGTGCACTTGCTCCAGAGCTTAGTACATGAGGTAAAGCTTCACTTTGCAAAGAATACTCAATCACATGCAAGGAAAATAAATAAGAAAATAGCATTTTTGCTTGCATATGATTGGATGATAGAAATTAGCAGAGCTTCCCCTCAGATCTATATCTAGAGCAACTGCACTTTCAGTGCACAGTATATTTACCTTGAGTAGGGATGAGCTTCGAGTTCGAGTCAAACTCATGTTCGACTCGAACATTGCCTGTTCGCCTGTTCAGCGAACAGTGAACAATTTGGGCTGTTCGCGGCAAATTCTAAAAGCAGGAACACCCTGTACAAGTCTATGGGAGAAATCGAAAGTGCTAATTTTAAAGGCTAATATGCAAGTTACTGTCCTAAAAAGTGTTTGGGGACCTGGGTCCTGCCCCAGGGGACATGGATCAATGCAAAAAAAAGTTTTAAAAACTGCAGTTTTTTCAGGAGCAGTAATTTTAATAATGATTAAAGTGAAACAATAAAAGTGTAATATTCCTTTAAATTTCGTACCTGGGGGGTGTCTATAGTATGCCTGTGAAGGGGCGCATGTTTCCTGTGCTTAGAACTGTCCCTGCACAAAGTGTCATTTGTGCAGGAAAAAAAGTCTTTTAAAATCACTTGCAGCTGGTGGCCACAAAAAGGCTAGGAGGGAGACGGACGTACCCGAGTGGAGCTCCGCCAAGGCCCAACTGTATCCGTGCCCATCCTCACCTGCCACACGATTTTACTGCCCACCGGCCCCTCCATCCCGCCGGTGGGCCCTCTAAGCTCCGGACGGAGGCATTATTTTGGGCAGATTCGCCGCCATAATCGCTCCCGCGGCCGCGGGCAGCGATCCAGGCCAGACGCCGCCGCCATCTTGCGGCCTACACCGCTCTGCAGAGCCTCCGGGCGGCGGATCCTGAGTCCCATCTCGGCCGGGACCACCGGAGCTGCACATCGCGGACCCCCCGAGGCGCCCTCCACCTGCGCCGGAGCCCCGCTGGCCGCTGTTTGGATATCTGTGGAGATGCCTGGGATTCAACTGGAAAGGTGAGCTCCGGCGGCCATCTTGCTACACCCACGGCCTTCTGCAGTATAGCTGCTCTCCCTCTCCTGTAGCTGGCTTGCTGCATCCTCCAGCGGAGGCATTAACCCCTGCCTCAATGGAGCCTGCCTCCCCCTGAGTGACTGCCTGCCCTCATCAGCCGAACTCTCTTACCCTGCAACTGCCCTCGGCCTGGTCAGCGGCCATCTTGGTCCACCCATCTCCTTCTTCTACTATCTGAGGCCTACACCTGCCTGCTATCTGCCCTGGTTTCTTTTTTGCCCTGCCTTCTGCCTTGTTTCCTCATACAGCCTAGTGGTGCAGTGGTATCTGGACTTCCCACCCCTGATTGTTAGAGAGTGCTGCAGCCTGCTTTCAAGCACCGGCCCCCCTCCCAGTTGGTCTGTGTTCTCCAACCGGCAACGCACTATTTTGGGGTCTCATCTCGGGTCCCCCCTGTTTGACAGACATGTGATCGTTCTACATGGGCCTTAGCCGCCTTCCAATGCTCCTGTGCAACTCGCAGTCGCTACTTCTCTATGGGAAGCACCACATGTAACTGAATATATGCCTAGTCCCAACGCCTCATGGTGAAATATGGGCCGAAGCACCTTCCTAAGTCTTCGTCCCCGGATTTGCAGCCCTCACAGACTCTGGATCGATTTTTGAGCAGGCCGGCCTCCCCAGCTCCTTCTCCAGGTTCTTTTACATATGCACAAGTGGCCTCCCAAGTGTCGGCGCACGACGTTCCAAGCTCTCAGTCACACAGCCACTCAATCACGATGTCCGCCCTGGTCACAGTTGACGTACTTGATGATAAATTGCGAGCTCTTCTGCAAGATCTGAAGAGCAATGTTTCTAAGGAAATGGGTAAACTGGCCCATGAATTACGGGGAGAGCTTGCTCAGATTGGAGAACGGACTGATGTCCTGGAAACCAAATTTGATGACCTGCTACAGTATGTTCACGCTTTGGAAGAAGACAACGCCGGTCTGAAGCAATCTGTCTCCCAGCTTCAATCCCAACAGGAAGACCTGGAGAATAGGGAACGTCGCCAAAACCTCCATATTAGAGGCATCCCTGAGGCCGTCAGTGAGGGAGAGATCAAACCATACCTACTCAGTCTCTTTAATGTAGTCGCCCCTAAAATCCCGGACATAGACTGGAGGTTGGATAGGGCTCACAGATCCTTAGCCCCAAAGTCCCCTGCCGGGGCCAACCCTAGAGACATTATCGTACGCTTTCACTACTACGACAGCAAAGAAGCTTTGACCATGGCCACCCGGGACAAATCCCGCTTGAAATTTAAGGGGGCCAAGATACAAATTTTTTGTGACTTATCCCCTATCACGCTTGCCAAATGTCGTAGTTTTCGCCCTGTGACTGCACATCTGCAGAACCATCAGTTCCCGTATCGCTGGGGGTTCCCCTTCCGCCTTTCAGCCACCAAAGATGGGACTCAATACTCCATGAGAGATCTTTAGGAAAGTGAAGCTTTCATACGCAACTTGGGTCTACCACCGTTACCAGACGAGGATCCCATGCCGCTTCCGACGACACCTAGACCCTCCTCCGTTCCTGCTCGGATCTGGACCCCTGCACGCCAGAAGTCGCAGAAGCCCTTTTCTACTCCTCAGCGTAACCTGCACCCTAGACTCCCTCCTTGATGGAAACTTCCATGTGTAATACTTGGCTGACCTAGGCCTCGGCCCTTATCTCACCATGTTTTCTCCTTAATAAGGGGTGTTTGCAATTTTAATTACAGGTTATATATTTTTTTTTTCTACTGCCCCTGTTTTTGGTTGTTGGGACTACAGTATACTGTTCTTATTTCCTGTAACTTTTGCTGGAAGGTGGCGGGGTCTCTCCAGATGAGCTGGAACCCCTGATGTGCCTCCTCTTGTTCCGCGGCTACGGCTGTGGACTCCTGGGTGGTTTTTACCCCCCAGGCCTTTTTTCTACCATTAATGTTTTTTCTCTTTTTTAGGCCTTTTTTTGGCCTTTTTTTCACTTTTTGTGTGAATTTGATGCTCTTTTCTACGCTATATAGATGCATTGTTATTATTATATGCCTTCACTTGCTTTTCATTCCTAGGATACACCACGGGTCCCATTATCTTCTTGGTTTGTATGGTTATATCCGTTTCTTATATGTGTATTATGGGTACTTTAAGCTTCCACTGTTTTTTCCACCATGGCTTTGAGGGTGCTCACTTACAATGTTAAGGGCTTGAACTCGATCCATAAGTGCTGGTTAGCTTTGAAGGAGTTCAAATCCTCAAACGCAGATGTGGTCCTAGTCCAGGAGACTCATTTTCGCCCAGGGGGATCTCTTAAATTTGCAGCCAAACACTTCTCGGTCTCTTTTATGGCCTCTGACCCCTCTGGTAAAGCTGGAGTGGCGATACTGATTAAAAAGACATGCCCGCTACGGGTTAAGTCTTAATTTCTCGACCCGCAGGGTAGATTTATTCTTTTGGACTGCGACTACTTATCTCGCTCTCTTACAGTTATTAATGTTTATGCTCCCAACTCTGGCCAGCTTCAATTCCTTACTAAGGTCTGGGATAACCTGGGCTCATATGCCCAACCATTCATGATCATTGGTGGGGACTTTAATATGACCATGTCTGCTAGGAAGGATAGACAGACCCTGTTTTCAGACAATCCCTCCTCAAAAACGGAACGTCAATCTACTGCGTTTCGCAAGCTCATTAGATCTCATAACTTTTTAGATATCTGGAGGATTAAACACCCTACGCACCGGCAGTTTTCCTTCTACTCCCCCCCACACAAGATGTACTCCAGATTAGACTACATCTTTGTTACGGCACCTCTTCTAACGTCAGCGGTAGCCTCGGAGTTGAACCCCATAACATGGTCTGATCATGCATCGGTCCAGCTTGACCTCGCCCTCGCCCTCTCTACACCCAGGACCTGCCACTAGAGATTCAATGAGTTTCTCCTTCGCGATCCGACCACCGAAACTCATTTGTCACAGAGTCTTGCCGAATTTTTTCAACTTAACGAAGGGTCTGTGCGGGACGTGTCCACCCTTTGGGAGGCCCACAAGGCCTTTTTCAGAGGATTGTGTATTTCGGCTGGCTCCCGCCTCAAGCGGGACTCAGCTGTGCAGAGACTGGACATTCTTTCGCAACTGCTAAAAGCTGAAGCTTTGCTTGTGTCTTCCCCATCGGTGCCACGGCTTCGCACAGTGACCTCTCTACGTGAACGGTTAAAATCTTTAGATATGCATAAATGTTCTAAGGCTCTACTTTGGGCGAAGCAGAGGTTTTATGAGTTTGCCAACAAGCCTCATAGGATGTTGGTGAACAAGCTAAAGCCCCGTCCCTTTCATTCCTACCCCGATCTCCTGCTACAGTCAGACGGCACTCCGACTTACTGCCCCTTGACGATGTCTAAAGTATTTGGTGCTTTCTACCAAAAATTATATAATTGCCTAGCTTCAGATCCCAACCACGTGTTCTCCCAAGACAGCTTTAATGATTTTTGTGCTTCCTTGAAGCTGCCAGTGTTGTCATCCTCACAAGTAGCTACCCTGAATGCACCCGTCACGCCAGAAGAATTGGCTGCGGTTGTAAAAAACCTCCCATCCCATAAATCCCCGGGTCCTGACGGGCTTCCCTACATTTATTATAAAACTTTTCTCCCGACACTGAGCCCTCATTTGCTTAATCTCTTTACCTCCCTACAGAAGGGCACTGTACCGCATTCTCAGTTCCTCCATGCACACATCACAGTTATCCCGAAACCGGGTAAATCCCCTACCTTACCAGATAACTACAGGCCCAAAGGCCTTACTAAACTCTGATTATAAAATCTTTTTACTTGAAATCACTGACTCTACACCTCCTTAACGCCGCCAAGCTCTGCATCCCTATCCATTGGGGCTCCCCCAACGTCCCCTCCATTAATGATTGGCTAAACAAAGTAGCAAAAATAGCAGAAATGGAGGAGCTCATCCACATTGCCCGTGACTCCCCACAGAAGTTTGCACGGACCTGGGATAAGTGGACACAGTTTCGGGATTATGGCTGCCTTTTTTCTTTGGATAACTCTCCTAATTGAGTACATTTCCAGTCAACCCTTGTGTGTTTTGCCACATGACCTGGCGCTGGCCCAAGTAGGGCTAGTCCTCTTGTTTTTAGTTTTCCCTTGCTTTTCTGCGAGTCTCCCTCATTAGAAAGGAACCCAAGCGGACGATCGTACACACCTTTACAACGACGCTTTTTTTTTTTTTTTTTTTTTGTGGAGGAGCCCGGAGAGACGACACCCCTTCCCCCCCCCGCCCCTTCCCATTCCCCTGTCCCCCCATGCCTGTCCCTTTCACTTTTTCCTACATCTCCTGAAATCCCACTGACTCCCCCCCGGTGGGAAGTTAGCCCAGACACAGATGACCATGTTCATGGCCCGACTGACTGGTTCCAGTCAACTGCTTACCCATTTGTTTTTGCCCCACGTACCGTATTATCGCCCGACAGTTTTATCATTCCCCCCTTGCCCTCATCCATCGCCACGTTCCCTCAGGGACGTGACTACACCCGCAAACGATGGCAAACCCTGACAGTGTCCACTTTGAAGTGTTTACGCTACAATCCCCGACCACCCGCAAGGGGTCCTACCGGGTAAACCTGCTCGATCCTTTAGCTTATGATTGATACTGTTTACGGTGTAAATCGCATTATATAATAAGAGGGGTTTGTAACCAATTCGCAGTTCATGCTGTTATCTGTGTTCTTATTTTGCACTATTGTTTTCTTTCCTTTTGTATGGATACATTGTGTATCGACTGTTATTATACTATTGGAAACTTCAATAAATTCTTTATGGAAAAAAATAAATAAAAAAAAATAAAATCTTCACTAAAATCTTGGCTAATAGGCTTTCCTTAATGATTCCCGCCCTGGTTCATAATGGCCAGGTGGGATTTGTACTGGGTAGACGAGCTGGGGACAATACTAGACACACCATCGATCTCATAGACTTGCTCGATAGGACATCTTGCCCGGCCATAGTTTTGCGTTTAGACGCACAAAAAGCCTTTGACAGGTTGGGATGGCCATACATGTTTGCTACACTCCAGCGTTTTGGCTTTTCTGGTTCTTTCCTGTCAGCCCTGCAAGCCTTATACTCACTTCCCACATCCCAAGTCCAACTGGCAGCTTACAGGTCCCCACTCTTTACACATAGTAATGGAACCAGACAGGGTTGTCCCCTCTCCCCCTTGTTGTTTATACTGTGCCTGGAACCTTTAGCTGCAGCTATACGGGAGGACTCAGACATGAGCGGAGTCTCGCTCAGATTGAAAGAATACAAGTTGTCTCTTTTTGCAGACGACATACTCCTCACCCTGACGAAACCTCAAGTCTCCCTTCCCAAACTTCACACTCTTCTAGATACGTTCAGCAGCCTCTCGGGTTATAGAGTTAATACTACTAAAACCGAAGCGCTCCCTATTCATATCCCTCCCCCACTTCTAGCTTCTTTGAAGCTTACATACCCCTATCATTGGTGCCCCGTTTCCCTCAAATACCTTGGCATCAACTTGACTGCCAAGTACAGCACCCTCTATGAAGCTAACCCTGTATCTCTAATTGCGGAAACGCATAGCCTACTCAGAAGTTGGACGTCGTGCCAGAATTAATGTATTAAAAATGGCCATACTCCCTAAGTTTTTATATCTTTTTGAAACATTACCAGTTGCTATCTCCATGCCTCAGCTTAGGAATATTCAGCGGGCCTTTGCTAAATTTATATGGGGGAATAAGCTACATAGGATAGCCCAAACAGTGGTTTTTGCTCCACGGGCTCATGGTGGGTTGGGAGCCCCCGATATAGTGAAGTACTATTATGCAGCGCATCTTCTGGCGGCTATCTCCTGGTCGTCGTATTTTGCTACCAGTAGATGGTCGGAGCTGGAAATGAGTGTTGTTACTCCTGTTCACCCCTGTGCCATGCTGTGGTCCGATCTGACCTCCTCTATGGCTCAGCTTAGACGTCTAAGCCTTGGGCCGATGCTGTTTACTTTCTCCATATGGAAGAAATGTCACAAGAGGTTCTCTCTCTCTTCTCCATGCTCACCCCTGTTGAATGTCATTTTTAATCCAGACGTGCCTGATAGCCTCTCTGTGAAGAATATGTTTCCTTGGTACAGGTCAGGCATCTTCCAATTACGCCACCTGGTGCACCCGGTGTCTCGCAAATTCCTATCCTTCCCAGAGCTTCAGGATAGATATGACATTCCGGATCGGCTCCTCTTTTCATATCTTCAATTTAAGCATTATTTTCATTCCAGATCTCCTGACCTGACTTTGGCCAACCCTAGCACCTTTGAAACTTTATGCTCCCATGGTCCCGGACAGAAAAGACTTATATCCTCTATCTACAGTATCCTACACAATTCAACCTCGCCCACCGCGGAAACGCATATCTATATGAGGAGATGGGCCGCAATTTTACCAACTCCCTTAACTATTTCTCAATGGCAGGATATCTGGACTTCTACTTCTAAAGTTTCTAGATGTGTGGAGCAGAGAGAGACGGCTTATAAGATACTAATGTTTTGGTACAAAACCCCTGAAATGTTACATAAATACGATCACACCGTATCTAAGCTGTGTTGGAGGTGCTTACGACATGAGGGCACCCATTACCATATCTTCTGGAGCTGCCCTTTGATTGTACCTTTTTGGGCTATAGTCCGTTCTCTGCTCCAGTCTGTTTTGGAGATAGATGTTCCGTTAGACCCTAGACATTACTTGTTAGGCTTGCCTATTGCGGCGCTATCTAAACACGCCAAGAAACTGACAGCTTATATCCTCTTGGCTGCTAAGAGAGTGATTCTTGCTCTTTGGTTGTCCCCTTCCCCTCCATCCCATCCGCAGCTAATTTCCGCCATTGCGTAGATACGCAGGATGGAACATATGACTGCGCTAGTACAAGACTCCCTACCCAAGTTTTCCAAAATATGGGACAGATGGGATAGTTCCGCGTTCAACCCTGAGGCAACATCCTAACTTGTGGCTATTTACGTTCGGGAATGTTTTCCTCAGGCTTGTTCTCGGGATTCTTACCTTACGTCCACTCCCACGATTACAACTCTTGGTTTATTCATGTATCTTAATCAGCGGTCCCGTGGTGTGTCCTTTCCTCCTTAAACTTTAACGTGATGTATCAAGAGGTTAACATGCTGTATTCCGCCTGCGGCGGTTTTTTCCGGTTACTGTTGCACTGTCAATCTTGAATGTCTACATCGGATGTACAAATTTATCTGCTGTACAAAAACCTTTTTTCAATAAATATACATTTAAAAAAAAAATAAAAAAAAATCACTTGCGGCTATATTGTTGGCTCCCGTAATACAGAGAACACTCAATGAGTGTTCTCTGTATTAGCCGACAATTCATTCATTCATTGATAAAAAAAAAGTGTGGGGGTTCCCCTAAATTCAATTACCAGACCCTTCAGGTCTGGTATGGATATTAAGGGGAACCTCGTGTCAAATTAAAAAAAAAATTAACACGGGGGTCCCCCTAAATATCCATACCAGACCCATTATCAGAGCACGCAACCTGGCAGGCCACAGGAAAAGAGGGGGGGACGAGAGAGTGCCCCCCCTCATGAACCGTACCAGGCCACATGCCCTCAACATTGGGAGGATGCTTTGGGGGTCTGTGACTCCTCAAAGCACCTTGTCCCCATGTTGATGTGGAGAAGGGCCTCATCCCCACAACCCTGAGCGGTGGTTGTGGGGGTCTGCGGGCAGGGGGCTTATCAGAATCTGGAAGCCCCCTTTAACAAGGGGACCCCCAGATCCCAGCCCCCCCTGTTTAAAATGGTAAGGGGGTACAAAAGTACCCCTACCATTTCACAAAGAAAGTGTAAAAATGGTTAAATAAGACAAACACACTTTTGAAATATTCCTTTATTAAAAATAAAAAAAATAAAAAAAAGATTCTAGCGGTGCTAATCCACTCTTGCTATCCAGCGATGGATGATCATATCCAGCGACGGGGGATCTCTCAGTCCAGCGCTGTCCATACTGCGGAGACACTGCGGGGATCCCAGCGCTGACGTTTCTTATATTAGGAGGGTGGGGCCACCGGTCACCTGACCCCGCCCCCTCTGACGCTGGTGAGGGGAGCCAGGGATTCCCTAATGACGTATGGGTGACCCCGCCCCCTCTGATGTAACGGAAACCACGCTTTTTCTTTTTATCAATGAATGAATTGTCAGCTAATACAGAGAAGACTCATTGAGTGTTCTCTGTATTACGGGAGCCGACAATATAGCCGCAAGTGATTTTAAAAGACTTTAAAAGTGTCATTTGTGCAGGGACAGTTCTAAGCACGGGAAACATGCGCCCCTTCACAGGCCTACTATAGACACCCCCCAGGTACGAAATTTAAAGGAGTATTACACTTTTATTGTTTCACTTTAATCATTATTAAAATCACTGCTCCTGAAAAAACTGCAGTTTTTAAAACTTTTTTTTGCATTGATCCACGTCCCCTGGGGCAGGACCCAGGTCCCCAAACACTTTTTAGGACAGTAACTTGCATATTAGCCTTTAAAATTAGCACTTTAGATTGTCGACGTTCGAGTCCCATAGACTTTAATAGGGTTCTAAAGTTCACACAAAGTTTAGGTCTGTTCGCAGGTTCTGGTGCGAACCGAACAGGGGGGTGTTCGGCTCATCCTTAACCTTGAGTAAATCAACCTCCCTAAATGTTTGCTCTGTATGCACAGCCTATTGTAGAGTAAATCTGACCTGAGAAGGTTTTAACACTTACCTATTATTTCCACCAAAAAAAAAAAAAGAGAAAAAAGGTTTTCTATACATACAATATACTTTAAGTGTGCATTAATTTAGGCCAAGGACAGTAATAGAGGGAAACTCAGCTGTAAAGCGTAAGAATTATTATTTTCTCTTTCTTCACTTTTTTTATTACATATATATAGTATCTCACATTTTTGTAAATATTTTATTATATCATTATTTTCATGTGACAACACTGAACAAATGACACTTTGCTACAATGTAAAATAGTGAGTGTGCAGCTTGTATAACAGTGTAAATTTGCTGTCCCCTCAAAATAACTCACAGCGGGGGGCGTGGCTTGACCGGAGCCAAGATGGCAGCTTAGCACAGGAGCTCCGACGCACAGCGGGCGAAACTAGCGGCTCACGGACCACAGCGGCTTCCTTTTTCAGCCCCACTTTGGCGATCTGACTTGGGCACCTCTCGCCGACATGACCCGTCGCAAAAGAACGGAGAAGAAGCCCAGAAAGCTGACGGCGTACTTCGCCCAGCCGCCCAGATAGCATACTAAAGATGGCGCCGATGCGGCCTCCACTCCGCTTCTCCCGCATAAACCCTGGGATCATCGTGAGGTACCGAGCCGCGCTAGCGGCGAACTCTCCCCGGACGACTCGCGGGCATCCACCCCGCTGAGTAGGAGCCCAGCTAAGGCCAGAAGCAGAAGGGAGTGCTCGGAAACGCCGCTCCAGGCCGAGGTGAGATCCCCCACTGACTCACAAGCAGACACGAGGGAATTTCATGATTCCATCACTTCGTTCCCCACCACTAACCAGACAGTGTTGGACACTACTCTTAAAGACATGCTTGTCTCACTACGCAGCACCATACACACAGACATGATGTCCTGCATGCGTAGCTTTGGAACTGAGCTTAAAGAGGTGGGGGAAAGGGTGAGCCATATCGAAAATAAGATGGGGGAATATGCCACTACCATCAACGACCTGATTGACTCCCACGATTCGGTCGATGAGGACCAACAGTGGATCAAAGCCAAATTAGCAGACCTGGAAGACAGGGCCAGGAGGAATAATGTGAAGCTGAGGGGGATCCCTGAATCTGTGACCCCGGCGGAGCTCCGTTCCTATGTTACTAAACTTCTATCCACTCTCATGCCGGATCTCTCACAAATTGAGATGTCCATAGATAGGATTCACCGGATCCCTAAACTTTATTCCAGAAAATATCCCTAGAGATGTATTGTTCCGGATGCATTTTTTCCAAACTAAAGATCGCCTGATGCAAATGACCAGGCGAGGGGAACACCGCAATACAGAATTCTCTAACCTGCAATTTTATGCTGACCTTTCACAGCACACTTTAATGCTGCGCAAGAAACTGAACAACATTACCAAAGTCCTACGAAACCATGATATCAACTACAAATGGGGATTCCCCACCAAACTGGTTATACACAAAGATGGATCCAACTACGTGGTTTCCACGCCGGATAAAGGTCTCCAACTACTCAGAAAATGGAAGATTCTTCCTGACGATTCCTCCTCCCCTCCTGATGTACACAGCCCTAAGAGTCGCTCATCTGCTGATTGAATGACTTCCCTCACTTTTGTTTTCCGCAACCTACTTTGATGCTAAATGCCGACTGTGGTATTTCTTTCGATTGTCCCTATTGGGGCCCGCTTGATGGAGCCGTGCTTTGTTGGTCATTGCAGACCCCATTTACTTGAGCAGATAAGATCTGCACACGGGTTATGATGACCCTCCTTTTATTCACTTTATGTTTCTGTTCCAGTTTTCTTCCCCCTGTTTTGTTTTTTTCCCAGGAGATTGCCATGCTTTATCAAGAACCAGCTGCCATTCACCTTGAACTTTCTACAAGCCTCATACTTGATGGTAACTTGAAAGAGTCGCTCCACCTAATGCACCTATCTCCCTGCTTGCCACGACAGCACCAAGTCGCACTGTTATGTGAGTACAAGTATACACCTCGATTTAGCTTTCAATCTTTGAGTCCCAATGCCTCTAAACATCTTATCTATTAATGCTCATGGTCTAAATCACCCGGCAAAAAGATTCTCCTTGTGGAAGGAGTCTGAATCTTCGAAATGTGACATACTGTGCGTCCAAGAGACACATTTTTGCAAGGTCTCCCCCCCCAAGGTGTTCGATTAAGGGTTTTCAACACTATTTTTACTCTAACGCCCACAAGAAGAAATGTGGGACCATGATAGCGATTAAAGATACCGTCGCTTTTCAACTGCATCAGGAATTGATAGACCCGAACGGTCGTTTTGTAATTCTTGTTTGTGATGTCAATAATGTACGTTACACGCTGGTGAATACCTATGTTCCTAATGTACATCAGATTCGCTTTTTGAACAGACTTATGATCAAAATTTGTAAAATTAAGCAGGGAGCTTTGTTGATATGCGGAGATTTTAATGTTGTGCCCGATCCAGCCATTGACTCAACATGTACCTCTATTAGAAGATCTCAAGCTCTGGGTAACTTTCTTCGTAAGAATGATATTTTTGATGTTTGGCGGTGTAGACATGCCGGTGAGAGGGACTACTCATTTTACTCTCATAGGCATCGCTCATATAGCAGGATTGATCTCTTTCTCTCGGACAGGTGGCTCCTCCAAAAAATCACACATTCTAAAATCAACACTATTACCTGGTCAGACCATGCTTCCGTGCTGGTCACCATCGCAGATGGCAGCCCCTCTACCGCCGCTTATCTATGGCGGCGTGCCAACTCCAGAGTAATCCATGACACCACCACCAAACGTATTCTTGAGGACCACCTGTCCGAGTTTTTTCGATTCAACGCTACCCCTGAGGTCACTCCTGCTATAACATGGAATGCGCATAAGGCGTTTATCCGTGGGATTTTTATACAACAAGGAGCGCGGCTACGGAGACAGAGGCAGAGGCAGATAGACGACCTCCTGAGCAAAATTACCACTCTAGAAAGTTTGCATAAGTCCAACCTCACCCCGGTCCTTCATTCTTCCTTGAGCACTTTGCGACATGAACTTAGATTATTACTACTCCATAAATTTGAACAGGTTGAGAAAAAGCTTAAATTATCCTTCTACTCATCAGGCAACAAGGCCGGTAAGGCCTTGGCTCGTAGACTTCAGGGCCAGAGGTTTAAATCCAAAATTCCTTACTTATTGAACACCAAAACCCACTCAAAGACATACGATCCACAGCAGATCGCCGACTCTTTTAGTGAGTACTATAATTCCCTGTATAATTTACATTTGGACAACTCCACTCCACAACCGACTAAGGAAGACATATTGAACTTTCTTGACTTGATGAAGCTTCCCAAGCTCTCTGATAATCAGGTAGAGAATCTCAATAAGCCTTTTTCGATTGATAAGTTATACAGGGCCATAGACACCCTTCCACTCAACAAATCACCGGGACCTGACGGGCTAACTGGGGACTATTATAAGTCTTTCAAAATGATCCTGGGCCACCATCTTCTCAGGGTATTTGAAAATGCTGCTGCCTCTGCTCTCTTTCCGCATGAAATGTTGGAAGCTGTTATTGTCACGATTCCCAAACCGGGCAAACCCCCGGAGATACCTCAAAACTTCAGACCTATATCCCTGCTCAACAATGACTTAAAGGTATATGCCAAAATGCTTGCCCTCCGTCTGATGCCGATACTACCTAATCTTGTTCATGCTGACCAATCGGGTTTCACCATGGGGAGACAGGCATCGGATGCCACTAGACGCTCGATTGATGTTATCCATTTGGCGCGGGCCCGGCGAACGCCTTCTCTGCTCCTTGCTTTGGATGCGGAGAAGGCGTTCGACCGGGTTCAATGGGGGTATATGGAGCAGGCACTAAAAACATTTGGTTTACAGGCTATATTTTGTCGGCTATATTGGCCCTGTACTCCGTCCCTTCGGCTAGAGTTTACTCTTCTGGGATGTTGTCGAGACCCTTCCAAATTACGAACGGTACCCGCCAGGGGTGCCCGCTGTCCCCTTTGATTTTCAATTTGACTATTGAACCTCTGGCGGCGTACATTAGACAGGACCCTAAGATTTGCGGCTTTGAGGTGAACAACCACAAACATGTCATAGGCTTATTCGCCGACGACGTGATCCTTATGCTTACTAAACCAAAAACCTCACTAGCACAAGTCGCTAGCACCCTAGAACATTTTAGTAAGGTTTCGTACTATAAAGTGAACACAACTAAGTCCTACGTTCTCGACCTAGGATTACCCCTTCATGATAGGAAATTACTACAGGCTAGCTACCCTTATATTTGGAAAGACTCTGGAATATCTTATCTGGGGATCACTTTAACTCCCTCCCCTGAACAACTTTTTAAAGCCAACTACACTCCTCTTACAGATAGATTGAAGTCGGGCCTTTTATCTCTTAGCAAGCATATTCTCTCCTGGTCAGGACGACTGGCGGCATTTAAAATGCAATTACTCCCTCAGCTACTGTATATTTTTCGGACAGTACCCATACCAGTCCCTAATTCCTTCTTTAACAACCTTCAATCTTCACTCTCACGATTTCTCTGGGAAGGCAGAAAGGCCAGGAGCGCTTTTAAGAGATTGAGTAAAACTAGAAGAGCTGGTGGCCTTGGCCTTCCTGTGCTAATAGACTACTATAGAGCAGCTATTTTAACGCAAATGAGGGATTGGTTCGCTACTGCGCCGACCTCACTCTGGGGGGACATAGAACATCACTGCATACCCAGTGGCAGTTTGCTAAACCTGGCACTGGCGTTTCCTCTTTTAGAGCGAGTCCCGCCAGACCTCCCACTCCCCATAGTAGCATCACTGCGCTCCTGGAAACTATTGACCTCCACACACCCGCACAACACTCCAACCTCTCAATTGGCAAGGCCTATCTCAATGTTGACCTGGCTAATCCCAGAGCTGTCCCTACACAGATGGCATGGCTCAGGATTACAATGGATCTCGGATCTTTTTGATGGCCCCCGAATCAAATCATTTGCCCAATTGCAGACGGACTATGGTCTACCTCATTCAGAATATTTTACCTACTATCGTATACAATCCTATCTTTACAGAAAGCCTATCCCCCCTTGCGTGGTCCACTGGCGGGTTAAACAATATCTTAATGCTCAATGTACGAAAAAAGGTGGTATTTCCCTGTTCTATGAAACTATTAATGACAAATCACTTTTGGTAAAGACAGAGCCCATGTTGGCATGGGAAAGGGATCTTGAAATTTCGATCCCTGAGGCTCAATGGGACCGGGCCATCCATTACACTTATGCCGCTACTAAGAGTACCTCTCTTTGGGAGCTTGCTCACAAAACCACACAAAGGTGGTATCTGACTCCCTACCATCTCGCCAAGTTTAATTCCTCAATATCACCTCTCTGCTGGAGGGAATGCTCCCAAAGTGGCACCTTATTCCATACCTTATGGTCATGCAGTAAGATAGCTGACTACTGGAAGGGCGTATTTCTGATCTTTAGACAGGTGACGGGTATAGCAATCCCCCCCACTCCAGCCTTAGCTCTTCTCAACGTAGGAATTGAGGACATTCCCCCTTCATTTAGGCAGTTTGTAACCCACTTATTTCTAGCAGCCAAGCTTTCCCTTCTCAGAGTTTGGAAAACTCCTCGTCCCCCTGAAGTCCAAGAGGTTATTAGAATCCTTTCTACCCATTACACCTATGAACTTATGCTGGTGACGCTCTCGGGGAGACGCTCTGCCTTCCAGAATAACTGGCAACCCTGGTGCGATTGGTACAAAACTAACATGCAACACTGACTGATACGCCACACTTTTTTTCTATGTTTAAGGCTCTAGTTACGCTTAGCCAACTGCAAGACAATCTCCTTATACAGGACCTGACTTGAGGTCCTTCCCCCTTCTCCCCCCTCCCTTCCCCCTCCCCAGTTATAGTTTTATGTTTTTCTGTTTAATTATTGTTCATACATCTCTTTTGTATTCATGAACAATTATACCTTACAACAATGCGGTACTCAATGCCCCACTCTATAAAACCCACCTGATAAAATTTTGTGTGGCCGATTTTTCTGTGGCTTAGGGTCTTCTAAAAGGTCTCGTGCATGTCCTTCCTCGGGGGTGCAGCTAGCTCCCGGAAGGGGCGCCTCCGAGGGGGATGCGGTGCGGACCCCGGCCGCAATGCAGTTAACTATGTAGACACATACTCTGATATCAGTTCATGTTGTAACCCTATGAATCTCATTATGAGCTTCTCTCGACAAACCTGCATTGTCTCATATTATTGTCAACTGATTGTATTGTTTACTTTAGATTTAATGTTCTATTTTTGTACCTGTTTATACTTTGTAATCTTGAAAAATCTCTCAATAAAAAATAATGTTTAAAAAAAAAAATAAAAAAAAATAACTCACAGCCATTAATGTCTAAACCGCTGGGAACAAAAGTGAGCACACCCCTAAGAGAAAATGTCCAAATTGGGCCCAAAGTGTCAATATTTTGTGTGGTCACCATACATTTCCAGCACTGCCTTAACCCTCTTGGGCATGGAGTTCACCAGAGCTTCACAGGTTGCCACTGGAGTCCTCTTTCACTCCTCCATGACTACATCACAGAGCTGGTGGATGTTAGAGACCTTGCGCTCCTCCACCTTCTGTTTCTGTTTTTTGCTAACGGTTTAGACATTAACCTCCCTGGCGGTACGATTATTTTGGATTTTAGGTACTAAAAGCGGTACAATTATTTTGCATGAAAATTTGGCGTTTTATATTGTAATCCTGTAATTCTTAGCAATAACTCACTTAAATCTGTCCAAAAAAGAGTCTAGCAGACATCCCGGGTATGATAAAGTTTGAAAAATGAAATCATAAATTATAATATAATAAATAATTATAAATAATTGTACCAAATAATAATAATATAGCAATAATAAAAATTATTCAATAATGTAATCAAATCAAAAACACTGAAATTTGCTCAGTTGCAGAATTGTCACTGTCATAAAGATTTTATTATATAAAACTGCATGCAGGACACTGGGCAGACCACTAGGGACAAAGGGGATGTGAAATAATTACATACAGCAATGTAATCTGTAAGATTACATTATACTGTATGTATAGTGAGTGTTTCACTTTTTGAATATGGCGCCGATCTCCATCCCCGTGCATTGCAACGAACGCAGGGCACGGAGATCGGCTCCGTGATAGATCGAGCGAGACACGGCTCGCTCGTACAGCGTGGGGACATCGCTGGATCCAAGGGAGAAGGTAAGTAAACGTCCTCCTGGATCCAGTGATGCAGTCCCGAGTCTGGCTCGGGGTTACCTCTTTTGGTATAAAAATTCCACCCTGAGCCAGACTCTGGAATACCGTCAGGGGGGGTTAATGGCTGTGTGTTGAGTTATTTTGAGGAGACAGCAAATTTACACTGTTATATAAGCTATACACTCACTATTTTGCAGCAAAGTGTAATTTCTTCAGTGCTGTCATATGAAAAGATATAATAAAATATTTACAAAAATGTGAGGCGTGTACTCACTTTTGTGAGATACTGTGTGTGTGTGTGTGTGTGTGTGTGTGTATATATATATATATATATATATATATATATATATATATACAATATATAGTATTTCAGTAAAATATACCCTTGATACTCCTTAAACAGAGATTGAATCTTAAATGTATGCAGCTTTTTATAATGGAACTTCTTTGTCTATTGCAAATTTCAGTGCCATTTTCTTTTCTATATTTGAAAACCTTAATAAAACCAGATTGAAACAAGAATATTTCCAGGTATCGGTATGTTATACATAGTTACATTGTCCATGTAACTATTTAAATGCACACCTCCCAACTTTTTGAGATGGGAATAAGGGACACCAATTAGCAAAAGTATGCAGGCATGTGACACACCCCCTACCATAACACAAGTGTTTTTTTTTTTTTACCACTACAATTACTTTTTACTGGCTTTTGAAATCTACAAATGCAACAATTTAGAATTCGGATTTAAGGTCTAGTGAAACACTTTTTGAACAATAAATAGTGCATTTTATAAACAACTAGATCAGACCAAAATGAGGGAGAAATAAGGAGGAAAGAATGAGAGGGACTTTGTTCCAAATCAGGGATAGTCCCTAAAAATCTGGGACCGTTGGGAGCTATGTATATGACATACCTGGCCAATGCTACTGGAAGCTGGAAATCACTGAAGTACACACTGCTACTTCATTGATCTCCACATACTTCTGCAACCTCCTGAATGCTTTTTTTTTTTTTTTTGCTAAACTGCAAATACAGTTTAAATTTAAATTTGCCAAAGACCTTATGAAGAGCACTGCAGTCAAGGCACATTTACAACCTCCTCTGGCTGTTTTTTACACTTTAAGCCTTCATGTATCTCCTGGAAAAAGAAAGAAAAAAGAAGTCTCCCCACTAGGGATGAGCCGAACACCCCCCGGTTCGGTTCGCACCAGAACTTTCGAACGGACCCCAAATTCGAACGAACTTTAGAACCCCATTGAAGTCTATGGGACTTCAACGTTCGAAATTAAAAGTGCTAATTTTAACAGCTAATATGCAAGATACTGTCCTAAAAAGCGTTTGGGGACCTGGCTCCTGCCCCAGGGGTAATGGGTCAATGCCTAAAATGTTTTTAAAAATGGCCGTTTTGGCGGGAGCACTGATTTTAATGACGATTAAAGTGAAAAAAAAAGTGAAATATTCCTTTAAATATGGTGCCTGGGGGGTGTCTGTAGTATGCCTGTGAAGTGCCACGTGTTTCCCGTGTTTAGAACAGTCCCTGCACAAAATGACATTAAACGGAAATAACACCATTTAAAACTGCTTGCGGTTTTAATGTTATATCTGGTTCCTGCAATATGGTTGAAAATCATTGAGAAAAATGGCATGGGTAGCCCTCCCTGCCCATTACCAGCCTATTTGGGTCTTGTACGCATATTAAGGGGAACCCTGTACCCATATTAAAAAAAGGAAATGCGTGTGGCCCCCAGGCCCTATACACTCAGAACAGCAGTATACAGGCGGTGCAAACAAGACAGGGACTGTGTAGGTTTGTTGTGTTAAGTTGAATCTGTTTGTAATTTTCAACTGGTACATTTTTAAAGTGTAGCTCCAGTCAAAAAAACTATTTTTAAGCTTTTTGGAAAACATAGGGAAGGGTTATCACCCCTGTATAATTTGTTTTGTCCTCCATCTGTTTTCATCTCACTTGCTGTTGTCTCCTTCCGTTTGCAAGTAGGAGATGTTTGTAAATTGGATGTTTGAAAGTAGGGGCCTGCCCTATATGCTCTGCAGAAATGGCGGAACAAGGTGTTGGTTTTGCCACAACATTGTAAGCCCTCAAAGTGACTCTTGGTGGGCGCTGGAGCGCCCTGCTGTGAACGATTAAATCAAGAATTGTAATTACATGCCATTGTTGAACAGTGGTAGAAAAATTGACCTTTGGTGGTTGTGGTGCTGGTGCCACAACACTATAAGTCCTCACCGTTACTCTGGGTGGGCACAGGAAGGGGCCCTCCTGTGAAATATTATATCAAGAATTGTAATTACATGTCCCTGTTAAACAGGGGCAGAAAAATTTGGCCTTAGGCACTGCTGCTGGTGCCACGACACTGCAACCTCTCCCATATACTCTAGTTTTATTGCAGGAATTAGCCCTGCTGCAAAGCATTGCATCAAAAATTGTACTTAAACGCCCCTGTTAAACAGGGGCAGAAAAATTGGGCCTTAGGCACTGGTGCTGGTGCCACCACACTGCAACCTCTGCCATATACTCTAGTTTTATTGCAGGAATTAGCCCTGCTGCAAAGCATTGCATCAAAAATTGTAATTAAACGCCCCTGTTAAACAGGGGCAGAAAAATTGGGCCTTAGGCACTGGTGCTGGTGCCACCACACTGCAACCTCTCCCATATACTCTACTTTTATTGCAGGAATTAGCCCTGCTGCAAAGCATTGCATCAAAAATTGTACTTAAACGCCCCTGTTAAACAGGGGCATAAAAATTGGGCCTTAGGCACTGGTGCTGGTGCCACCACACTGCAACCTCTTCCATATACTCTAGTTTTATTGCAGGAATTAGCCCTGCTGCAAAGCATTGCATCAAAAATTGTAATTAAACGCCCCTGTTAAACAGGGGCAGAAAAATTGGGCCTTAGGCACTGGTGCTGGTGCCACCACACTGCAACCTCTCTCATATACTCTTGTTTGATTGCAGGAATTAGCCCTGCTGCAAAGCATTGCATCAAAAATTGTACTTAAACGCCCCTGTTAAACAGGGGCAGAAAAATTGGGCTGATGGCATCAACCAGAACCAGAAATGTTCTTCCAACATATCAGCGGAGGAGGAAGAGGATAGACAATCAACATAACAGGACAGTCACTCAGCATCAGCATAGGCAGTCTTGAAGGGATGTGATATTTCAAAAAACATTATTCGGTTACATCAGCTTCAGGTGCTTGGTAGCTGTGGGTGATCCAAGACTGATTCATCTTGATGAAGGTCAGTCGATCAACTGATTCGGTGGACAGGCGCACCCTGTGATCGGTAACAAAGCCACCAGCAGCACTGAAGGTGCGTTCCGAAAGAACGCTGGATGCAGGACAGGCCAGTAGCTCAATTGCAGACTGTGCAAGCTCTGGCCAGTGATCCATCCTCAAGACCCAGTAAGCCAGAGGATTTTCGGTGGGAAAGGTGTCCAAGTCTGACCTTGCCCCTAGGTATTCCTGCACCATGTAAATCAGACGCTGGCGATGGGTGCTGGAACCGATCATACCTTGGGGCTGCGGACTAAAAAATTGTCTGAAAGCATCAGTCAGACGGCCACCTTCTCCACCTCTCCTTCTGACCGATGCCTCAGCAACACGTTGTCTAGGACCAGGAGTTTGTAACCTCCCAGTCTCTGGGAACGCGTTGCACAGACCTTTCTGCAAGGCCTCCCGGAGATGTCTCATGCTCTGCTCCCTCTGCGATGGCAAGATAAGGTCGGCAACCTTGCCCTTGTACCGTGGATCAAGGAGAGTGGCCAGCCAGTAATGGTCCCTCTCCTTGATCCGAAGAATACGAAGATCCTTCCGCAGGCTTTGCAGGATCAGGGAGGCCATGCAGCGTAGGTTAGCTGAGGCATTCGGTCCGGAGTCCTCTGGGTCACTAAGGACAACATGATCCGCAGCTACTTCCTCCCAGCCACGTACAAGTCCACGTGTTTCTTGGGACTGTAAATCATCCCTACAAGACTGCTGCTGCTGCTGCTGCTGCTGCTGCTGCTGCTGATGCTGAGTGCCAGCCTCCACCTCCATGCTGACACAATCATCCTCCTCCTCCTCTTCCTCCTCCTCATCCTCTTCCTGTGTGATGGGTGGCACAGCAGGAACACTGTCTGGATAAAGGGGGCCTTGAGAGGCAAGGAAGTCCTCCTCTTCCTGCCTCTGTTCTGGCTCAAGTGCCCTGTCCATTATTCCACGCAGCGTATGCTCCAAGAGGTGGACAAGAGGTACAGTGTCACTGATGCATGCACTGTCACTGCTCACCATCCTTGTGGCCTCCTCAAACGGTGACAGGACAGTGCATGCATCCTTGATCATGCCACACTGGCGTGGTGAGAAAAAACCGAGCTCCCCTGACCCTGTCCTGGTGCCGTAGTCGCACAGGTACTCGTTGATGGCCCTCTGCTGCGTGTGCAGCCGCTGCAGCATGGCCAACGTTGAGTTCCATCCAGTGGGCATGTCACATATAAGGCGGTTCTTGGCCAGGTTCAACTCCTTTTGGAGCTCAGCCAGCCGAGCACAGGCATTAAATGATCGGCGGAAATGCACACAGACTTTACTGGCCTGCTTCAGGACATCCTGTAAGCCGGGGTACCTGCCCAAGAACCGCTGCACCACCAGGTTAAGGACGTGAGCTACACAGGGCACATGGGTCAGTTGTCCCTGTCGGAGGGCGGAGAGGAGGTTGGTGTCATTGTCACAAACCACCATTCCTGGCTTAAGCTGGCGTGGCGTCAACCACCTCTCGGCCTGCCCCTGCAGAGCTGACAAAACATCCGCCCCAGTGTGGCTCCTGTCCCCCAAACAAACCAGCGCAAGCACGGCATGGCATCGTTTTGCCTGCGTACTTGCGTAGCCCCTGGAACACCTACGAAGCACCGCTGGTTCTGAGGACAGAGCACTGGAAGAGGCCATGGAGCAAGAAGTAGAGGAGGGGGTGGAGGATAGAGGTGTGTCACAACCAATAGTAGCATTTTGGAGGCGTGGTGGCGGAACAACCTCCAACACTACTGCACCTTGTCCTGCATCCTTCCCAGCTGCCAGAAGAGTGACCCAATGGGCCGTGAAAGACAGGTAACGTCCCTGTCCATGCCTGCTGGACCATGAGTCAGCGGTAATATGCACCTTACTGCTGACCGCCCTGTCCAGCGAGGCAAGGACATTGCCTTCCACATGCCCGTAGAGAGCCGGAATTGCCTTCCGTGAGAAAAAGTGGCGTTTGGGGACCTGCCACTGAGGAACCGCACAATGTACAAACTCACGGAAGGGGGGCGAGTCTACCAACTGAAAAGGCAGCAGTTGAAGTGCTAGCAATTTAGCCAAGCTAGCATTCAACCGCTGGGCATGTGGATGGCTGGGAGTGAACTTCTTTCGCCGGTCCAGCAGCTGGGGCAGGGACAGTTGCCTGCTATAATCGGACGTGGGTGTACCGCTAGCAGAGTTCCCGGAAGCACTTGGCTGTGACACACCGAATTCTACACCTTCATTCCTCTCAGAGCAGGTTTCAGAGAGGACTGAAGGTCTAGTGGGGTTGGAGATGCCAGCTGATGAGGAGCAAGGAGAGGTCCGCTTTGTTCTTTGGTGTGGGTCTTTGAGGTACGCTTGCCAACGAGCTGCATGGCAGGTCAACATATGTCTGGTCAAGCATGTGGTGCCCAAGCGGCTGATGTTTTGGCCACGCGAGATACGCTTGAGACATATGTTGCAAATAGCAGCGGTGCAATCTGATACACTCGTCTCAAAAAAGGCCCACACCAAAGAACTTTTAGAATAACGCGCAGAGGCAGCGCCCTGTACAGGCGGAGCTCTGCGGTGTGATTCAGTCAGTGTTCTGCCCCTAAGCTGGCCCCCGGAGGGCATCCTGCCTCATTGGACATGTGCCTCCTCCTCCTCCTCTCTCCTTCCAGGCACCCACGTGGAGTCAGTGCCCTCATCATCCCCTCCCTCTTCATCGCTGTAGCAAACCTGGTAGTATGCTGCAGCTTGTGGAACATGACTGCCAGATTTCTGTCCTTCTTGAGCATCCCCTCTCTCTGCGCTCACGCTACTGCCTTCCTCTAGCTGAGTGTCATCATCAGAGCCCACAAAACACTGGGCATCCTCCTGGAGCATGTACCCAACACTGTGCTCAAAGAGTTCAGGAGACTCCTCAGGAGGACGTGGTGGGTCTAGGGAAGGAGTCACTGATGATGACATTGAGAGGAGGGAAGACGATGCGTTGGCAGCTGCTTTGCTAGTACCCTGAGACTGGGTGAGAGGGGATGAGGAGGATGAAGAGGGCTTGGTCATCCACTCTACCAAGTCGTTGGCATGTTGCGGCTCAACATGTCCAGCTGCCGAAAAGAAGGACAAGCGTGTCCCATGGCCACGTGCTGATGACAATGCACCGCGTCCACGACCAGCACTGTTGTCTCTAGACACAGAGCCTGCTTGCCCTCTTTTATCGGCTCGCGCCTGTCTGCCTCTCCTTGCTGGCCTTCCAGACATGGTAATGGCCTGAAGGGAGTTGGGTAAAAAAGCAGTTGGGTAGTGTATATTGTGCTAGAGGCACACAACACCCACTAACTCCTGCAGATGCCTTTATTATAGAACACCAGAGATAAAGGGGTATATACAGATGTATACTGTGCTGTGCTGGAGGCACACACAACTTCCAATAACTCCTGCAGATGGCAAGTGGTCTCAAATAGAGAAGAGCTATGTAGGTGGATATAGCGGTATGTACTGGGTACAGAGCACACAGACAGCACGCACAAGCTCCTAACACTACTGACTGCAAGCTCTAATATAAAAGATAGATCACTAGCTATATAGGTGAGGTGAATATAGCGGTGTATACTGCGGTCAGGGCACGCAGACAACAACCACTACACAACAGCAAGATCGAAAATCGTCCGAAAACGATCGGTGTGTACTGTGTTGAAGGTACACAGAACACCCACTAACTCCTGCAGATGCCTTTATTATAGAACACCAGAGATAAAGGGGTATATACAGATGTATACTGTGCTGTGCTGGAGGCACACACAACTTCCAATAACTCCTGCAGATGGCAAGTGGTCTCAAATAGAGAAGAGCTATGTAGGTGGATATAGCGGTATGTACTGGGTACAGAGCACACAGACAGCACGCACAAGCTCCTAACACTACTGACTGCAAGCTCTATTATAAAAGATAGATCACTAGCTATATAGGTGAGGTGAATATGGCGGCGTATACTGCGGTCAGGGCACGCAGACAACAACCACTACACAACAGCAAGATCGAAAATCGTCCGAAAACGATCGGTGTGTACTGTGTTGAAGGTACACAGAACACCCACTGCTTCAGACGCCAACACACTACACAAGGCCGCCGCGCTGGCGGCCTTATATAGTGTGGGGTGTGCACTACACAACCTGAGCTATGATTGGCCACAGGCATCCTGCCTGTGGCCAATTATGGCTCTCCTCGCTGCTGGCGCTGCGATTGGCCAAGCATGCGGGGTCACAGTGCATGCTTGGCCAATCATGACCCAGCAATGCACTGCGCCATCGCAGTGCATTGTGGGCCGTGAGCGTCACACGAATTTGACGCGGACGGACCAAAATGTTCGGACTTCGCCGAACGGACGAACAGCCGATGTTCGAGTCGAACGTATGTTCGACTCGAACACGAAGCTCATCCCTACTCCCCACATATGGCAGCATATTTTCTAAGCTTTGCCCACTCTATCCGTAACTATCTATCTATCTAGCTATCTCCAGTATATCTGTCCCAGCCTATATTTTGGTTACTTGCTTTCACGTAGTATATATCTGTTACTCATACAAATTTTGCTGTTAAAAAAAGAACATTTGCCACTTCCTATGAGTTATCAATGTCTCCTTTTTTCTAATCAACCCAGTCCTGTAAATTTAGATCAAACTAAAATGGGATGGTTTGAGACAGATTGAAACTGTCAGTTTACATTGAGTTCTGGCAATGCTCAAAGCAACTATTACATGGAGCTCTCTGCATCTCATTCCAGACCTGTAGAAAATAGGACAATGGAGTACTAAAATTAACAACAATGCAACACGGTAAGTTTTGATAGCTTTAATTTGTACAAAGCTTTTACACTACATGCAGCAGCAGACCCTTTGTCCCACATACAGTGATGACATTGCCCTGATTTACGGTGTACACTATTGCTATTCCGAATCTGCCAGGGCTGTGCTTCCTCACAAACAAGTAAATCGACATGTCACCACATTTATGAATTTCTAAATGGCTACTGCTGATATAACATAGCAGCTTGGCATTGGAATGCTAGATTTGTGACATTGGTTTAGAGTGCGCCTGCGACTTCCTAAAATCCAGCAGCTAGGTGGATACAGTCCACATTTTGAAGCTTTAATTTGTATGTGGACTGGTTGTTTTTCAAACAGAAGATTAATAGCTATGTAGTGAAAGGTGATATACACATTTGAAATGCAAAATACAGCACTTTTTAAGTTTGAAAGCATGATTAACAGACCTGAATTCAGTGCTGATTGAAAGCAAGATGGAATAGTGGCCATGTGCATGTGTTTTGTGTGAGGCAACGCTATATTCTTTGTTAAATGTGCGTCTGTCCACAAATGGGGAAAAATCGATGTTGTGGAGCATGGACACTTGCTTGAGGTAACCACTTGAGGTGCTGGACCATTCTAACTGTCAAGGCTGCATTCCTTTGGAAACAGCTTCTTCTCTGGCTGTTATTCTGGTGCTTTAACAGCAATGTTTTATAATTAGTGCTGTAGAACAAATATAGAACTAACTTTAGAGGACAGTCATTGGCAGCACCCGTATATCTAATTATCTTTCCAAACAATTCCAAATGAAATTGCACATATATCAACCCCTAACCCTTCTTGAGAAGTTCAACATTGCTTTATACACACAACTATTGACAGATTGCCCAAATGCCTTATGCTACGTACACACGATCAGACTTTCTGGCAGACTTGGTCCACCGGACCGGAATCCGACGGACAATGTGTGGGCTCCAGCAGACTTTTTTCCCCCAAAAGTCAGACGGACCTAGAAATAAAACATGTTTCAAATCTATCCAATGGACTCAAGTCTGACAGACTAAAAATCAGGAAAACCATTCATCTGTGTGGTAGTCCGACGGACGAAATACCATGCAAGGGCAGTTATTGGCTACTGGCTATTGTACTTCCTTGTTTAGTCCCGTTTACGTCATCACGTTCAAAATAAACAGACTTTCGAATGGACTTAGTCCGGTCGTGTGTGGCCAAGTCCGTTTTCAAAAAGTCAGTTGGACCTCTGCTGAAAGTCGGTCAGGAAGACCATCCATTGAAAAGTCCGGTCGTGTGTACGTGGCATTACTTTTCTTGGAAATAATAAATAATCAAAGACAGGGTGGTCTGATGTTTTTTGGAAGCATACCACCTTGCTGGACCCTCAATCCAGCCATGATCTGCCTGCATTTCATAAGGAAGCATTGATATCAAGTAATGAAGTCACTGGGTCTACAACAATAAAGCATGTTTAATTTGGTTTCAGACTTTTTTAACTTAACAATAATCAGGTATATCTAAAGACAAAACATTTTTTGTAATTTTATGGAGTAGGGAATGGTTAAAATCCGTCTGTTTTGATTTATATACATAGTTAGGTTGAAAAAATACACAAGTCCATCTAGCTTCCAAAAAAAAAACCAGCATAGCATGATCCAATTTGCTACAGCAAGAGAAAAAATTCCTTCTTGATCCCCCAAGAGGCAATTGGATATTCCCTGGATCACCTTTACCTATAAATGTTAGTACCCAGTTATATTATGTACATTTAGGAAAGATGCCGGGCCTTTTTTAAAGCAATCTACTGATCTGGCTAGAACCAGGGCTCAAGTCCTAGGGGAACGCATGGGAACTGAGTTCCTGTACTTTTTCCACAACAGGAACTCAGTTCCCTTTAGCAGCCATGTCCTGCAAGACTTTGAAGTATGCGAGCTGTGTGGCAGGTGCTACATTAGCAGCCGCCGACACAGCTCGCAATAGTAAGTGCCGCACACCTGACCATTCAGGCATTGCCAGTAGGGGGCTCCATGACAGCTTTATCCCTACTGCTGAGAGATTGTATTTAGTCAGACCTCTCGTGATGCGCTCCTCCCCGCCGGCCCCTCCTGATATTGTCTCCTCGCCCCCCCCCCCAATCTCCTGCATACTTGCTCTGTGTGTCCCGCTGAATCCCCCCCTCCTCTATCTTCAGTGCCATATGATGAGAGAACCCAGAGGAGGAGCACAGCTATTCTGCTCACAGGACATGCAGGGAGAGAGGTGAGCTGAGGGAGGAAAATCAGTTTGAGGTGGTAAGCTGAGCACAATACCTGGCAAAGTTTAATGCCAGGAGGGAAGTTTATGTGGAAATATGTGAAGGGTTGGAATAGCAGCGAGTGTGCGTTGGAGCCCTGCAGATTTTGCAGCCCCCCCAAGCTAACATACATCTCTTAGGCAGGAACACATCACTATCTCCCCAAGCATTTTGTCCAGATAATGTGCAGTTAATTTATGACCTTTCTGTTTAACCCTGTGTTATCCAAACTTTGTTCAATGAGAAGTGTAAACTCACCACATAAACACTCTATATGCAAAATAACATTCCCCAATAAAGATCAGAACATGATGTTCACATGTGCATGGAAGCACAATTGAATGAATGCTGATTATTCAGAGAATTACTGTATTTATGTTTATTGAGGATTGTTTTTTTTTTATGTACTAACAGTTAAGTTTCATACACACAATATGAAAATTGGATGGAAAATACCACTTTTGAAGCGTCGGTACATATGAGCGTATCATTTTTTTTTTTGGTGGGCGAGTGGATCTTGGGTGGGAGTTCCCACACTTTTTTCCCCAGGACTTGACCCCTGGCTAGAACCACCTCTGGAGGGAGTCTATTCCACATTTCCCTCTAGGCGTAAAGAGTGTTCCTTGTCCTCTGTGATGACCTTATAGTTAGGGATGAGCTGAACACCTGAACACACAAATTTGTGTGAACATGCAATCACCGTTAGGCCGCGTACACACGCGCGGACTGTTCGCCCAACTTTGTCCGCTGAACAGTGTTTGGGCGGACAGTCCGCTCGTGTGTGGGCTTTCAGCGGACAGTTTCAGCGGACAGTTTGACGGACAAGGTTTTTCGGAAATTCCGTAAAACTGTCCGCTGAAACCTTGTTTCAGCGAACAGTCCGCTCGTGTGTAGGTTTGTTCGTCAAACAAAGTTGCGCGCATGCTCAGAAAGGATTTTCACGCCGAAAGTTATAATGCAGTGTATAGGACGTCGTATTTTTCGTCCCGTCGTACGTGCCGTTCACATCATCGCACACGGTTTCAGCAAACTGTTCGTCCGTCGTGTGTGGCCATGTCCGTCCATGCTAAGTTTGAGCGGACTGTTTGCCGAACTGTTTGACGGACAAAGTTGGGCGAACAGTCCGCGCGTGTGTACGCGGCCTTAAAGTCTATGGGACACAAACATGAAAAATCAAAAGTGTGCATTTTAAAGGCTTAAATGCAAGTTATTGCCATAAAAAGTGTATTGGGACTCGGGAACTGCCACTAGGGACATGTGCCAATGGAAAAAGAAAAAAGTTTGTAAAATGGCAGTTTTTTCAGGAGCATTGATTTTAATAATGCTTAAAGTGAAGCAATAAAAATTTAATATTCCTTTGAATATCGTGCCCTTAGTCTGCCTGTAAAGTGGCGCATCTGCGTGATGAACAGTGCCACAGCAAAATTACATTTCTAAAGAAAAAAATGTCATTTAAAATTGCTTGCGGCTGGAATGTATTGCTGTGTCCCGGTAATATAGATAAAAATCAATAAAAAAATTGGCATGGGTCCCCCCCCCCCCCAGTCCATACCAGACTCTCATCTGAGCAAGCAGCCTGGCAAGCCAGAAAAGGGGACAAGTGAGTGCCCACCCTTTGACCTACACCAGGCCACAGGCTGTCAACATGGGGAGGGTGCTTTGGGGGGGACAAGGGCCTTATCCCCACAACCCTTGCCCGGTGGTTGTGGGCGTCTGCGGGTGGGTTGCTTATCAGAATCTGGAAGCCCCCAGACCCCCCCCCCCGTGTGAATGGGTAGGGGGAACATTGTGCCCCCTACCCATTCACCAAAAAAGTGTAAAAAGTAAAAACCACAATAGACAGTTTTTGATAATTCCTTTATTAAAAAAGAAAGAAAAGTGTCCTGCAATGTCCATCCATCTTCAATCACCCCACCTGACGGAGCTGAAAAATATATATAAAAAAATAAAATACTCCACCTCAATGGAAGGCCTTCCGGTGACTGCTGTCTTTTCGCTGTGACAGCTGTTATATAGGCAAGGGCGGGGTCACCCACTGAAATAATCGGATGACCCCGCCCCCCTCTGATGGCACATAATGTCAAAAGGGGCAGGGCCACTCGGTTACATCACCGAGTGGCCCCGCCTTTGCCAATTTCACAGCTGTCACAGCCAAGAGACAGCAGTCGGTGGGACGCTTCCCATCGAGGCAGAGCTTTTTTTTGCTTATTTTTCATGTCGGACGGACGGCGTGATTGAAGATGGATGGACATAGCCGGACACTTTTTTAAATAAAAGATTTGTCAAAAACTGCGTATTGTGGTTTTTACTTTTGACACTTTTTTTGGTGAATGGGTAGGGGTACAAAGTACCCCTTATCCATTCACATGGGGGGGGCCAGGATATGGGGGCCCCCTTGATAATGGGAACTTCCAGATTCTGATAAGCCCCCCTCCCGCAGACCCCCACAACCACAAGGGAAGGATTGTGGGGATGAGGCCCTTGTCCCCATCAACATAGGAACCAGATGCTTTGGGGGGGACCTCAAAGCGCCCTCCCCATGTTGAGGGTTAGTGGCCTGGTATAGTTCATGAGGGTGCGCTCACTCGCCCCCCCCCCCCCCCATCCTGGCTTACCAGGCTGCTTGCTTGGATAAGGGTCTGAATTTTGGGGGGGGGGACCCCACACCATTTGTTTTGATAAAATTTTGGCGTGGAGTTCCCCTCAAATCTATGCCAGACCCAAAGGGCCTGGTATGGATTTTGGGGGGACCCCACATTGTTTTTTTTATTTTGGTGTGGTGTTCCCCTTAAAATCTATACCAGAACCAAAGGGCCTGGTATGGATTGGGGGGGGGACTCATGCATTTTTTTTTTCTTAATTCTGTCATGGGGTTCCCCTTAGCCACTTTAATATACTGTATTGCACTGTGTGTATATATATATATATATATATATTGTGACATTGGGGTGTTTAGCTCAAGTGGTAGATGCATTTTTAGTCCACATCAGGCAGGCGTTGATGGTTAAGGGCCTGGTAGCCCACGTTTATTATAAGAAAAACAAAATATTAGTCCATCCAGTAATCCCACGCAGGGGCCCAAAGCTTAAATTAAATACAGAAAAATCCAAACGAAAATGCTAGCCCACCTGGCTACTCTTCAGCAGTAGTGCTGCTATAGGTACTTGCCCCTCAAACGAGCTGCTTGGATACACACAGTCTTAGGCTCCTTGGGCGCACACAGCTTCAAGCCCTTCAACGCACACAGCTTTGGGCTCTTTGGACGCAAACAGCTTCAACCCTTCAACGCACACAGCTTTGGGCTCTTTGGACATGCACACAGCTTCAAGCTACTCCACTCCACCATCCCTCACACTCTACTCCCAACAGCCCCTTCGTTATATGGCTGTGTGCAGCTGGGCACATACCCTGCTCGTTATCACCAAGACCTGGACACAGGGTTGGAGATCCCTCTTTCCTCCAATTTCACAGGGACAGAGCCTCGCTCTGTCACATATCCCCCCCCCTTTGTTTCGATCCGGAGGGAGGAACACCAGCACCCATCATGATGGTTGGGACACCTCTGTGCTGGCTGTCAGCCACGTAGGCCCAACCTTTTTCCGGGTGTGCTTCCAGGAACATTCCCCCCCCCCCTTTGTTTCGACCCAGAGGGCGGAACCCCCAAGTTACTTTTGGCACCTCTGTGCCAGATACCATTTACAGAAGTACACTCCTGTCCAACCTCGCTTCTCCTAACGAGGAACTCTACCCAATGCCTCCTTTGGTGTCTCCCTCTAAGCCTTACTGTCACTCTGCTATGAGCTTTGATGCAACCTTCCCAACTTTTCTTCCGAGTGCATTTCCATAAGCACTTCCTCTCCTGAAATCTTAATGGGTTCCCGTTGGTCTTTCTACCAACCCTTCTGCCTCCACGCTTCAGGTTCCCAGGTTTCCCCAAAACTTTCTCAGCAGTACTGTTCTGAGACTGTAGGGGCCTATTTCTATAGTGTTTAGAATGGAAACCCACCTCTTATTTCTGGTACCTGACTCAGCATTCACTAATTGATTACCAGGTTTACCTGTACCTTTGGGCACCACATTATCATGTACCATTAACACATTATTTGGTTCATCATTGACAGACATATTCAAACCAACATTAGACCTCTCAATGTTGCACATGTCACCAATGCCTTTTTTTTCAAAATTTGCTAGGGCAGAGTCTGCAGAGGGCACACATACCAGAGGGCCGCCATCACCCACAGGAACCTCACAGGATGCCACCTCCCCTGGGTTCACCCACTCTGCAGGCAGCTGTCCTACCACTTGACCCGTTCTGATGCCATCTGTATTTTTATCCACCGGAACAGGCCAGCTCTCGTCTGATCCACATACAATTTTTACCACGCTCCTTGCCCATTCCCATGTCCCGGGGACCTTATTAGGTTTGTCACCTAAACCAAGCACTGGACTGGGGACCCCAATCTCTTTAACCACCTTTGTTTGAGCCCTGGACAGGATCTCTGCTGCTTTCAGGTCCACACATGGCCCTTCCACCTCATGTGGTTTTTCTACTGGTGCAGTATACACGCCCTTCACCAACTGACCAGCACCACACTGGACCATAGCAGCAGAAATGCTTCCCATCTGGCTGTTAGGAGGTGTAACCACAGACATTTTAGGCTTATTTTCAACTTCTCCAAAGTCTGTCTCAAATATTTCTTCTGCACGTAGTCCAGCAGCATACGTAGCAGCAACTTTTAACAAAAGTAGCAAATTTAGGAATAAACCATTCCTGTCCCGTTTTGCTTTGCTCTGTACAGCCTGCCATACAGTGTTCCACCTAGTGGTACTCCGCAATACCAGACCATCAGACTGTGGAGGAGACACACTAGTATAGATTGGCTGTACATCCCAAAGTTCAAGCATCTCTTTTAATGCTTCGGTTATAAACCAGGCCCTTGACTCCAGACCTAAGTCCTTCCTGGGGATTTTCATGACACTGGGGATGCAGAGAGACTCACTTGCTGAGACTTGAAGAGTTGCGACGGTTAACAGAACCTTCTCGCAGCTGGAGGTAAACACAGCCTGGTGCTCCACCAGAGCGCTGCCAATTGCTGGACTCATACCCATCTTCTCAGGCTCAGCATCAGTGAACTGCTCCAGAACATTACCAGTGACGTCACGTTGACACTCCATGCCAACCTCAGTTTTGTGGGTCACGGACAATGTCTCTGCTGTGCCCTTATTTGGTTCATCCTGCTCACCAGGGTTAACCCCTGCAGCAGCCACCGCGCCCTCAGGTACAGGCTGTTCTGCAGCCCCTCCTGCTGGCCCAGCAGAAACCGTGTCCACCTTATTTTTGTGCATAAAAGCCTTATCTATCAGGGAGATAAGATTTTCCCCCCAACTATTCCAATCTATTGTATGTGAGCTCCCTTCTGCGGTACTCCTCAGCACCGATCCTTCTGCCCAAGGAGACACATAAGAACACACTGGCTTAGTTGCAGACTCATTACACCAGTCATTGTAAATCATGTCCGACTGTGGTAGCACAGGTTGCAATACACCATATTCACCACCTTTCTCTGCTTGCATTTCATAAGCCTCACACACTTTTGCATTTTTCACAGGTTGTGTTAATCCACCATTTACCTGCACATTTTTAGTACTAGCAGCTTGCACTAACACATTACCATTACACAGTATAGTTCCATTCTGTCCCACCAGAGTGACATCGCAGTTGTCCAGGGCACCCTCTGACTCCAACACATGAAGTTCCCTGGAGATTCCTGTGGACAACTGTGCTGTCTTACCACCAGTTGCTATAGGCAACGGCCCATTTTTGCTAACCCCAGGTTCTTTTAGAGTAAAAGTTTTCCCAACAGCATTAAACTTTTCATTAACAGTAACACTTATAGCATTTTTCGCATTTGTAGGCTGTCCTAGCCCATGGTCAACTTGAGCCCGATAGTCATTAGACACAACACTTTTAGTCATCAACACAGGTTCTATTTGGATTTTAACCCTTGCATTCCCACTATATAGGGAAAAGTCATTCTCAAGTGCACATTCAGTGGCCCCACTAACTGGGGTCACTCTCACATCGTCATGGACAGTCTCGTAACCAGTCCTTTTATACATGAAATCAGCAGTTCCAGCCATCATTTCATTAAAGACAGTCTTACCCACTGCAGTAGTTGGTGTCACCATCTTCATTTGAGTACGTCGTCTTATGCACCAGTCCTCTGCTGCACTTTTACTGGCCAACTCCTTCTGGTGGCCATGGGATGAAACTACAGCAGGCATCTCCCACCGTTTAGCACCCCCTGCAGGCACAACAGGAAACTTCTTGTTGCTAGGGGTGACTGCAAACATATTTTCACCGGAATCTGGGCCTACAGACAAAACTTTATAAGCAACATTATCTCCAGCCGTATTCCACAACCTAGGGCAAGAAAACATGCCATGCCCCAGCTGGCCACATTCCAGGCATGGTACTGGATGATTTTTTTCCAAAGTGATTCTCTCCTGGTGATTCCCAGCTGGCCGGAATGCACAGGCCTCTTTGTGGGGACGCTGAACCAAATCTCTACTGCAGCTCCTTTCAGGCATAAATTTCACTCCGGTTGCCATGGGAGACCGCACTCTCCCAGCAGAACTTTGCTGGCTCTCTCCAACATGATAAATTGGCTCCTCCTGAAGCCACTTTCCACGATCCTTATTAGACATAGCCCATGATACAGAGATAGCCTGACTGGCTTCCTCTGCGTTGCTATGGGCAACCACTCTCATCCTCAGCCTTTGATCAGCCTCGCTCCTTGCATATAGCATGGGCTTCTCTCTGCTGGATCCCGTCTCATGCTGTGACACATTCACATCTTTCACAATAGCTGTTTTAACTGCATCAGCTTTGCCAGGGGCAACAACAGCCCTCTTCCAGTTATGGACATCCAGCGGCTTTCCCCTTGCACTGAGGGTTGGCTTCCTTTCCTCTGTAGCTTGGTTCAGTGCTGCTAAATGCCGCTTGCACCAATCCACTGCAGATTCAAATGCTGGTGGACTCTCCATAACAGCAGTCACCTGTGCACTCATTGCACCAGTGTTGCTAGGGACAACCCCAGCCTTTTTTTCTCCTTGATACACTCTGATCAGGTATGTATGGGGCTCGTTCGGGCGGTAACAACCCCTCCAACCACAGAGCTCGGTCTCTCATTTCAGCAAACCTTGCCTCTTTTAGGAGCTTTGACCGCCCCATACTTAGAGACTCCAGAACAACTTTAAACAGTCCAGGAAAATGAAAGTGTCTCTTTTAAAGCAAGTTGCTTTTCTCTTCATGCAAGCTTTCCTCACCTGCACATTGCACACACTGATTGTGCTGTCTCATACACACAAACACAGTTCATAGCAAGAAAAAAATTTTTTTGACTTTTCATTCACAGGTACACCACCTGCAACATGCAATGCCTGTTGCCTGGCTGCACTTCCACACACAGCCAATAGTTCCTGACTTGAACTTACTGTAGGGTAAGGACCCGGATTCCACCATCTTGTGCCCGCATTCTCCACCACTTGTGACATTGGGGTGTTTAGCTCAAGTGGTAGATGCATTTTTTTAGTCCACATCAGGCAGGCGTTGATGGTTAAGGGCCTGGTAGCCCACGTTTATTATAAGAAAAACAAAATATTAGTCCATCCAGTAATCCCACGCAGGGGCCCAAAGCTTAAATTAAATACAGAAAAATCCAAACGAAAATGCTAGCCCACCTGGCTACTCTTCAGCAGTAGTGCTGCTATAGGTACTTGACCCTCAAACGAGCTGCTTGGATACACACAGTCTTAGGCTCCTTGGGCGCACACAGCTTCAAGCCCTTCAACGCACACAGCTTTGGGCTCTTTGGACGCACACAGCTTCAACCCTTCAACGCACACAGCTTTGGGCTCTTTGGACATGCACACAGCTTCAAGCTACTCCACTCCACCATCCCTCACACTCTACTCCCAACAGCCCCTTCGTTATATGGCTGTGTGCAGCTGGGCACACACCCTGCTCGTTATCACCAAGACCTGGACACAGGGTTGGAGATCCCTCTTTCCTCCAATTTCACAGGGACAGAGCCTCGCTCTGTCACAATATATATATATACTAGACTGCCTGCACTGTATGCATAGTTTACACTGAATGCGGAGTATATATATATATATATATATATATATATATATATATATATATATATATATATATATATTCTGCCTGCACTGTATATATAAGTTTACACTACACTGACTACACTGTATATACTGTATATATATATATATATATATATATATATATATATATATATATATACTAAACTGCCTGCACGCCACTAACTAACCTGCCTCTAGCTAACTTCTCTCATTCATAACACTATATAAGGCCGCTGTGTAAGCGTGTGGGGCGTGCACTTGGTTGGCTAAAAGCACCATGCCTTTGGCCAATCATGACTCTCACAGCAGAGTATGCTGTGATTGGCCAAAGCATGCAGGTTCAACGGTGCTCAAATTTCCCTTCAAACACCCCATAATGTTCGGTATTCTATGAACGGCGAATACCCAATGTTCGATTTGAATTTAAGTTTGACTCGAACATCAAGCTCATCCCTTCTTATAATGAATAAATAAACACCAAGTTCACTATATGGACCCCTTGTGTATAGTACATATTGACCATATCCCCCCTTTATCTCCTCTTCTCAAGAGAAAATTAATTTGGTTCCTCTAATCTTTTCTCATAGCGAAGCTCCTCCATGCCTCTTATCAGTTTGATTGCCTTTCTTTGCACTTCCTCCAGTTCCCAGATATCCTTTTTGAGAACTGGTGCCCAAAACTGAACAGCGTATTCCAGATGAGGTCTTACTAATGATTTGTACAGGGGCAAAATGGCATCTCTCTCTGGAGTCCATACCTCTCCTAATACAAGAAAGGCTTTGGAAACCGCAGCTTGGCATTGCATGCTATTATTAAGCTTATGATCTACCAAAATCCCCAGATCCTTCACCATTATGGATTCCACCAATTGTACTCCCCCTAGTATGTATAATGCATGCATATTCTTCGCCTCCCAGTGCATAACTTTACATTTATCAACATTAAATCTCATTTGTCACATAATTGTCCAATTAAAGTGCATTAAGGTTGTCCTGTAAGTTGGAGACATCCTGTAAGGATGTTATTCCACTGCATAGCTTGGTATTATCTGCAAAGACTGAAATGGTACTTTTTAATCCCAGACCATATATCATTTATAAACATTAAAAAGTAAGGGTCCCAACACTGAACCTTGTGTATACCATGGTGATAACCTTAAACCATTCAGAGTAAAAATCTTTCAACACTACTCTCTGAATTCTGTCTTGTAGCCAGTTTTCTATCCATTTACAAACGGATCTTTCCAAGTCTGTAGATTTTGCCTTACACTTTAGTCATGTGTGGGGAACTGTGTCAAACACTTTTTCAAAATCCAAGTATACTACATCCACTGCCATTCCTATGTCCAAGGTTTTAATTACGTCCTCATAAAAATAAATCAGGTTGGGGTGACAACTTCTGTCTTTTATGAATCCATGCTGTCTGTTGCCTAAAAAAAATTTTTTCAGCAAGAACTCATTTATGTGGTCTTTTATTAAAGTGATTGTAAAGGCACAAGGTTTTTTTTATCTTAATGCATTCAATTCATCATTATTTATGGAACAAATATGATCTGACTTCCCTCTTTTACTATTTATATACTTAAATAATTTCTTGGGATTTCTTTTACTCTCCTCCACTCTGTGCCTTTCATGTTCCATCTTAGCCGCCCTGACTGCACCCTTACATTTCTTACTGCATACTTTGTTAAGTAGGAATGCTCATGATGAACCCTCAGCTTCGTATTTTTTTTTGAAGGCCTTCTCTTTTTCTTTTATATGCATGTGTACATTGGAGTTAAGCCACCCAGGACTTTTATTAGCTCTTTTAAATGTATTCCCCATTGGGATGCACTGGTTGATATCCTTAGTTAATATGCTCTTAAAGCACACCCATTTTTTCTCTGTGTTCTTTGTTCCTAACATTTTATCCCATTTAATATCTTCTAGCAAGGAGCATAGTTTATGGAAGTTGGCTCTTTTGAAATTCAGTTTTTTTGTACTACCCTTATGTTTCCTATTTGTGTGATTTATACTAAAACTAATTGACCTGTGATCACTGTTTCCCTCACATTCACTTATACCTCAGTTTTGGTATACAGGAACACCCCTCCCCCTTTTTTACCCTCCCTATCTCTGCGATATAGGGAATACCCTTGAATAGCTGGCAGCCAATAATGAGAACTGTTGAACCAAGTCTCTGAAATTCCCACAAAATCAAAATTCTCTTCTTACAGTAGCAGCTCTAATTCTCCCATCTTTTACGCCAGACTCCTGGCATTTGTCAACATGCCACGTAGTTTAGTGCAGATGCATACTATCTCCTTATTGGGTGTTCTGAGGTTGAAAATAGGATTTTTTATTGTACTTACCTCGGGTTTAGGTGCTTTAGTCAACCTACCACTAATGCCCCTAATACTACCCTCTGGAATTTGTTCTGCACTGGCTATCCCTACCTCTGGACCCTCCCCCTGTTGCCTAGTTTAAAAGCCCCTCTAACTTTTCAGCCATCTTCTCTCCCAGCCGAGCTGCACCCTCATTTAAGTGCAGTCTATTCAGGCTAAAGAGTCGGTAATCGACTGAGAAGATAGTTCAGTTCTCCAGGAACCCCAACTCCTCCTTTCTACACCAGCCCCTAAGCCACTTGTTTACTTCCCTAATCTTCTGCTGCCATTCTGGTGTGGCTCGAGGTAATGGTAGTATTTCCAAGAATATTACCTTGGAATTCCTATTTCTCAATTTAGCTCCCAAGTCCCTAAAATCATTTTTTTAGGACACTCCACCTTCATCTGACTTTGTCATTGGTGCCAGCGTACCATGACAGCCGGATCTTCCACAGTCCCTCCCAGTAATCTATCCACCAGATCTGTGATGTGCCGAACCCGAGCACCCAGTAGACAACATACAGTTTGACGTTCAGGTATAGGTGACAGATTGCCCTCTGTTCTTCTGAGAATTGAGTCTCCTACCACCAGAATCTGTCTTTCCTTTCCCTTGGCTTCACTCCCACCCATACTGAAGGAGTTATTCCCCTGGCAGCTAGGGGTGTCACTCTGCTCCAGCAACGCTGGTCCCTAGTTACTCCCGAAATTCGTTTTTTTTTTATTTATTTCGTTTTTCGTTCAAAAATTGCATTCGTCCGAAAATCCACATGAATTACGGTCGAATCTGTCTTTGAAGGCCTATGGTGTCTGTTGAATGTATAAAGGATATTCAACGGAGCTAGTATATAGCATACTTCGTGTGAACTTTAGAACCCTATTAAAGTCTATGGGACTCCAACGTTCAAAATCTAAAGTGCTAATTTTAAAGGCTAATATGCAAGTTACTGTCCTAAAAAGTGTTTGGGGACCTGGGTCCTGCCCCAGGGGACATGTATCAATGCAAAAAAAAGTTTTAAAAACGTCCGTTTTTCGGGAGCAGTGATTTTAATAATGATTAAAGTGAAACAATAAAAGTGTAATATTCCTTTACATTTCGAAGCTGGGGGGTGTCTATAGTATGCCTGTGAAGGGGCGCATGTTTCTGGTGCTTAGAACTGTCCCTGCACAAAGTGTCATTTATGCAGGAAAAAAAGTCCTTTAAAATCACTCGCAGCTATTATGAATTGTCGGCTCTGTAATACAGAGAACACTCATTGAAAGTCATTGATAAAATTTTTTTTTAAAAAGCGCGGGGGTCCCCAAATTCAATTACCAGGCCCTTCAGGTCTGGTCTGGATATTAACCACTTTCAGACCGGACCAATTTGCTGGTCAAAGACCAGACCACTTTTTGCGATTCGGCACTGCGTCGCTTTAATTGACAATTGCACTGTCGTGCGACTCGGCTCCCAAACAAAATTGACGTCCTTTTTTTCCCACAAATAGAGCTTTCTTTTGGTGGTATTTAATCACCCCTGCAGTTTTTATTTTTTGCGCTATAAACAAAAATAGAGCGACAATTTTGAAAAAAACACATTATTTTTTACTTTTTGTTATAATAAATATCCCCCAAAAATATATAAAAAAACATTTTTTTCCCTCAGTTTAGGCCGATACGTATTCTTCTACATATTTTTGGAAAAAAAAATCGCAATAAGCGATTATTGATTGGTTTGCGCAAAAGTTATAGCGTTTACAAAATAGGGATAGTTTTATAGCATTTTTATTAATAATTTTTTATTATTTTTTTTTTTACTAGTAATGGCGGCGATCAGCGATTTTTATTGTGACTGCGACATTGTGGGGGACCCATCGGACATTTTTGACACATTTTTGGGACCATTGTCATTTATACAGTAGTCACTGCTATATAAATGCAGTGATTCCTGTAAATGACATTGGCAGTGAAGGGGTTAACCAGTGGGTGGCAGTGTAGGGGTTAAGTGTTCCTAGGGGTGTGTTACTAACTGTGGGGGGGTTGGGCTTTCATTTAGTGAACACTGATCTCTGCTCCAATCACATGGAGCAGAGATCAGCGTCACTAGTTGCTAGGCAGAATGGAGAAATGCTGTTTACTCTGCATTTCCTCCATTCGGCCGCTCCGTGAGATGATCGCGGGGATGCCCGCGGCGATCGAGTCCACGGGTCCCGCGACCGGACTCACGGGGGACCCGACCAGCGCGCTCCCGATGGCAGGGAGGCATTGAATATTGGACGTACCTGTACGCCAATATGCCTGCCCGTGCCATTCTGTCGACGTACATCGTCGTGCGCTGGTCGGGAAGTGGTTAAGGGGAACCCTGCGTCAAATTTTAAAAAAAATTGACGTGGGGTTCCCCCTAAAAATCCATACCAGACCCTTTATCCGAGCACGCAACCTGGCAGGCCGCAGGAAAAGAGGGAAGATGAGAAAGCAGCCCCCCTCCCTCCTGAACCGTACCAGGCCACATGCCCTCAACATTGGGAGGATGCTTTGGGGGTCTGTGACCCCTCAAAGCACCTTGTCCCCATGTTGATGCGGAGAAGGGCCTCATCCCCACAAGCCTGGGCGGTGGTTGTGGGGGTCTGCGGACGGGGGGCTTATCAGAATCTGGAAGCCCCCTTTAACAAGGGGACCCCCAGATCCCGCCCCCCCCTGTTTGAAATGGTAAGGGGGTACAAAAGTACCCCTACCATTTCACAAAAAAAGTGTAAAAAATTGTTAAATAAGACAAACACACTTTTGAAAAATTCCTTTATTAAAAAAAAAAAAAAAAAAAAGATTCCAGCGGTGGTAATCCACTCTTATGGGTGACCCCGCCCCCCTCTGATGTAACGGAAACCTGCCTGTGTAACATCAGAGGGGTGCGGGGTCACCCATACATCACGGGGAAGCCCGGGTTTTCCCTTGTGTCAGAGGGGGGCGGGGTCTGGTGACGGGTGGCCCCGCCCTCCGCATATAACAAACGTCAGGCCGCCGGAATCCCCGCAGTGTCTCCTCCGTGGAGACAGAAGATGGATGGATTCGCTGCACTGATTGAGATCAGCCATCGCTGGACCCCGGAGAGATGATCGTCCGTCGCTGGATAGCAAGAGTGGATTACCACCGCTGGAATCTTTTTTTAATTTTTTTTTATTTTTAATAAAGGAATTTTTCAAAAGTATGTTTTATCTTATTTAACAATTTTTTACACTTTCTTTGTGAAATGGTAGGGGTACTTTTGTACCCCCTTACCATTTCAAATGGGGGGGGCGGGATCTGGGGGTCCCCTTGTTAAAGGGGGCTTCCAGATTCTGATAAGCCCCCCGTCCGCAGACCCCCACAACCACCACCCAGGGTTGTGGGGATGAGGCCCTTCTCCACATCAACATGGGGACAAGGTGCTTTGAGGGGTCACAGACCCCCAAAGCATCCTCCCAATGTTGAGGGCATGTGGTCTGGTACGGTTCAGGAAGGAAGGGGGGCTGCTCTCTCGTCCCCCCCTCTTTTCCTGCGGCCTGCCAGGTTGCATGCTCGGATAAAGGGTCTGGTATGGATTTTGAGGGGGGCCCCACGTCAATTTTCTTTTAAATTTGATGCAGGGTTCCCCTTAATATCCATACCAGACCTGAAGGGTCTGGTATGGATATTTAGGGGGAACCCCACATCAATTTTTTTTTAAATTTGACGCAGGGTTCCCCTTAATATCCATACCAGACCTGAAGGGCCTGGTAATTGAATTTGGGGGACCCCCACGCTTTTTTTTTATCAATGACTTTCAATGAGTGTTCTCTGTATTATGGAGCCGACAATTCATAATAGCTGCGAGTGATTTTAAAGGACTTTTTTTCCTGCATAAATTGCATAAACACTTTGTGCAGGGACAGTTCTAAGAACCAGAAACATGCGCCCCTTCACAGGCATACTATAGACACCCCCCCCCCCCTACGAAATTTAAAGGAATATTACACTTTTATTGTTTCACTTTAATCATTATTAAAATCACTGCTCCCGAAAAAATGGCAGTTTTTAAAACTTTTTTTTGCATTGATACATGTCCCCTGGGGCAGGACCCAGGTCCCCAAACACTTTTTAGGACAGTAACTTGCAGAATCTTTTCTCTCTGTCAAATCTTTTTTCTCTGTCGAATATTTTCTCTATATAATCTTGGACTAATAGAGGTAAGGTTAGGCACATTCGACCACAGGTTCTATAGACACAGATTGTTATTGTCAGAGTCACGTTGAATCTCCTATTCTATATTGAACTGTTGTAACAACGAAAACGAAAATAAAGCATTTATTTATGTCAGATCTTTCGTTTTTCGGATTCTGTGCTTTCGTTATCGTTTGTCAAAACGAAAACTAAAATAGCTGAAATTCGGACGAAAATGCATTCGGACGAAAATGAATGCACATGTCTAATGCACTGTGCCATCGCAGTGCATTGCTGGCTCATGATTGGCCAAGCATGCACTGTGACCCTGCATGCTTGGCTAATCACAGCGCCGGCAGCGGGGAGAGCCATATTTGGCCACAGGCCACTCAGTTTGAGTGGGTGTTGTGTGCCTCCTGCACAGTATACACCTGAAGATACCCCTTATTGCTGGTGTTCTGTTTCTGTAATACAGGCACCTGCCGCTGATAAAGTGTGTGTTGTGTGCCTCCTGCCCAGTATACACCTAAAGCTACCCTTTATTACTGGTGTTCTGTTTCTGTAATACAGGCATCTGCAGCAGTTAAAGTGGGTGTTGTGTTCCTCCTGCACAGTATACACCTGAAGATACCCCTTATTGCTGGTGTTTTGATTCTGTAATACAGGCATCTGCAGCAGTTAAAGTGGGTGTTGTATGCCTCCTGCACAGTATACACCTGAAGCTACCCTTTATTACTAGTGTTCTGTTTCTGTAATGCAGGCCTCTGCAGCAGTTAAAGTGGGTGTTGTGTGCCTCCTGCACAGTATACACCTAAAGCTACCCTTTATTGCTGGTGTTCTGTTTCTGTATTACAGGCATCTGCATCAGTTAGGGTGGGTGTTGTGTGACTCCTGCACAGTATACACCTGAAGATACCCCTTATTGCTGGTGTTCTGTTTCTGTAATACAGGCATCTGCACAAGTTAGAGTGGGTGTTGTGTGCCTCCTGCACAGTATACACCTGAAGCTACCCTTTACCCTTTATTACTGGTGTCCTGTTTCTGTAATACAGGCATCTGCATCAGTTTGAGTGGATGTTGTGTGCCTCCTGCACAGTATACACCTGAAGATACCCCTTTTTGCTGGTGTTCTCTTTCTGTAATACAGGCATCTGCAGCAGTTACAGTGAGTGTTGTGTGCCTCCAGCACAGTATACACCTGAAGATACCCCTTATTGCTGGTGTTCTGTTTCTGTAATACAGGCATCTGCAGAAGTTAGAGTGGGTGTTGTGTGCCTCCTGCACAGTATACACCTGAAGCTATCCTTTATTACTGGTGTTCTGTTTCTGTAATACAGGCATCTGCAGCAGTTAAAGTGGGTGTTGTGTTCCTCCTGCACAGTATTCACCTGAAGATACCCCTTATTGCTGGTGTTCTGTTTCTGTAATACAGGCATCTGCAGCATTTAAAGTGGGTGTTGTGTGCCTCCTGCACAGTATACACCTAAAGCTACCCTTTATTGCTGGTGTTCTGTTTCTGTATTACAGGCATCTGCATCAGTTAGAGTGGGTGTTGTGTGCCTCCTGCACAGTATACACCTGAAGATACCCCTTATTGCTGGTGTTCTGTTTCTGTAATACAGGCATCTGCACAAGTTAGAGTGGGTGTTGTGTGCCTCCTGCACAGTATACACCTGAAGCTACCCTTTACCCTTTATTACTGGTGTTCTGTTTCTGTAATACAGGCATCTGCATCAGTTTGAGTGGATGTTGTGTGCCTCCTGCACAGTATACACCTGAAGATACCCCTTATTGCTGGTGTTCTCTTTCTGTAATACAGGCATCTGCAGCAGTTAAAGTGGGTGTTGTGTGCCTCCAGCACAGTATACACCTGAAGATACCCCTTATTGCTGGTGTTCTGTTTCTGTAATACAGGCATCTGCAGAAGTTAGAGTGGGTGTTGTGTGCCTCCTGCACAGTATACACCTGAAGCTATCCTTTATTACTGGTGTTCTGTTTCTGTAGTACAGACATCTGCAACAGTTAAAGTGGGTGTTGTGTTCCTCCTGCACAGTATACACCTGAAGATACCCCTTATTGCTGGTGTTCTGTTTCTGTAATACAGGCATCTGCAGCAGTTAAAGTGGGTGTTGTGTGCCTCCTGCGCAGTATACACCTGAAGATACCCCTTATTGCTGGTGTTCTATTTCTGTAACACAGGCATCTGCAGAAGTTAGAGTGAGGTGTTTTGTTCCTCCTGCACAGTATACACCTGAAGATACCTGTTATTGCTGGTGTTCTGTTTCTGTAATACAGGCATCTGCAGCATTTACAGTGGGTGTTGTGTGCCTCCTGCACAGTATACACCTGAAGCTACCCCTTATTGCTGGTGTTGTTCTGTTTCTGTAACACAAGCAGGCAGCTGCAGTGATTACAGTCGGTGTACTGTGTCATCTGCTCAGTGTGCACCTAAAGCTACCCAATTGCTGGTTTTCCCATTTCTCTGCAGGCCATTACTATGTCTGGAAGGCCAACAAGGAGAGGCAGACAGTCATGAGCCAATAAAAGAGGGCAAGCAGGCTCTGTATCTAGAGACAACAGTGCTGGTCGTGGATGCCGTGCATCGTCATCAGCACGTGGCCATGGGACACGCTTGTCCTTATTTTCGGCAGCTGGACATGTTGAGCCGCATCATGCTGAAGACTTGGTAGAGTGGATGATCAAGCTCTCCTCATCCTCCTCATCCTCTCTCCCCCAGGTTCAGGGTACTAGCAAAGCAGTTGCAAACGCTTCCTCTTCCCTCGTCTCAATATCATCAGTCACTCCTTCCCTAGACCCACCGTGTCCTCCTGAGGAGTCCCCCGAACTGTTTGAGCACAGCGTTGGGTACATGCTCCAGGAGAATGCCCAGTGTTTTGGAGGCTCTGATGATGATACCCAGCTAGAGGAAGTCAGTAGCGTGAGCGCAGAGAGAGGGGGTGATCAAGAAGGAGAGAAATATGGCAGTCACGTTCCATCAGCTGCAGCATACTGCCAGGTTTGCTCCAGTGATGAAGATAGAGGGGATAATGATGTCACTGACTCCACATGGGTGCCTGATAGGAGAGAGGAGGAGGCACATCTCCAACGAGGCAGGATGCCCTTAGGGGCAGCACACAGACTAAATCACACCACAGAGCTACGCCTGTGCAGGGCGCTGCTTCTGCGCGTTTTTCCAAAAGTTCTTTGGTGTGGGCCTTTTTTGAGACCAGTGCATCAGATCGCACTGCTGCTATTTGAAACGTATGTCTCAAGCGTATCTCGCTTGGCCAAAACATCAGCTGCTTGGGCACCAGATACTTGACCAGACATATGTTGACCTGCCATACAGCTCATTGGCAAGCATACCTTAAAGACCCCCACCAAAGAACAAAGTGGACCTCTCCTTGCTCCTCATCAACTGGGATCTCCAACCCCACTAGACCTTCAGTCCTCTCTGAAACCTGCACTGAGAGGAATGAAGGTGTAGAATTAGGTGTGCCACAGCCAAGTACTTTCGGGCAGTCTGCTAGCAGTAAACCGATGTCCAATTGAAGCATGGGCAAATTTCCCTGCCTCAGCTGCTGGACCATCGAAAGAAGTCCACTCCCAGCCATACACATGCCCAGCGGTTGAATGCTAGCTTGGCTAAATTGCTAGCACTTCAACTGCTGCCTTTTCAGTTGGTAGACTCTGCCCCCTTCCGTGAGTTTGTGCAATGTGCGGTTCCTCAGTGGAAGGTTCCCAAATGCCACTTTTTCTCAAGGAAGGCGATTTCGTCTCTCTCCTGGCATGTAGAAGGCAATGTCCATGCCTCACGGTCAGTGGTAAGGTGCATATTACTGCTGACTCATGGTTCATCAGGCATGGACAGGGACGTTACCTATCTTTTACGGCCCATTGGGTCACTCTTCTGGCAGCTGGGAAGGATGTAGGACAAGGTGCAGTAGTGTTGGAGGTTGTTCCACCACCACACCTCCAAATGCTACTTCTGGTTGTGACACACCTCTCTCCTCCACCCCCTCCTCATCTTCTTCCTCCATGGCCTCTTCCAGTGCTTTGTCCTCAGAACCAGCGGTGCTCCATAGGCGTTCAAGGGGCTAAGCAAGTACGCAGGCAAGAATATGCCATGCCGTCCTTGCTCTGATTTGTTTGGGGGACAGGAGCCACACTGGGGCAGATATTTTGTCAGCTCTGCAGGGGCAGGCCGAGAGGTGCTTGACACCATGCCAGCTTAAGCCAGGAATGGTGGTTTGCGACAATGGCACCAACCTCATCTCCGCCCTCCGACAGGGACAACTGACCCATGTGCCCTGTGTGTCTCACGTCCTTAACCTGGTGGTGCTGCGGTTCTTGGGCAGGTACCCGGGCTTACAGGATGTCCTGAGGCAGGCCAGGAAAGTCTGTGTGCATTTCCGCCGATCATATAATGCCAGTGCTCCGCTGGCTGTGCTCTAAAAGGAGTTGAACCTGCCCAAGAACCGCCTTATATGTGACATGCCCACCAGGTGGAACTCAACGTTGGCCATGCTGCAGTGGCTTCACGCACAGCAGAGGGCCATCAATGAGTACCTGTGCGACTGTGGCATAGGACAGTCAGGGGAGCTCATTTTTTTTTTTCACCGTGCCAGAGGGGCATGATCAGGGATGCATGCACTGTCCTGTCACCATTTGAGGAGGCCACGAGTATGGTGAGAAGTGACAGTGCATGCATCAGTGACACCGTACCTCTTGTCCACCTGTTGGAGCATACGCTGCATGGAATAATGGACAGGGCCCTTGAGGTAGAACAGAGGCAGGAAGAGGGGCACTTCCTTGCCTCTCAAGGCCCCCTTTATCCAGACAGTGTTCCTGCTGTCCCACCCATCACACAGGAAGAGGAGGAGGAGGATTGTGTCAGCATGGAGGTGGAGCCTGACACTCAGCATCAGCAGTCTTTTAGGGATGATTTACAGTCCCAAGAAACCCGTGGACTTGTACATGGCTGGAAGGAGGTGGCTGCGGATCATGTTGTCCTTAGTGACCCAGAGGACTCCAGACCGAATGCCTCAGCTAACCTACGCTCCCTGATCCTGAAAAGCTTGGGGAAGGATCCTCGTATTCTTCAGATCAAGGAGAAGGACCTTTACTGGTTGGCCACTCTCCTTGATCCACGGTACAAGGGTAAGGTTGCGGACCTTATCTGGTCATCACAGAGGGAGCAGAGGATGAGACATCTCCGGGAGGCCTTGCAGAAAGGTCTGTGCAATGTGTTCCCAGAGACTGGGAGGTTACAAACTCCTGGTCCTGGACAGCGTGTTGCTGAGGCTTCAATCAGTCACAGAAGGAGCAGTGGAGAAGATGGCCGTCTGACCAATACATTCAGACAATTTTTTAGTCCACAGCCCCAAGGTATGATCGGTTCCAGCAACCATCGCCAGCGTCTGATTTATTTACATGGTGCAGGAATACCTAGGGGCAAGGTCAGAGTTGGACACCTTTCCCACTGAAAATCCTCTGGCTTACAGGGTCTTGAGGATGGATCACTGGCCAGAGCTTGCACAGTATACAATTGAGCTGCTGGCCTGTCCTGCATCCAGTGTTCTTTCGGAAACACACCTTCAGTGCTGCTGGAGGCTTTGTAACCGATCACAGGGTGCGCCTGTCCACCGACTCGGTTAATCGACTGAGCTTCATAAAGATGAATCCGTCTTGGATCACCACCAGCTACCAAGCACCTGCAGCTGATGTAACCAAATATTTTTTTTTTTTTAAATATCACATCCCTTCAAGACTGCCTATGCTGATGCTGAGTGACTACCCTGTTATGTTGACTGACTATCCTCTTCCTCCTCAATGATCCTGCTGATAGCTTGGAAGACAATTTTTGGTTCTTGGTGACGCTACCAGTGGCTAAGGCCCAATTTTTCAGGCCCTGTTTAACAGGGGCATGTAATTACAATTGTTGATGCAATGCTTTGCAGCAGGGCTCATTTCTGCACCCCAACTAGAGTATCTGGGAGAGGTTGCAGTGTCGTGGCACCAGTATCTAAGGCCCAATTTTTCAGCCCCTGTTTAACAGGGGCATATAATTACAATTTCTGATGCAATGCTTTGCAGCAGGGCTCATTCCTGCACTTCAACTAGTGTATCTGGGAGAGGTTGCAGTTTTTGTGGCACCAGCACCAGTACCTAAGGCCCAATTTTTCAGCCCCTGTTTAACAGGGGCCTGTAATTACAAATTTTGATGAAATGCTTTGCAGCAGGGATCATTCCTGCACTCCAACTAGAGTATATGGGAGACGTTACAGTGTCGTGGCACCAGCACCAGTGCCTAAGGCCCAATTTTTCAGCCCCTGTTTAACAGGGGCATGTAATTACTATTTTTGATCCAATGCTTTGCAGCAGGGCTCATTCCTGCACTCCAACTAGAGTATCTGGGAGAGGTTACAGTGCTGTGGCATCAGCACCAGTGCCTAACAGAGGCATGTAATTACAAGTCTTGATATAATATTTCATAGCAGGGCCCGTTCCTGCACTCACCGAGAGTAACTGTGAGGACTTATAGTGTTGTGGCACCAGCACCACCACCACCAAAGGCCACATTTTTCTACCACTGTTCAACAATGGCATGTAATTACAATTCTTGATATAATCGTTCACAGCAGGGTACTCCAGCGCCCACCAAGAGTCACTTTGAGGGCTTACAGTGTTGTGGCATGACTAACACCTTAGACCCACATTTCTTCAGAGCATATAGGGCAGGCCCCTACTTTCAAACATCCAACTTACAAATGTCTCCTACTTGCAAACGGAAGGAGACAACAGGAAGGGAGATGAAAAAACAGGGGTGATAACCCTTCCCTATGTTTTCCAAAAAGCTTAAAAATTGATTTTTTGACTGAAGCCCCACGCCTTTCCTTTTTTAAATATGGGCATGCCATTTTTCTCAATGATTTTCATCCGTATTGCCAGAATCAGACATGACATTAAAACCGCAAGCAGTTTTAAATTACTTTTTTTCTGTTAAATGTAATTTTGTGCAGGGACTGTTTTAAACACGTGAAACACGTGCCACTTCACAGGCATACTATAGACACCCCCAGGCACGATATTTAAAGGAATATTTCACTTTTTTCTCACTTTAATCATCATCAAAATCAGTGCTCCCGAAAAAAACAGCTGTTTTAAAAAAAATATTTTGGCATTATCGATGTCCCCTGGGGCAGGAGCCGGGTCCCCAAACCCTTTTTAGGACAATATCTTGCATATCAGCCATTAAAATTAGAACTTTTTATTTCGAACGTTTGAGCCCTATAAACTTTAATGGGGTTCTAAAGTTCGTACAAATTTTCGGTCCGTTCGAAAGTTCTGGTACGAACCGAACCAGGAGGTGTTCAGCTCATCCCTACTCATAGCACTCGGGTACTTACAGCACTCAGGTACTCATAGCACATGTGCACTAACAGCACTCGGGTACTCATAGCACATGTGCACTCACAGCACATATGCACTCAAATCCCTCAGGTACTCACAGCACATGGGTACTCACAGCACACATGTACTCACAGCACTCGGGTTCTCACAGCACACATTCATTCACAACACCCAGGTACTCACACATAGCACTCGGGTACTCACAGCACTCATGCATTCACAGCACACGTGCACTCACAACACCCAGGTACTCACAACACTCGGGTACTCACAGCACATGTACACTCACAGAACATGTGCACTCACTGCACCTGGGTACTCATAGTACTCAGGTATTCACAGCATATGTGCACTCACAGCAATCAGGTACTCACAGCACATTTACACTCACAGCACCTGGGTACTCACAGAACACGTGCACTCACAGCACTCAGGTATTAACAGCACACATGAACTCACAGCACTCGGATACTCACATACACAGGCACTCACAATACTCAGGTACACACACTACTCAGGTACTCACATACACAGGTACTCACAATACACTGGTACATACAATACACAGGTAAATACACGGGTGCTCACAATATACAGGTACTCTCAATACACTGGTATTTTTAATACACAGGTACTCAGGCACTAACAATACACAAGTACTCACAGTATACAGTGTAGCACCACCCCCGAAGGAGCCGCTTGGTGAATTTGCATTCTTTGATCTCCATCTAAACTCCAAGAATGACCTCAGCCCCTCTGGCACACCTGGTTAAATAAAATGACTGCAAACACATTTAAGGATACACATGGAAAATACTGTTAGCCTGGCTGTGGATTATCACCAAAAACAGACACACACCTGGTAGTGATAAACGAATTGAATATATTATCTTGGTTTAAAGCATATGGAAGTTTACAACATTGTTAAACCTTTCTGCAAAGAATTAATACATTAGAAAAGACAACTTTCAATACTTAGAAACTGTAAAGTTAGAAAAGGGCAGTAATCTATATGCCCATAACACAGACGCTGAGAGGGAGGAGAGAAGATTTGTCAACTTCTCAGCTCCTTCTGGGCCACAAGCACCATTGAAAGTAACAACACAAAAAGAAGAAATGGGTTAACGGGTAGAGTAAGCACAATTCTGAAGGGGGGTCCTGAGTTGAACAGTACTAGTATCTTTTGCTAGCAAAAGTGGGAGCCCTTTAAAAAGAGAGTAGGTTTAATCAAGCAAAGTGAGACCGTAATCCTCTAGGAAATCCAGTTAGGTAGTGGTTGGTAAGAACAGAATGGCTAAAAGTGGTAGCTCCAAACAAGCATCCTCTGACACTAGAAAAGGGAATAGTTGCCTGCAGGCAGTTTCTGTACTGTGTTAAAAAGGACGTTTGGGTTTTCACCCGCTCACCAATCCTCTGTGCGATGAGAGGATGGAAATTCCAAATGCTGATTCAGGCTCCTAGTAATGTTGTAAGGCACTGGATCACCTCCTGTCGGCCAATCAGAGTGGCTGGTAGCTAAACTGGCAACGTGACTGGACAGTGGCCGACTGAATACCTGGATGGATATTGCGATCCCTGAAGCGGTGTAATTGTCTCTGCTGGGTGGCACTGGGTTGCTTAGCAGGGTGCCTGGGCTGAATGGTGGTGAACCGCATAGTTGTCACTGTTCCTTGCCTTTCTCAGCCCCCTGTCAGCACTCTCACAGTAGTCTCAAGAAAAGCGTGGCTAGCAGGTGCCACTAGACAGTGTGGCTCTTTCTTCTTCTTTCAAATGGAGTTTCACCACACAGTCCTGTCACCTCTCTTCAGTCTCCTGTCAGCGCTCTCTGTAGTGCTGTGTGGAAAACCTGTCTCTCTTTCAATCACCTCAGTACTTCCCTCTGCTCAATCACCTCAGCACTTCCTAAAACTTCCCTTTTTCTTATGCCCCGTACACACGAGAGGGATTAAGTCTGACAGACCTCCAAAGGAGTTCCGCCGGAGTTTCGACGGAGTTCTGGCGGACTTTTCGACCGAACGGACTTGACCACACACCATCACACCAAACTCCGACGGAGTCGAACGTGATGACGTACGACTGGATTCGACGTAGGAAGTTCATAGACAGTAGCCAATAGCTGCCCTAGCGTCGGTTTTAGTCCGTCGGAGTAGCACACACACGAGCGAATTTTTCTAAGGGGACCGGGTCCGGCGGAGTTCCGTCGGGAAAATTTGAAGCATGCTTCATTTCTAAAGTCCGTCAGACTTTTGCGAAGCTAAAGTCCGTTGCAGCCCACACACGATCGGATAGTCTGACGGACTTAGTCTGTCGGAGTTTGGATGTCGAAAAGTCCGCTCGTGTGTACGGGGCATAAGTGTGCTCTGTGTCTCTGAGTTTTCTGGAAGGACACGTCAGCACCTCCCTGTCTCCATCTTGTGACCAAAAGAAGAAATTGCATTACAACATGACTGCTACAACAGCTACTCACAATACACAGTTACTCACAATACACAAGTAATCATATACACTGTCAGTTTTTATTATATGTGTCTCTGTAATCTAACACTAGCAGTCAGTAACCTTCAGTCGAATCTATTTGTCACACGCTCTCCTCCAGTCTGCAGTTCACTTACCCACTACCTCCTCCTGTCAGCCTTCCACCTCCTGATCCCACTGGATTTACTCCCGCCTCCTCTGTCCGTGTCTGTTGGTTAATTTGTCCCCAGTAACTCCTGTTCCACCACCATCACAATGTCTCGTTCCAGCCACCGCTCTCGGTCCCTGGGTCACCCGCTGCCAGTCTCGGTCACAATGGGGGGGGGGGAATGGTCCTCTGCTCTCACACTCCCACACTCCCTCTCACACCACGCTGTCACAGTGGCTGACATTGCTGCATTTCCGCACCAAAAACTCTGCAAAGGCACCACCTAGCTGTTCACGCAATGAGTTAATAGTCATGTGATTCCTTGTAGAGAATGGATTTGCTGCTGGTATAATCATATGATGGTCACTGCTACCCAGATGTTCTTTTATTTTAACATTGGTAATAAGTTCTGCATGGTTTGAGATTACCAGGTCCTGCAGAGCATAATTCCTAGTTGGGGCCTGCATGAATTGTACCATAAAATTGTCTTGTAAGTAATAGGTTTATACATTTTTGCCCTTTAACTGTCCTGGCAGTGCCATTATTCCAGTCAATTTCTGGGTAGTTAAAATCCCCTATTATTATCACAGACCCAGCCCTTGCAGCGCTTTCTATCTGTGCAAGGAGTTGAGTCTCCACCTCCTCATTAACACTGGAAATTCTATAACAAACTCCAATGATATGTGTTATAAGTGTCACTCACGCAAAGTGTAAAAAAAATAAAAAAAAATAAATCTACTATGGATGTGAATAAAAAAACAAACAGAATTTTGCTGCCCAAATGTTTGGATGCTTGCTGCATGATTAATGTTGAAATTCACCCTTGTGTTGTAATCATCTGATATTTGCTGCACTTCTTCATAAAAATACACTGTGTATAAAAAGTGCTAAAGTGCTAACGTGCTATATCAATCACTTGTGTATATATATATATATATATATATATATATATATATATATATATATATATATATATATATATATATATTATTATTATTATTATTATTATTAAAAAAAGTATGCAAACCCTTTTGGAATGATATGGATTTCTGCACAAATTGGTCATAAAATGTGATCTGATCTTCATCTAAGTCACAACAATAGACAATCATAGTCTGCTTTAACTAATAACACACAAATAATTAAACGTTACCATGTTTTTATTGACCACACCATAAACATTCACAGTGCAGGTGGAAAAAGTATGTGAACCCCTGGGTTTAATAACTGGTTGAACCTCCTTTGGCAACAATAACTTCAAACGTTTCCTGTAGTTGCAGATCAGACATGCACATCGGTCAGGAGTAATTCTTGACCATTCCTCTTTACAAAACTGTTTCAGTTCAGCAATATTCTTGGGATGTCTGGTGTGAATTGCTTTCTTGAGGTCATGCCACAGCATCTCAATCGGGTTGAGGTTAGGACTCTGACTGGGCTACTCCGAAGGCATATTTTTTTCTGTTCAAGCCATTCTGTTGTTGATTTACTTCTATGCTTTGTGTCGTTGTCCTGTTGCAACACCCATCTTCTGTTGAGCTTCAGCTGGTGGACAGAGGGCCTTAAGTTCTCCTGCAAAATGTCTTTATAAACTTGGGAATTCGTTTTTCCTTCGCTGATAGCAATCCGTTCAGGCCCTGACGCAGTAAATCAGCTACAAACCATGATGCCCCCACCACCATACTACACAGCTGGGATGAGGTTTTGATGTTGGTGTGCTGTGCCTCTTTTTCTCCACACATAGTGTTGTGTGTTTCTTCCAAACAACTCAACTTTGGTTTCATCTGTCCACAAAATATTTTACCAGTAGTGCTGTGGAACATCCAGGTGCTCTTGTGCAAACTGTAAATGTGCAGCAATGTTTTTTTTGGACAGCAGTGGCTTCCTCTGTGGTATCCTCCCATGAAATCCATTTTTGTTTAGTGTTTTACGTATCGCAGATTCGCTAACAGGGATGGTAGAATATGCCCGCACTTTTGTAAGTCTTTAGCTGACACTCTAGGATTCTTCTTCACCTCATTGAGCAGTCTGCGCTGTGCTCTTGCAGTCATCTTTACAGGACGCCCACTCCTAGGGAGAGTAGCAGCAGTGCTTAACTTTCTCCATTTATAGACAATTTGTCTTACCGTGGACTGATGAACAGCAAGGATTTTGGAGATACTTTTATAATCCTTTCCAGCTTTATGCAAGTCAACAATTCTTAATCGTAGGTCTTCTGAGAGCTCTTTTGTGCGAGGCATCATTCACATCAGGCAATGCTTCTTGTGAAAAGCAGACCCAGAACTGGTGTGTGTTTTTTATAGGGCAGGGCAGCTGTAACCAACAACTCCAATCTCATCTCATTGATTGGACTCCAGTTGGCTGACACCTCACTCCAATTAGCTCTTAGAGAGCTTATTAGTCTAGAGGTTCACACTCTTTTTTCCATCCGCACTGTGAATGTTTACATGGTGTGTTCAATAAAAACATGGTAACATTTCATTCTTTGTGTGTTATTAGTTTAAGCAGACTGTGATTGTCTATTGTTGTGACTTAGATGAAGATCAGATAACATTGTATGACCAATTTGTGCAGAAAACCATATCCTTCCAGTGCAAGGATTTGCCCAATTAGGGCACAGAGCTCAGTCAGAGCCATGACTGGACAAAATCATGATAATTTTGTCCAATCATGGTTCAGCGTTCATAGTCCCACGCCACACTATAAATGGTTCCTTGATGGGCTACATTGATGGGCACTGGGCACGGGTGAGGCTGCATTGATGGGCACTTGTGAGCCTGCATTGATGGGCACTGATCAGGCTGCATTGATGGGCACTGGTAAAGCTGCCCTGGTGAGGCTGTATTGATGGACACTGGTGAGGTAGCATTAATGGACACAGGTGAGGCTGCATTGATGGGCACTGGTGAGGCTGCATTGATGGGAATTGGTTAGGCTGCATTGATGGGCACTAGTGAGGATGCATTGATGGGCACTGATCAGGCTGGATGATGGGTACTGGTGAGGCTCCATAGATGGGCATTGGTGAGGCTGCACTAATCAGGCTGCATATATGGTCATTGGCGAGGCTGCACTGGTCAGGCTGCATAGTTGGAAACTGGTGAGGTTGCACTGGTCAGGCTGCATTGATGGACACTGATGAGCCTGCATTGATGGGCACTGGTGAGGCTGAGCTGATGGGCACTGGTGAGTCCGTTTTCATGGGCACTGGGGAGGCTGCTTTGATGGGCACTGGGCACTGGTGAGGCTGCATTGATGGGCACTGGTGAGGCTGAATGGATGGGCACTGATCAGGCTGCATTGATGAGCACTAGTAAAGCTGCCCTGTTGAGGCTGCATTGAAGGACACTGGTGAGGCTGCATTGATGGGCACTGATCAGGCTGCATTGATGGGCACAGGTGAGGCTGCATTGATGGGCTCTGATCAGGCTGCCTTGATGGGCACTGGTGAGGCTGCACTGGTGAGGCTGCATTGATGGGCACTGGTTAGACTGCATTGATGGACACTGGTGAGGCTGCATTGATGGGCACTGATCAGGCTACATTGATGGGCACTGGGGAGGCTGCATTGATGGGCATTGGTGAGGTTGCACTGGTCAGGCTCCATAGATGGGCATTGGTGAGGCTGCACTGGTCAGGCTGCATATATGGCCATTGGTGAGGCTGCACTGGTCAGGCTGAATAGTTGGGCACTGGTGAGGTTGCACTGGTCAGGCTGCGTTAATGGACACCGATGAGCCTGCATTGAAGGGCACTGGTGAGGTTGATCTGATGGGCACTGGTGAGGCTGAATTGATGGGCACTGATCAGGCTGCATGGATGGGCACTGGTGAGGCTGCATAGATGGACACTGGTGAGGCTGCATTTATGGGCATTGATCAGGCTACAATGATCAACACAGATGAGGTGAATTGATGGGCACTGATTGGGCCGCATTGATGGGCACTGGTGAGGCTGCATAGATGAGCACTGATCAGGCTGCATTGATGGGCACTGGTGAGGCTGCACTGGTGAGCCTGCATTGATGGGCATTGATCAGACTGCATTGATGGACACAGGTGAGGCTGCATTGATGGGCACTCATGAGGCTGCATTGATGGCCACTCGTGAGGCTGCATTGATGGTCACTTAATGGGCTGCATTGATGGGCACTGGTGAGGCTGCATTGGTGGGCACTGGTGAGGTTCCATTGATGGGCACTAATCAGGCTGCATAGATGGATACAGATCAGGCTACATCGATGGGCAGTGGGCACTGGTGAGGCTGTATTGATGGGCACTGATCAGGCTGCATTGATGGGCACTAATCAGGCTGCACTGATGGACACAGGTGAGGCTGCATTGATGGGCACTGGTGAGACTGCATTGATGGGCACTGACCAGACTGCATTGATGGGCACTGGTGAGGCTACATTAATAGGCACTTAAACCGGAGCTCCAACAATTTAAAAGTCAGCAGCTACAAATAGTGTAGCTGCTGAGTTTAAATAATCAGACAATCTCCTGCCCCATGGTCCAGCAATGCAGGTGCACAAAGCCCCGCTCCTCTCCCCCTCCTCTCTGCGTTGCCGACAGTCTTACTGTGGGTGCCCAGATATGGCTTCACAGCTGGGTGCACACTGCGCATAAGCGAGACGCTCTGCGAGCTGTGAATGGCTGGGCAATCTTCTGGGACCTGTAACGTGTCCCAGAAGATTGCAGGGAGGAAGGGGGAAGAGGCGATCTTCCTTCTGCTGCCGCAGAGCCAGGGGAGGAAGTGGGAGCAGGGTGCCTGTAAAAATAGGGTACCTCCCCCCCCCCCCAAAAAATGACATGTCATATGTGGCATGTCAGGGGGTCACCAACACTTAAAGTGGAAGTTCCATTTTTTGGGTGGAACTCCGCTTTAATAGGCTGCATTGATGGGCACTGGTGAGGCTGCATTGATGGGCACAGATCAGGCTGCATAGAAAGCACAGATCAGGCTGCATAGATGGGCACTGGTGAGGCAGCTTTGATGAACACTGATCAGGCTGCATTGATGGGCACTGATCAGGCTGCACTGATGGATACCGTTGAGGCTGCATTGATGGGCACTGATCAGGCTGCATTGATGGGCACTGGTGATGCTGCATTGATGGGCACTAGTGACGCTGAATTGATGGGCATTGGTGATGCTGCATTGATAGGCACTGGTGAGGCTGCATTAATGGGCACTGGTGAGGCTGCGCTGATGGGCACTGGTGAGTATAATACACTCTTCAAATGTGTTTTAAAATGCATGGTTTTCCCTTGTATGAAAAGAAAATAATGACGTTATGCTGTTTGGCTGGTATAATAATGCTATGGGGCTGGTATGAAATTATTTCCAGTCCGGCCTTGAATGCATCTGCACCCACACGCCTGTCAGATTAGGATCTGCATCTTTGTTTGTACAGCTGATGCACCCCATAACATCACACAGTTCCAATTGGCTCCAGCCACAACAAACTGCTCTGAGCCATAGTGCCCATGTGAATGAGCCCTAAGACCTCATTCACACACAGAGCTTTATTTATCAACTCAATACAGTTTATTTTTTGGATTTAGCAGGAATTTTTTTTAAGTTATGTTGTGTTTGTGTCTGCTAAGAATGGATAGTGGTTTTTTTTGTGAAAATATTGTTTTAATATTTTCTGAGGGGGGGATAATGTGCCAGTCAGGTAGGATGTACCCTGTGATTTCTAACAGCAGCCCTGGTTAAAATGGGTGTTTGTGAACAGCAGAAGTTACCATAGGTATTAGCTAGAAAGATGTTAGTTATCCAATATTGCACTGGTTGAATAGTTAAATGGTTACATAGTTAAAGAGGAACTTCACCTTTATCTTAGAAATTATAACAAAAGCACCAGTAAAAAATGCTTAGTAATGGTACTCTACAAACAGATAGTTATAGATATTTGCAGGCTTTTTATTCTTTGTATAACGTATTTTTCTTTTTCTCCCTATTCTTCTCGTAGTGGATATTTTCATTATGGACAGGTGAATCCACCTCCCTTTGCATTCCGGAAACTCTGCCTGGAACTCTGGGTCTGCCTCCTGGAACATGTGACATTGCACATCATTTTAGAGAGAAAAATGATCTCGCAGTTTACAGATTAGATTTCCATGAAGACAGTGGTGATATAAGTGTAATCTCTTTGCATAAAAACATGCCAAGGGGTTTAATCATTCCCTATTCTAATCAAAATGAATGAAACAATTGTAGCAGCCATAAACCTGTAGTAGGGCGGCCTTAACTTATTGGGCTTACCGGTTACCTCCGCTTGGCTTGTTCTTCCACATCTAGGGGTTCCCAGGGTTGATACCCAACAACTTGGATGCTGACACCAATAAAGTCCTTTTGCAAGGTTTTATTTTGCAGGGGTAACATCCAACAACTCGTATGGGAACAAAGGGCAAGGGTGAAGAACTCAGGCACCTTGAACTGCAGACATAACAAAGTCTCTAGTACCACCCAGAGAGTAGCCACTCGCAGCTGGGCACTTCAAGGCTGAACAAATCTCTAGCCAGAGATTATGGCAGTCAGCACTTTGATTAAGAACTTGAAAAATCTCTGACCTTGAACAAGTTGTAACTGAAAGTGAACAGGAACCTTATTCCTCAGTACCTGGAACGTTCTCTGTCTCCTTGATAGCACTGTAAAAAGCGTGGATTCATCAATGTCCTTACCAACTCAGTAACCAGGCACTTCTCAGGATGCCAGCTTGTTGGCCCTCCTCCAAAGAGTCCTCCCCGGTCACTTTCACGAGCTGTGGTGCCCCTCCAAGCCGAGAGCACACCCGGACACCTTGAATCCTCCCTCAGTTACTGCGCCTCGGACCAGCCGGTTCCGAGACTCGGGAACAGACGAATCCCTACCCCAGACCAGGTGGGTCTATTGGGGGTAACCAACAGAAGCATGTTGCAGGATGTCGAACACCCCGTGACCGGGACCCCTCGCGGGGCTACCCCGGTCCAGGAAAAAAGAACAGACCGCTCGGGCCTCACAAACTCCTACTGGACATGTGACTTCCACATCTTAAGTACCCCTCCCCAGACTCCTCAGCGGGGCCTGGCCCACCCACTGATTGGTTCAGAGGAAGCCGATACCCAAAATGTCCAACCAGGCCTGGTTCTGGCTTGTCATGTGCACCTCACTGTACACATGACCAAGCAGAACTTCTAACACAGCCCAGCCAAACTGATGTCAAAGTTAACCTACACAATTAGCCACACAAAATTATATCTGTTTAATGACACACAGAGTGCTGTAAAAGAGCTATTCTACTGACTAATAGTTCATGTGACTGTGCTCTCCTACAGTCATTTTCCCTTAGTTCTTGTACCTCTACTATTACCCCAACACTTCATATTCCTGATATGTGCCTGTTGTACCAAGTACATGTATGAGAAAGTATCCTGTTCTCTCTGTATTGCTTCTTTATGTGAAATCCCTGGTGATCCTGCCAGTCCCTCTGCTTTACTATAAAAAAAACTGACCACACTAAGCAGGAGAGTACACCGTGGTCACTTCTCTAGCTATGCCAATGATCAGACTTGCCCTGACACACCTTCTGCACAGCATTTCAATGGGAAGCTCAGTTTTCTGCTGCTTCTCTTCCTACCAGCTCGTGTGCAGCTAAGAACAGAGAGAATGTGATCACTTAGAAAAAAGGGAAGAAAGGTATTTATAAAAAAATTTTATATGTACTGTATACAAAAAATGTTTTGCCTTTCATCTCTATTTTAAACTGAATAAAAATGTTTTACAAGGTGATTATGTATAAGCACTTTGAGCTATGCTGGCTGCAAGAGTTTCCAAGCCAATAAAGTGCAATGTATCTTTGGGCAGAACAATGTTTTTTATTTTTAGTGTCTGATTTTAATAATAGTTAATGTGACAGGAGTCACTTTGGGTGGGGGGCCCATGGAACCCAGAATCCCTTGGGGAGGTTGGGAAACCATTGTTTCAGCTCCCCATGCACCTCCTATGTCTAAGTCACCCTGTGTCTCTAATAGGGGCACAGAGTGCCTGAGAACCCCAGCCTGATCTGTGTACTAATCAGACTCACTGTACAACCACACTGGAATGTTGTGTATTGTGGCAGCACGCAGGTAAAGTCACCTGGTTGTATCCAGGATGGGAAATATGTGTGCCCTAGATTCAGGCTTTATGCAGACCTTTACAATTAGAGGGGAAGAGTTAATGAGCCCAGCTGAAGTAAGTGGGCTCATTAAGACCTCTACAAAAAACCCCAGCATGCTTAGGGAGATGCTCCATCCTGGAACCAGTTTTTGTGTTGTAGAGACTGGGGAGTGTGATACCTGTTCTGTGCGGTGAGTTAACGCCTGTGTGGCAAACCTCTACAACAGGGACAGGGACTGGGGCAGCACAAGGCTGCTCTCAGTTGTTAGACAGGGAATCTAAGTGTGTAGTTAGAGGTCAAGCTGACCAGGATTTATTTTCATGTTTTATTTTTGTTTGGCTGTTATATGTATCACTACATGTAGCATAAATAAACCGCATCTTTTGTTTTTTTGCACCTACAACGCTGCCTGCTGTGCCTGATTTTGTGTTGTGAACCCATCCAGGGGGTCACACACACCCGCTGCCGAGCTAACCCCTCACAGTTGGTGGAGAATTTTGGCAGTTTTTTTTAAAGGCCAGCATGGAGGAGATACTGAGACAGCTGGCTCTAGCAAATGCAAATCAGCAGCAAACAAATGCGGGTTTACAAAGGAGCCTTGCAGCCCAGCAGCAGACAAATGCAACTTTGCAGCAGAGTCTGGAAAATCAGCAGAAGGCTCACCAGCAGAGTTTGGAAGCTCAGCAACAAGCCCAGCAGCAATCTGAAGCCCGCTTTATAGACCTGTTGCAGAAGCAAGAGCAGAGTTTTCAACAGAAAATAGAGACATTAATACAGCAACGTCCGCAGACCAATGAAGCAAGTGGTTACAATAATACCGCATCCTTTGGTGTGAGCCGTTTATTGACAAAAATGACTGGAGAGGATGATCCGGAGGTGTTTTTGACCACATTTGAAAGGACTGCTGAAAGGGAAAAGTGGCCTAAGGAGCAATGGGCTGGACTGGTGGCCCCTCTGTTAACTGGGGAATCGCAGAAAGCTTATTATGACCTAGAGCCTGACCAAGCAAAAGACTATGTGGTGCCAAAAGCAGAAATATTGGCACGGCTGGGTGTCACCCTGGCCGTCCGGGCTCAGCGTGTGCATAATTGGACTTTTCAGGTTGGAAAACCCCCCAGGTCTCAAATGTATGATCTCATTCACCTGAGCAGGAAGTGGCTGCAGCCAGAGACTTTGACCGCACCAAAAATTGTGGAACGTGTTGTTATGGATCGTTTCCTGAGAGCTCTTCCTACTGCCATCCAAAAATGGGTAAGCCATGGAGACCCAGAAAATGCAGATAAACTTGTGGATCTGGTTGAGAGGTACTTGGCTACAGAGAACTTGACCATCTCTTCCAGGGACTCACGGACTTTCCATCCTAAGACCAGATCATCCCCAGTGGCGGGTAAGATGACTCCAAGGGGTGAGGGTGGAGAGAGTGAGAGAGTGGGGGTTCTACCTAAGGTCTGGCGGGAGCAGCCCAGGAATACCATACTGCAAGAGACAGTGAAAAAGATTATTTGCTACCGCTGCCGGCAAGAGGGACATATTGCAGCCAATTGCCCCGTTGTAGATGAGCCTATGCAATGTGACTTTATAAGGGAGAGACGTCAGTCGCTGTTTGCGACAGTTGCATACACTGCCATTCGGGGACCTGAGAAACATTTATGTAAAATGTGTATTAATGGTAGAAATGTTGATGTGTTGCTGGATTCAGGTAGCCTGGTAACATTGATAAAAGCTGAATTAGTTACTACAGAGGTCTCTGGGAAGAACAGGGTGGCTGTTATTTGTGTGCATGGGGACACCCGAGAGTATCCTGTAACTTCAGTGTTTTTTGAGACCCCCAAAGGTAACCTCTCTCATCAGGTGGGGTTAGTGTCTCACTTACCACATGATGCTATTGTGGGAAGGGATTTTCCAAAATTTTGGGAACTCTGGGATTGTCCTGAGCCCCCCACTGGTGCCCCTATAAACCAGGAAGATGACCAGAATTCCTCTGGGAGTGGTGAGGACTCTCCTGAATTTCCCTTGTCGGTATTGGCGGGGGAAACTCGAGAAACTGGGGAGGAGCCAACATCCTCAGATGAAAACATGCCGTCTGTGGAGTTTTCGGATCTTGAGGTTCACAGGGAAAATTTTGCCACAGAACAGTTAAAAGACCCCACCCTAATAAAGGCAGGGGAAAATGTGTTGAAAATAGATGGCGAGTTAGTGAACCCAGATAAGACTTGCCCTTATCCTTACTTCACTATGGAAAGGGACCTGCTGTATCGAGTGGCTCAAAGGGCAGAAGAAACCATTGAGCAACTTGTAGTGCCCAAACCTTACAGGAAGTTGGTGTTAGAATTGGCTCATGGGCACATTCTGGGAGGTCATCTGGGGACAGAGAAAACCAGAGAGAGGGTATTGCAGAGATTCTATTGGCCTGGGGTCATGAAGGAAATAGAAAATTATTGTTCTTCCTGCCCTGTGTGTCAGAAGTCGGCACCTATGCCACATTTCCGTAACCCGCTGGTACCTCTTCCTATCATTGAGGTCCCCTTTGAAAGGATCGCAATGGATTTGGTAGGTCCGATAATGAAGTCCGCCAGGGGCCATCAGTACATTTTGGTTATATTGGACTATGCCACCCGTTATCCGGAAGCAATTCCTCTCCGAAATACCTCGGCCAAAACCATAGCCAAAGAGCTATCTCTTGTTTTTAGCCGCATGGGTATTTGTAAGGAACTGCTTACGGACCAAGGTACACCCTTTATGTCCCGGGTTATGAAAGAATTATGCAAGTTGTACAAAGTGAAGCAATTGCGTACATCTGTGTATCACCCCCAAACAGATGGGTTGTTTGAAAGATTCAACAAAACCCTAAAACAAATGTTAAAGAAGGTGGTGGATAGAGATGGAAAGAATTGGGACTGTCTAATACCCTATCTGATGTTTGCCATTAGGGAGGTACCCCAATCCTCTACGGGTTTCTCACCCTTCGAGTTGCTCTATGGGAGACACCCAAGAGGGCTGCTGGATATCGCCAAGGAAACTTGGGAAAATGAGAGTTCTTCTCACAGGAGTGTGATTGAGCATGTCGCCCTGATGCAAGATAGAATTGCACAGGTAATGCCAATTGTAAAGGAACATTTAATCCAAGCGCAGTTAGCACAGCAGAGAGTGTACAACCGTGGGGCCAGGACCCGTACTTTTTCCCCGGGGGATAGGGTCTTGGTGCTAGTCCCTACGGTTGAAAGCAAATTTCTGGCCAAATGGCAAGGTCCATATGAAGTAATTAAAAAAATTTGTGAGGTGAACTACAGGGTTAGACAGCCAGGAAGGCGAAAGCCGGAGCAGATCTATCACGTCAATCTGCTGAAAGCCTGGAGGGATAGGGAATCCCTAGTCGCAGAGACTTTGTCACAGGTACAGCCTGATTGCTTAGTTCCTGAGGTTGGAATAGCAGACACCTTATCAAAACCCCAACAACAGGAGGTTAAAGAGTTTGTACTTCGTAACAAAGAGATTTTCTCTGAGCTTCCGGGACAAACATCTGGCGTAGAGCATGACATTATCACCCCGCCAGGAGAAAGGGTAAAACTAAAACCTTATAGAATACCAGAGGCCCGACGGGAGGCAATACGTGGGGAGGTTCAAAGGATGTTGGAATTGGGTGTGATAGAGGAGTCCCAGAGTGACTGGTCCAGTCCTATCGTACTAGTGCCCAAACCTGATGGGAGCTGGCGGTTTTGTAACGATTTTCGACAATTAAATAAAGTTACAAAATTTGACACCTACCCCATGCCGCGTATAGATGAGTTGATTGACCGGCTGGGAACAGCCCGATATATGACAACTCTTGATCTCACCAAAGGGTATTGGCAAATTCCCCTGGCCGAGTCGGCCAAGGAGAAAACTGCGTTTGTAACCCCAGATGGGGCATTCCAATATAAGAGAATGCCGTTTGGGTTACAGAATGCACCGGCAACGTTCCAGCGAAAAATGGATAAGATTCTGAGGCCCCATCAGAAATATGCTGCAGCTTACCTGGATGATGTGATTATCCATAGCACAGACTGGGTCTCACATTTGCCAAAAGTACAAGCAGTCCTAGACTCTATCCGGGAAGCTGGGTTTACGGCCAATCCAAAGAAGTGTACCATTGGACAGGAGGAGGCCAAATATCTTGGGTACACTATTGGGAGGGGGGTGATAAAACCCCAAGTCAATAAAGTCGAGGCCATACAGAGTTGGCCACGTCCCAACAGCAAGAAACAGGTACGAGCCTTTCTGGGAATCGCTGGCTATTATCGACGATTCATTCCCCATTTTGCTTCTCAGGCGGTGCCTCTCACCAACCTGACAAAAGGGAAAGAGTCTGTCATGGTTAAATGGTCCCCAGAGGCTGAAGAAGCATTTCAGTCCTTAAAAACAGCCTTATGTAGCCAGCCAGTGTTGTACTCACCAGACTTCTCTAAGGACTTTGTTGTACAAACTGATGCATCAGACGTTGGGTTAGGAGCAGTGTTATCCCAGGTCTGGAACGGGGAAGAGCACCCAGTCATTTACCTCAGCAGGAAGTTGAGTCCCATGAGGTAAATTACGCCACGATTGAGAAGGAATGTTTAGCAGTGAAGTGGGCTCTAGATTCCCTTCGGTACTATCTGCTAGGTAGGCACTTTGACCTGGTGACTGATCACGCTCCTTTAAAGTGGATGGCTCAAAACAAGGAGACCAATAGAAGGGTAAATAGGTGGTTCCTGGCCCTACAGGAATTTAACTTTACAGTTAAGCATCGCCCTGGTGTTAAAATGGGGAATGTGGATGCTTTGTCTCGGATACATGCGTGTCTAACTGCTTGTGTTACAACCCCAAGGTTGAAACAAGAGGGGGGGGGGGTATGTGGCAGCACGCAGGTAAAGTCACCTGGTTGTATCCAGGATGGGAAATATGTGTGCCCTAGATTCAGGCTTTATGCAGACCTTTACAATTAGAGGGGAAGAGTTAATGAGCCCAGCTGAAGTAAGTGGGCTCATTAAGACCTCTACAAAAAACCCCAGCATGCTTAGGGAGATGCTCCATCCTGGAACCAGTTTTTGTGTTGTAGAGACTGGGGAGTGTGATACCTGTTCTGTGCGGTGAGTTAACGCCTGTGTGGCAAACCTCTACAACAGGGACAGGGACTGGGGCAGCACAAGGCTGCTCTCAGTTGTTAGACAGGGAATCTAAGTGTGTAGTTAGAGGTCAAGCTGACCAGGATTTATTTTCATGTTTTATTTTTGTTTGGCTGTTATATGTATCACTACATGTAGCATAAATAAACTGCATCTTTTGTTTTTTTGCACCTACAACGCTGTCTGCTGTGCCTGATTTTGTGTTGTGAACCCATCCAGGGGGTCACACACACCCGCTGCCGAGCTAACCCCTCACAGTATATATATATATATATATATATATATATATATAGTATATTGTCTCATACTATGGTGTGCTATGTGTTCGGTCGTTTTATGGAGGGGCTGTGTTTCATTGTTCTATTGTGTCCGTCTGCCTTGGGTATTATGGGATGTGTATGTAGATTAGCTGTGAGAGGGCTAATTCCTCCACCAGCTCTCCCTGCTCATTGAACAGTCTACTAAGAAGTTTGAATATCTCTGTGTACCTGTGTTTCAATAAACAGTTCCATGTTGCAGTTTTGTAACTGAGCTAGACTTGCCTGGTTTTTACAATATATGGGCTGTAATATCTGATATCTGAAGTTCCAGACTGGAGGAAGCAGTGTGCTGACGGAAGCACTTAAGCGGAGTGTGGGACCTTCCATTACATTGGTGGCCAGCAGTGGGACGCTTCCTGCAGTCTGGGACATCCAAACCTCCACCTGGATCCAAGATCTGGATAGCAGACTATTTGTCACCCCAGCGAAGATATGGATCTGGCATTAGAGTTCCCGGGGCTGCCGCGGATTGTCCTTTCAGCATACTCCAGGACTGTGTCTGCGGATGAATATTTGGAACACAAGCAGCAGATTTGGATGGCGCTCTGGATTGGAGCCCTCCAGGTCGCTGGTATGCAACAGGGCAAGTGCTTTCCAATCTCAGAGCAATAAGCCAGTGAACAACAGGAGTTACAGATGCCATTCCTGGGAGAACGGCCCCAGGAGCAATAGGTGCTTGAGTTGGACAGGCTGGTCCAGCAGGAGTTAGAGCTGGACAACCGTCATTGGGCTCTGCAATGGCTTGCAGAGTAGGAATATTTAGAGGAGACAACAGAATGCTCTTCAGAGGGATATGACTTTGGCAGCCCTGGATTGCTTTGGGAGTGCCTATTTGCTAAGAAAGGAATAGCACCTGGAAATGGCATACAAGAAACTGCTAGAACACGTTCAGCAGCATGCCAGAGAATTGGCAGTGGAAACGCCAGAGATTCCCATCTCCAAAGCTGAAGTGCTGACAACAGGGCAGAGCTTTGCCAACCTCTGTCCAGCACTGATAACATCTTCTGGGTTCCACGGACAGGAGAAGGTGAACCTCTATCCCCGAACACAAGTTCCAGAGACCTGGTGAGCCTCCATAAGAGATGACATCAGAGCCAAACATCACTGAGCTCTGCCCAGCACCAACAGCAGCATCTGTGGAGTTACCAGAAACTTCTCCAGCTGAAGCACTGACAACTGGACAGAGGGTCCAAGACCTCTGCTCCACACTTGTGGAAGTTCCAGAGGCCCAGGGTGAGAAGGAGATGTTCACTACCGAGCACCAGATTAGGATCCAGGGGGAGAAAGGAGAGAAAGTGTTTGTCCTCCCTTCCGAAAAGTTGCCCAGGGTGGAGGAAGCGATCCTTCCTCCCCAGCAAAGATCAGTGCACTTGGGAGACAGTACCAGAGACATGTTGTCCCAGGAGCCAGATGAGGGTAAGGGGGATGGAGCAGTCGGCTTACCTTCCCAGCAGCAGGCGGCACCCCAGAATGATGCCACCAACCAAGCAGAAGAGCTGGCAACAAAGCAGAGTGTTGTTGGCCTTTGCCCCCAACTAATAAAAGATGCAGTGTCTACCTGTATACTCCAGGGATGCTGGACAGTCGGCCCAGATCCCCAACAGCATGATGAAGTGAGCCCAGCCACCTTATCTTCTTTCCATCCACTGAAAGGACTCCAGGGAGAAGGGCCAGTCTGCATTTCTCCTCAGCGGCGGGTATGTTCTCTGAGAGAGGAAGACGTTTGCTGGGTGAGTAATGCTATGTTTGGGACAATTTATTTGGGGTACTGTGTGGATACCGGCATTGGGGGACTGGAACTACTGACTAACTTCGGAGTCAACCCGCCTGGGGTCTCCTCCTGTGTTAGTCTGCTGCCGAAAGGGGAGAGATGTGACAGGAGTTACTTTCGGCGGGGGGGCCCATGGAACCCTGAATACCTTGGGGAGGTTGGGAAACCCTTGTTTCCACTCCCCATACACCTCCTATGTCTAAGTCACCCTCTGTCTTTAATAGGGGCACAGTGTGACCGAGAACCCCAGTCTGATCTGTACTAATAACACTGGAATGTTATACATTCCACTGTACAACCACACTGGAATGTTGTGTGTGTATATATATATATATATATATATATATATATATATATATATATATATAGAGAGAGAGAGAGAGAGAGAAAATTATAAATGCAACACTTTTGTGTCTGCCCCTATTTATCATGAGCTGAACTTAAAGAGCTACGACTTTTTCACAGAAGGCTTATTTTCTCTTAATTATTGTTCACAAATCTGTCTAAATCGGTGTTAGTGAGCACTTCTCCTTTGCCAAGATAATCCATCCACCTCACAGGTGAGGCATATCAAGATGCTGATTAGACAGCATGATTATTGCACAGGTGTGGCTTAGGCTGGCCACAATTAAAGGCCGCTCTAAAATGTGCAGTTTTACTGTGTTGGGGGGTCCAAAAACCAGTCAGTATCTGGTGTGACCACCATTTCTTTCATGCAGTGCAGCACATCTCCTTCGCATAGAGTTGAGCAGGTTGTTGAGTGTGGCCTGTGGAATGTTGGTCCATTCCTCTTCAATGGCTGTGCGAAGTTGCTGGATATTGTCAGGAACTGGAACGCACTGTCATATACACCGGTCATACACGTCTGGGTGGACGTGTGTTATGTTGCCCTGGGATGCTAGGCCAGAGATTAGGCCTATCTAGGGGCATCTGGATGTTAGGCTGTCTGAGGGCCTATCCAAAAGCAAGAGAGCAGCGCAGGGTTGGGATTGTGGCTTGCAGTCTAACCAATAGTGACAAATCTGTTGACCGGAGAACCTGTCAGTGGTCAGAGGTAGAAGGGAAGCTGTAGCCACTAAGGGTCCATCCACCTTATTAGCAGTGACCACACTGAGTAACTGAAGCAAGTACCAGAGCAGTATTCTCAACGAATGGGCACGGTGGAGAATCTGGAAACTTCAAGCGGTGATCAAGTCGGATCCAGCCAGTGGAGGTAATGCTTGCAGAGCAGCCTTGTGTGCCAAACTAGGGACCGAACAGGCCAGTTGGGTGAAACTTGAGAAGTATCGAGAGTGCCAAACTAGGGACCCAGCAGAGAAGCAGGGGTGACGCTTGAGGAAGATACCACTGTGAAGATTGGAGGAGCTCAAGGGATTCAGTAGCAGTGAATCAGAGGGTCAGAGGGTCTAGTGAGAGATTGGGAGCTCAGTGGGCTGAAGAACTACAAGGACAAGTTGTAATGAAAGTGTAAGAACTGTTAAGCTTTGTGCTAGAAACTATTAAAGACTGTTGCCATAGGAGACAGCATTCCTGCACATGCAGATGTGGCTTCTTGCTGGAGCCCTTTTCCTGCACAGCTGTCCTCCTATTGAAGTCTCGGAGTCTGCTAATTGAACTTGCAACTACTCAAGGGTGTCCTGGCCCTAACCCTCTTTCCCCCAATAAGTTTGTAAGAGAAATAAACATCTCTATTGCATTCAAGAATAGTGATGGACGAACTTCCGACGGGACGTTTCGCGAACGCGGACCGCGAACGCGGACCGCGAACGCGGCCGATAGTTCGCGAATCGGAACGTTCGCGGCGGGCCCCATTGACTTCAATGGGAGGCGAACTTCGCAAACCTACAGGTTGACATCAGCAGCGTGACATAACACACTAACACCAGCACCGTTAAATGCAGCACTGACAGCAGCACCGTGATAGAGAGCACTGACATCAGCAGCGTGACATACAGCAATGACACCTGCACCGTGATAGAGTCATCTGACAACAGCACTGTGATAGAGAGCACTGACATCAGCAGCGTGACATAAAGCACTAACACCAGCACAGTGATATACAGCACTGACAGCAGCACCGTGATAAAGAGTACTGACAACAGCACCGTGATATACAGCACTGACACCTTCACCGTAAGCAGCCCCAGGAGGAAGTCAGCATAGCACAGGGATGGTGGGAGCCCCTCATAATGAGCATAGCACAGGGATGGTGGGGGCCCCTCATAATGAGCATAGCACAGGGATGGTGGGAACCCCTCATAATGAGCATAGCACAGGGAAGGTGGGAGCCCCTCATAATAAGCAGCCCTAGGAGGATGTCAGCATAGCACAGGGATGGTGGAAGCCCCTCATAATAAGCAGCCCCAGGAGGATGTCAGCATAGCACAGGGATGGTGGGAGCCCCTCATAATAAGCAGCCCCAGGAGGATGTCAGCATAGCACAGGGATGGTGGGAGCCCCTCATAATAAGCAGCCCCAGGAGGAAGTTAGCATTGCACAGGGATGGTGGGAGCACCTCAAAATATGCACAGCAGAGGTACAGCCCCAGGAGGAAGTCAGCACAGCACAGGGATGGTGGGAGCCCCTCATAATATGCACAGCAGAGGTACAGCCCCAGGAGGATGTCAGCACAGCACAGGGATGGTGGGAGCCCCTCATAATAAGCAGCCCCAGTAGAAATATGACACCGCTCAACCTCTTCAAAGAGGAGGGTATGGGCATATAGTACGGTGTGCTTTTTTTGGACAAGGAAGTGAGCCAAATGAAGAAAGAAGGTCTCTGTGCTCGATTAAAAAAATTGTTTATAGACATATACATGGTCTACTGGTCACATGTGTTGAATTCCTCCGAGATCCATGCCTCATTCATTTTTAGAAATGTGAGGTAGTTAACACTGTCGTGAGCTAGGCGAGTACGCTTATCCCCCCTGCTGCGCTGAACGTCCTTTCGGACAGGACACTGGATGAGGGGCAAGCCAACAGTTCGATTGCAAATTGGGCAAGCTCTGGCCAGAGGTCAAGCCTGCCCACCCAGTAGTCCAGGGGTTCATCACTCCTCAGAGCGTCCACATCGGCCGTTAACCCGATGTAGTCGGACACCTGACGGTCTAGGCGTTCCTTGATGCTGGATCCGGATGACACCTGTCGATGGGTTGGCTGAAAAAATGACCTCATATCCGAAGTCACCAAGACATCTTCAAACCGGCCTCTTCTTGCAGGCGCTGTTGGATTGGTACCCGCAACTCCTTCTCTGTGAGTGGGAATTGCTCATCTGCCAGCGCACGCAAAAGCAGAATGCAGCATTTCTCGAAGCAAGGTCTGGAAGTGCTCCATTCTGCCAGCCCCCTGTGACGGTGGTAACATTTCCACCATTTTGTGTTTGTACTGTGAGTCTAAGTATGTTGCCACCCAGTACTGGTCCTTGACCCTTATGCTTTTTATACGGGGGTCCCTATTAAAACACTGGAGCATGAAGGCCCCCATTTGCACTAAACTGGAAGCGGTGTGGTGGCCTGGCTCCTGCTCATCATCCAGGATAATGTCGTCCTCTTCATTCTCCTCTACCCATCCACGCACAACAGGGATCCCAGAAAGGTTTAAAGCATGCTCTTCTTGCTCCTCCTCATCTGCCCCGGCACCATCCTCCTCTGACTCCTCTTCAGACTCCTGTTGTTGACTTGTCTCAGATAGAGTAGCCCCCCCTGGGAATTCATCCAGCATTGCGACTTCCTCATCTTCCCGCTCCTGCTCCTCCACAGCTTGATCAATGACACGACGCAATGCACACTCCATAAAGAAGGCATAAGGTACCATGTCACTGATGGCGCCATGGCTGCGACTGACCAGTTTGGTGATCTCCTCAAATGGCCGCAGAAGTCTGCATGCGTTGCGCATGATCAGCCACTGGCGCGGTGAAAAAAACCCAGCTCCCCAGAACCGGTTCTGCCGCAGAGTTCATACAGGTAGACGTTAACTGCACGTTTCTGCTAGAGCAGCCTATCAAGCATATAGAAGGTTGAGTTCCATCGCGTCGGGCAATCGCAAATAAGACGTCTGACCGGCAGATTGTGTCGCCGCTGAATGTCAGCAAGGCGAGCCATGGCCGTGTAAGATCTTCTGAAATGGGCCGAGATTTTCCTTGCCTGCCGCAAGATGTCCTGGACCCCAGGGTATTTGACAAGGAATCGCTGCACGACTAAGTTTAAGACGTGTGCCATGCATGGCACGTGCGTGATTTTGCCCTGTTTCAATGCGCTAAGCAGATTGGCACCATTGTCACACACCACTTTACTAGGGATGAGCTTCGTGTTTGAGTCGAACGTACGTTCGACTCGAACATTGGCTGTTCGTCCGTTCGGCGAAATCCGAACACTTGGTCCGTTCGCGTCAAAATTCGCGTGGCGCTCACGGCCCACAATGCACTGCGATGGCGCAGTGCATTGCTGGCTCATGATTGGCCAAGCATGCACTGTGACCCCGCATGCTTGGCCAATCGCAGCGCCAGCAGCGAGGAGAGCCATGATTGGCCACAGGCAGGATGCAGGATTGAGGCGGCCTCGTGTAGTGTGTTGGCATCTGAAGCAGTGGGTGTTCTGTGTACCTTCAACACAGTACACACCGATCGTTTTTGGCTGATTTCCTATCTTGCTGTTGTGTAGTGGTTATTGTCTGTGCCCTGACCGCAGTATACACCACTATATTCACCTCACCTATATAGCTAGTGATCTATCTTTAATAATAGAGCTTGCAGTCAGTAGTGTTAGGAGATAGTGCGTGCTGTCTGCGTGCTCTGTACCCAGTACATACCGCTATAATCCACCTACATAGCTGTTCTCTATTTGAGCCCAATTGCCATCTGCAGGAGTTATTGGAAGTTGTGTGTGCCTCCAGCACAGCACAGTATACATCTGTATATACCCCTTTATCTCTGCTGTTTTCTGGTTATTGTCTGCGTGCCCTGACCGCAGTATACACCGCGATATTCACCTCACCTATATAGCTAGTGATCTATCTTTAATAATAGAGCTTGCAGTCAGTAGTGTTAGGAGATAGTGCGTGCTGTCTGCGTGCTCTGTACCCAGTACATACCGCTATAATCCACCTACATAGCTGTTCTCTATTTGAGCCCAATTGCCATCTGCAGGAGTTATTGGAAGTTGTGTGTGCCTCCAGCACAGCACAGTATACATCTGTATATACCCCTTTATCTCTGCTGTTTTCTGGTTATTGTCTGCGTGCCCTGACCGCAGTATACACCGCGATATTCACCTCACCTATATAGCTAGTGATCTATCTTTAATAATAGAGCTTGCAGTCAGTAGTGTTAGGAGATAGTGCGTGCTCTGTACCCAGTACATACCGCTATATCCACCTACATAGCTGTTCTCTATTTGAGCCCAATTGCCATCTGCAGGAGTTATTGGAAGTTGTGTGTGCCTCCAGCACAGCACAGTATACATCTGTATATACCCCTTTATCTCTGCTGTTTTCTGGTTATTGTCTGCGTGCCCTGACCGTAGTATACACCGCGATATTCACCTCACCTATATAGCTAGTGATCTATCTTTAATAATAGAGCTTGCAGTCAGTAGTGTTAGGAGATAGTGCGTGCTCTGTACCCAGTACATACCGCTATATCCACCTACATAGCTGTTCTCTATTTGAGCCCAATTGCCATCTGCAGGAGTTATTGGAAGTTGTGTGTGCCTCCAGCACAGCACAGTATACATCTGTATATACCCCTTTATCTCTGGTGTTCTATAAAAAAGGCATCTGCAGGAGTTAGTGGGTGTTGTGTGCCTCCAGCACAATATAAACTACCCAACTGCTGTTTTACCCAACTCCCTTCAGGCCATTACCATGTCTGGAAGGCCAGCAAGGAGAGGCAGACAGGCGCGAGCCGATAAAAGAGGGCAAGCAGGCTCTGTGTCTAGAGACAACAGTGCTGGTCGTGGACGCGGTGCATTGTCATCAGCACGTGGCCATGGGACATGCTTGTCCTTCTTTTCGGCAGCTGGACATGTTGAACAGCAACATGCCAACGACTTGCTAGAGTGGATGACCAAGCCCTCTTCATCCTCCTCATCCTCTCTCACCCAGTCTCAGGGTACTAGCAAAGCAGCTGCCAACGCATCGTCTTCCCTCCTCTCAATGTCATCATCAGTGACTCCTTCCCTAGACCCACCACGTCCTCCTGAGGAGTCTCCTGAACTCTTTGAGCACAGTGTTGGGTACATGCTCCAGGAGGATGCCCAGTGTTTGGTGGGCTCTGATGATGACACTCAGCTAGAGGAAGGCAGTAGCGTGAGCGCAGAGAGAGGGGATGCTCAAGAAGGACAGCAATCTGGCAGTCATGTTCCACAAGCTGCAGCATACTGCCAGGTTTGCTACAGCGATGAAGAGGAAGGGGATGATGAGGGCACTGACTCCACGTGGGTGCCTGGAAGGAGGGAGGAGGAGGAGGAGGAGGAGGCACATGTCCAACGAGGCAGGATGCCCTCCGGGGGCCAGCTTAGGGGCAGCACACCATCTGAATCACACCGCAGAGCTCTGCCTGTGCAGAGCGCTGCCTCTGCGCGTTATTCTAAAAGTACTTTGGTGTGGGCCTTTTTTGAGACGAGTGCATCAGATCGCACCGCTGCTATTTGCAACATATGTCTCAAGCGTATCTCACGTGGCCAAAACATCAGCCGCTTGGGCACCACATGCTTGACCAGACATATGTTGACCTGCCATGCAGCTCGTTGGCAAGCGTACCTCAAAGACCCACACCAAAGAACAAAGCGGACCTCTCCTTGCTCCTCATCAGCTGGCATCTCCAACCCCACTAGACCTTCAGTCCTCTCTGAAACCTGCTCTGAGAGGAATGAAGGTGTAGAATTAGGTGTGTCACAGCCAAGTGCTTCCGGGAACTCTGCTAGTGGTACACCCACGTCCGATTATAGCAGGCAAATGTCCCTGCCCCAGCTGCTGGACCGGCGGAAGAAGTTTACTCCCAGCCATCCACATGCCCAGCGGTTGAATGCTAGCTTGGCTAAATTGCTAGCACTTCAACTGCTGCCTTTTCAGTTGGTAGACTCGGCCCCCTTCCGTGAGTTTGTACAATGTGCGGTTCCTCAGTGGCAGGTCCCCAAACGCCACTTTTTCTCACGGAAGGCGATTCCGGCTCTCTACCGGCATGTGGAAGGCAATGTCCTTGCCTCGCTGGACAGGGCGGTCAGCGGTAAGGTGCATATTACCGCTGACTCATGGTCCAGCAGGCATGGACAGGGATGTTACCTGTCTTTCACGGCCCATTGGGTCACTCTTCTGGCTGCTGGGAAGGATGCAGGACAAGGTGCAGTAGTGTTGGAGGTTGTTCCGCCACCACGCCTCCAAAATGCTACTATTGGTTGTGACACACCTCTCTCCTCCCCCCCCCTCCTCTTCTTCTTCCTCCATGGCCTCTTCCAGTGCTCTGTCCTCAGAACCAGCGGTGCTCCGTAGGCGTTCCAGGGGCTACGCAAGTACGCAGGCAAAACGATGCCATGCCGTGCTTGCGCTGGTTTGTTTGGGGGACAGGAGACACACTGGGGCTGATGTTTTGTCAGCTCTGCAGGGGCAGGCCGAGAGGTGGTTTGCGACAATGGCACCGACCTCCTCTCCGCCCTCCGACAGGGACAACTGACCCATGTGCCCTGTGTAGCTCACGTCCTTAACCTGGTGGTGCAGCGGTTCTTGGGCAGGTACCCGGGCTTACAGGATGTCCTGAAGCAGGCCAGGAAAGTCTGTGTGCATTTCCGCTGATCATTTAATGCCTGTGCTCGGCTGGCTGAGCTCCAAAAGGAGTTGAACCTGCCCAAGAACCGCCTTATATGTGACATGCCCACCAGATGGAACTCAACATTGGCCATGCTGCAGCGGCTGCACACGCAGCAGAGGGCCATCAATGAGTACCTGTGCGATTACGGCACCAGGACAGGGTCAGGGGAGCTTGGTTTTTTCTGACCACACCACTGGGGCATGATCAGGGATGCATGCACTGTCCTGTCACCGTTTGAGGAGGCCACAAGGATGGTGAGCAGTGACAGTGCATGCATCAGTGACACTGTACCTCTTGTCCACCTCTTGGAGCATACGCTGCGTGGAATAATGGACAGGGCACTTGAGGCAGAACAGAGGCAGGAAGAGGAGGACTTCCTTGCCTCTCAAGGCCCCCTTTATCCAGACAGTGTTCCTGCTGTGCCACCCATCACACAGGAAGAGGATGAGGAGGAGGAAGAGGAGGAGGAGGATGATTGTGTCAGCATGGAGGTGGAGGCTGGCACTCAGCATCAGCAGCAGCAGCAGCAGCAGCAGCAGTCTTATAGGGATGATTTACACTCCCAAGAAACACGTGGACTTGTACGTGGCTGGGAGGAGGTAGCTGCGGATCAGGTTGTCCTTAGTGACCCAGAGGACTCCGGACCGAATGCCTCAGCTAACCTACGCTGCATGGCCTCCCTGATCCTGCAAAGCCTGCGGAAGGATCCTCGTATTCTTCGGATCAAGGAGAGGGACCATTACTGGCTGGCCACTCTCCTTGATCCACGGTACAAGGGTAAGGTTGCCGACCTTATCTTGCCATCGCAGAGGGAGCAGAGGATGAGACATCTCCGGGAGGCCTTGCAGAAAGGTCTGTGCAACGCGTTCCCAGAGACTGGGAGGTTACAAACTCCTGGTCCTGGATAACGTGTTGCTGAGGCATCGGTCAGAAGGAGCGGTGGAGAAGGTGGCCGTCTGACTGATGCTTTCAGACAATTTTTTAGTCCGCAGCCCCAAGGTATGATTGGTTCCAGCACCCATCGCCAGCGTCTGATTTACATGGTGCAGGAATACCTAGGGGCAAGGTCAGACTTGGACACCTTTCCCACCAAAAATCCTCTGGCTTACTGGGTCTTGAGGATGGATCACTGGCCAGAGCTTGCACAGTATGCAATTGAGCTACTGGCCTGTCCTGCATCCAGCGTTCTTTCGGAACGCACCTTCAGTGCTGCTGGTGGCTTTGTTAAAGATCACAGGGTGCGCCTGTCCACCGAATCAGTTGATCGACTGACCTTCATCAAGATGAATCAGTCTTGGATCACCCACAGCTACCAAGCACCTGAAGCTGATGTAACCGAATAATTTTTTTTGAAATACCACATCCCTTCAAGACTGCCTATGCTGATGCTGAGTGACTGTCCTGTTATGTTGATTGTCTATCCTCTTCCTCCTCCGCTGATATGTTGGAAGAACATTTTTGGTTCTGGGTGATGCCAGCAGCCCAATTTTTCTGCCCCTGTTTAACAGGGGCGTTTAATTACAATTTTTGATGCAATGCTTTGCAGCAGGGCTAATTCCTGCAATAAAACTAGAGTATATGGCAGAGGTTGCAGTGTGGTGGCACCAGCACCAGTGCCTAAGGCCCAATTTTTCTGCCCCTGTTTAACAGGGGCGTTTAAGTACAATTTTTGATGCAATGCTTTGCAGCAGGGCTAATTCCTGCAATAAAACTAGAGTATATGGCAGAGCTTGCAGTGTTGTGGCACCAGCACCAGTGCCTAAGGCCCAATTTTTCTGCCCCTGTTTAACAGGGGCGTTTAAGTACAATTTTTGATGCAATGCTTTGCAGCAGGGCTAATTCCAGCAAAAAAACTAGAGTATATGGAAGAGGTTGCAGTGTGGTGGCACCAGCAGCAGTGCCTAAGGCCAAATTTTTCTGCCCCTGTTTAACAGGGACATGTAATTACAATTCTTGATATAATATTTCACAGGAGGGCCCCTTCCTGTGCCCACCCAGAGTAACGGTGAGGATTTATATTGTTGTGGCACCAGCACCACAACCACCAAAGGTCAATTTTTCTACCACTGTTCAACAATGGCATGTAATTACAATTCTTGATATAATCGTTCACAGCAGGGCGCTCCAGCGCCCACCAAGAGTCACTTTGAGGGCTTACAATGTTGTGGCAAAACCAACACCTTGTTCCGCCATTTCTGCAGAGCATATAGCGCAGGCCCCTACTTTCAAACATCCAACTTACAAACATCTCCTACTTGCAAACGCAAGGAGACAGCAGCAAGTGAGATGAAAAAAGATGGACGACAAAACAAATTATACAGGGGTGATAACCCTTCCCTATGTTTTCCAAAAAGCTTAAAAATCGTTTTTTTGACTGGAGCTACACTTTAAAAATGTACCAGTTGAAAATTACAAACAGATTCAACTTAACACAACAAACCTACACAGTCCCTGTCTTCTTTGCACCGCCTGTATACTGCTGTTCTGAGTATATAGGGCCTGGGGGCCACACGCATTTCCTTTTTTTAATATGGGTACAGGGTTCCCCTTAATATGCGTACAAGACCCAAATAGGCTGGTAATGGGCAGGGAGGGCTACCCATGCCATTTTTCTGAATGATTTTCAACCATATTGCAGGAACCAGATATAACATTAAAACCGCAAGCAGTTTTAAATGGTGTTATTTCCGTTTAATGTCATTTTGTGCAGGGACTGTTCTAAACACGGGAAACACGTGGCACTTCACAGGCATACTACAGACACCCCCCAAGCACCATATTTAAAGGAATATTTCACTTTTTTTTTTCACTTTAATCGTCAGTAAAATCAGTGCTCCCGCCAAAACGGCCATTTTTAAAAACATTTTAGGCATTGACCCATGTCCCCTGGGGCAGGAGCCAGGTCCCCAAACCCTTGCATATTAGCCGTTAAAATTAGCACTTTCCATTTCGAACGTTCGAGTCCCATAGACTTCAATGGGGTTCTAACGTTCGTAACGAACGTGGGGTCCGTTCGAAAGTTCTGGTGCGAACTGAACCGGGGGGTGTTCGGCTCATCCCTACACTTTACCAACTGTCAAACTGAGCGGTGTTAGCCACTGATCTGCCTGTGAACGCAAAGCTGAAAGTCGTGCCGGGCCAGTGTGGCTCTTGGCTTCCAGGCACAACAGACGCAGCACGGCATGGCAACGTCTCACCTGTCGAATAGGTTCTGGGGAGCTTGGGCGGCGCAGCGGAAGAGACGCTAGCAGCGGAAAAGGAGGAGTCAGCCGAGGAGGATGGAGTGGGAGGAGGAGGAGAAGAAGAGTCGGGCCTGCATGCAATCCGTGGCGGTAAAACCAAATCTACACGGGTGCCACGGGTTACATGCTTGACGGCCGTCAGAAGGTTCACCCAGTGGGCAGTAAAAGTGATATACCTTCCCTGCCCGTGTTTGCTAGACCACGTGTCTGTGGTCAGATGTATCTTGGCACCGACACTGTGTGCCAGAGATACATTCACTTGCCGCTGAACATGGCCATATAGCTCTGGGATGCCCTTCTCTGAGGAATACTTCCTTCCTGGGACCTTCCATTGTGGTGTTCCAATGGCCACAAATTTGCGAAAGGCCTCCGAGTCCACCAGTTTATATGGCAGTAGTTGGCAGGCTATGAGTTCTGACAAGCCAGCCGTCAACCGTTGGGCAAGAGGGTTATCCGGCGTCATCATTTTTTTACGCTCGAACATTAGGCCCACGGAAGCCTGCCTTTTTGCAGAAAAACGTGAGCTTGGCGTGATGGAAGGTGGAGTGGAGGACAATTGTGAGGAGAGAGGAGAAGGAGAAGTAGAAGACGAGGCTGGACGGTGAGAGCCTGCAGTGTGGCTTTGTGTGTTCCGTTGCTCCCACTCGGCTCGGTGATGGCTGCTCATGTGCCTTCTTAAGGCGGTCATTCCTAGGTGAGTGTTGGGCTTACCGCGACTAATGCGTTGACTGCAAAGATTGCAGATGGCAACGCTATTGTCAGCAGCAGACACGTTAAAAAAAGCCCACACTGCGGAGCCATGTGCCGGCGTCCTGGGAGCGCCAGATGTGACCGTACATGGTCGATGACTCGCTCCTGATACATTTGCAGTGTGCTTTGTCCCTCCTGTGCAATGTAAGTTATTCCTGCTTCTCCTCCCTATCTGCTGGTCCATATCTCCCTCTGAACTCCCCTCCTCTTCCTCTCTTGTGGGCACCCACGTGACATCACTAGACACGTCATCATCAACGTCACCTTCCCCACCGCTATAAGTAGAGATCTCGGAGTAGGCAACAACACCGGGGACCAACCTCCTCCTTGGGCTGATCTGGGTACTGTCGTCAGACTGCTGAGTAGCGGTTGTTGCTACCTCCTCTTCCTGATCCAATGCCAAGAGTGGCTGCGCATCAGAAATGTCCTCTTGATATGGATCTGAAAATAATTCCTGTGACTCAAGCGGAAGGTATGTGGTGGTGTTGTTGGTGGTAGTGTCTTTGGGGGTGCACATAGCAGAGAGTGAAGAAGAGGGTGCAGATCGAGATGATGAGGAGGGTGCAGAAGAGTAAGGCTGAGCGAGCCACTCAACCAAGTCTGGTGCGTCCTTTAAAGTAATTGAACGCACCTTCTGCAACTTCCTACTTTGGCTCAAGCCTGTTGCTTCTGCCCTACCCCTACCACCCCTGCGGAAGGGCCTGCCTCTTCCTCTGCCTGTCATTTTTTAAATGACCCTGTGACAAAACTCTCAGTCCCTATACCGATGAAGGACTGCTGCAGTATAGGGCAGCGGTCAGTCGGCAGTAGTGCACCTCCATCCTATGTATTGTGGACCTATACCAGTCCTTACAGAATGGCAGACTGTACCTCACTCAACCCTATGTACTGTAGTACCCTATACCTTACCAGTCCTTATAAGGACCTTTGTGGAACAAGTAGGTTGTGTGTGAGTGATTAGCAGACTGTACGTCAGTCCCTATACCGATGAAGGACTGCTGCAGTATAGGGCAGCGGTCAGCAGTAGTGCACCTCAACCCTATGTATTGTGGACCTATACCAGTCCTTATAGAATGGCAGACTGTACTTCACTCAACCCTATGTACTGTAGTACCCTATACCTTACCAGTCCTTATAAGGACCTTTGTGGAACAAGTAAGTTGTGTGTGAGTGATTAGCAGACTGTACGTCAGTCCCTATACCGATGAAGGACTGCTGCAGTATAGGGCAGCGGTCAGCAGTAGTGCACCTCAACCCTATGTATTGTAGACCTATACCAGTCCTTATAGAATGGCAGACTGTACCTCACTCAACCCTATGTACTGTAGTACCCTATACCTTACCAGTCCTTATAAGGACCTTTGTGGAACAAGTAGGTTGTGTGTGAGTGATTAGCAGACTGTACGTCAGTCCCTATACTGATGAAGGACTGCTGCAGTATAGGGCAGCGGTCAGCAGTAGTGCACCTCAACCCTATGTATTGTGGACCTATACCAGTCCTTATAGAATGGCAGACTGTACCTCACTCAACCCTATGTACTATAGCACCCTACACCAGGTTATTAACAGTCCTTATCAGGAGCTTTGTGGAACAAGTAGGTTGTGAATGATTAGCAGACTGCAGCAGAAGGGCAGCAGTCAAGTATAATATCCTTTCTATATTTGGAAGAAAGAATATTATACGTGTACAAGCCTATTACCATACCACTGATACCAGTCCTGAAAAGAACCTTTGTGGACCTAATATACTAACAGCTACTGATTAAACTGACCCCCACTGCCTCACACACAGCTTCCTGCCTGCCCCTATATAAACTGACAAAACAGAGGCTACTGGAACAATAACTGGAATAGCACTTTTGTGGACCTGATAGTAACAGCTAATGACTAAACTGACTGTCCCTGCAGCAGACACACCGTCCTGTCCCTTTCTCTAAACTGACAAAAGACACTCAGGCTGCTGCAACAATCAGTAGCACAGCAAACCTATATACACCTAACACCTATACCAGTCCTGAAAAGAACTTTTGTGTACCAAATAGCTAGCGATTTGGGTCACTGCAATCTCTCCCTGCTCCACACAGCAACCTCTCCCTATAGTGACAGAAGAAAGAATGTAAAATGGCCACCGGATCGGGTCTATTTATAAGTTAGGGGGAATGTCCAAGTGTCCATGTGCTGTAATGTAATGTCTCAATTGGCTGTCCTGTACCCCATGATGGATGTGTCATCATAGGTCAAAGTTCTTTTACACAGTAAACACGGAAGTCCGCCGGGCGAACAGCCGAAATTCGCTGCGAAACGACCGCCGGGCGAACCGTTCAGCCATCACTATTCAAGAAGTGTCTGGCGGCCAATAACTTTGTCCACGTCGCACCCACTATGCCTCACAACCAACCACATACAGAAGGATTTCAGCTATCTCTGGCCCCGGAGGTTCTCATTAGATTGAAGGAGGCCAGAGAGCTTGCTACATTAGTATGATTGAAGGGTGGGGTGGAACATGGATTTAAATGATCAAACTACAGTAAAGAGCTGAATACACCAAAGTAGCATGGAGTGCTCCTAACTAATATAAGTGAAGTCTGACATTTTTGTCTAGTATGTATTTTTGGAGTACACATTTGACAAACTACAAAACCTAAAACGTAGAGGATACAAATCAGTCACCTTACTGTTGAGGCTACATGGGTCCAAAACTGCATTGTAGCTATTTTGTTTCAATGATTTTTATTGAAGTTTACAAGACAATTAGAGTCCATTCACACAGCGGCAACACGACTTGCAGCGTGACTTTGGGAGGCAACTTGGACACAACTTGAGTATGAATCACAGGGCGACTTGGGGTACCTTCAACACGACTTGGGGCGACTTACAACATGACTTCAAGTCACCCCCAGGCTGAGTGATTGTGGCTCACCTGTTACCTTGCCCAGCCCGGCATTCACTTTTGGACATTCCAAGACAATGAACAAGTCCATCAGCTTTGTTTTTATATTTTATTGAGAGATTAGAACTTGAATGGGGTTAAGGAATTCATAGAACGCCCAGAAAATGATTCTTGCATGCTATGGGACTATTCAGATATTCTCCTTCTGCACAACACTTGCTGCAGACTATCTCTCCTTCTCCTTCCAGCACAGTTCTTCAGACTCAGCTAGCACATGGTTAGGCCTAACTCTGGTTTCTGCCAGGCCTTAGCAAAGTTCCTTATTACAGGCAGGGACCACGGGCCCCTTTAGTGTAGCAAAAAAAAATATATTTTTTTTTTGCTAGCTGCCCTTTTTTTGGACTACTGATCCCAGTCAGCACTTTGCAGACCCTTACAGCTCTCCCAGCTGCAGCAGCCCGACTTTGCCAGTAACATCACAGTCTCTCCCACTGGCTCTACATTCATCTTTGACTGCACACTTCCAGTCCTCTCCAGCATGCCTTGCCCAGCTCTCCTGCCTGTGCCTCTCACCGACACCTGATGGATCTATCCTGGAGACTTACCCAGCAGTATTCCCTGCTGTCCTCTACTGCTCCTGTTCAGGACACCCCTTGGGTTGTGTAGGGTTCCTGTCCAGCTCTGAGTCCCTGGCTCAAGGTCACCCCTCCCTCCCAGACTAGGTGGCTCCCTCCAAGGCCCCCGACAGCCTAATGCTCCATCTCCAGTTCTTCCACCCAAACAACTCCTCCATAGCTAGGCTGACTCCTCCCAATCCAGGTTGAGGATCAGTCAGGGCTCCTTAGAACACCTCACACAGCTCCACCTCTCTTCCCCACTTTCCTTCTAGAAGCCTTTAGAAGCAGGAGGGAGGTAACCCGAAAAGATGAAACTAGCTGTGAGTCACCAGCCTACTCTAAGACACTCCCAGCCACAGATCAAAACAAACAGCCCTAGCTTTCAGCTAGGCTTGCCTAAATTTACCTGCACTGACAAAAATCTAAATTCTAGCACCTACCTTATTAGAGGGGGCTTCAAATGATTACCTGTAATCATGTTCTTCTTCTCATAGTGTACTAACTATGCTGACAGCTCTCCTGCTACTTATCTATCATTACTCTAAAGCAGTATTAAACACCAAATCAAAAATGTCATATATTGCAGTTTACAAATCATTAGATGCGGTAGCTGCACTGTTTGTTTTTTAGGCTTTTTTTCCCTCTGTTTTCACCTGGTGATCTAGCCAGTAACATAGGAGACAACAGGAAGTTGCACCGCTCCAAGTAATCCATACAGATCCCTCAACGCTATTGAAAGATCCAGATTATCATAAACAGGTGAGACCAGAAATGTGTGGACTGCAATAGGGAAGACCAAAACGCATGTAAAGTAATAATAGTAAGATTTATCAAAAGGATAAGTCATAAACAATAAAGCAAACCAGCAAACAACCACAGTGACACACAATAACTCTCTAAACCAAACGTGAATATAGGAGTAAGATATAATCATAAACATAATCAAGCCAGGGTCATACACAAGAGATCAATCAGAACAGGAAGCAGGACGGTACAGGGAGAGGACAACAGGAGGAAGGGATAAGTCTGCAAGACAGGGGTCCAGTGATGGATGCCGGGTTCAGGAATACAGGTCACAAGGTACAGGATTCATGAATACATGTCAGGGCTCAAGGAAAATACCAAGTCAAATGTGTGAGCATCTGCTAGGTATATATACACACCTCCTGCAATTGGTCTCAGGTGACGCCTGATTGCAGGAGTTACAAAGAAAAAACAAATATACTCAAGTGCAAAAATGGATAAAAATTAATAATGAAAGATCAGACTGGAAATCAAAGAAAACAGCTGCAAACACTCAGGTTGGCTGACCTATTGGGAGTGATTGCAGGAGTTGATGTCAGCTCCAGACACCCGCTGGTGGACACCAGTACTGAGGCCCAAAGATCTGACAGCGCCACTAGCAGATGAAACCTTTCCTGACACAGATGCTGCTGCTATAAAAAGCCAGGTGCCTGCCAAGGTCCATGACCAAGAAACAGATGCAAAGGAAAGGAGAGTGGTGGCACATCCAGCATAAAAACTTCATACTTTATTGTAAATCCATAAAAATCAAGGACATAACATGCACTCGCAGCTCATGAGAAGTTTCAGCATTATTCACACTTGATCATTAGTGAAAGTTAGAGAGTCTACAAGCTGTGGTGCGAATCACATTGATCACATTGATCACATCTGATGTACTGGTGGACTATCTCGCTTCTTGTGACCCGAACAAGTCAGGAAAGTACAAATACCCCCCAAATTACCCCTTTTTGGAAAGTAGACATTCCAAGGTATTTAGTAAGAGGCATAGTGAGCTTTTTGATGTTGTCATTTTTTTCCCACAATTCTTTGCAAAATTAAGATTTTTCATTTTTTTTTCTCCACAAAATTGTCATTGTAATAGGTTATTTCTCTCACATGGCATGTGTATACCACAAATGACACCCCCCAAAAAATTCTGCTACTCCTCCTGAGTATTACAATACCACATGTGTGGGACTTTTTCACAGCCTGGCCACATAGAGAGGCCCAACATGCAGGCAGCGCCATCATGTGTTCTAGGAACATAAATTACACATCTAACTTGTTGACTATTTATTACACTTTTGAAGCACCAGGACAATGACACGTGACACTGATGACAGATGGCACTGATACGTGGCAATGATGACACTTATACGTGGCACTGATGACACGCGGCACTGATGACAGATGGCACTAATATGTGGCACTGATGACAGATGGCACTAATATGTGGCACTGATGACACGTGGCACTTATATGTGGCACTGATGACACGTGGCACTAATACGTGGCACTGAAGACACGTGGCACTAATACGTGGCACTGATGACAGATGGCACTAATACGTGGCACTAATACGTGCCACCGATGACAGATGGCACTAATACATGGCACCGATGACGCGTGACACTGATGACAGATGGCACTAATAAGTGGCATTGATGACACGTGACACTGACAACAGATGGCACGTGACACTGACAGGTGGCACTGATGACAAATGGCACTGATACGTGGCACTGATGACAGATGGCACTAATACGTGGCACTGATGACAGATGGCACTATGTGGCACTGATGACACGTGGCACTGATGACAGATGGCACTTATACGTGGCACTGATGACAGATGGCACTGGGGACAAATGGCACTGACAACAGGTGGCACTGGGGGCAGGTAGCACTGGGGGCAGGTAGCACTGGGGTGGATGGCACTGGGGGCAGGTAGCACTGGGGTGGATGGCACTGGGGCAGGATGGCACTGCTGGGGGAGGATGGATGGCACTGCTGGGGGAGGATGGATGGCACTGCTGGGGGAGGATGGGACTTTTTTTTTTTTACTTTTTTTTTTTTTTAAACAAAGCAAAGCAGCCGTTCATCTCTCCCCTCTCACACTCTGTCTGTGTGAGGAGGGAGAGCGGCGCTGAGAGATGATCTCATATGTTTACATATGAGATCATCTCCCATTGGACACGCCGATCGCGCTGTAAACGGCCGCTGTGATTGGCCGTTTACAGCGATCTGTGTTTGCCTGTCCCCGGGGACACGGCGAACACAGAACTTCCGTGATGCGTGCCCGCAGCGGCGCGCATTGCGGAAGTAAACATAAGGACGTCCAGGGACGGCCTCCCGGGCGAACGGCCTGCTCTACGGCCATCATTCGGCTATAGGGCGGGCGCGAGGTGGTTAACCACAATTTTTGAAAAGTTGAGTTAAATTTAACTTACCACACCCAGGCCTGATTACTGCCAGACCTGTTGAATCAAGATGTCTGACAAAGTGAAGTACGCTAACAGATCACAAAAAGCCACAGATCATTCCACAATCTAAAAAAAGTAATGTACATGTATCAGTCTAGGAAATGTTTCAAAGCCATTTGTAAGGCTTTAGAACTCCAGTGAACCACGGGGAAAGCCATTATCCACAAATAGAGATGACTTGGAACAGTGGTGAATAGTGATGGACGAACTTCCAACGGGACGTTTCGCGAACGTAACGTTCGCGGCGGGCCCCATTGACTTCAATGGGAGGCGAACTTTGCAAACCTACAGGTCAAATTTGCAGCCACAAAATAATTACTAGCTGTGCAAACATAGTCCCACCACATGGCCAATGACATAACACATGTATGAGGTGAATCTGGGATCAACAACTACAAGCATTCTTTTTTTATATGTGAAATTGTGACAATTCAGGACTGTGGAGCGCATGAAGACAATGGAGGAGAGGGAAGGTCAGGGTAGGCAAAGAAGAGGGTGCAGGAGATGATCACCAGCAGCGTGACATACAGCAATGACACCTGCACCGTGATAGAGTGATCTGACGCCAGCACCGTGATTGAGAGCACTGACATCAGCAGCGTGACATACAGCAATGACACCTGCACCGTGATAGAGTGATCTGACACCAGCACAGTGATAGAGAGCACTGACATCAGCAGCGTGACATACAGCAATGACACCTGCACCGTGATAGAGTGATCTGACACCAGCACCGTGATAGAGAGCACTGACATCAGCAGCGTGACATAAAGCACTAAAACCAGCACCGTGATATACAGCACTGACACCAGCACCGTGATATACAGCACTGACACCTGCACCGTAAGCAGCCCCAGGAGTAAGTCAGCATAGCACAGGGATGGTGGGAGCCCCTCATAATGAGCATAGCATAGGGATGGTGGGAGCCCCTCATAATATGCACAGCAGAGGTACAGCCCCAGGAGTAAGTCAGCATAGCACAGGGATGGTGGGAGCCCCTCATAATAAGCAGCCCCAGGAGGAAGTCAGCATAGCACAGGGATGGTGGGAGCCCCTCATAATGAGCATAGCACAGGGATGGTGGAAGCCCCTCATAATATGCACAGCAGAGGTACAGCCCCAGGAGTAAGTCAGCATAGCACAGGGATGGTGGGAGCCCCTCATAATAAGCAGCCCCAGGAGGAAGTCAGCACAGCACAGGGATGGTGGGAGCCCCTCATAATGAGCATAGCACAGGGGTGGTGGGAGCCCCTCATAATAAGCAGCCCCAGGAGAAATATGACGCCGCTCAACCTCTTCAAACAGGAGGGTACGGGCATATAGTACGGTGTGCTTTTTTTGTACAAGGAAGTGAGCCAAATGAAGAAAGAAGGTCTGTGTGCTCGATTTAAAAAATCGTTTATAGACATATACATGGTCTACTGGTCACATGTGTTGAATTCCTCCGAGATCCATGCCTCATTCATTTTTAGAAATGTGAGATAGTTAACACTGTCGTGAGCTAGGCGAGTACGCTTATCGGTCACGATCCCCCCTGCTGCGCTGAACGTCCTTTCGGACAGGACACTGTACGAGGGGCAAGCCAACAGTTCGATTGCAAATTGGGCAAGCTCTGGCCAGAGGTCAAGCCTGCCCACCCAGTATTCCAGGGGTTCATCACTCCTCAGAGCGCCCACATTGGCCGTTAACCCGATGTAGTCGGACACCTGACGGTCTAGGCGTTCCCTGATGCTGGATCCGGATGACACCTGTCGATGGGTCGGCTGAAAGAATGACCTCATATCAGAAGTCACCAACACATCTTCAAACCGGCCTCTTCTTGCAGGCACTGTTGGATTGGTACCCGCAACTCCTTTTCTGGGAGTGGGAATTGCTCCTCTGCCAGCGCACGCAAAAATAATGCAGCATTTCTCGGAGCAAGGCCTGGAAGTGCTCCATTCTGCCAGCCCTCTGTGACGGTGGTAACATTTCCGCCATTTTGTGTTTGTACCGGGGGACCTTTGTGGAACTAGTAGGTTGTGATTAGCAGACTGTACCTCAGTCCCTATACTGATAAAGGACTGCTGCAGAATAGGGCAGCAGTAGTGCACCTCAACCCTATATATTGTGGACCTATACCAGTCCTTAAGGATTAGCAGACTGTACCTCACTCAACCCTATGTACTGTAGTACACTATACCTTACCAGTCCTTAGAAGAACCTTTGTGGAACTAGTAGGTTGTGATTAGCAGACTGTACCTCAGTCCCTATACTGATAAAGGACTGCTGCAGAATAGGGCAGCAGTCAGCAGTAGTGCACCTCAACCCTAAATATTGTGGACCTATACCAGTCCTTAAGGATTAGCAGACTGTACCTCACTCAACCCTATGTACTGTAGTACACTATACCTTACCAGTCCTTAGAAGAACCTTTGTGGAACTAGTAGGTTGTGATTAGCAGACTGTACCTCAGTCCCTATACTGATAAAGGACTGCTGCAGAATTGGGCAGCAGTCAGCAGTAGTAGTGCACCTCAACCCTATATATTGTGGACCTATACTAGTCTTTAAGGATTAGCAGACTTTACCTCACTCATCCCTATATACTGTAGTACACTATACCTTGCCAGTCCTTATAAGGACCTTTGTGTAACTAGTAGGTTGTGATTGGCAGACTGTACCTCAGTCCCTATACTCATAAAGGACTACTGAAGCAGAAGGGCAGCAGTCGAGTATAATAATATACTTTACTATACCAGTCCTGAAAAGGAATTGTGTGGACCTAATAGTAACAGCTAATGATTAAACTGACTGTCCCTGCTGCACACAGCGTCCTGTCCCTCTCTCAGCACTGACAAAAGACAGGCTGCTGCAACAATGACTTGATTAGCAGTGCCTCAAACCTATATCCTGAACTACACCTATACCATACCAGTCCTTAAAAGAACTTTTGTGGACCTAATAGCTAGCGATTTGGGTCACTGCAGTCTCTCCCTGCTCCACACAGCAACCTCTCCCTATAGTGACATACGAAAGAATGTAAAATGGCTGCCGGATCAGGTCTATTTATAAGTTAGGGGGAATGTCCAAGTGTCCATGTGCTGTAATGTCTCAATTGGCTGTCCTGTACCACATGATGGATGTGTCATCATAGGTCAAAGTTCTTTTACACAGTAAACACGGAAGTCCGCCGGGCGAACAGCGGCAATAGTTTGCCGATCGGGCAGACCGCGAACAGCTGAAATTCGCCGCAAACCGACTGCCGGGCGAACCGTTCGGCCATCCCTAGTGGTGAACCTTCCCAGGAGTGGCCTGCCTACAAAAATCACTCCGAGAGCATGACGATGACTCATCCAGGAGGTCATAAAAGAACACAGAACAACATCTAAAGAACTGCAGGCCTCAATTGCTTCAGGTAAGGTCCGTGTTCATGATTCAACAATAAGAAAGAGACTGGGCAAAAATGGCATCTATTGGAGAGTTCCAAGGCCAAAGCCACTGCTGACCAAAAAGAACACAAAGGCTCATCTCACATTTACCAAAAAACATCTTGATTATCCCCAACACTTTTAGGCAAATAGTCTGTGGACTGATGAGACAAAAATGTTACTTTTTGGAAGGTGTGCTTCCCGTTACATATGGCATAAAACTAATATAGCATTTCATAACAAGAACATCATACCAACAGTCAGACATGGTGATGGTAGCATGATGGTCTTGGGCTGTGTAAGGTCATGATAAAGCATCTCAATTGGATTTAAGTCTGGACTTTGACTAGACCACTCCAAAACCTAAACCTTTTCTGCTTCAGGACTTGGATGACTTACCATAATTGATGGAACCATGAATCCTGAGCTCTACCAGAAAATCCTAAAGGAGAATGCCCGGCCATCAGTTTGTGACCTCAAGCTCAAGTGCACTCAGGTTATGCAGCAGGACAATGATCCCAAACACAATAGCAAGTCCACCTCCAAATGGTTCAAGCAAAGCAAAATTTGGGTTTTGGAGTGGCCTAGTCAAAGCCCAGACTTAAATCCAATTGAGATGCTGTATCATGACCTCACACAGGCCGTTCATGCTGGCAAACCCTCCAACGTGGCTGATTTAAAACAATTCTGCAAAGAAGAGTGGGCAAAATTGCTCCACAGCCATGTGAAAGACTCATTGCCAATTATCACAAATGCTTGATTGCAGTTGTTGCCGCCCAGGGTGGCACAACCAGTTATTAGTTTTAGGAGGCAATTACTTTTACGCATAAAGCCAGGTAGCTTTGGACAACTTTTTTGCCTTAGTAAATTAAAACATCATTTAAAAACAACTGCATTTTGTATTTACTTGAGTTATCTTTGTGCAAAAATAACATTTGAGAAATATGCAAAAAAAAAAAAAAAAATTTTAGAAAGGGGGCAAATACTTTTTCACACAACTGTAGCTGTTTGTTCTAACTGCCTATAAAGTGAACCTCAGCTTCAATTTGTTAGTGTTATTATCTAAATATGTTAGTCTATCTAACTCTCCCCTCCCTCAGATTAACAAGGCTGCTGTCAAAAGGTGTCCCCTGTGCTCCTTCTTCCATTGTGTTAGCACTCTAATGGAGAAGGTGTGTTACTGGCCAGACCACTAGGTGAAAACAGTGGGGGAAAAAGCCTAACTAAAAAAGAACAACATTTTAATACAGCCACCACATCTCATGATTGGTAAGCTGCAAAGTATTACATGCTTGTTTTTTTGTTTAATATCACTTTAACTAGTATTTTTTTCTTTTTAACCACTTAAGGACCAAGCATCTTTTCTGAAATTTGTTGTTTACAAGTTAAAAACATTTTTTTTTGCTCGAAAATTACTTAGAACCTCCAAAGATTATACATTTTTTTCCTAACACCCTACAGAATAAAATGGCGGTTGTTGCAATACTTTCTGTTACACGGTATTTGCCCACCGGTCTTACAAGCACACTTTTTGTGGAAAAAATACACTTTTTTTAATGAAAAAATAAGACAACAGTATAGTTAGCCCATATGTTTTTTTATTGTGAAAGATAATGTTTCGCTGAGTAAATTGATACCCAACATGTCATGCTTCAAAATTGCACCCGCTCGTGGAATGGTGACAAACATTACCCTTAAAAATCTCCATAGGCAATGTTTAAAAAATTCTACAGGTTGCATCTTTAAGGTTACAGAGGAGGTCTAGGGCTAGAATTAATGCTCTCACTCTACCGATCACGGTGATACCTCACATGTGCTTTCAACACTGTTTTCATATGCGGGCGCTACTCACGTATGCATTTGCTTCTGCATGCGACCTCATTGGGACAGGGCGCATTTAAAAAAAAAAAATCTTATTTATTTTACCTTTTTTTTTACATTTCTACAAATTTTCTTTAAAAAAGACATAATCGCCTCCGCCGCTGCCGACGGCTCCGGTAAGTGGCGGAGGGCACCGGAGCATGGCGGGGCCCTCTCCTGCCAGCGATAAAAGTGATCTCGCAGCGAATCAGCTAGCTGCGGCTATAACAGCGATATCTTCCTTCAAAGTACCGACGTATATATCGTCGTGAACTGGTCCGGAAGTGGTTAGAACGTCACTTGTAAAGATGCACAACCTCACATGCAGGCTTAAGGCATCCCTCAAGCATGTTTTAACAAGAATTGTGTTTTATTGTTTCATTCTAAGCTCCTCACTAAACTGTATCTTTTTAAAAAGAAAATCTTTTGCATTGGAAACACAGAGTTATTCCCTGATTTTTATGCCCTTTGTTTGACAAACCCATTAGTATTAGCCTAGAAAATGGCTTTGTTTGTAAAACAGAATGAAACCAGATGGGAAATGTCATTTAGTTGCAAATGGTCTATGACTGTCATTTTGCTGTACTACATCCTACAGGTGCGCCTCTTCACAGACAGGTTGACCCTTTTACTGTCACTGACATATGCCATATCTTGACAACAGGGGGCTGCCCTTCACTTACACACACTAGCAACAGTTGTTCCCCCGGGTGCACCCCTGTCATGTTTCCCAAGCTCTACACCCTTGATGGACCCAGGACAGGCATGGCGGGTGCCATATCCATTCGCTAATCTATCATTCCTACTAAGAACCCGGAAGCGAGGGATAAAATGTCACTTCCAGGTCTGGCTTTCACACTAACCAGGGGAGAAGCTAATGGAGGGCTTTCTGCACTCCTTTAGCTTCAATAGAGGGCAGGTGAGACATTAGGGGTCTAAAAGAACCCCAATGTCTCATTACAAATAACCAGCCACCAAAAAAAACATCACATAGGGAACTTTCTGTCCCCAAGTGTAATAAGTGTAATGAAAAATAAAATTTAGTGAAGAAAAATAAGTGTAAATAATTAACATTAACATTTTTCAGCCCCCACTTCCACATACACACCAGTCAGGGACACGTATGCATGGAAAAATGTATTGTGCTACACATCTTACATATCTCTGGGCATGCCAGAGTGAGAGCAATAATTCTAGGGTCATTATTCCTGCTTAACGCTAAAGTATTTGTAGGATGTCACCCATGGAAAATTTAGGGTACCAAAGTTTGTCACGGTTTCATAACTGCACACAGTTTTGAGGGACATTTTGCGCTTGATTAACTGTTGCGCTGATATCCCGTGGCATAAACATTTGAAATGAACACTATTTGATTCCCCAGGGTGTTTGCTTTTGGAAAATATAAACTTTTTGGAGGTTTTAAGTAATCTTCCATTGACGTCAATGGGGGTGGGCAATAACGTTTGCTATTTGTTGATTTTTTAAATGCACACAGGAACGAAACCCAAGAAAATTTGCCTATCACTATTGGTGAATGTAATTGCGGAGTGTCTTAAAGCAGAACTTCAGTCTTTTTCAGTCAACATTGAGTATTTCTAATCCTTATGCTGCTAGCATTAATACATAAATAGATAGGAAAGTATATCATATTTATTTATTTTAAACATTTATTTTACATTTCTTCCGTTGCTTCTTGGTTTTAATGTCTAGGCAAATTATGTCATACATCCCAGTAGTCTTCAGGAGGGAAGGAGGGGCTTTCTCAGCTAAGCACACCATCCTGCCTGCCTGAGCTATTAACAGATGGATTCCAGGAAGTAGGTTACTTGAATCATCTGCCCTTACTCGAGATGGCTACAGCCAGAAACGCTAGGGGCTGTTTACTCAAAGCGATTTTTCAGTAAAATAAATAAGACAACGTGGATGGATGAGTTTGCTTTGAATATTAAAAATGTATTAAATTGCGTTTTTGGTTTTTGGTGCTCAGATGCAGTGTAGTTCCACTTTAATGCCCTTAGAAAAAAATACTATACAATGATCCCAAAGAGTTGTGTATTTCATCAACAAAGGAAATGTTATTGTGAGCATCTATTCTGCAGCAATATCAACTTATATAATAAAATGTGAAAAAGAGTAATATGCCCTTAAAAGGAAGGCAATACATGTCCTCATAAGCGTTGGCACCACATCTGTACAAAGGTGCTCCTCTGCCTGTAGGCCATCAAGAGATCACAATGAGAAGGTAGAAATAAAATGTTAATAACAACATTTTGAAAAGCAAAAACATTTGAAAACATTATTATTATTCTTGCTTCTGACATAATAAATACGATTCATTTAGATCATGACAAGTGAGAGAAAATAACAATCAAAAGAACAAACATTGTTCTGTTTGTGGTTCTTACTGGGTTGCCAATCATCATCTGTGTCATACTAAAAATCCACACCAAGAAGTCTGGGAGTACATGGCCCCCAGAGTATTTTTGGCCAGCAGTGAACAAAGGCTTCCCTGAGAGCCGTGTTATGCTCACAAGAAAGACAGGGATTCTGGTTTCTGGTTGCTTTGAGCCCTCCTCAGTGGCTCAAAGGAGAGATGTTGTGAGGGCCCAGGGTTAGTGATGTATTGTCATGTCCCCTATAATCCACCTGGAGGAGTCCCCAACTGACCTTACTTCTGGAGCATTTCTGGGGAGAGTATATGAGCCCCTCTGCACTACATTTCTTGCATTGTTCACCAATGCCAGAAGCCTGCCAAGCAAAATAGTGAGTTAGAAGCTCTAGAGCATGAGGAGAGCTATGATGTAATGATATTGCTGCAACTTGGCTTCAATTCTCACATGACTGGGCTATTAATATTCCTGGCTATGCACTCTTTTGGAGAGACGGGGTAAAAAGGAAAGGTGGCAGGGTCTGTCTCTATATGGGAAGTGATCTCAAAGAAAGTGTGAAAGAGGACCTGGTTGATGGAGAGTGTGATGAGTCTGAAACATTATGGGTGGAACTGCATATAGATGTGTGTAGTTCAAAGTTAATCACTGGTGTTTGTTATAGATCACCCAATGATAACGAGGATGTGGAGACTCAGCTCCTTGCACAGATGGAAAGGGCTGCAAGGGCTGGGACGGTGATAATAATGGGGGATTTTAACTACCCAGAAATTGACTGAAGTAATGGCACTGCTGGGACAGTTAAAGGGCAAAAATGTATAAACCTATTACAGGACAATTTTATGGTCCAGTTTATTGAGGCCCCAACTAGGAATGAAGCTCTGTTGGACCTGGTAATCTAAAACCATGCAGAGCTTATTACTAATGTTCAGATAAAGGAACCCCTGGGTAGCAGTGATCGCAACATGATTTCATTAGATGTTAGCTGTAAGCAAGAAATACATACGGTAAAGATAAAAATACTTAACTTCAAGAGAGCAAATTTTCCAAGGATGAGGGCTGTTCTCCAAGACTTATGCTGGGAGGGAATATTGACATGGATAAACACAGAACAGAAATGGGAATTCTTCAAAAAGAATGTTTGGGACCTCACTGCAAAGTATATTCCCATGAGCAATAAGTTTAAAAGGCTAAAAATAAAACCTATGTGGCTCACGGTCAAAGTTAAAAAAGCTATAAACAACAAGAAAAGAGCTTTTAAAAAATATAAAAATGAAGGAACACTAGTGTCGTTTAAATGTTACAAAGATTTTAACAGAATATATAAAAAAGAAATCAAGGATGCAAAAATTCAAAACGAACGACAGATTGCAAAAGATAATAGGACTGTCATAACATATACCTCAAAATATCATATTTTGTTATTTTTTTTTAGTCTGGTAAAATGTAAAGCAGCAACACCAAAAGGACCACTTTCCCCTCCCATCAGAATTAAGTAACCAATTTCTATAACCCATTGAAAAGCTGGGTTGCGACAAACAAAAGTCTCAAGCTGACTAAGACAGACGCCGAAATAACTTTAATTCAAGGAAGACTTAAATAAATAAACCTATGGTCTTAGAGAGTGAACAGATATCCTAAAGTCAACCTCAATATGGACTCAGATGTCAATGAGACAATGACTAAGATACGAAGTGGAGATCTACCCCAACAGGGCAAATAAGACACCTCTATTAGAAAAGTAAACAATGGAATTGTATCCTGAATGTTCAAAGTTCATTTGAAGACACTACAAAAAAAACATTGAAAATTGTGTGTATTTTTACATCATGAATATACGTATATTAGAAGCAGGGATCTAATGTTTTACTATAGTACAAGTTAAAAATTGTCACCATCACAAGTATAAAGACAAGCCGTGACCTCATATATACAGAAATATATATGTCACATGTGTGGTCTCAAGACAATTAGGTTGAAATAGGAAATACGTCATTGTCATGTCACGTCACTGGTCATATAAACCTCCATTTTTGTGTGATTCTAATTAATTACATCTATAAATCAAGGATTATATTATACACCAATTACTAAGAATCCCTGAAAAATATAGACATATATTCACATCCCCAAAATATAGAAAACACTCATTATAAAAAAATATATATATATATATTTTTTTTCTTTTAACAAAGTAAGTTGAATACACATTTGTTATCATCAGACACCCCCTGTGGCTGAAGATAATATTACAGTTTTTACCTGGCCGATCATAAAAATCTCCCCAACCAATGGAGAGTAAGCCGAACCTTCTGGGCTGAGCTTATGATACATTTTATAGGTGTATTGTCCCAAAATGGTATAAAGGTTGGGAAAGAGAGGAAAGAAGGGAGGAGAAAGAAGAGCTCGGAGGAGAGCTGGGGGAGAGAGTCAGGGGGAAGCTTAGGGACCCCCCCTGAGAAGGGACACTGGAAGACATGCATGAATACACATTTTTACATTCATGAAGATCCCTGCTCCTTGGAACTCGGAGGTCACACAAAGTAATTCCTCTGTAAAAGGATCCATGTTGAAGCCACGGCAGCCATCTTAAAATTCCTGGTAAGCAACACTCCACACTAATAGCCATATTGGAAATGGGTAAATATATGTTTATCATCTATTCTATGTTCTCTTAAATATTGATTTTTTTGAATATTCTATTATTGAAAATATTTCTCCCGAATCAATAACCGCCTTTTAGATTTTTCTCAAAATTTAATTTTTCATTATAAATTTCTTTTTGCATAGATGCCAACTTTATTGACAAACAAATGTCTAATTTATTTCACATTGTTAACCACTTACTTACCTGCAGTATAGTAACGGTTGGGCGTGTGAAATACAGACATTCTGTTTAATTGTCAAGTATCAAAAGGTTATTGATTCTACCGAGAAGTGATAATGGTGATAATTGGGTCCAAGGTACTACTATGCCCAGTTTGAGGGTGTTTCCATTAATTGTCAAAATGATCAAGTAATGCAGTCTGTATTTTAATATTTCATGTAAATATTTGTTTTCTGTCAACCAATAAATGTAGCTCTTTTGTATGATCACTCGTCTCCGTGAATAAGTTTCATATATATAGACTGTGTCATGTAGACTGATTCTGTATTTTAAAAATATCTTCGTTAAAAATTACTTAGTAAATATTGTGTGGGAAATTGTCCTTAAAACGCACAACAGGACAAACCCCCAAAAAGTCTTCAAATATATTAATAGTAAAAAGGTCAGGTTTGAGCATGTAGGCCCTTTCAAAAATAATCTAAAGTGGGTGACTGGGGACAAAGAGAAGGCTAATTTATTAAATACTTTCTTCAGCTCTGTGTATATAAAAGAGCATGGGGGAGCTCATGTCCATAATGGGGGTGATATTGACACAGCCCCGAATGATCCACAATAGCTCAAAGTGATATGGTCCAGAAATATTTAGACAGAATAAAGGTGGATAAAGCACCTGGACCAGATGTCATCCACCCACGGATCATAAAATAATTGAGCTCTGTAATTTCAAAGCCATTGTATCTAATTTTTAGGGACTTATTAAAGAGGAAGTAAACCCTGATGGGTTTACTTCCTCTTTTTTCCCTGCAAAGGTAAAGCATAATGGACTACTATGCATCGCATAGTAGCTCATTATGTGTCACTTACCTGACACAGGAGCCAGCGAAGTCGCCGCTGATCCCTGTAGTCCGCCGCATCCATGTTGCTGGTGGCGTCTCGCAGCTCCGACGAATCACAGCGGCGAAGCCGCGATGACGTCACTCCCGCGCATGCGCACGGGAGTCGCGTCTCGCAGCTCCGCCGCTGCCACTCGGTGAAGCCGCGATGACGTCACTCCCGCGCATGCGCACGGGAGTCGACAAATTTGGCAAATCCATTCATGGATTTGCCGCATTTAGTGCGCCTGCGCGCCGCTGTCTACGGCGCATGCGCCGTAGACAGCGGTGCCCATTTTCGGGCAAATATCTCCTAAACCATATAGGTTTAGGAGATATTGCTTGGACCTACAGGTAAGCCTTAATCTAGGCTTACCTGTAGGTCCAAGTTGTTTGGAAGGGTTTACTTCCTCTTTAATGACTGGAATAGTACCACTGGATTGGCGCAGAGCGGATGTGGTGCCTATATTTAAAAAGGTAAAAAGTCTTTCCCAAGTAACTATAGACTTGTTTACCTTCTATAGTTTGGCAAGATAATGGAGTGTTTAATAAAAGAGCACATAGATAAGTTCTTGCTGGGAAAAAAAAACATTTTAAGCAACAGACAGCATGGATTCATGAAAAACAGAAGTTGTCAGACAAACCTGATTTCTTTTTATGAAGAGGTAAGTAAAACCTTGGACAGAGGCGTGGCGGTGGACATGGTATACTTGGACTTTGCAAAAGCGTTCGATACAGTTCCGCACACAAGGCTCATGTGTAAGGTAAAGTCTACAGGCTTGGAAATATCAGTTTGTAAATGGATAGAAAACTGGCTAAAAGACAGAATTTGGAGAGTAGTGGTTAATGATTCTTATTCTGAATGGTCTAGGGTTATCAGTGATGTACCCCAAGGTTTAGTGTTGGGACCCTTACTTTTTAATATCTTTATAAATTATATAGGGTCTGGGATCAAAAATAACATTTCTGTCTTTGCAGATGACACCAAGCTATGCAGTGGAATAACGTCCTTACAGGATGTCTCCAATTTACAATCCAAGCTCAATGCTCTGTCTAATTGGCCGATTATGTGGCAAATCAGGTTTAATGTTGATAAATGTAAAGTTATGCACTTGGAGGCTAAGAATATGCAAGCATCATACATGCTAGGGGGAGTACAACTGGGGGAATCTGTAGTGGAGAAGGATCTGGGGGTTTTGTTAGATCATAAGCCCAATAATAGCATGCAATGCCAAACTGCAGTTTCCAAAGCGAGTAAAGTCCTTTTTTGTATTAAGAGAAGTATGGACTCCAGAGAAAGAGATATACTTTTACCCCTGTAAAAATCATTAGTAAGACCTCATCTGGAATATGCAGTTCAGTTTTGAGGACCAGTTCTCAAAAAGGATATCGGGGAACTGGAGAAAGTGCAAAGAAGGGCAACAGTTTTGAGGACCAGTTCTCAAAAAAGGATATCGGGGAACTGGAGAAAGTGCAAAGAAGGGCAACCAAACTGATAAAAAGCATGGAGGAGCTCAGCTATGAGGAAAGATTAGAGGAACTGAATTTATTCACTCTCAAGAAGAGGAGAACAACAACCTGACTAACTATGTAACTATATATTGGGTGAAGTGCTCTTTCAGGCTCAGATTGTCTGTTTTGGTGCCATATTTTTTTGTTTTGTTGTGTAATTTATCTATGCATCTAGGGCCCATGGTGGTTATTTTGTTAAGGTCTGAGATTACACCATGTGTCCTTTGTGTCTGTTAACTGTGTTTGTTTAATCATTTAAAGTGTTACTAAGCCACAACTCTAAAATCAGTTTGTATATGCAGTAAAGCATGCTTGTTATAATCAATGTGGTACCTAAGGGGTTAATCTTCTGCATTGTGTAAAAAGGCTGTTTCATCCTTTCTTCTCTGATCCTGCCCTTCTTCCACGGTCCCCAATCCATCTCCTGATAGTTCAGAGCGTTGGGGGCACTCTGAAAATTTTGGTGTGTAATGCTAGAGAGGGTTTTCTTTTTTGGGGAGGGTGCATGTGATCAGCACATCACATGGCTAATCAGCACTGTCTAGATAAAGTCAGGGGTCACACATCATCATAGGACAGTCAGATGAGAACAAAAACTCCTCTTACAGGGCTTGGCCAGACACTAATAGAAGTCACAAGACTGCTATATATATATCTTTAGGGGATTGCGCCTCCCACTCACTATTTATACTACCCCCTTCTCAATAGAGTATGCTTAATAATACTTATATTCACTAAATAATCACTGTGCCCCCATATTATCCAAAATACATACACAAGACATTCATTTATAATTGCAAAAAATATAGTGTCCTTATTGTGCAATATTTTAATTCGATTGCTCCAACTATGCCGTCTTAATCACCATTCATCTTCTAATCAAATGTCCACTTGTGTCAACCAATATAACCAAATCTGTGCCACCGTCACCAAGCAGAATGGCCACTCACCAGATGTCCCCAATCAGTAAGCCTTCGGTTCATTCAATGGATTCAACAAGACTGCTATAAACTGCTCATAAGAAAAGCTATTTAGCAGTTTATAGTTAATATTTTACATATATTTACTAAAATAATTGCATTTCCGTGTTCTGTGTACTGTGGGAGTCCAGATATAGTGAATGCAAGGTCCTGAGTTTAGTAACACTTTAATAAGAGAACAAGTTATGTAGTAACAATATTCATAAACATTCATAAAAAAATAAGCATTATGCAAGTAAAAGGATGAAAGCAATGTTTTGAAATATGAAGTAAACCTAGGTGTCATAAATTTACTATTTACTACTAATAAACTACTGTTGTGATGCATTTGCGCATGTTTCAGTTCCAGCTGGGTGGGGAGGTGTTTTAAGGAAGCCTGTGTGCAGGCACATGTGTAGCTCACAAAGGCTGATGATTTATTCAAAGTCATAATAGAAGCAACTAATAGAAGCAGCTAATGCTGTTATGGCTGTGGGGGAGGAGGATACCAATGCTAGTCATCCTGTTACTCTGTTGTATCAACCACGTCATTGCCCAGCAAACGTGTTTGGATACTATGCAGGTAATATTCAGCAGTGATAAAGGCTGAAGAGAGGAGCTAATTCGTGCCTGGACAGCCTTATAGGGGATCATATTTTGAGTTGCAGATCCTTGTAAACTGTCTCAGGAACATAATACAGTATGGACTAAGCCAACCAGCAGTGTCCAGGATGTTTATGTAGTTCACTTATGCCATCTATTAAATCTACTTTCCACAAAAAAATTGTTAGTGCAGGGATATGAAGCTAGCTTTTACCAGTGAGATGACTTTCCAAATGTCCTGGGTGCCCTTGACTGCACACATGTGCCTTTAGGGCACCCAGGGAGTGGAAACTTTACTTCAGAAACCATAAGCAGTACCATTTTCTGAATGTTCTACTGGTCTGTGGTGCCAAACATATGTGCCTTCAGGTTACCCTGGCTTGTGTCACGATTCATACATCTTTCATCACACGGCTCTATATACGAAATTTGAAGAATGGCAAATGCCCTATGGCTGACTTAGTTAATTTTCAGGGGGTTTGGTAAAACATAACAAGAAATACATGCAAAAATGGTTACAGATTACACGAAATATTCATTGTAATTACAAAGGGAACATAAAATAACGAGTCATCTGGTAGAATGAATGCTCACTCAGCTTAATGGTTAGGTGGAAGCAGTTTTCATGATGACTAAACCTATCAACACATATTAGCATCATGTTTGGGACATGTCCTGCCAATTTCATGTTTAAGACATGTCCTGTCAATTATGTTTCAATAACTTGCCAATTTTTTGCTTTCCATTTTAGGACATTCAGGTTATGGGAAGGTTACATGGTTCATGGTACTGATCAGACCCCAACAGACTGCAGCTGAATTTCCCTATAAGAAGACCTTGCAGAGAACCTGCGCAATTCTGGAGGCCACAATCGGTCTCCTCAAATCCCTCTTTCTCTTCTTAGCCTGGCCTGGAGGAGAGCTGTTGTACTGTACTCAACTTGGAAGGCTGCCAGCATCATTATGGCGTATTGTGGACAACTGAACCTATGCATGTAACAGCAAGATTCCTGAGAGCTAAGGCGAGGGAGCTGGAGATGTGCCAGGTGTCTGTCTCTACAAGTACAAACATATTCACTTGTAAGTATTTATTGTAGGCTTTCTTTTAGAACAGGGATATGCAATTAGCAGACCTCCAGCTGTTACAAAACTACAAGGCCCATGAGGCATAGCAAGACTCCGACAGCCACACGCATGACACCCAGAGGCAGAGGCATGATGGGACTTGTAGTTTTGCAACAGCTGGAGGTCCGCTAATTGCATATCCCTGTTTTAGAACTTGACCTAATCCACAACATTTTTTCCAAACAATGGTGAAGCCGATTTTTGTCTTGTGTGACACAAAAAAAATCTTTCTGTGTCTCACAATCTCCCTTTCTCTCTCTCTTTCTGTGTCTCTGCATGTGTCCATATTCATCTCTCTCCCTTTCTGTCTCCATCTCAGTGGCGAAACTACCAGGGTTGCAAAGGTCGCATTTGTGACTAGGCCCTGGTGTTCCACCACTGTCTGTGGCCCCTGGCTGGGTTACTGGTCGCAGGGCACTGAACTAGGAGTGCCTCACTCTTACAGCTCAGATCCTGGACTGACAGTTCCCCCTCACTCCTACCTCACACGAATGGGAGAGGAGAGAGACGATCTGCTGCTCCTTCTCCTCCCACCCCTCTCCTCCTGTGTGCACCATGAAAAGTGTGCAGCTAAGCAGCTGAATTTGATCCAAAGGACACAGCAGTCACAGAGACAGACAAGTTTCTGGGAGGATGTCCATGGATGCCGTCCCACAATTGGAAGCCTGGGTTCAGATAGAAGGGGGGGGTAAGGGGGACATTCATGGTTTCTTGTACCCGGACCCTGAAGGTTCTAGTTACACCTCTGCTCCATCTCTTTATTCTATCTCTTTCTGTTTCTCTCTTTGTCTTTACCTCCCTCTGTTTCTCTCTCTCTGTGTCTCTGTCTCCCTCTTTGCCTTTCTGCCCTGTCTCTCTCTCTTATCTCTCTCTCCCTCTCTCTCGCCAATTCAAATAAGATTTATTGGCAGGATCAAATAAATGTAGGATATTATTAGTGGTAAAGGATAATATAAAGGAGGCTATGGGGTGAGTCCAAGGACATTATCAGGGGTAAGTGAAAATAAATGGAGGATTGTGGTTGAATCAAGTCCACGGTTTCTTATGTCCCTCTGCTGTAACATATTGTACAGATTTCTTCACCATCACCTATGCAAGACCTCCTGCGTTCAACATTGGGAGAGTACTCTATCAGTAAATCTGCTATGATAAAAATAAAAAATGCAGTAACCTCCAGGCTGCACAAATTTATGTAGGTGATTGTTCTTCAACTTTGGTTTAGTTGCCACTTCTGGTCTATCCCAGGTTAAGCTCAAAGTATACCCAAAATATAGAATCCCAGAGACAGAGAAAAGATGGTTTAAACATTGGGCATAGATAAATATAAATACTCTTCCAGAACATTAAATGGCAAATAAGCATAATGTAAAATTTTAAAAAACTGTTGTCTTAAATATTCATATATTTTTTTGTTTTTACAGTTGTTTATGGGATGTTGTACATTTTATTTTTTTGTGGTAGCAAGAAATTCCCTACATCAACATTATGCAGCATTTGACATCCCTGTGCTTTCTTTTAAAAGGTATTGTGAATGGGGAAATGCATTTCTAAAGGTAAATAGGTTTTTTACTTTGCAAAGGAATTTTCACTTTGCAAGGGGTTAGCGAATGAGGTGGGAGCTCTGCTGACTTCCATTATCTAACCAAGTGCAAGATTTTTTTTCCCTCTGCACAGTATGTTATTTGGGGTTCTTGGCAAAGATCATTTTAACCATGTAAAATGAATCAATGGTAACAAAGTTAAGGGAAAATTCCATTGCAAAGTGAACAACCCTTTAGCAAACCAACCCTACTGTCTCTTTACATATTGGGCCTGCTTCATGGGGGTCCACAAACAGCATCTGATCTGCCAAAATGGTGACAATATGCTTTAATTTACAATATAAAATAAATATGTACGAATAGGTTTTACAATCTCATTAGAACAAATTTTTCCGTTTGTTACACCCCCTCATTAGGAGGGGACATGTTTATGGGGCTTTATTACCACTACCCAAATACTTCTATTATTTAATTACTAAACATTTATGGCAAATGTATTATTTAGCTGTACTGTTGTATAAAATATATGTTGCATAAAGTGACTAAATATGTAAATTAATTAATTAAACTACAATTCATTAAGCCTTTCTTTTCTTGTTCATCTGTAATTTCCTAACACTAAAAATTATTTAACTCAACTTTATTTAACTTAATGTTTTTTAATCTCAATTCACAAAGATAAATAATACTCTTTATTTAGCCTGTTTTGTATGTAATGGTATTTATCACTAATGCTATTATAAAATGTTATCTGCCTTTATGAAAAAATCAGAGCAAATGTCCAGTTGTCAGCCCTTAAATAAACACCAACTTCAGAGTGGTAATAGCTAAGAGTTTCATTAGCTGTCTATGTAGAAGAACAGGAAAAAGGGCCCTTGAGGACATGTTAAAATAACATTTCATGGGATAAAATAACACTTTATGAGAACATAGGGCTTTTAACAGATACATTTTAATTTCATGTGGAAAAATAAAAATGACACATCTTGGTAACATTTATTGAATTAAATTGAACATATTTAGAAGAAAATGATTGTGAGATAAAAAATCAGTGGTGTCATAAAAGCAAATCCATCTTAATGGATGTATAATCCAACCATCTGCTTTAAATAAATAATATTTTCTTGTGGTATCCAGGTTATATGGTTTATTAAGAAGTGGACATATTTTTAGCATCCAAGCAACATTTACTTTTCAGTATTATGTAATTCCATAAGTGCCTAATAATAATTTACATGGAAAGGCACTGTTAAAAATCCAATATTGAAATCTGTGAAATGAAGGCTTTAGCTCAGTGTTAATTGACAAGGCAGTTAGCAGAAGCATCTAGTGATTTAAATGTTAAACATATGAGAATGGACAATGTCACAACATTTTAAAAATTCCAGCAGGCTGTGTTGAAAAATTGTGGTGGCAGCTGTGCTTAAGCCATTAATTCCAGCAATTTGACAGGCTTATTTCCTCCCTGCAACCTTTGATAAAACTTCATTTGGTAGATCATCGACCTGTTAGAAGTCCAGCTATTTCAGTCATTTCTTTGAACCCCTAGAAATTTTATTAACCTCTGCTTTACCCAACATTTAATCATCATTTAGAAAAAGCTGCATTTACTTCATATTGAAACATTTAGTAGGATTTAAAGCAGTAGTAAACTGCTGGGCGTTTTTTTTTTTTTTAGTACACTGCAAAGTGATGTCATAATAGGCTATTATGTTAAACTCACCTTAAACTGAAGCCCTTCCAGCACTGAGATGTCAGAGCTGCAAGCACTTCCATCTTCAACCGTCTTCCTTCACGGACTCTGGCTGTGTGGCTGGCCAGAGCCGTGATGATGTCACTTATGCGCATGCGCTGAGGCAGTACTTGGAACATTTCATTAAAACCCTTTCACACAGGGTGGTTCCGCTGATGCCTACTGAGCAGGTGGATGACAGGACCCTCTCTGCTCATTGTGCAGGGAAGAACCTGTCAGAGCCCTGCTGTTCTCAATGGGAAGACCGTATGAAAACAGACAGCATGTCAGTTTTCATCTAAACCCAACCGATCTGATACACTGAATAGATGGCGAACATATTGCCATCAGTCTGTTTTCAGTGGATCTAGTTGGATCGGATGGCAGGCGAATGTCAGCGGACACATCTCTGCTGACATCCGCCTGCCCATACAAGTCAATGGGTGGCCCACTCAAATCCGCCTGAAAAGGGACATGCGGATCTTTGCAGACTGATCATGTGAAAGGGGCCTTAAGGTGCAAATCTTTACTTTATGGAAGACCTACTCATCGGACCTATTTGTTTTCCACAAGAAAAACTGTATTTTGATTACAAATGGTAAGACTCACAATTTAATTCGATTTAAAGGGTTGGCCCACAAATTTTTTTGATAGATGGTGTTAGGTGGTTTATTTATTTTACTTTGTTTTTATATAAATGGTTTACCATTCCTTAAATATTATCGATAGGGTTGTCTTGTTGTCTTCTCCACAAACAGTTGTTGCCTTGTACTCACGATCATTTACATTTTTGGTAGATAAACTCTCTAGCAATCTCTTAGTGATATATCTACGCTTAAGATCGTGGCCTGCACATCAGTCATTTTAAGGGGCCCTAATTCATGTTGGGAAGATATATATATATATATGTCTATATATATTTTTTAATACTTAATTTTTTTTTATTGAATTCAAAGAAAAGAAAAAGTCATGTGTAAATACAAACTGGTGACAAATTTAAGTACATAAAATAAAAATAAAATAAAAAAATGTCTGCATCAGTTGCGTCATCTGAGTATCTGTACAATGTGGGGGATATAGCAATAAATGATATATCCTACAGCAGGGTGTTACATTGCTAAGTCAGTGAGTGATTACTATTATAAAGCTTAATCAGGAAAAGTAAAATTCAAGCAATCATAAGAGATGGATACGAAAATAGGAATGTATTCTGATATTTCCTGTGTAAAATGTAGCTATACAAGAAGACCTATATATGAGATAACAAGTATACAGTGGTGTGAAAAAATGTTTGCCCCCTTCCTCATTTCCTGTTCCTTTGCATGTTTGTCACACTTAAGTGTTTCGGAACATCAAACCAATTTAAACAATAGTCAAAGACAACACAAGTAAACACAAAATGCAATTTGTAAATGAAGGTGTTTATTATTAAAGGTGAAAAAAAATCCAAACCATCATGGCCCTGTGTGAAAAAGTGATTGCCCCCTAAACCTAATAACTGGTTGGGCCACCCTTAGCAGCAACAACTGCAACCAAGCGTTTGCGATAACGTGCAATGAGGCTTTTACAGCGTCCTGGAGGAATTTTGGCCCACTCATCTTTGCAGAATTGTCCTAATTCAGTTACATTAGAGGGTTTTCGAGCATGAACGGCCTTTTTAAGGTCATACCACAACATCTCAATAGGATTCAGGTCAGGAATTTGGCTAGGCCACTCCAAAGTCTTCATTTTGTTTTTCTTCAGCCATTCGGTGGTGGACTTGCTGGTGTGTTTAGGATCATTGTCCTGCTGCAGAACCCAAGTTCGTTTCAGCTTGAGTACACGAACAGATGGTCGGACATTCTCCTTCAGGATCTCTTGGTAGACAGCAGAATTCATAGTTCCTTTTATCACGGCAAGTCTTCCAGGTCCTGAAGCAGCAAAACAGCCCCAGACCATCACACTACCACCACTATATTTTACTGTTGGTATAATGTTCTTTTTATGAAATGCAGTGTTCCTTCTACGCCAGATATACTTGGACACACACCTTCCAAAGAGTTCCACTTTTGTCTCATCGGTCCACAGAATGTTGTCCCAAAAGTCTTGGGGATCATCAAGATGTGTTGTGGAGAAATTGAGACGAGCTTTGATGTTCTTTTTGCTCAGCAGTGGTTTTCTCCTTGGAACTCTGCCATGCAGGCCATTTTTGCCCAGTCTTTTCCTGATGGTGGAGGCATGAACGCTGACCTTAACTGAGGCAAGTGAGGCCTGCAGTTCCTTGGACGTTGTTGTGGGGTCTTTTGTGACCTCTTGGATGAGTCGTCGCTGCGCTCTTGGGGTCATTTTGGGCGGCCGGCCACTCCTGGGAAGGTTCACCACTGTTCCATGTCTTCGCCATTTGTGGATAATGGCTCTCACTGTGGTTCGCTGGATTCCCAAAACTTTGGAAATGGCTTTATAACCCTTTCCAGACTGATAGATCTAAACTACTTTCTTTCTCAATTGTTCCTGAATTTCTTTGGGTCTCGGCATGATGTGTAGCTTTTAGGGATCTTCTGGTGGACCTTACTGTGTCAAGCAGCTCCTATTTAAGTGATGCCTTGATTGTGAACAGGTGTGGCAATAATCAGGCCTGGGTGTGGCTAGAGAAATTGAACTCAGGTGTGGAGAACCACAGTTATAGTATGTTTTAACAAGGGGGGCAATCACCTTTTCACACAGGGCCATGATGGTTTGGATTTTTTTTCACCTTTAATAATAAACACCTTCATTTACAAATTGCATTTTGTGTTTACTTGTGTTGTCCTTGACTATTGTTTAAATTGGTTTGATGTTCCGAAAAACACTTAAGTGTGACAAACATGCAAAGGAACAGGAAATGAGGAAGGGGGCAAACACTTTTTCACACCACTGTATGTGGTACCTTAGAGGGGTTGGGTATAGTAATATAGTAAAATTGTTTGTCAGGGGACTTACTAGATCAAGATAAAAGATATATAGTATATTTGATGTTATGAGAAATGCAAAAAAAGAACCTGGGACAGGCAAAGGTGGGCAAGAGAACACCAAATTTTCAGGTGGATTGTAACAGAGTGGAAAATTGGGTTATGGAAGTCTCACTATAAAGTATCCAGGGTATATAAAAAAACAAAGCTTACACAGTCAGTAAAGCTTACTACTGTATCATTTTTATGTGAACTGCACATGCAGTTGCACTGAGGCATATTCACAGAGCAATGAAATGTATGCAAGCTTGTTCTTCAAAAAATGATTTGTATGCCTGACTGCATAAATTAGGCGGCGGCGGCACTAGAAAAAGGAAGTTCAGCACCACGTCCGGCACCCTTTGGGCTCCTTCTGCTGATCTTGTGTCTATCACATGTAGGGATGAGCTTCATGTTCGAGTCGAACATACGTTCGACTCGAACATCGGCTGTTCGCCCGTTCGGCGAAATCCGAACGTTATGGGCCGTTCGTGCCAAATTCGTGTGGCGCTCACGGCCCACAATGCACTGCGTCATCGCAGTGCATTGCTGGCTCATGATTGGCCAAGCATGCACTGTGACCCCGCATGCTTGGCCAATCACAGCGCCAGCAGCGAGGAGAGCCATGATTGGCCACAGGCAGGATGCCTCTGGCCAATCATAGCTCAGGCTGTGTAGTACACGCCCCACACTATATAAGGCCGCCAGCGCGGCGGCCTAGTGTAGTGTGTTGGCGTCTGAAGCAGTTAGTGGGTGTTCTGTGTACCTTCAACACAGTACACACCGATCGTTTTCGGACGATTTTCGATCTTGCTGTTGTGTAGTGGTTGTTGTCTGTGTGCCCTGACCGCAGTATATACCGCTATATTCACCTCACCTATATAGCTAGTGATCTATCTTTTATAATAGAGCTTGCAGTCAGTAGTGTTAGGAGCTTGTGCGTGCTGTCTGCGTGCTCTGTACCCAGTACACACCGCTATATCCACCTACATAGCTCTTCTCTATTTGAGCCCACTTGCCATCTGCAGGAGTTATTGGAAGTTGTGTGTGCCTCCAGCACAGCACAGTATACATCTGTATATACCCCTTTATCTCTGGTGTTCTATAAAAAAGGCATCTGCAGGAGTTAGTGGGTTTTTTGTGCCTCCAGCACAATATACACCTGTATCTACCCTTTATTGCTGTTCTCTAATAGAGGCATCTGCAGGGCTTAGTGGGTGTTGTGTGACTCAATTACAGTATACCCCTTTATCTCTGGTGTTCTATAATAAAGGCATAGTTTCATAGTTTCATAGTTAGTTAGGTTGAATAAAGACACCAGTCCATCCAGTTCAACCTGAGTGAGTGTCTACAATTGTCCCTATTCCTGTACATTGCACACTCAAATTGGTCCCTACCCTCAAGCAGCCCACAATCCAAGGTCCCCATTCATATACTAGGGCCAATTTTGGACAGAAGCCAATTAGCCTACCTGCATGTCTTTGGAGTGTGGGAGGAAACCGGAGTACCCGGAGGAAACCCACGCAGGCACAGGGAGAACATGCAAACTCCAGGCAGGTAGTGTCGTGGTTGGGATTTGAACCAGCAACCTTCTTACTGCTAGGTGAGAGTGCTAACCACTACACCACTGTGCTGCCCTGCATCTGCATCTGCATCTGCATCTGCATCTGCAGGAGTTAGTGGGTGTTGTGTGACTCCAGCACAATATACACCTGTATCTACCGTTTATTGCTGTTCTCTAATAGAGCCATCTGCAGGGCTTAGTGGGTGTTGTGTGACTCCATTACACTGCTGTTTTACCCAACTCCCTTCAGGCCATTACCATGTCTGGAAAGGCCAGCAAGGAGAGGCAGACAGGCGCGAGCAGATAAAAGAGGGCAAGCAGGCTCTGTGTCTAGAGACAACAGTGCTGGTCGTGGACGCGGTGCATTGTCAACAGCATGTGGCCATGGGACACGCTTGTCCTTCTTTTCGGCAGCTGGACATGTTGAACCGCAACATGCCAACGACTTGGTAGAGTGGATGACCAAGCCCTCTTCATCCTCCTCATCCTCTCTCACCCAGTCTCAGGGTACTAGCAAAGCAGCTGCCAACGCATCGTCTTCCCTCCTCTCAATGTCATCATCAGTGACTCCTTCCCTAGACCCACCACGTCCTCCTGAGGAGTCTCCTGAACTCTTTGAGCACAGTGTTGGGTACATGCTTCAGGAGGATGCCCAGTCTTTTGTGGGCTCTGATGATGACACTCAGCTAAAGGAAGGCAGTAGCGTGAGCGCAGAGAGAGGGGATGCTCAAGAAGGACAGCAATCTGGCAGTCATGTTCCACAAGCTGCAGCATACTGCCAGGTTTGCTCCAGCGAGGAAGAGGGAGGGGATGATGAGGGCACTGACTCCACGTGGGTGCCTGGAAGGAGAGAGGAGGAGGAGGAGGGCACATGTCCAACGAGGCAGGATGCCCTCCGGGGGCCAGCTTAGGGGCAGCACACCGACTGAATCACACCGCAGAGCTCCGCCTGTGCAGGGCGCTGCCTCTGCGCGTTATTCTAAAAGTTCTTTGGTGTGGGCCTTTTTTGAGACAAGTGCATCAGATCGCACCGCTGCTATTCGCAACATATGTCTCAAGCGTATCTCGCGTGGCCAAAACATCAGCCGCTTGGGCATCACATGCTTGACCAGACATATGTTGACCTGCCATGCAGCTCGTTGGCAAGCGTACCTCAAAGACTCACACCAAAGAACAAAGCGGAGCTCTCCTTGCTCCTCATCAGCTGGCATCTCCAACCCCACTAGACCTTCAGTCCTCTCTGAAACCTGCTCTGAGAGGAATGAAGGTGTAGAATTAGGTGTGTCACAGCCAAGTGCTTCCGGGAACTCTGCTAGCGGTACACCCACGTCCGATTATAGCAGGCAAATGTCCCTGCCCCAGCTGCTGGACCGGCGAAAGAAGTTTACTCCCAGCCATCCACATGCCCAGCGGTTGAATGCTAGCTTGGCTAAATTGCTAGCACTTCAACTGCTGCCTTTTCAGTTGGTAGACTCGGCCCCCTTCCGTGAGTTTGTACAATGTGCGGTTCCTCAGTGGCAGGTCCCCAAACGCCACTTTTTCTCATGGAAGGCGATTCCGGCTCTCTACCGGCATGTGGAAGGCAATGTCCTTGCCTCGCTGGACAGGGCGGTCAGCGGTAAGGTGCATATTACCACTGACTCATGGTCCAGCAGGCATGGACAGGGACGTTACCTGTCTTTCACGGCCCATTGGGTCACTCTTCTGGCAGCTGGGAAGGATGCAGGACAAGGTGCAGTAGTGTTGGAGGTTGTTCCGCCACCACGCCTCCAAAATGCTACTATTGGTTGTGACACACCTCTCTCCTCCACCCCCTCCTCTTCTTCTTCCTCCATGGCCTCTTCCAGTGCTCTGTCCTCAGAACCAGCGGTGCTCCGTAGGCGTTCCAGGGGCTACGCAAGTACGCAGACAAAACGATGCCATGCCGTGCTTGCGCTGGTTTGTTTGGGGGACAGGAGCCACACTGGGGCGGATGTTTTGTCAGCTCTGCAGGGGCAGGCCGAGAGGTGGTTGATGCCACGCCAGCTTAAGCCAGGAATGGTGGTTTGTGACAATGGCACCAACCTTCTCTCCGCCCTCCGACAGGGACAACTGACCCATGTGCCCTGTGTAGCTCACGTCCTTAACCTGGTGGTGCAGCGGTTCTTGGGCAGGTACCCTGGCTTACAGGATGTCCTGAAGCAGGCCAGGAAAGTCTGTGTGCATTTCCGCCAATCATTTAATGCCTGTGCTCGGCTGGCTGAGCTCCAAAAGGAGTTGAACCTGCCCAAGAACCGCCTTATATGTGACATGCCCACCAGGTGGAACTCAACGTTGGCCATGCTGCAGCGGCTGCACACGCAGCAGAGGGCCATCAATGAGTACCTGTGTGACTACGGCACCAGGACAGGGTCAGGGGAGCTCTGTTTTTTCTCACCACGCCAGTGGGGCATGATCAGGGATGCATGCACTGTCCTGTCACTGTTTGAGGAGGCCACAAGGATGGTGAGCAGTGACAGTGCATGCATCAGTGACACTGTACCTCTTGTCCACCTCTTGGAGCATACGCTGCGTGGAATAATGGACAGGGCACTTGAGACAGAACAGAGGCAGGAAGAGGAGGACTTCCTTGCCTCTCAAGGCCCCCTTTATCCAGACAGTGTTCCTGCTGTGCCACCCATCACACAGGAAGAGGATGAGGAGGAGGAAGAGGAGGAGGAGGATGATTGTGTCAGCATGGAGGTGGAGGCTGGCACTCAGTATCAGCAGCAGCAGCAGCAGCAGTCTTGTAGGGATGATTTACAGTCCCAAGAAACACGTGGACTTGTACGTGGCTGGGAGGAGGTAGCTGCGGATCATGTTGTCCTTAGTGACCCAGAGGACTCCGGACCGAATGCCTCAGCTAACCTACGCTGCATGGCCTCCCTGATCCTGCAAAGCCTGCGGAAGGATCCTCGTATTCTTTGGATCAAGGAGAGGGACCATTACTGGCTGGCCACTCTCCTTGATCTACGGTACAAGGGTAAGGTTGCCGACCTTATCTTGCCATCGCAGAGGGAGCAGAGGATGAGACATCTCCGGGAGGCCTTGCAGAAAGGTCTGTGCAATGCGTTCCCAGAGACTGGGAGGTTACAAACTCCTGGTCCTGGACAATGTGTTGCTGAGGCATCGGTCAGAAGGAGCGGTGGAGAAGGGGGCCGTCTGACTGATGCTTTCAGACAATTTTTTAGTCCGCGGCCCCAAGGTATGATCGGTTCCAGCACCCATCGCCAGCGTCTGATTTACATGGTGCAGGAATACCTAGGGGCAAGGTCAGACTTGGACACCTTTCCCACCGAAAATCCTCTGGCTTACTGGGTCTTGAGGATGGATCACTGGCCAGAGCTTGCACAGTATGCAATTGAGCTACTGGCCTGTCCTGCATCCAGCGTTCTTTTGGAACGCACCTTCAGTGCTGCTGGTGGCTTCGTTACCGATCACAGGGTGCGCCTGTCCACCGAATCAGTTGATCGACTGACCTTCATCAAGATGAATCAGTCTTGGATCACCCACAGCTACCAAGCACATGAAGCTGATGAAACAGAATATTTTTTTTTTTAAATATCACATCCCTTCAAGACTGCCTATGCTGATGCTGAGTGACTGTCCTGTTATGTTGATTGTCTATCCTCTTCCTCCTCCGCTGATATGTTGGAAGAACATTCATGGTTCTGGGTGATGCCTAAGGCCCAATTTTTCTGCCCCTGTTTAACAGGGGAATTTAAGTACATTTTTTGATGCAATGCTTTGCAGCAGGGCTAATTCCTGCAATCAAACAAGAGTTTGTTTGTTTAACAGGGGAATTTAAGTACAATTTTTGATGCAATGCTTTGCAGCAGGGCTAATTCCTGCAATCAAACAAGAGTATATGGGAGAGGTTGCAGTGTGGTGGCACCAGTGCCTAAGGCCCAATTTTTCTGCCCCTGTTTAACAGGGGCGTTTAATTACAATTTTTGATGCAATGCTTTGCAGCAGGGCTAATTCCTGCAATAAAACAAGAGTATATGGCAGAGGTTGCAGTGTGGTGGCACCAGCACCAGTGCCTAGGGCCCAATTTTTCTGCCCCTGTTTAACAGGGGCGTTTAATTACAATTTTTGATGCAATACTTTGCAGCAGGGCTAATTCCTGCAATAAAACAAGAGTATATGGCAGAGGTTGCAGCGTGGTGGCACCAGCACCAGTGGCTAAGGCCCAATTTTTCTGCCCCTGTTTAACAGGGGCGTTTAATTACAATTTTTGATGCAATGCTTTGCAGCAGGGCTAATTCCTGCAATGAAACTAGAGTATATGGAAGAGGTTGCAGTGTGGTGGCACCAGCACCAGTGCCTAAGGCCCAATTTTTCTGCCCCTGTTTAACAGGGGCGTTTAAGTACAATTTTTGATGCAATGCTTTGCAGCAGGGCTAATTCCTGCAATAAAACTAGAGTATATGGCAGAGGTTGCAGTGTGGTGGCACCAGCAGCAGTGCCTAAGGCCAAATTTTTCTGCCCCTGTTTAACAGGGACATGTAATTACAATTCTTGATATAATATTTCACAGGAGGGCCCCTTCCTGTGCCCACCCAGAGTAACGGTGAGGACTTATAGTGTTGTGGCACCAGAACCACAACCACCAAAGGTCAATTTTTCTACCACTGTTCAACAATGGCATGTAATTACAATTCTTGATATAATCGTTCACAGCAGGGCGCTCCAGCGCCCACCAAGAGTCACTTTGAGGGCTTACAATGTTGTGGCAAAACCAACACCTTGTTCTGCCATTTCTGCAGAGCATATAGGGCAGGCCCCTACTTTCAAACATCCAATTTACAAACATCTCCTACTTGCAAACGGAAGGAGACAACAGCAAGTGAGATGAAAAAAGATGGACGACAAAACAAATTATACAGGGGTGATAACCCTTCCCTATGTTTTCCAAAAAGCTTAAAAATCGTTTTTTTGACTGGAGCTACACTTTAAAAATGTACCAGCTGAAAATTACAAACAGATTCAACTTAACACAACAAACCTACACAGTCCCTGTCTTGTTTGCACCGCCTGTATACTGCTGTTCTGAGTATATAGGGCCTGGGGGCCACACGCATTTCCTTTTTTTAATATGGGTACAGGGTTCCCCTTAATATGCGTACAAGACCCAAATAGGCTGGTAATGGGCAGGGAGGGCTACCCATGCCATTTTTCTCAATGATTTTCAACCATATTGCAGGAACCAGATATAACATTAAAACCGCAAGCAGTTTTAAATGGTGTTATTTCCGTTTAATGTCATTTTGTGCAGGGACTGTTCTAAACACGGGAAACACGTGGCACTTCACAGGCATACTACAGACACCCCCCAGGCACCATATTTAAAGGAATATTTCACTTTTTTTTCTCACTTTAATCGTCATTAAAATCAGTGCTCCCGCCAAAACGGCAGTTTTTAAAACTTTTTTTTGCATTGACACATGTCCCCTGGGGCAGGAGCCAGGTCCCCAAACCCTTTTTAGGACAGTATCTTGCATATTAGCTGTTAAAATTAGCACTTTTAATTTCGAACGTTCGAGTCCCATAGACTTCAATGGGGTTCTAAAGTTCGTACGAATTTGGGGTCCGTTCGAAAGTTCTGGTGCGAACCGAACCGGGGGGTGTTCGGCTCATCCCTAATCACATGTTAGTAGAAGTTTGGTGAGAGACGATTTGCGCTTTTCAGATTTGTGCTTCAGTTCGGTACTGCTCTTCAGTTTCTGCTTGTCTTTGCGTATCTGATAATCAGTTTGTGTAGTCAGTAAGCATTAGTTTCTCATTGTGGACTATATCTTGGTATAGTACGCTTTGATGTGCATTGCTTATTGTCTGCATGTTTCTGCTATTCAGGTCGTTCTTTCAGGCATTGCTGTTTATCAGTGCTTTCTGTTGTCCGTTCTGACCAGCCGACCGTTTTAAACCATGTTTCTTGATCATACATCACGGGACACAGGAGCTTCATTACATAGTGGGTTATATAGGCACCTCTGGTGATTGGACACTGGTTGACCCCAATTAAGGAGAATTCCTCCCCTATATAACCCCTCCCATATGGGAGGCACCTCAGTTTTTTCGCCAGTGTCTATGGTGGTTGGTCACGTAAAACTTTATCTCTGTGTAGGTCCCTGCAGGGGCCTAAGGGCTACAACAAACTGGATCCATACCTCGGGCCGATATTTGACTCCCAAGATGGTATGGTACCCGGGCCTCGTCAGCTGAAGAAGCGAGGTTTGGCCTGTAAGTCCTCTCCATTGGAAGACTGGGCTCTGGGAATACCAGACTTGGTGTACTGTTTACACAGGGCGCACGAAAGTTTCTGGCAGAGCTTTTTACATGGTCCAGGTAGGAGGCTCTTCCGAGAAAGAGCCCCAGATAAACCTGAAGGTTGGCTAACACTGCCCACCATGATGGGTGAAGACTGGAATTTGTCTGGTTTAGCAATTCCTGCGGCGGGGACAGGTAAGGGAAGTTAATCCTATATATATTATTATATGATGGATTACTTCATTGTGAGTAGTTGTATGTCTTACCTGGTTTCCACCACTAGAGGGAGTAAGAGCAGCCTGATGCATACTTACATGCCTTTCAGTACACACGCTCATTGAAGCCTGGTTCTCCAGCTGTCTCACGTCTCCACTGCAATCCCTGCCACAACAATGTAACACAGGGGTCCCACGTAGTCTGGGGGTCCCACGCAGCTCCGGTGGAGTTCTCCTTTCCCCCCCTGGATCCCGCAGTCCTCGTGCACGTGCGTGGGCGCGTGCACGCGCGTGGGCGCGTTCCCGGCCTAATGGAGGAGGGGGGAGTGTGGTTGTGAGCCGTGCATGTTGGTGTGCACGGCGCTGTATTGCGCAGGCGCCAGGCGGCAGTTTTAAAAGGCCCAGAGCGTCAGAGGGCTGTAAGTGGAGACACAGGAGCTGTGGGCAGTAAGCATCTGTGGGGATTGGATCCAGAAAAAACCTTAGACACCTACTCAGCATCAGGTTGTGCAGTTTAAGCATATATATATATATATATATTGTGAGACTTTAAGCACAACAGTGATTGCACTTGTACTAGTACCTCTGCTTTGTAGCTTAGGACTATGATTCCTCATAAGAGGGTCTCAGGGGGAGGTAGCAAAGGCACTGGTAAATCACCGCCTAGGTCCAGGGGTTCTAAAAGTGCCTGTAAGTTACCATCCCCCCCTGCAAGACTGGAGCCAGCCTCTCAAGACGAGTCAGTGCCCCTGTCAGGTTTTGCAGCCTCTCCTAATGTCCCAGCCCCGGTTTATGTCACTGAGGACTCCCTTAGGGCTACATTGGAGGCTTTTGAAGGGAGAATAATTAATTTTATTTCTGCTTCCCTGAAAGATAGCAGGAAAAGGGGTAGATCCCCTCCCTCTGCTGAAATTCCTCTCTCAGATGATTCTTCTGAAAATGAGGAGAGATCCCTGTCTGGGGACAGGGATCCTGAGCAGTCAGATGAATCAGAGGAAGAGGAGAGAGTCCCCTCCTCCCAGGCGCTCAGAAAACAGGTGCAGTATTATACTGAATTGGTGCGTACCACATTCAGAATGCCTGCTGCTGAAGTCGCTACGTCCTCTGTTTCTTCCCTGGGAGTCAGGAAAGCCCCACAGACTGCCTATTCCTTTCCAATCCATCCCTTAATGGATGAATTGTTGTATGAGGATTGGGGACATCCCGATAAACTGTTTGCTCCTCCTAAAAGGTTTTCTATGCATTATCCTCTGGAGAAAAGTTTCACCAAGAAGTGGGGGGTCCCATCTGTTGATGCGGCTGTTTCTTGCGTGAATAAAAACCTGACTTGTCCCTTGGATAATGCGCAGGTATTTAAGGATCCAACTGATAAGAAGCTGGAAACCTTATTAAAAGCCTCCTTTTCCATGACTGGCGCTGTGGTGCAACCTACAGTCGCAGCCGTGGGGTTGTGTCAGTTCCTCAAGGAACAGGTTAAGCAGATGCTTGGGCTCCTTCCCAGTGAGGAAGTAGAAAATTATGCAGAACTGCCTCATATTCTGTGTTTCATGATTGATGCGATTTTGGATTCTGTCCAACAGGCATCACGTTTGTCCCTCATGTTGGTACACATGCGAAGGGCCCTATGGCTAAAGAATTGAGCAGCTGAGCTGTCATGCAAGAAGCATTTGATTGGGTTCCCGTTTAAAGGGGAACGTTTGTTTGGAGAAGAATTAGACAAATTCGTCCAAAAAATTTCAGGGGGTAAATCTACTCTCCTTCCAGTCAAAAGGAGCAAGCGTCCTTCATTCAGGCGTGCTCTCTCTCCCGGAGCATCAAGCTCTAAGCAGTGGTGATGGCCTTCTCAACCCTACTCTACAGGAAAGGCTCAAGGCCGAGCCCAGGGACAGAAAAAGACTTGGGGGCGAAAGCCTGCCAAGCAGAGCCCAAAAGCTTCCCTGTGAAGGGGCGCCCCCGCTCGGCTGAGTGGGGGGAAGGCTCCTGCGATTTGCAGGAGCCTGGTGGTAAGAGATCCGGGACAAGTGGGTGATTTCTTCAATATCTCTGGGCTACAGGCTAGAGTTTCAGGAGATTCCACCTTCTCGCTTTCTAATGGAAGTGTCAGACCTATCCTAGATCTGAAGGATCTGAACCGGTTTTTACGCATCCGGTCCTTCCGAATGCAGTCAATTCGCACTGTGGTCTCCTCCCTGCAAGGGGGAGAATTTATGGCCTAGGTTGGATCATAAACCTAGAAAAGTCGTCCCTACAGCCTGCCACCAGGTTGGAATACCTGGGCATGATCATCGACACCACTCAGGGCAAGGTGTTTCTTCCAAGGCCAAAGGCCTTGACCATTGGGGATCTGGTGCGCCTAATTCTGGGCAGAAGATCTTCCCCCATTCGGTTGTGCATGAGACTGTTAGGGAAAATGGTCGCCGCCTTCGAGGCCGTCCCATTCGCCCAGTTCCACTCAAGGCCTCTGCAAAGATGCATCCTTGCGGCTTGGAACAGGAAGCCCCAAGCCTTGGATCTTCCTATGCGTCTATCCCCAGGGACACGCAAGAGTCTCGTCTGGTGGTTACAAACCAAGAATTTGCTGAAGGGCAAAACTTCTTCCTCTTCCATGGAAGATTATCACAACAGATGCCAGCCTGACAGGCTGGGGAGCAATATTGGAGGAGACGTGCTTGCAGGGGAAATGGTCTGCGATCGAGAAGCTATTGCCCATAAATATCTTGGAGATCCGGGCAGTTTATATGGCTCTCATAAAGTGGTCTTACAGACTACGAGGTCTCCCGGTTTGGGTCCAGTCTGACAATGCCACAGCAGTGGCTTATATCAATCACCAGGGCGGTACCAGGAGTCTGGTGGCCCAAAAAGAGGTGAATCGCATTCTTGTCTGGGCAGAAAAGCATGTTCCGTGTCTTTCTGCAGTCTTCATTCCAGGAGTGGAAAATTGGCAGGCAGATTTTCTGAGCCGCCAGCAGTTGTGCCCAGGAGAGTGGGCTCTGCACCCAGAAGTGTTTCGGAACATATGTCACAGTTTGGGTACTCCAGACGTAGATCTGTTTGCATCCAGGTTCAACAGGAAACTGGACATTTTTGTGTCAAGGACAAGAGATACACTTGCTCAGGGGTCAGATGCTCTGACAGTTCCCTGGGATCAGTACAATCTGATCTATGCCTTCCCCCCGAGCCCGCTTCTGTCGCGGTTCCTGGGAAGAGTCAAGAGGGAGACAAAGTCGGTCCTTTTGGTGGCTTGGCCCAGACGACCATTGTACGCGGAGATCATGAAGTTGGCAGTAGGCAGGCCATGGACCCTCCCTCTTCGGCCAGACCTGCTCTCACAGGGTCCAATCTACCATCCTGCTTTACGCAGTCTGAATTTGACGGTTTGGCTGCTGAGACCCACATTCTGAGAGACCGTGGCCTTTCGGGGCCAGTCCTTTCTACTCTGGTCAATGCCAGAAAGCCGGCCTCCAGGCTTATTTATTACAAAATCTGGAGGGCATATGTTTCCTGGTGTGAACTCAGGAAATGGCATCCTAGAAAGTATGTCATTAGCAGGATCTTGGCCTTTCTCCAGTCAGGCCTAGAAATGAATTTGGCCATAAGCACTATCAAGGTGCAGATTTCGGCCCTGTCAGTGTTTTTTCAAAAGCCACTTGCATCGCATTATTGTAAAAAAGTGTAGCGCTTCTCATAACATTAGCCAATAAATCTCATAGATCTTACATATAAGTGTAAAATTACACTATAAAGTGGTGCTCATGATATATAAATTTGTGACATAAATCATATATATAAGTGACTCAAAAAGTATACAAGTAATGAAGTGAGAGAAAAAAACAAAGAAACAACAAAGTCCCAAAAAACAAAGTCTTTTGTGTGTGATGTCTTTGTATGATCCACAAACGTGAAATAGATTGCACCTCCTTTTAAAGATTCATACATTAATCGTGTGAAGTTCCCATCACCAGGCGAATTGGAGGCTTACCGGAGATGTTGGATCCTCACAAATTTACATTTAGGGGATCGTACAAGCTTTTTGCAACTATATGCAAATCCTCACAGCAGCAGTTAACCAGGGGGACTTCAAATGTGGGTGATCTCTTCATAGGTTACAAGGTATTTTAACTCCAACAAGATATAAGTGGGAGTCATGCTCATCATAAGTATGTCCTGGCAGTTCTATTGCGTCCTATAGGCTTCTTGCACGATCCGGGTAGCTGGGAAAAGTTTTGGTGTGGTTCTGTGTTGAATAGCTGTACATTCAGGAAAACCTGGAAGTAGTCCGCTACCACAACTGGAGCGGACTACTTCCTGGTTTTCCTGAATGTACAGCTATTCAACACAGAATCACACCAAAACTTTTCCCAGCTACCCGGATCGTGCAAGAAGCCTATAGGACGCAATAGAACTGCCAGGACATACTTAAGGTGGTTTCGGGATTCCATTTGAATCAAGACGTAATCCTACCATCCTTTTTTCTGGACCCACAGTCCGCAGAAGAAGAATCTTTGCACACTTTGGATGTGGTTAGAGCAATCAGTGTTTATCTTCAAGCAACTGCTCAGATAAGGAAAACTGATTGCTTATTTATTTTGCCGGAAAGCCCTAGGAAGGGCAAGGCGGCGTCAAAATCCACTCTCTCAAGGTGGATTAGACAGGTTATTTCTCAGGCCTATAGTGTAAAGGGGAAGATTCCTCCTTTTCAAGTGAAAGCGCACTCTACTAGGGCTGTTAGTGCTTCTTGGGCAGTGCATCACCAGGCCTCCCTGGCTCAGATCTGTAAGGCTGCAACTTGGTCATCAGTCCACACATTCACCAGATTCTATCAGGTGGATGTCAGAGGGCAAGAGGATATCGCCTTTGGGCGCAGCGTACTGCAGGCTGCAGTTTAGGTCCTCCGGTCCCTGGCGGTCTATAATTATGATCTGTGTCTCCCTCCCCTCAATCTGAGCATTGCTATGGGACATCCCACTATGTAATGAAGCTCCTGTGTCCCGTGATGTATGATCAAGAAAATTGGATTTTTATATACAGCTTACCTGTAAAATCCTTTTCTTGAGAGTACATCACGGGACACAGGGCTCCCGCCCCTCTTGGGTTTTACATATGGGAGGGGTTATATAGGGGAGGAATTCTCCTTAATTGGGGTCAACCAGTGTCCAATCACCAGAGGTGCCTATATAACCCACTATGTAATGAAGCTCCTGTGTCCCCTGAGGTACTCTCAAGAAAAGGATTTTACAGGTAAGCTGTATATAAAAATCCAATTTTCGTGTACGTACTCGTCGTAGAGTTTGTGCTCTGCAGGGGCTTCGTGTTGGGGTTCTTACTTTGACACCAGCCCGGTCCATGAACAGGGAGAGGAGGTGCTTGTGGACCAAGAATTGGTTGCGCCAGCGTGACCAGTTCTCGCACATGCCTTTGCTCCGTGAGATCCGGGAGAATAATCCTGATGATTTCAGGAATTATCTCCGGATGACGGACCCCGTTTTTCACCGTCTGCTGGCTTTGCTGTCCCCTTATATCACCAGGCAGGATACCTGCATGCGGCAAGCCATCACTCCGGAGCAGAGGCTCATCGCCACGTTGCGCTACTTGGCGACAGGAAGAAGCCTTCAGGACCTCAAGTTCTCTACAGGCATCTCCCCCCAGGCTCTGGGGATCATTATTCCAGAGACCTGTTCTGCCATCATTCAGGTCCTGCAGAAGGACTATATGAAGGTAAGTTTTATCCTTTATCACATTCTATGTATTTAATGATTGCTAATGTATTGCATTTCTTTCCTCCTTCCCTAATTACCATGATTGCAATATGCTCTAATTCATATGCTCTGCCCCTTTGTCCTCATGCATATTTGCCTTACTAACTTCCCCACCATGCTCTTCTTGGCCCATAAAACTATAGTCTAGTCACTTACCAATGTCTTTTGTCAGCTCCATAGTATTGTTTCCCCTAAACACTCCCTAAAATGTCTACAAATGTTATGTGTGTGCTTCAATCCATGCAGAGTGACTTTTTTTTTTTGGTAATGCCAAACTCATTAGGAACCCCCCTCCCCCCAACTGCTAGGTCAGCTGATAGCAATCCTCTATCTGCTGACTTTACCAAACCCAATACACACTCTACCTACCTTTTTTATGGTCACATTTATGGACGAGTTCACCAAAGCATGTAGTGCAAGGGCCTGCCTCAATACTTTCAAATGCTATATTTTTTTCCCCCTATTATTATCTTGATATGTAATAGCAGAATGTCAAAATGTGCTTCCATTTTTTTCACATTTTTGGTATTATGATACTTCTTACCTGTCCGGTGGGCTGCCAATAGTGTAAGTATGGAGGGGCTTCCCAAAGTATCACACATTATTTAGGAATTCAGCTCTCAATCAAGTGGAGAGGGTTACCTGTCCAAAACATCCCCCCCCACATTTTTTGCAAGGGCCCATCAGGTGGGGGGTGGGGGAGGTAAGGGGGGGTGATGACTCTGATAAGGGGACCTTATACTTTAGGCTTTAACCACTTTCAGACCGGACCATTTTGCTGGTAAATGACCAGAGGTCTTTTTACACTTTGGCACTGCGCTGCTTTAACTGGTAATTGCGCGGTCATGCAATGTTGTACCCAAACAAAATTTGCGTCCTTTTCTTCCCACAAATAGAGCTTTCTTTTGATGGTATTTGATTGCCTCTGCGATTTTTATTTTTTGCGATATAAACGTAAAAAGACCGCAAATTTTGAAAAAAAATGATATTTTCTACTTTTTGTTATTAGAAAAATCCAATAAACTCAATTTTAGTCATACATTTAGGCCAAAATGTATTCAGCCACATGTCTTTGGTAAAAAAAAAGTCAATAATTGTATATTTATTGGTTTGCGCAAAAGTTGTCACATCTACAAACTAAGGTACGTTTTCTGCAATTTACGCAGCTTTTAGTTTACGACTGCCTATCTCATTTCTTGAGGTGCTAAAATGGCAGGGCAGTACAAAACCCCCCCAAATGACCCCATTTTGGAAAGTAGACCCCCTAAGGAAATTGATAAGAGGCATGTTGAGCCCATTGAATATTTTATTTTTTTGCCTCAAGCGATTGAATAATGACAAAAAAAAAAATTTTTTTTTTTTTTTACACAAAGTTGTCACTAAATGATATATTGCTCACACATGCTATGGGCGTATGTGAAATAACAACCCAAAATAAATTCTGCTGCTTCTTCTGAGTACGGGGATACCACATATGTGGGACTTTTTGGGAGCCTAGCCGCGTACGGGGCCCCGAAAACCAAGCACCGCCTTCAGGCTTTCTAAGGGCGTACATTTTTGAGTTCACTTCTCACTACCTATTACAGTTTTGAAGGCCATAAAATGCCAAGATGGCACAAAACCCCCACAAATGACCCCATTTTAGAAAGTAGACACCCCAAGCTATTTGCTGAGAGGCATGTTGAGTTCATGGAATATTTTATATTTTGCCACAAGTTGCGGGAAAATTACAAACTTTTTTTTTTTTTTTTTTTTTTTCACAAAGTTGTCACTAAATGATATATTGCTCACACATGCCATGGGCATATGTGAAATGACACCCCAAAATAAATTCTGCTGCTTCTCCTGAGTACGGGGATACCACATATGTGGGACTTTTTGGGAGCCTAGCCGCGTACGGGGCCCCGAAAACCAAGCACCGCCTTCAGGCTTTCTAAGGGCGTAAATTTTTGAGTTCACTTCTCACTACCTATTACAGTTTTGAAGGCCATAAAATGCCAAGATGGCACAAAACCCCCACAAATGACCCCATTTTAGAAAGTAGACACCCCAAGCTATTTGCTGAGAGGCATGTTGAGTCCATGGAATATTTTATATTTTGCCACAAGTTGCGGGAAAATTACAAACTTTTTTTTTTTTTTTTTTTTTTCACAAAGTTGTCACTAAATGATATATTGCTCACGCATGCCATGGGCATATGTGAAATGACACCCCAAAATAAATTCTGCTGCTTCTCCTGAGTACGGGGATACCACATATGTGGGACTTTTTGGGAGCCTAGCCGCGTACGGGGCCCCGAAAACCAAGCACCGCCTTCAGGCTTTCTAAGGGCGTTACAGTTTTGAAGGCCATAAAATGCCAAGATGGCACAAACCCCCCCCAAATGACCCCATTTTGGAAAGTAGACACCCCTAAATTTAGGGGTACACTAGTGAGACTAGGTAATAAATGGCGTGTGCCCTGAAACTATAAAAAAATAACTAACCAACCAGCGTCACCTGTAACAGTTATATGGTGATCACTGGTGAAAGGGTTAACTAGGGGGCAATCAGGGGGCTTTATGCGGTAGTATATGGGGGTCCCTGGCGCTATAAAAAGCTGCGGCGAACCTAAATACCTACCTGCCTAACTAGCGTCACCTGTGACACTAATACAGCGATCAGAAAAACGATCGCTTATTAGGCTGGGTTCACACTGGAGCGATGCGGGAACGCCACGAATGCGCGGCGGGTTCCCGCATCGCATGCCTCCCGGCGGCAGTTCACACTGCCCTATGCGAACTGCTGGGAGTGTCAGTGAAATGTTACTGACACCCCCAGATCAGTTCGCATATCGCAGTGCGATCTGCAAACTCGGATCGCATGGTGTGAACACCCATGCGATCCGATTCTGCTGCGGGCCAAAAAAAGGGTCCCGTGCGAATTTGCGGCGGGTGCGGCGGGTGTGGCGGGTGCGGCGGGTGCGGCGAATGGCTGAACTCGAATCGCACAGAGATCGGATGTGATTTGCACTGCAGTGCGGTGCGAATCACATCCGTTCTCATAAACCGCTGCAATGTGAACCCAGCCTTAGTGACACTGGCGACGGGGGGTGATCACGGGGTTAAACCTTTATTGGGGGGGTTAGGGGGGTACCTTAGAACTAAAGGGGGCTAACCCTAACTGCCCTAACAGTTATTAGTCACAAATGACACCCGCCGGGTGATCAGGGGGTTAAACCTTTATTAGGTAATAAATGGCGGGTGCCCTGAAACTATAAAAAATAACTAACCAACCAGCGTCACCTGTAACAGTTATATGGTGATCACTGGTGAAAGGGTTAACTAGGGGGCAATCAGGGGGCTTTATGCGGTAGTATATGGGGGTCCCTGGCGCTATAAAAAGCTGCGGCGAACCTAAATACCTACCTGCCTAACTAGCGTCACCTGTGACACTAATACGGCGATCAGAAAAATGATCGCTTATTAGGCTGGGTTCACACTGGAGCGATGCGGAAACGCCGCAAATCCGCGGCGGGTTCCCGCATCGCATGCCTCCCGGCGGCAGTTCACACTGCCCTATGCGAACTGCTGGGAGTGTCAGTGAAATGTTACTGACACCCCCAGATCAGTTCGCATATCGCAGTGCGATCTGCAAACTCGGATCGCATGGTGTGAACACCCATGCGATCCGATTCTGCTGCGGGCCAAAAAAGGGTCCCGTGCGAATTTGCGGTGGGTGCGGCGGGTGTGGCGGGTGCGGCGGGTGCGGCGAATGGCTGAACTCGAATCGCACAGAGATCGGATGTGATTTGCACTGCAGTGCGGTGCGAATCACATTCGTTCTCATAAACCGCTGCAATGTGAACCCAGCCTTAGTGACACTGGCGACGGGGGGTGATCACGGGGTTAAACCTTTATTGGGGGGGTTAGGGGGGTACATTAGAACTAAAGGGGGCTAACTCTAACTGCCCTAACAGTTATTACAGTCACAAATGACACCAATGCAAAAAAAAAAAAAAAAAATGACATTGGTGTCACTGTGACTGGGGGGCAGGGGTAATTGGGGGGGTGATCGGGGGGTAAAGGGGGGGTGTGAGTGTGCCTGGCATGTTCTACTGTGTGTGTAGAGTGTTGGTGCAACTCACCGATCCGCTCTCCTCCGTGTCGGAACGAAAAATACCGACACGGAGGAGAGAATACATCACTTCCTCTCCTGTGTTTACATTACAGGAGAGGAAGTGATGTCACGGGGGATTCCTATTCGTCGGGAGCGATCGCGAGGGGGTGGCCATGAACGAATGGCCGTCCCCTCGTCCGGGATCGCTCCCGCACGAATACCGACCGCCGCAGGCACCGGGCGGGGGCCCGATCGGGCCCCCGACCCGCGGGAGGCAAGGGACGTACATGTACGCCAATATGCCTGCCCGTGCCATGCTATCGACGTACATCGTCGTGCGGCGGTCGGCAACTGGTTAAATACTAATTTCCCAAAATGTTATACTGATCTTGGCCAAAAATGTTAGTGTCTAATCTGCTTGCAATGTTGATGTGCATTTTTGTCTTGTTTCACTGCACAGTTTCCTTCAACGCCACAGGAATGGCAGACTGTGGCCTCCCACTTTGCCAGTCGTTGGGACTTTCCTAATTGCGGAGGTGCAATTGATGGGAAACATGTCTGCATCGTCCCACCCCCCAACTCGGGGTCCTACTATTTTAACTACAAGGGGTTTAATAGTATCGTGATATTGGCGGTGGTGTCAGCAACTTATGACTTCTTATATGTGGACGTGGGGCAAAATGGCCGGATGTCGGATGGTGGAGTGTTCGCACGGATGGAATTCTACTGGCGTCTCCAGAGTGGCAGCCTGGGCTTGCCACCCCCAGAGGAGAATCAGGAAGGACTCCCGTTTGTCTTCGTCTTTCCCGATGAGGACCCTTACCCCGGACCAGAGGATTTTTAATTTCCGGCTGGCCAGAGCTAGACATGTGCATTAGTTTTCGTCCGAATGCATTTTCGTCCGAATTTCAGCTATTTTCGTTTGACAAACGATAACGAAAGCACAGAATCCGAAAAACTAAAGATCCGACATAAATAAATGCTTTATTTTCGTTTTCATTGTTACAACAGTTCGATATAGAATAGGAGATTCGACGGGACTCTGACAATAATCTGTCCATAGAACCTGTGGTCTAATGTGCCTAACCTTACCTCTATTAGTCCAAGATTATATAGAGAAAATATTCGACAGAGAAAAAAGATTTGACAGAGAGAAAAGATTCTGCAAGTTACTGTACTAAAAAGTGTTTGGGGACCCGGGTCCTGCCCCAGGGGACATGTATCAATGCAAAAAAAAGTTTTAAAAACGGCCGTTTTTTCGGGAGCAGTGATTTTAATAATGATTAAAGTGAAACAATAAAAGTGTAATATTCCTTTAAATTTCGTAGCTGGGGGGTATCTATAGTATGCCTGTGAAGGGGCTCATGTTTCTAGTGCTTAGAACTGTCCCTGCACAAAGTGTCATTTATGCAGGAAAAAATGTCCTTTAAAATCACTCGCAGCTATTATGAATTGTCGGCTCCGTAATACAGAGAACACTCATTGAAAGTCATTGATAAAAAAATAAATAAATAAATAAATAAAAAAGCGTGGGGGTCCCCCAAATTCAATTACCAGGCCCTTCAGGTCTGGTATGGATATTAAGGGGAACCTTGCCTCAAATTTAAGAAAAATTTGACGTGGGGTTCCCCCTAAATATCCATAACCTGACCCTTCAGGTCTGGTATGGATATTAAGGGGAACCCCGCATCAAATGTAAAAAATTTTTTTACGCGGGGGTCCCCCTAAAAATCCATACCAGACCTGGCAGGCCGCAGGAAAAGAGGGGGGGACGAGAGAGCGCCCCCCCTCCCTCCTGAACCGTACCAGGCCACATGCCCTCAACATTGGGAGGATGCTTTGGGGGTCTGTGACCTTTTAACTATTTTTTACACTTTCTTTGTGAAATGGTAGGGGTACTTTTGTACCCCCTTACCATTTCAAATGGGGGGGGGGCGGGATCTGGGGGTCCCCTTGTTAAAGGGGGCTTCCAGATTCTGATAAGCCCCCCGCCCGCAGACCCTCACAACCACTGGCCAGGGTTGTGAGGATGAGGCCCTTGTCCTCATCAACATGGGGACAAGGTGCTTTGAGGGGTCACAGACCCCCAAAGCATCCTCCCAATGTTGAGGGCATGTGGCCTGGTACGGTTCAGGAGGGAGGGGGGGCGCTCTCTCGTCCCCCCCTCTTTTCCTGCGGCCTGCCAGGTTGCATGCTCGGATAAAGGGTCTGGTATGGATTTTTAGGGGGACCCCCACGTCAATTTTTTTTTACATTTGACGCGGGGTTCCCCTTAATATCCATACCAGACCTGAAGGGTCTGGTTATGGATATTTAGGGGGAACCCCACGTCAAATGTTTTCTTAAATTTGAGGCAGGGTTCCCCTTAATATCCATACCAGACCTGAAGGGCCTGGTAATTGAATTTGGGGGACCCCCACGCTTTTTTTTTTTTTTTTTTTTTTTTTTTATCAATGACTTTCAATGAGTGTTCTCTGTATTACGGAGTCGACAATTCATAATAGCTGCGAGTGATTTTAAAGGACTTTTTTTCCTGCATAAATGACACTTTGTGCAGGGACAGTTCTAAGCACCAGAAACATGCGCCCCTTCACAGGCATACTATAGACAACCCCCCCTACGAAATTTAAAGGAATATTACACTTTTATTGTTTCACTTTAATCATTATTAAAATCACTGCTCCCGAAAAAACGGCCGTTTTTAAAACTTTTTTTTGCATTGATACATGTCCCCTGGGGCAGGACCCGGGTCCCCAAACACTTTTTAGGACAGTAACTTGCAAATTAGTCTTTACAATTAGCACTTTAGATTGTGAACGTTGGAGTCCCATAGACTTTAATAGGGTTCTAAAGTATGCTGTATACTAGCTCCATCGAATCTTCTTTATACATTCGACAGACACCATAAGCCTTCAAAGACAGATTCGATCGTAATTCATGTGGATTTTCGGACTAATGCAATTTTTGAACGAAAAACGAAATAAATAAAAACGAATTTCGGGAGTAACTAAATAAATTAAGTTTTCAGACGAAAACGAAATTACGAAACAAAATATTTTACTCTGCACATGTCTAGCCAGAGCCAGAAGAGTGGTGGAAAACACTTTTGGAATACTGGCCAGCCGGTTCCGCCTTTTTTTAACGCCTATCCACATGGCGGAATATAAAATAAATCCTTGCCTGCTGTGTTCTGCACAATTTCTTAAAAAGACATTCAGCAAACTATGTGGTCTCAGTTGGCCAAGATGCAGACTTGCTTGAAAATAAGAACCTCACGGCCTTGAAGCTGCTCGTCCTGGCTTGCCCCCCCAAAGTGCCTGTGAGGTCTGAAACCAATACATGGACTACTTTGTGGGTAGGGGGGCCATTGATATGCCAGACAATGTCTGAGCGGCATTTTTTTTATACATTTTTCTTTGACACTCCAATAATCTTTGTTTTCATTTATTGCTTGGCTTGGTTTTAGGTGTCTCCTAGGTAAATTTTAGATTTTTGTTGTTGTGCCTTTTTCTACAACAGTGCAAACCCAAGTTCTGAGTGAGATGAGGGGACAGTCTCTTCTTCAGATAATCTTATTATGTTGTGGGTCTGCTACACACAAACCTTGTTTTTGTTAACTAATGTATGTAGTGCATTACTGACCAAAATCTTGCTCATTTTCAGCACCATGGCAGAAATATGTGGGGTCAGGAAAATGGCATGATTGTGAAACTTAACACATCACTGTGGGTGTTATTTACTAAAGGCATATCCACTATGCACTACAAGTGCACTGCAAAAGTGTACCTGAAACTGCACTTGGAGTGCAAAGTGGAGTTGCCTTTAGTAAATAACACCCATTGTCACCGAAAACAACAATTTTACTCCAAATACTGCTTTTGCGCATTGAAAAAGGAAGCCACACATTGTTGATAATTTAACTTTTTAATCAAAGCACATTCACATGTGCGTTTAGAAAAGGGTTTTACAACAAACCAACATATTCAGTGTATCAAAAACATTATTTAGGGTCATTTTTGGGTAACTTGGCGTTTTTGTGTAAACAGACATGTATCAAAGCGTAACATACAGAACACAGGAACTTACAAAGTTCAACTTTGAAAAGTGAAGACAATATCAGACATGAGTATGTACAAACTGGGCTGATATTGCCTTCATCACATGGGGTGTCACCCCTGGAAAAGTCAAATTTGGAAGATGCACAGAGTGTATCAAAATGTGCTATCTCCCATCATGGGGGATCAATGTACATGTTTTGGGGCTGCAACCCCTTCAACTCAGCCACTTTACACAAAACATGTACATTGATCCCCCATGATGGGAGATAGCGCATGTTAACACACTGTGTGCATCTTCCAAATTTCGCTTTTTGTAAAATGCAAAAGTTGCTTTTCCAAACACAAAAATAAAATACGAGCTAGTTTGGGGTGTTTCACACTCTCCCCAAAACATCAATGATGTTCTTCATTTTATTTTGACCATCATTGATGTTTTGCTGTATATTTTCTAAATCCCGATTGCACCCCATTATCTCCCCAATCAGGATCTGGGCACTTTCACTGGTAAAATGTGATTCTTCTTCCACATCACCTACAAAATAAAACAAGAACACACCATGTAATATAAATATGCTGACATACATTGATGAGTTTACCGGAAGCTGTGGTCTCCGACACTCACCTTTTGTGGTGACAAATTGTCCAACTTCAACGATCTCTCCTTCCTCCTCCTCCTGCTCCTCTGCTTCTGGTGTTGGAATTTCGCCTTCTTTGGGAGGGGTGGGGTCCCTGGTGTCCTCAGACTTCCCGAGTCTTCTCTCCCCTATGAGAATGTAAAAAAAGGAATACTTAGCACACAGAGGGCAGAAATAGGAATATGAAACATTGCTTGAAAGTGTGGTATAATTGTGTTTTTTAGCCGAGTTCAAAGGTGAGAACATTATTGTGGACACTTTGTTAAGCTGGAATACTTACCTGCAGAACGATGTTTCTTACGAACGATTGAACCCATGAACTTGAAAGTGGCCATTTTAAACTGTGCAACATGAAATCCAAGCACATGGAGCAGTATGCAAGCAAGAATAATCATATGAACACATGACAACTACTTACTTTTTTGAAGAACATGCTTGATCCTTCTGTACTGATCGTGCTCCCTCAGTTTCAGGTCTGACCAGCGTTTTCTCAGTTGATTCTTGGATCGTCGTACCCCAAAATTCTTCTGAAGACTCTTCACAACTTTAGTCATGATCTTGGCCTTTCTGATATTTGGGTTTGGGTAAGGTCCATTCTTCCCATCATAGTCGGTCCTCTTCAATATGTCCACCATCTCCAACATCTCTCCAAAAGACATATTTGAGGCCTTAAATCTTCTCTTCCAGGATCGGGACGTTTCAGGTTTCGGGCTTTCCTCGCCCTCCTCCTCCTTAGTGGAACTCTGATTGCGCACCTGCGTTCTCTCTGCCATGTGCTCTCCCCACTGCGCCGAAAGCGAAGGGGCGGGGAATAGTCTAGAAAGAACGTCAGGGGTGGGTGGAGTTTCACGAATGCGCACTGTATATAAAACGCAACACGCGTGTGTCGTACGTACGATCTGTGAACAAAGGGAAAAGCTGACGCGACGATCGTGCAAACAAAGGTAAAATTTTGAACTTGGTACATCACTAGCCTATAATGCTTCTAGATTGAGGCCTGCATTAGTGGAGTTTAGCCTGACATTAGGGTTTGTCTTGTGTTGTGTCTTGCAGAGATTATGTACGGTTTCAACGATCACAGTTTCCTCCCTCTGTTCATCGATCAATACAGGGAGCTGCCCTGTCTATGGCAATCAACGCACCCTCAATACAAAAACAAACTAAAGAGGCAGGCAGCGATGGAGAAACTGGTTGAGTTTGTGAAGCCGGTGGTCCCTAGGGTAGACATCCACTATTTAAAAGTGAAAATCGGTGGCCTGAGGAGTACATATCTGAAGGAGAGGAAGAAGGTGCTGAAGTCCATGCAATCTGGAGCTGCAGCAGATGAGGTTTATGTCCCCAGGTTGTGGTATTATGACAGAATGCATTTTCTGTATCCTCTCTACCCTTCCTTCCACGCATCCTATGCTACATTCCACACCTGCTGAATCTTCCGAAGCCCAACCTGGTCCTTCCACTCAGGAAGAACTGGAGGAGCCCAGCTTGAGCCAGGTATAGTATTGTTTTACATATTTTGGGAGTAAAAATGAATGATGTTAACTTGACTTGTGCTCACTAATTGCTGATTTTAGAAAGTGTTTCACATATCAATAGACAGTAGTGGCCAAAACCTTTGGGACAAGAATGAAAAATGCTGGGCTCAGAATGATAGTCTTTTCTATTGGTTAACAATTTGCAACAGTCTTGATGTGAAAATTGTGTGTGTTTGATGACCCAAAAACTAAAACTATGTCCCTTTTTCATACACAGAAAGACCTCAGCCAGGAAGAAGAGGGTGTGGAATGCAGCAGCCAGGAGGTGACTGTGGAAAGTGGCAGCCAGGAGGAGGCGGGGGTAAGCGGCAGCCAGGCGGTGGGCGGGCGGAGGAGCCTGACAGAATGCCAGGTCCCTCCCCGCCGCCTTCCACACAAAAGAGTGAGAAAGGGGGGAATGTGGAGGAGTCGGCTCTGAGGCTGATCAGGCAGGCTTCTGCGGCCCTCAAAGCCATCCCCACCTATCAAGAGGCCTTTGCCGCCTTGGCTGCATGTAAACTCGAGCAAATGGAGGAGGGGCAAAAGATCTTGTGCGAGGAGCTAATTCTCCGCACCCTCAACAAGGGTCTGTTGGGCCAAATCACACAAGCAACACACTTGTGTGATTTGGCCCATGCCTCTCCTCCTCCTCCTCCTCCTTCTGCCACACCTCCAGCACCACAGCCACAGCCTGGAAGGAAGCGTGGAAGGAAGACCAGAGTGTGAGAACCTGGATTCAGTCTGGTCTGACAGAAGATGCAGCCTCTTGTAGTACCACAGCCTGGGAACATAGATGTCATCTGCTGCTGTTCCGGGTTTCTTGGACTTCAGGACCAGACTTCTCTCCCTCAGACATGTACTCCTCAGGCCACCAATTTTTGCATTTAAATAGTTGATGTGTGCCCTGGGGGCCAAAGGCTTAGCTAATCTCCCCAGTTTCTCCAGCGCTGCCTCCCTCTTTATTTGTTAATGACACCTAAATAAAGCTTTTTTTTGTTTGAAGAAATCCTTGTGTATGTGTTTTACTTCAAAAAGTTTATTTGTGAGCAGGCAGGTAAATTTCAAAAATACAAACTGAAATGAATAACAAGGGGCACCAACACTAAACAACCTCCTGTAGATTAAAAAAGAAAACCAAAATGCAAAAAAGATAATAATGGTGTTGTGGTAAGTTGACACACAAAACACAACCCAAAAAATGCAAAGATGAGCAAACTGTCAAAAAAGGAGATGTTGATGAAAAAACCCAAACACAAAATTCCCCCCCCAAAAAAAACAAAAAAACAAAAAAAAACAAAATGTGTAGATGTGATGATTTAAAATATTGTATTGCTGAAATGAGTAAAAAAGAAAAAAAGAAATACGTTCGGGAGAAGTGTGTGTGAATATGAGCATCAAAAGAAGTTCATTCTTGCAGCATTGTAAAGAACAAGAGAATGCGCTTCATGAAAGAATTTTTAACATTGCAGCGTGACGAATGTGCTATATCGATTACGAGCAGTAGTTTTACCTGAGCGAGCGCTTCCGTGTCCGAATTTGATTGTAAGCATGCGTGGCACCTTGTCCGTCGGAGTAGGCTACACATGATCGGAGTATGTCCGATGGGAGCATTTTGTCGGAAAATTTTACCGGCAAGTTGGAAAAGTTGGTCCGATGCAGACCACACACAGTCGGAATATCCGACAAAACGGTCCGATCGGAAACATTCCATCGGAATCTCCGACCGTGTGTACAAGGGATGAGACCTGTCTGCATATAAGCTGTACTTAAAGAAACTGGGCTCAAAAATAAAGACAAACCCCAAGTCTGCACCAAAAACTAACTGCAACATCTTTGCTTCTTCGACATAGTGTTTAATAATTAGCAGAAATATGTTCTTCCACAGTAGACAAATGCAAAATTATGATAACCAAAAAGGTCTGTTTATTTTGTGTCAGTAGGAAGAAGAGAAATACGTGATTAGTACATTAAAACAACAAATGATAATGTTGTAATGTTGATATTGACCTCTTCATTGCATGCTATACATCATTATAATTATGGAAGAATGATAACTATGTGTATGCATTATTCCTACTTTGTTTACTGACTTGTGTAAATGTCCTTGAAATTCTTAGATGTGAGCTAAAATACTAAACAAAAATCCTTTAAACTGTAATTTCAGCCAAACCACATTTTTTGTATATCTACACTGGGAAAATGTTCATCTACTTTCTCCCCTGGAAAAAAACAGAAGGAAAGAAAGAGAAAACCACTCTAAAATGAGGGTAACGCCATCTTTAACCCCTTCACGTCCACCTTAGCTTCCCTTTAAATAGTTCTGAATGCAGCTGGAATAGACTTTAACAGTGTTTGCATGTTTGCACAAATAAAGACAAAAATAGCAATTAAAACTTAATTTTAACTTGACCCACTTTATCAAACCCTAAAAACAAAAGTTGCTGAAGTTTCACTTTAAAAACAACACAAATGCATATCTCATTCACAATACAGAGACCTTCCTATTTAGAAACAAATGCCCCATACATACGATCGGACATTCCGACCACAAAATCCATCTGATTTTTTCCGACAGATTTTGGCATACACATGGTCGCACAAAGTTGTCGGAAAATCTAATCGTTCTAAACGAGGTGACGTCAAACACATACATCGGGACTATAAATCAGCCAGTAGCCGAAAAAAAAAAAGCCAGAAAATCCGACCGTGTGTATGGGGCATAAGAGTTTACATGGACAAACATGGCCTACAATATTAGTACATAATACTGGTTAACCACTTTATGCCGGTGCCTCCTGGCCCTATAAAAGGTTTCAAATGCCTGGGAGGCAGGCTAGGGTTTGTGATCATGTGACCACCATGATTGGCTGTCATGGTGATCACATGATCGGAAAGAAGCGATCAAGAGCTTTCCAAGAGCCACTTGCCATTGAGAGCCACCGGTAACTGTGCCTCGAGTGCGCAGGGCACTTGCTCTCGGCACAGCTGTGTCAGCTAAATATGCAGCCACTCTGTGCCGATGACCACCCACTGAAAGGCCGCATATTTGCATACTGTCGGCATCTGGGGTTAATATTATAATAAAAGCTGTGTGTTGCCCTGTGTATTTATCGTATACCTGTATGCTAGTATGGTTGGTGAGTGCAGCTTTGGGTTAGTGAGATCCATAAGAAAGAAGTGGTTCAGACTGAAAAAATGCAAAGGTTGTATACAGAACAAAAGTTGTGAATATCTAGAATGTAAGCATGTAAATGCAAGGTTGGAGAGGACTATATATATAATGTAAAGAATTTTAGAGACAGTAATATCCAGACAATTGCAAGGTAATAGTACATAAAAGTTTACTTAACTATGACTACATGCAATTTTAAAATAATTTACAATTAACACACAATTTCACTTCAGACAGGTTCATTTAATATGGAAAAAGTTTTGGGTGGTGGAACAAAGAGATGAAGAAAATCAATAGGGAGGGTCAACCACGGTATATATTATCAAAAGGTAGCTTTATTAGAGTTACAAAATGTAAAAGTGAGTCCACTTAGGACGTCACAGTAAAACAGGGATAGCCTCTAAAATCAGTAGTGATAAATGAAAAATATAGAAAAGGTTTTACCATCATCCAGAAAAATTAGTGGAGAGCCTGGTCAGGTGTCAAAGAGACTGGCTACGGTGGCCCATAGGTAGATGCAAAGGCCAACTTGTCCATTTAGTTCCTATGGAGATGGAAACACCTTAATGGGTATTGCGCCCTGAGCCCACCCAGTTGTGTGACAATAGCGAAATAATATTGTCTTCCTGATTCTCCTTCCGACCAATCAGGAAGTAGGTCCTGAGACCCGATTAGCCAAGGAATCTTAGGACTTCCAGCCAATTGGGTCTCAAGCTAACCTTCTTTTTGGCCGGGAGGAGAAGCTTTGGCCCCGGAGCGAGGAGCGAGATCCTTGTCATCTTCCTCCTAAGGTAAGGAGGCCTCTGATCACTGCTATCCCATCCGTCTTCCATGCACGGGTGTGCTTGCCGCTATCCTGTCTGTCTCACATGGGGAGGTATCGCCGCCTTCCTGGCCATGTCCCGTGTGGGAGCTGGCATTGGTTTGCCACCCCCCAGAATATTGAGCACCACTCGCCACTGCTAGGCATACTGGATCCAGTTCAGCAGCACTCCACAAAATGGGGACTACCCTCTGGAAGATGGGGAAGGACCCAGAGTTGTGAACCAAAATGCATGCACACCAATGGGAGCAACAAAAAAACACCCAGAAGTCCAAGGTAATTTAATTATACAGTTGATTTATAGCAAAACAGAGCCAATGTGTTTTTGCGTGAGCCAAACACATTCTCCCTATAGGGAGAATGAATATGCTTAAACAGTCTCAGGTGAGCAGATAAAAAAATAAAATTGCACCGTGATTTACTGCTTGGAAAGTTTCAGGAAGGCAGGTTACGTTTTTTTTTTAGCAGGTAACCGGCGGCAGGGAAGAAGACAGCCTGGGAAGACACAGCAGTGGGAAAAGACAGCTCGGGGAGAAGGCCTTTCAGGGAGAGGATGGCAGTGGCAGAGACAGTGGCGGGAGAAGACGGCGGTGGCAGGAGAAAACGATGGCACCGGGACAGACAGCAACAAAGAGGACAGCTCAGAGCTATTTTATTAATAAAGGACTTGTCAAAAACGTTTTTTTTTTTTTTACATTTCACTGCTTTTTGAGGTGAATGGTTAGGGGTATGATGTACCCGCTACCCATTCACATAGGGGGCAGGATCTGGGGGTCCCTTCCTAAAGAGGGGCTTCCAGATTCTGATAAGTCCCCCGATCACAGACCCCAACAACCACCAGCCAGGGTTGTTGGGAAGAGGCCCTTGTCCCATGGGGCACTCATCCCCCCCATGCTGAGGGCATGCAACCTGGTATGGTTCAGGAGGGGGAGTGCTTGCTCATCCCCTTCTTTTCCTGACCCTGCTGACAGCTGATTACTCATCGGTTGTTAAGGACCCCTTGGCCAGCTTCCTGGCCCCCTCCTTAGCATCCAGCTATATATAGTGTGTTTACAGTGTGTTTAACCACTTAAGCCCCGGACCATTTTGCAGGCCAAAGACCAGAGCACTGTTTGCGATTTGGCACTGTGTTGCTTTAACTGACAATTGCGTGGTCGTGCGACGTGGCTCCCAAACAAAATTAACATCCTTTTTTTCCCACAAATAGAGCTTTCTTTTCGTGGTATTTGATCACCACTGCGTTTTTTATTTTTTGCGCTATAAACAAAAAAAGAGCGACAATTTTGAAAAAAAACAACATTTTTTTTTACATTTTGCTATAATAAATATACCCCAAAAATGTTTTCCTCAGTTTAGGCTGATACGTATTCTTCTACATATTTTTTGTAAAAAAAAAATTGCGATTATTGATTGGTTTGCGCAAAAGTTATAGCGTTTACAAGATAGGGGATAGTTTTATGGCATTTTTATTCATATTTCTTTTTTAAATGGCGACGATCAGTGATTTTTAGCATGCGACATTATGGCAGACATATCAGACATTTTGGGGACCACTGTCATTTATACAACAATCAGTGCTATACAAATTAGAGGTCGACCGATATGGGTTTTTCTCTGGCCGATGCCGATGCCGATATTTAGAAATCATGGCGGCCGATAGCCGATATATGATGCCGATTTTTTTGGGCCGATATGTTAGGCCGATTTTATTTTATTTATTTATTTTTAATCCCCCTTGATCTAACACACCTTTCCCACTGGGGCGTTTTTTAAGGCGCTTTTGGGCTAAAAATAGCGCCTGTAAAGTGCCTGCAAAATGGCTCCCCTGCAGTCTGTGTGAAAGACAGAGTGCTTTCATACTGAGGCGATGCGCTGGCAGGATCTTAAAAAAAAAAGTCCTGCAAGCAGCACGTTTGGAGTGGTGTATACCGCTCCTCCACCACTCCTGCCCATTGATATGAATGGGCACCACTGCCGAAGCGCATGCAATGCGATTTGGCAGCGGTGCTTCATGGGCGCATTTAACCTCTTCCTTGGCCGCTAGCTGGGTTATATGTGCCCCACTAGCAGCCAAATAGCACCACTAAAATGATGGTAAAGATCCGCTAAAACTTGCGTTTTACCATCAACGTCTGCCCGCTCCAGTGTGAAAGCAGCCTTCATAAGTGATACAGAAAATTTCTTACACTTAAAGCGGAGGTCCACCCTAAAATGACCTTCCGCTCATCGGATTCCTCCCCCCCTCCGGCGCCACAATTGGCACCTTTCAGGGGGGAGGGGGGGTGCAGTTACCTGGATAATCCAGGTAACTGCACCCACTTCCGGGCTAGCTCTCTGCGGAAAGGGGCGTACATTACGCCCCTTTCCGCAAGTGCCCGCCCCCTTCCGCAAGTGCCCCGCTGCCTGCTGGGAAACACACAGATCCCAGAGGCAGCGGGGACCGTCCTCATTGCGCAGCGCGGCTCGCGCATGCGCAGTAGGGAACCGGGAAATTAAGCCGAAAGGCTCCATTTCCTGATTCCCATACCCAAGATGGCGGCGGCAGCACTCTAGAGATCGGCTTCGGGTGCCGACATCGCGGGCGCGCTGGACAGGTAAGTGTCACTATTTTAAAAGTCAGCAGCTGCAGTATTTGTAGCTGCTGGCTTTTAAAAAAAAAAAAAAAAAAACGCGGAGTCCCGGCGGACTCCCACTTTAAACATTTATTAAACAAAACAAACCTCCAATCAGTTTACTTGTATGTATGATCTAGATAAAAAAAAAAAAAAAAAAAAACTATATATTAAATAAAAACGGGTAGTCAAAACTTTTGGACAAAAAAAAAAAAAAAATGGGCTAACTTTACTGTTTTTATTTTATTTTTATTTTTTAAATGGTGTATTTTTTTTCCCAAAAAAATGCATTTGAAAGACCTCTGTGCAAATGCCGTGTGACATAAAATATTGCAACAACCGCTATTTTATTCCCTAGGATCTCTGCTAAAAAAATATATATAATTTTTGGGGGGTCTAAGTGATTTTCTGGCAGAAAATACAGGATTTTTACTTGTAAGCAACAAGTGTCAGAAAAGATTTAGTCTTTAAATGGTTAAACTGAGAACTTCTACACAGAGATGACTTCATTCATTCAGAAGTGTAAACATTGTATCATTTAGTTCTTTTCTTGGCAGCCTGCCCAGAGAGGAGGAAAGTGTTGCTATGACGACTCAGGCAACTCACACTGACTTCTTACAGAAGTCATTTCAAAGTCCTGCTGTAGAATCGGCTTTTTATCAACACAATCGGCCGATGCCGATTATTTAAAAAACGGCAAATATCGGCCGATATATCGGTCGACCTCTAATACAAATACACTGTTTCATAGTTTGTTAGGTTGAATAAAGACACCAGTCCAACCTGAGTGAGTGTCTACAATTGTCCCTATCCCTTGCACACTCACATTGGTCCCTACACCCTAGGAGTCCACAATCCAAGGTCCCCATTCATATACTAGGGCCAATTTTGGACAGAAGCCAATTAGCCTACCTGCATGTCTTTGGATTGTGGGAGGAAACCGGAGTACCCAGAGGAAACCCACGCAGGCACAGGGAGAACATGCAAACTCCAGGCAGGTAGTGTCATGGTTGGGACTTGAACCAGCGACCCTTCTTACTGCTAGGTGAGAGTGCTAACCACTACACCGATCACACGGAGCAGAGATCAGTGACGCTGTCACTAGGCAGAACGGGGCGATGCTTGTTTACATTAGCATCTCCCCATTCTTCCTCCCCATGAGGCGATCTCGGGTATCCCCACAGTGATCGAGTCCGTGGGACCCGCGATTGGACTCACAGAGGTTCCAACCGGCACGCACGCTGCCGGCGTCCTGCACACGCAATGGCACAGCGGCAAATTTAAAGGGACGTACCTGTACGCCCATTTACCTGTGCGTTCCATTCTGCCGACGTACATCAGAGTGCGCCGGTCGGCAAGTGGTTAAAGAGAAAAAAATACGTAAAATGCAAAATGCATGAAAACTGCATACAAAAATGCATAAAAAATGCACTGCAAAATGTGCCTGAAAAACGCATCAAGCACAGCCACATAGATGTGAACCTAGACTAAAAAAGCAAACAGCTGTATACAGTTCATTTTCAGTTTGAACTGTTTATTTATAAACATCTGGTTTATGAAACAGAACTTTTTTGGCCTATTTAGTGCATGAGATGTTATCCTCCGGTCACGATGACAATATTACAGCATTACCATGGAATGTTAACAAAAATAAATGGTATTTTCTTGTGTTAATGAGCATAATGTTAATAGTAAATAAAGAGGGTAATTTGGTATTTCCTATTTACGCTTCATAAGCTGTGAAAATATTTCACCGATACTGTCACTTTTTAAAATATTTTGAAATTACAATGTTCAGCTTTCATAAAAGACCGATGCATAAATTGAATTACAAGCCCTTGTGTTATTTTCAGTGTTCTTCTTTCAGTTGTGGTCACTGGTCAGCTCAGTTATTTAAGTTTGAAAAACTGTTTATAAGTCAGATTTTTTCACAATGGTTTTAGAGATAGTCTCTAGTGAAAATTAGAAATTAAAGGGGTTGTAAACCTTTGTGTTTTTCACCTTAATGCATCCTATGCATTGTAATGCTTTACGTCTATCTATTAAGTTCTTGTGGTAAAACCAAGGAAGCTTAGAGTTCTGAAGCGTATCAATGCTTTACTAAACGGAAAAATCAGCACATACAAACTGTAGGATGAACAATACAAAACAACTTATAGCTTACAAAATATATGCCTACACATATAAGCATGTACGTACAATTTGTACACATTAACCTCCCTGGCGGTATGATTATGTCGGATTTTAGGTGCTGAAAGCGGTACCATTATTTTGCATGGAAATTTGGCGTTTTATATTGTAGGCCTGCAATTCTTATGCCGCGTACACACGAGCGGATTGTATGGCGTACTTAGTCCGTCATACAATCCGACGGACAGTCCGTCATACTTTCCACTGAACGGACTTGACCACACACGGATAGCCAAACAGTCAGACGAAAGCTTGCACGATGACGTGTACAGCACGTACGACGGGACTAAAAATAGGAAGTCCAATACACAGCAAAGCACCTTTCCGCCGTGTAAATCCTTTCTGAGCATGCGCCATTCTTAGTCCGTCGAACTAGCCTACTGGCGAGCGGATTGTCCGCTGAAACCAAAGTACGACGGACAGAATTTCCAAAAATCCGAAATACTTAGTACGCCAGACTGCACGCTGAAAAAGTCCGCTGAAGCCCACACACGAGCGGACTGTCCGCTGAAATGTGTTTCGGCGGACTAAGTAGGCCATACAGTCCGCCCGTGTGTACGCGGCATTAGGAATAACTCACTTAAATCTGTCCAAATCAGAGTCTAGTAGACAGCCCAGGTATGATAAAGTTTGAAAAACAAAATCATAAATTAAAATATAATAAATAACTATAAATAATTATACCAAATAATAATATAATAATAAAAAAAAATATTCAATAATGTAATCAAATCAAAAACACTGAAATTTGCTCAGTTGCAGAATTGTCACTGTCATTACTTTTCAGTATTTGATGACGAATCTCCCCACAAATCACTCTTGCTCAATTCTGCAAGTGATTCTAATTTATTATAGCTGTTTTCTAGCTGGTCTAAAACCACTTTTGATGTAAAGGGACGGTTTTGGTTGCTATGGACAATCTCCAGTTTCCAGGCAGAAAGAACAGTTTTTATAATATAAAACTGCATGCAGGACACTGGACAAACCACTAGGGACAAAAAGGATGTGAAATAATTACATACAGTAATGTAATCTGTAAGATTACATTATACTGTATGTAATGTGTGTGTTTCACTTTTTGAATTTGGCACCGTTCTCCATCCCCGCGCGTCGCAGCGCACGCTGGGAATGGAGCTCGGCTCCATGATAGATTGAGCGGAGGACGAGCGGCTCACACTGCAGGGAGACATCGCTGGATCCAGGGGACAAGGAAAGCATCCTGGATTCAGAGATGCAATCCCGAGTCTGGTTCGGGGTTACTGCTAATGGTATTGAATTTTCACCCCGAGCCAGACTCAGGAATACCGCCAGGGGTGTTAAGTAAACTAAACAATTACTCAACTTAGGGGTCAAGATGTCCTCCATGGTCCTTTGCTCAGTCTAACTCACAAAGTTCTCAAGCTTCTGGCAGCCATGTCTCCTCTTTGTCCTTCCAAACACCACCTATTTCTTTCAAACCCTCTCCATGCCCCTCCCACCCATTTCCTGAACACACAAACTTCTGCTACTCAGCTCCAAAACCTTTCCATCTGGTTTATTTACATATCAGTGGAGGGGGAAGGGCCTCCGTAAACATATGCTCTTACCAAACCTAACAATGTTATTGCTATCAAGGCAATATACAAAATTGACCATCGCAACACATACCACCTCTTGACTTTATAGGATGATATAGGAAACTTCTTAAAGCCTTTTGTCCAGGAAAGGGAAAAATAAACCCCCCGTATTGTAAATGGGAGGAAAAAATTCCCTTTCGACCCCATCTTGTGGACGGTCAGATGATTGGTTTGTCCCTGGAAGGCTGCAACATTACTTTTGATCAGGGTTAACAATGTCTTTTGGCAGTTTGTAAAGAAAGTCCCAGATGAAAGTCTCTTGTCCTCTTGGTCATAAGGAGATACTCAGAAAGTCCACTCCAATTCAGCCACCATTAGGAAATCATCCACATCTTCCTTAGGCTCTCTTCTGGTCTGCCTCCTCCCATCCAGCATGGTCATCTGCTCTGCCAGCTCCACCTCTCAATGCGCAATACCTGAAAAGAGGAAGAGTCAAAGCAGATGATTCCTTCCAACTGTTCCAAAAACATAGCTCACTGCTCACATTTCTCTGCAAAATGAATGTAGGGTGCCCACTGTTGCCTTGAAACACTTTTATGGAAAGGCATTGACTTTTAACGAATAAACTGCATGTCTCTCTGTGCTGTCCTGGGAAGCACACAGGCCTGCTGTTGTCCAGTCTTCACAGCATGGCACATTTTTGCAAAATGCCCCATTTTATGGCAGCAGAAACACTTATTGTGACTGAATCTACTATTCCCAATCATTTGCTTCCACTTCTTAAACAATGCTGGTGTGGGAATCCCATCTATTTCCTCTCTAGGGACCCCCATCTTAAGTAAATCAATCTACATGTAAATCAATCTACATAGGTCTTGCCTTCCTTGTATCTGACTCAACTCGGTCATTTGAGCTGATTAAATCCTCTGCTTCCCGGTTATGAGAAGTAACAGTGGCACATGTCTTACTCCTGCTTACAGGCTTCGGGCATTTGTCCTTTGTTAGGGCATCATTAGACTTGGTCATGAGGGCTGCACACTGCTCTTTCAAATCTTCAGCTCGGCCTACAGGGGTTTGAACACACTTCAAAGCCACTGCAGGTTTAACTTTGATTATCCTCCGTTTTAAATCTTTTGCCTTGCTTGCAGTTTCTTCCAAACACTTGGATGCCACTGCAAGCTGCTCCTTCAGTTAATCTCTTTCTAATTCTGCCTTTTCCCTCTTTTAAGATTCAATATGTAGAGCATGCAGGAAGTGCAAACCAAACACAGCAACTGCCCGCATCTCTCCCTTACTGAACCCAAAACTTTTGAAACTAAAATCTGAGGAAAGATCAGAGACTCCATCACCCCAAGCTCTGTTCAGAGGAGAAGCATATCCAGCCAGCTCCTTTGCAACAGGCATCCACTGACTATTTCTGGCCCAGATAGGAAGGGTACATGCCTTCAAGTCCTCCTGGACACCAGAAACCTTTGCAGCCTTACTCTTCCTAAACAGTGTACGCAGCATTTTTCCATACAGCCGTCAGCTATGGATGCCGAATGCTGGACTCGGGAGTGCGCCCGCAAAGTAACCCCCTCGAGAGAGCACTTCTCCTAGGAGGTTATCTGATGTGGGGAGGAGCCGCTCTGTGCAAAACGAGCTGCACAGTGGAGTTAAGTATGATATATTTGTTATTTTAAAAAAAATCGAACAATTATAATCACTTTAAGTTCTGAATGCATAAAGGGAACTCTGTGCTTAATTTTTCTATCCAGTCAGTACTATGACATTTCTCAAAACTATTATTAGACTCAAAAATACTTTGGGAGTTTAAATTTGATTGGAGATAAAACAGACAGAGAAAGGATGTTACAAAGCACATGCTCTAGCAACAATACTTCATATTTAGCATGTGAGGAGTAGAAAGGAGATTTGAGTCTAACATGGGTTTGTAGACCTTGCCTTTTGCCTTGGGTCAGCTGGCTTAGAAGGGCCAAAAAGGGGGGTTCTAAATAAGCCAGCCCCCTCACTTTAAAAAAAGTAAGGTCAAAGCAGCCATATTGACAATGTGCATTAGCTGTAATCAGGGGTCAAGTCCTGGGGAAAAAAGTGTGGGAACTCCCACCCAAGATCCACTCCCCCACCAAAAAAAAGAAATGATACCCTCATATGCACGAACGCTTCAGAAGTGGTATTTTTCATCCAATTTTCGTATTGTGTATGAAGCTTAACTGTTAGCATATATGGAGCATACGCTGCATGGAATAATGGACAGGGCACTTGAGGCAGAACAGAGGCAGGAAGAGGAGGACTTCCTTGCCTCTCAAGGCCCCCTTTATCCAGACAGTGTTCCTGCTGTCCCACTCATCACACAGGAAGAGGACGAGGAGGAGGAGGAGGCTTGTGTCAGCACGGAGGTGGAGCCTGGTACTCAGCAACAGCAGCAGCAGTCTTTTAGGGATGATTTACAGTCCCAAGAAACACGTGGACTTGTACGTGGCTGGGAGGAGGTGGCTGCGGATCATGTTGTCCTTAGTGACCCAGAGGACTCCGGACAGAATTCCTCAGTTAACCTACGCTGCATGGCCTCCCTGATCCTGCAAAGCCTGCGGAAAGATCCTTGTATTCTTCAGATCAAGGAGAGGGACCATTACTGGCTGGCCACTCTCCTTGATCCACAGTACAAGGGTAAGGTTGCGGACCTTATCTTGCTGTCACAGAGGAAGCAGAAGATGAGACATCTCTGGGAGGCCTTGCAGAATGGTCTGTGCAATGCATTCCCAGAGACTGGGAGGTTACAAACTCCTGGTCCTGGACAACGTTTTGCTGAGGCTTCGGTCAGTCACAGAAGGAGCGGTGGAGAAGGTGGCTGTCTGACCAATGCGTTCAGACAATTTTTAGTCCGCAGCCCCAAGGTATGTTTAACAGGGGCATGTAATTAGAGTGCAATGCTTTGCGGCAGGGCTCATTCCTGCACTCCAAATAGAGTATATGGAAGAGGTTGCAGGCCCAATTTTTCAGCCCCTGTTTAACAGGAGCGTGTAATTACAATTTTTGATATAATATTTCACAGCAGGGCCCGTTCCTGTGCCCACCGAGAGTAACTGTGAGGACTTATAGTGTTGCGGCACCACCACCACAACCACCAAAGGCCCAATTTTTCTACCACTGTTCAACAATGGCATGTAATTACAATTCTTGATATAATCGTTCACAGCAGGGCGCTCCAGCAAGAGTCACTTTGAGGGCTTACAGTGTTTTGGCAGCTCTAACACCTTAGGCCCCCATTTCTGCAGAGCATATAGGGCAGGCCCCTACTTTCAAACATCCAAATTACAAACGTCTCCTACTTGCAAACGGAAGGAGGAAGTGAGATGAAAAAAGACGGACGTCCCAAAAAATTATACAGGGGTGATAATCCTTCCCTATGTTTTCCAAAAATCTTAAAAATAGATTTTTTGACTGGAGCTACACTTTTAAAATGTACCAGTTCAAAATTACAAACAGTTTCTACTTAACACAACAAACCTACATAGCCCCTGTCTTGTTTGCACCGCTTGTATACTGCTGTTCTGAGTATATAGGGCCTGGGGGCCCCAGCCCTTTCCTTTATTTAATTTGGGTATGGGTTTCCCCTTAATATCCGTGCAAAATCCAAAGGGGCTGGTAATGGGCAGGGGGGGCCACCCATGCCATTTTTCTCAATGATTTTCATCCGTATTGCCGGAACCAGATATTACTGTACATTAAAACTGCAAGCAGTTTTAAATGACTTTTTTTTCAGTTAAATGTCATTTTGTGCAGAGACTGTTCTAAACACGGGAAACACATGCCACTTCACAGGCATACTATAGACACCCCCCCAGGCACGATATTTAAAGGAATATTTCACTTTTTTTTTAACTTTAATCATCATTAAAATCAGTGCTCCCGAAAAAACTGCAGTTTTTAAATACATTTTTGGCATTGACCCATGTCCGTGAGTGGGACAGGAGCCGAGTCCCCAAACCCTTTTTAGGACAATATCTTGCATATTAGCCGTTAAAATTAGCACTTTTTATTTAGAACGTTCGAGTCCCATAGACTTCAATGGGGTTCTAAAGTTCGCACGAATGTTCGGTCCATTCGAAAGTTCTGGTGCGAATCGAACCGGGGGTGTTCGGCTCATCCCTAATCAAAACAAATAGAAGTGTTTTATTCTCCATGTATTTCTATTTCTAACATAAGAAGCATACCTAATAATTGTGGGTTGTGCTTATTGCGATAGGAAGAATCAATAATTTTTTCAACAACAGTTTTAATTGTCAACATAAATTCATAGAAAAAATGCACACACTACAACAACAGATGCCATTAGTATGTGGAACTATGACAACCACCACTTTTTATCAACTCCTCTCTCTCTTAGCATTGATTATTTTGACTATAGAGGTAAATATTACACCAAAAAGAAAAATACATTATTAACTGTCAAAAAGGGCAGCCTTGCGTTGGGTTTCTGCCCCAGTAGTCTTTTTAGTGTGATATTTACCTCTATTGTCATTGCGAATGATGAGAGAGAGAAGAGTTGATAAAAAGTGGTGAGTGTTAGCATGCAAACACAAATGGCATTATTGTAGACTGTGCCTTTTTCTGTGAATGTATCTGAGAATTAGAACTGTTGAAATAATAAACTCATTATTACAGTACAGTAATAATAAGAATACAGCACTTACAGTAAACGGGTTCTTATTGTACAAATAAGCATTACCCTCGAGTATTAGTTTATTATGCTGTGTCAGATTGCCAGTGACAGTGCCTGTGCTGTGTGCTTGTGGCTACTGAAATGTTTTGCTGTGTTCTAAAAACCAGTGCCAGGGCCACCATTTACATGAACTTTAAAAGTTCAAGAAACTGAACATGTAATTTCTTCTTGCCTTTGGTAGTATCGTGTTTGAACTTCCATCCCTGCCTATGTTCCCTAAACCAGGAGAGGGGTGGTCAAAAACATTACTTTTTCATTTTGTAAATATATAAATAAAAAAATGTATAAAAAGGTATATAGCTCTCACAAACAGAACATACACAACCTTTCACCACCAAAGGAAGATCTGTGCAAGGGTGGAAAGCATATGGCTTTAGTATTCTGTGATTACCTAATTTCTCCTGCCTGACCTTTTCCCTTGCCATCAAATCCCCCCCATATATTTGCTGCTGCCTGTATTTTGGAAGTGTGGACAGCTTATGGCTGTAGGTTTTGCCCTGCAGCTCTACTTCCAGTGCCCTGACTATAATTAAATAAATATTAATATAAAGCCTACTGTAATTCCTCCTACTATCTTCCAGCATCCCAACCCTCTTCCTCCTGGTAATCCACTGTAGTCAGCAATAAAGTGGTTCAGGAGCTGCCTCTCAGTGCTGCCTGCAGTCGTGCCTGGATGCTGTAGCCTTAAAAAAAATATTTTCAGGGATCAGAGAATCAAAGGCACATTGATCATCATTCATCAGAAAGTATCCTGCCATCATCAGGAACTGCAGAAAAGAGGTTCTTAAACAGCACCTCCTCAAAGTGCCACATTTTGTACTTCCTGTGAGTGCCAAACCCACATATATCTCATGGGGTTTGGGAGGAGTGAAACAGCCTGTCCCCTTACATTCCACATGCTGGTGGAGGGCATGAATGGCATGTTGGTAAAAATTAATGGCAGCTGGGTACCTGCCACTGTGGTGTAGCGAAGGCCATAAGAGGTGATTTCAAGAGCTGGAATATGAGCAGCTGCAATTGCCACCAGCTTTGGCAATAATGTTTTGGAGTGATTTGAGGACATTTTTGTTTCCACTTCAGTAGTAGTTAAAAGGGAGCCATGTACACTGCAGTTCTGAGTTCTCTGGACTGGCCCTGAGGATAGCAGTGATCTCTAATGCCCTGTACACACGGTCGGACTTTACGATGGACATGTCGGAAAATCCGATCATGTGTGGGCTCCATCTGACTTTTTCCATCGGAATTTCAGACACACAAAGTTTGAGAGCTGGATCTCATATTTTCCGACAAAAAAATTCGATCACGTAAATTCCGATCATATGTAGACAAGTCCGACGCACAAAGTGCCGCGCTGGCTCAGAATAAATTACGAGATGGAAGAGCTCGGTCTGATAAAACTAGCATTCATAATGGATATAGCACATTCAAGACGCTGCAAAATTAGTTTAAGCACAGGGGTGGTAGGGGTAGGGCAGAAGCAACAGACTTGAGCCAAAGTGGCAAATTGCAGAAGGTGCGTGCGATTACGTCAAAGGACGCACCAGACTTGGCTGAGTGGCTCACTCAGCCTTACTCTTCTGCACCCTCCTCATCCTCTCGATCTGCACCCTCTTCTTCACTAGGGATGAGCCGAACACCCTCCGGTTCGGTTCGCACCAGAACTTTCGAACGGACCCCAAATTCGTACGAATTTTAGAACCCCATTGAAGTCTATGGGACTCGAACGTTCGAAATTAAAAGTGCTCATTTTAACGGCTAATATGCAAGATGCTGTCCTAAAAAGGGTTTGGGGACCTGGCTCCTGCCCCAGGGGACATGGGTCAATGCCTAAAATGTTTTTAAAAATGGCCGTTTTGGCGGGAGCACTGATTTTAATGACGATTAAAGTGAAAAAAAAAAGTGAAATATTCCTTTAAATATCGTGCCTGGGGGGTGTCTGTAGTATGCCTGTGAAGTTCCACGTGTTTCCCGTGTTTAGAACAGTCCCTGCACAAAATGACATTTAACGGAAATAACATCATTTAAAACTGCTTGCGGTTTTAATGTTATATCTGGTTCCTGCAATATGGTTGAAAATAATTGAGAAAAATGGCACGGGTAGCCCTCCCTGCCCATTACCAGCCCCTTTGGGTCTTGTACGCATATTTAGGGGAAAACCTTTACCCACATTAAAAAAAGAAAATGCGTGTGGCCCCCAGGCCCTATATACTCAGAACAGCAGTATACAGGCGGTGCAAACAAGACAGGGACTGTGTAGGTTTGTTGTGTTAAGTTGAATCTGTTTGTAATTTTCAACTGGTACATTTTTAAAGTGTAGCTCCAGTCAAAAAAACAATTTTTAAGCTTTTTAGAAAACATAAGGAAGGGTTATCACCCCTTTATAATTTGTTTTATCGTCCATCTTTTTTCATCTCACTTACTGTTGTCTCCTTCTGTTTGCAAGTAGGAGATGTTTGTAAGTTGAATGTTTGAAAGTAGGGGCCTGCCCTATATGCTCTGCAGAAATGGCGGAACAAGGTGTTGGTTTTGCCACAACATTGTAAGCCCTCAAAGTGACTCTTGGTGGGTGCTGGAGCACCCTGCTGTGAACGATTATATCAAGAATTGTAATTACATGCCATTGTTGAACAGTGGTAGAAAAATTGACCCTTGGTGGTTGTTGTGCTGGTGCCACAACACTATAAGTTCTCAGAGTTACTCTGGGTGGGCACAGGAACGGGCCCTCCTGTGAAATATTATATCAAGAATTGTAATTACATGTCCCTGTTAAACAGGGGCAGAAAAATTGGGCCTTAGGCACTGGTGCTGGTGCCACGACACTGCAACCTCTCCCATATACTCTAGTTTTAGTGCAGGAATTAGCCCTGCTGCAAAGCATTGCATCAAAAATTGTAATTAAACGCCCCTGTTAAACAGGGGCAGAAAAATTGGGCCTTAGGCACTGGTGCTGGTGCCACCACACTGCAACCTCTCCCATATACTCTAGTTTTAGTGCAGGAATTAGCCCTGCTGCAAAGCATTGCATCAAAAATTGTAATTAAACGCCCCTGTTAAACAGGGGCAGAAAAATTGGGCCTTAGGCACTGGTGCTGGTGCCACCACACTGCAACCTCTCCCATATACTCTAATTTTAGTGCAGGAATTAGCCCTGCTGCAAAGCATTGCGTCAAAAATTGTAATTAAACGCCCCTGTTAAACAGGGGCAGAAAGATTTGGCTGATGGCATCACCCAGAACCAGAAATGTTCTTCCAACATATCAACTGAGGAGGAAGAGGATAGACAATCAACATAACAGGACAGTCACTCAGCATCAGCATAGGCAGTCTTGAAGGGATGTGATATTTTAAAAAAAAATATTCGGTTACATCAGCTTCAGGTGCTTGGTAGCTGTGGGTGATCCAAGACTGATTCATCTTGATGAAGGTCAGACGATCAACTGATTCGGTGGACAGGCGCACCCTGTGATCGGTAACAAAGCCACCAGCAGCACTGAAGGTGCGTTCCGAAAGAACGCTGGATGCAGGACAGGCCAGTAGCTCAATTGCATACTGTGCAAGCTCTGGCCAGTGATCCATCCTCAAGACCCAATAAGCCAGAGGATTTTCGGTGGGAAAGGTGTCCAAGTCTGACCTTGCCCCTAGGTATTCCTGCACCATGTAAATCAGACGCTGGCGATGGTTGCTGGAACCGATCATACCTTGGGGCTGCAGACTAAAAAATTGTCTGAAAGCATCAGTCAGTAGGCCACCTTCTCCACCGCTCCTTCTGACCGATGCCTCAGCAACACGTTGTCCAGGACCAGGAGTTTGTAAACTCACAGTCTCTGGGAACGCGTTGCACAGACCTTTCTGCAAGGCCTCCCGGAGATGTCTCATCCTCTGCTCCCTCTGCGATAGCAAGATAAGGTCGGCAACCTTACCCTTGTACCGTGGATCAAGGAGAGTGGCCAGCCAGTAATGGTCCCTCTCCTTGATCTGAAGAATACGAGGATCCTTCGGCAGGCTTTGCAGGATCAGGGAGGCCATGCAGCATAGGTTAGCTGAGGCATTCCGTCCGGAGTCCTCTGGGTCACTAAAGACAACATGATCCGCAGCTACCTCCTCCCAGCCACGTACAAGTCCACGTGTTTCTTGGGACTGTAAATCATCCCTACAAGACTGCTGCTAGTGATGCTGAATGCAAGCCTCCACCTCCATGCTGACACAATCATCCTCCTCCTCCTCTTCCTCCTCCTCATCCTCTTCCTGTGTGATGGGTGGCACAGCAGGAACACTGGATAAAGGGGGCCTTGAGAGGCAAGGAAGTCCTCCTCTTCCTGCCTCTGTTCTGCCTCAAGTGCCCTGTCCATTATTCCACGCAGCGTATGCTCCAAGAGGTGGACAAGAGGTACAGTGTCACTGCTCACCATCCTTGTGGCCTCCTCAAACGGTGACAGGACAGTGCATGCATCCCTGATCATGCCCCACTGGTGTGGTGAGAAAAAACCGAGCTCCCCTGATCCTGTCCTGGTGCCGTAGTCGCACAGGTACTCATTGATGGCCCTCTGCTGCATGTGCAGCCGCTGCAGCATGGCCAACGTTGAGTTCCACCTGGTGGGCATGTCACATATAAGGCGGTTCTTGGGCAGGTTCAACTCCTTTTGGAGCTCAGCCAGCCGAGTACAGGCATTAAATGATCGGCGGAAATGCACACAGACTTTCCTGGCCTGCTTCAGGACATCCTGTAAGCCCGGGTACCTGCCCAAGAACTGCTTCACCACCAGGTTAAGGACGCGAGCTACACAGGGCACATGGGTCAGTTGTCCCTGTCGGAGGGCGGAGAGGAGGTTGGTGCCATTGTCGCAAACCACCATTCCTGGCTTAAGCTGGCGTGGCGTCAACCACCTCTCGGCCTGCCCCTGCGGAGCTGACAATACATCTGCCCCAGTGTGGCTCCTGTCCCCCAAACAAACCAGAGCAAGCACAGCATGGCATATTCTTGCCTGCGTACTTGCGTAGCCCCTGGAACGCCTACAGAGCACCGCTGGTTCTGAGGACAGAGCACTGGAAGAGGCCATGGAGGAAGAAGAAGAGGAGGGGGTGGAGGAGAGAGGGGTGTCACAACCAATAGTAGCATTTTGGAGGCGTGGTGGCGGAACAACCTCCAACACTACTGCACCTTGTCCTGCATCCTTCCCAGCTTCCAGAAGAGTGACCCAATGGGCCGTGAAAGACAGGTAACGTCCCTGTCCATGCCTGCTGGACCATGAGTCAGCGGTAATATGCACCTTACCGCTGACCTCCCTGTCCAGCGAGGCAAGGACATTGCCTTCCACATGCCGGTAGAGAGCCGAAATCGCCTTCCGTGAGAAAAAGTGGCGTTTGGGGACCTGCCACTGAGGAACCGCACATTGTACAAACTCACGGAAGGGGGCCGAGTCTACCAACTGAAAAGGCAGCAGTTGAAGTGCTAGCAATTTAGCCAAGCTAGCATTCAACCGCTGGGCATGTGGATGGCTGGGAGTGAACTTCTTTTGCCGGTCCAGCAGCTGGGGCAGGGACATTTGCCTGCTATAATCGGACGTGGGTGTACTGCTAGCAGAGTGCCCGGAAGCACTTGGCGGTGACACACCTAATTCTACACCTTCATTCCTCTCAGAGCAGGTTTCAGAGAGGACTGAAGGTCTAGTGGGATTGGAGATGCCAGCTGATGAGGAGCAAGGAGAGGTCCGCTTTGTTCTTTGGTGTGGGTCTTTGAGGTACGCTTGCCAACGAGCTCCATGGCAGGTCAACATATGTCTGGTCAAGCATGTGGTGCCCAAGCGGCTGATGTTTTGGCCACGCGAGATACGCTTGAGACATATGTTGCAAATAGCAGCGGTGTGATCTGATGCAACTGTCTCAAAAAAGGCCCACACCAAAGAACTTTTAGAATAACGCGCAGAGGCAGCGCCCTGCACAGGCGGAGCTCTGCGGTGTGATTCAGTCGGTTTGCTGCCCCTAAGCTGGCCCCCGGAGGGCATCCTGCCTCCTCCTCCTCCTCCTCCTCCTCCTCTCTCCTACCAGGTACCCACGTGGATTCAGTGCCCTCATCATCCCCTCCATCTTCATCGCTGTAGCAAACCTGGCGAAATGCTGCAGCTTGTGGAACATGACTGCCAGATTGCTGTCCTTCTTGAGCATCCCCTCTCTCTGCATTCACGCTACTGCCTTCCTCTAGCTGAGTGTCATCATCAGAGCCTACAAAACACTGGGCATCCTCCTGGAGCAAGTACCCAACACTGTGCTCAAAGAGTTCAGGAGACTCCTCAGGAGGACGTGGTGGGTCTAGGGAAGGAGTCACTGATGATGACATTGAGAGGAGGGAAGACGATGCGTTGGCAGCTGCTTTGCTAGTACCCTGAGACTGGGTGAGAGAGGATGAGGAGGATGAAGAGGGCTTGGTCATCCACTCTACTAAGTCGTTGGCATGTTGCGGTTCAACATGTCCAGCTGCCGAAAAGAAGGACAAGCGTGTCCCATGGCCACGTGCTGATGACAATGCACCACGTCCACGACCAGCACTGTTGTCTCTAGACACAGAGCCTGCTTGCCCTCTTGTATCGGCTCGCGCCTGTCTGCCTCTCCTTGCTGGCCTTCCAGACATGGTAATGGACTGAAGGGAGTTGGGTAAAACAGCAGTTGGGTAGTGTATATTGTGCTGGAGGCATCCTGCCTGTGGCCAATCATGGCTCTCCTCGCTGCTGGCGCTGTGATTGGTCAAGCATGCGGGGTCACAGTGCATGCTTGGCCAATCATGAGCCAGCAATGCACTGCGATGACGCAGTGCATTGTGGGCCGTGAGCGGCACACGAATTTGGCGCGAACGGCCCATAATGTTCGGAATTCGCCGAGTTTGTTCGACTCGAACATGAAGCTCATCCCTAGTAAAGTTGCTATTCTTTATTGATAATGTGTATATACAACAAATTATCTAAAGCATGTATATATAAAAAAAAACTGTGAAAAATGCAATGTGTTGAAAATAGCATTTTGTAATTATTCCTATATGTTTTTTTTTTCATCTATAGTATTTAATTTCATTCAGCACTCTTGAGTCTCCCGAAGAAGCTCTGTGGTGTGAAACATGTAGAGCGGAAGTGACTGCATCGGTGTATGAATTATACAAGTGATATGACAAAGAATTTTTATTGATTTTAAATGTTCATAATAAAATATGTTTGAATTTTACTCTGAGTAAATGTAATGAATCTCTTCTTTTTTTTTCTTTTGGCAGCCTTAAAAGTCCCGTCGTTTTATCCTTCTTCACTTTTCTATATATAATTGGGATGTGGTGTCATTTCTGATCTTTCGCTGCCCCAATCTTTAACCATGCATTTAACAGTTTAAAAAAGCAGTTACATTCCCAGCAGGTTAGGAATGCTAACTGTCACATTTGCTTGTGCTCTCAACCAAACTGCCAAATGGTTGGTGTCATAACTGATCACATGTGCAGCACTGCGGCAGTTGCAGATCAAATAGAGGCCAAGATGGCAACTTCCTTGGCTGAAAAGAACAGGAGGTTTTACTTCCGCTTTAACCACTTGCTTACTGGGCACTTAAACCCCCCTCAGTCCCAGACCAATTTTCAGCTTTCAGCGCTGATGCACTTTGAATGACAATTGCGCGGGCATACAACACTGTACCCAAATGAAATTTTTATCATTTTTTTCCCACAAATAGAGCTTTCTTTTGGTGGTATTTAATTACAGCTGGGAGTTTTATTTTTTGCTAAACAAACAAAAAAAGATGCAAAAAAAAAAATCATGTTTAATAGTTTGTTATAAAATTTTGCAAACAGGTCATTTTTCTCCTTCATTGAAGTGCGCTGATGAGGCGGCACTGATAGGCTGCACTGGTGGGCACTGATAGGCTGCATTGGTGGGCACTGATAGGCTGCACTGGTGGGCACTGATAGGCATAGTTAAGGCGGCACCGATGGGCACAGATAAGGCGGCACTGATGGGCAAAGACGGGCACAGATAAGATGGCACAGATGGGTGGCACAGATGGGTGGCACGGATGGGTGGCACTAAGGGGCACTGATAGGTACCACTGATAGATGGGACTGATGGGCACTGATAGGTGGCTCTGATAAGTGGCACTGCTGGGCACTGATGGGCGGCACTGCTGGGCACTGATGGGCGGCACTGCTGGGCACGGATATGGGGCACTGGGGTGCAGCACCTTTGTTGAGGCAGATTGTGGGCACTGCTGGGTGGCACTGTGGGCACTGCTGGGTGGCACTATGGGCACTGCTGGGTGGCACTGACAGGGGGGACACATTTTTTATTAATGTGGCAAAGCAGGGGGCAGGTGGGCACTGGCAGGGGGCAGGTGGGCACTGGCAGGGCTGGCCGTGATCGGGACTGATGTCCCGATCACGGCCGTCGGTGATCGGCTTTTTTTTTTTCTATAATAGGAATAATAGCCGATTACCGGCTCCGTTATATCACATGATCAGCTGTCATTGGCTGACAGCTGATCACGTGATAAGGGGTCGGGATCGACCCCTTGCATGGATCGGTGATCAGGCGAGTCTCGTAGACTCGCCGATCACAGAGCGCGCCGCGCGCGCCTCTCAGGGGGCGCGCCGCGCGCGCCCCTCAGGGGGCGCGCATGCCACTCGTGCACAGGACTACGTCAATAGACGTAGTCCCGGAAAAGGAGATCCGCGCTGTAGCCGTCAATCGGCTATAGCGCGGGTCTCAAGTGGTTAAAGAACCAATCAGAAATTCAAGTTATGTTCTGGACTCTTTAACTTGTTGCCGACCGCCCCACGGCGGCTCTTCTGCACAGAATCACATACAGTTACGTGATCCTGCTCTTCCGGGTCTGCCGCACGCACGTGCACCGCCAGTGGCTCACTGTGATTGGACACAGCAGGAGCCAATCAGAGGGTCCGGCAGACCCAATGTCAGCCAAGACCTACTGATTGTTCCCGACAGAGGACTCCCTAGGAACACATTTAACCCTTTGAGTGCCCCTGATGTTAATCCCTTCACCGCCAGTGCTATTAGTACAGTAACAGTGCATATTTTTTAGTACTGATTACTGTATGGTGTCACTGGTCCCCAAAAGTGTCATATAGTGTCCAATTTGTCTGCTGCAATGTCGCAGTCCCACTATAAGTCTCGGATCAGGCATTACTAGTAAAAAAAAAACATAAAAATTCCATCAAAATATTCCAAAGTTTGTAGATGCTATAACTTTTGCACAGACCCATTTAACCACTTAAGGACCGCTGCATGGCAATGTACGTCGGCAGAATGGCACCGACAGGCACAAGCACGTACATGTACGTGCTTGCCTTCCAGCGGGTGTGGGGGTCCGATCGGACCCCCTCCTGCTGGCTGCGGCGGTCCGTTTCGCTTCAGGAGCGATCCGGGATGAGGGGATGGCCGTTGGTTTCTGATCATCCCCTCTCGATCGCTCCTGGCGAATGAGAAGCTTCCCCTGCCTGTGTAGTGTAAACACAGGCAGGGAGGAAGTGATGTCATTCTCCTCAGGGCGGTCTTTTTGACCGGACTGCGAGGAGAACACATAGTAAGTGCACCAAACACTACAATGACATGTAGGTACACATAGGCACACAAATCACCCCCCGATCACCCCCCCCCGATCCCCCCCCTCCCAGTCACGGTGTCACTGATTGCAGTGATCATTTATTTACTGATCACTGCATTTAGTGTCAGTTGTGACAGTAAAAACTGTCAGGGCAGTTAGTGTTAGGTCCAGGGTAGCCCCCTACCCCCCCAATAAAGGTTTAATCCCCTGATTGCCCCTAGAGTTAACCCTTTCACTCCCTTTTGCCAGTGTTACTAAGTGATCGTTTTTCTGATCGCTGCATTAGTGTCACTGGTGCCGCTAGGTAGCTAGTTATTTTTTTAGGTTCACAGCCAGGTTTTTATAGCGCTAGGTACCCCCATATACTACCCAATAAAGGTTTTAACCCCCTGATTTCCCCTAGTTAACCCTTTCACTCCCTTTTGCCAGTGTCACTAAGCAATCGTTTTTCTGATCGCTGCATTAGTGTCACTGGTGCCGCTAGGTAGCTAGTTTTTTTTTTCAGGTTTACCGCCAGGTTTTTATAGCGCTAGGTACCCCATATACTACCCAATAAAGGTTTTAACCCCCTGATTGCCCCTAGTTAACCCTTTCACCCCCTTTTGCCAGTGTCACTTAGCGATAGTTTTTCTGATCGCTGCATTGGTGTCACTGGTGCCGCTAGGTAGCTAGTTATTTTTTATGTTCACCGCCAGGTTTTTATAGCGTTAGGTACCCCCATATACTACCTAATAAAGATTTTAACCCCCTGATTGCCCCTAGAGTTAACCCTTTCACCAGCGATCACTGTATAAGTGCCACTGGTGACGCTGGTTAGCCAGTTAGTTATTTAGGTTCCCCGTCAGGTTTTTTATAGCGTCAGGGACCCCCATATACTACCTAATAAAGATTTTAACCCCCTGATTGCCCCTAGTTAACCCTTTCACCAGTGATCACCGTATAAGTGTTATGGGTGACGCTGGTTAGTTAGTTCGCTTTTTATAGCATCAGGGCACCCACCATTTATTACCCAATAAAGGTTTAACCCCCTGATCACCCGGTGGGTGATATCAATTAGGCTTTAGGGTCAGGGTCTGCGTCGCCCCAGGCAGCGCTAGGTTAGTGTCAGTACCGCTAACACCCACACGCAAAGCATACACCTCCCGTAGTGGTATAGAATCTGAACAGATCAATATCTGATCTGATCTGATCGGATCTATACTAGCGTCCCCAGCAGTTTGGGGTTCCAAAAAAAATGCTATGTTAGTGGGATCAGCCCAGATACCTGCTAGCACCTGCCTTTTGCCCCTCCGCCCAGCCCACCCAAGTGCAGTATCGATTGATCACTGTCACTTACAAAACACTAAACATATAACTGCGGCGTTCGCAGAGTCAGGCCTGATCCCTGCGATCACTAACAGTTTTTTTTGGTAGCGTTTTATATTTAAATCCTGAAGGCAGTGCTTGGTTTTCGGAGTCCCGTACGCGGCTAGGCTCCCAAAAAGTCCCCCACATGTGGTATCCCCCTACTCGGGAGAAGCAGCAGAATTTATTTTGGGGTGTAATTTCACTTATGCCCATAGCATGTGTGAGCAATATATCATTTAGTGACAACTTTGTGCAAAAAAAAAAAAAATTTTAATATTCCTGCAACTTGTGGCAAAATATAAAATATTTCATGGACTCAACATGCCTCTCAGTAAATAGCTTGGGGTGTCTACTTTCCAAAATGGTGTAATTTGGGGGGGTTTTGTGCTATTTTGCATTTTATGGCCTTCGAAACTATCATAGGTAGTGAGGAGTGAAATCAAAAATTTGCACCCTTAGAAATCCTAAAGGCAGTGATTGGTTTTCGGGGTCCCGTACGCGGCTAGACTCCCAAAAAGTATCCCCGTACTCAGGAGAAGCAGCAGAATATATTTTGGGGTGCAATTCCACATATAACTATGACTTTTTGTACACTTTTTTTTTTTTGTGTCATTATTCAATCACTTGGGACAAAAAAAAAATATTCAATGGGCTCAACATGCCCCTCAGCAATTTCCTTGGGGTGTCTACTTTCCAAAATGGGGTCATTTGGGGGGGTGGGGGGGATTGTACTGCCCTGCCATTTTAGCACCTCAAGAAATGAGATAGGCAGTCAGAAATTAAAAGCTATGTAAATTCCAGAAAATGTACTCTAGTTTGTAGACGCTATAACTTTTGTGCAAACCAATAAATATACGCTTATTGACATTTTTTTTTACTAAAGACATGTGGCTGAATACATTTTGGCCTAAATGTATGACTAAAATTTAGTTCATTCGATTTTTCTTATAACAAAATATAGAAAATATCTTTTTTTTAAATTTTCTGTCTTTTTCCTTTTATATCGTAAAAAATAAAAATCGCAGAGGCAATCAAATACCATCAAAAGAAAGCTCTATTTGTGGGAAGAAAAGGACGCAAATTTTGTTTGGGTACAACATTGCATGACCGCGCAATTACCAGTTAAAGCAGTGCAGTGCGAAATTGTAAAAAGACCTCTGGTCCTTAGGCTGACAATTGGTCTGGGGCTGAAGTGGTTACTATACCCTTATTGGGACTTTTTTTTTTAACCAAAAACATGTACCAGAATACATATTAGCCAAAATTTAAAAATAAATATGATTTTTTTTTATTTTTTCATTGGATGTCTTTAAAAGCAGAAAGTAAAAAAAAAAATTTTTTTTTTCAAAATTGTCTGCCTTTTTTTGTTTATAGCGTACAAAATAAAAACCGCAGAGGAGATCAAATACCACCAAAAGAAAGCTCTATTTGTGGGAAAAAAAGGACACCAATTGTATTTTGGTATAGCATCGCACGACTGTGCAATTGTCAGTTAAAGTAACTCAGTGTCATATTGCAAAAAATAGCCTGGTCATGAAGGGGGGTAAACCCCCTTTCATGACCAGCCCATTAAAGTGTTGGTTAAAAAGTGTTGTTGCATTAACGGTATGCCAAATTTTTTAATCCTTTTAAGGCCCCTTTCACACTTGTGTAACTTGTCCTGCGACTTGAGACTGCAAAGTCGCATGACAAGTTGTACCCCATGATTTCCAATGAGTACCATTCATATCTGTACCACTTTAAGCCGCATTGACTTCAAAGTAGTCTCTGTACTACTTTGGTCTGACTTTGATGCGAGTTGAGGTCCATAGCAAGTCGTGGCAGTGTCAAAAGGTTCTAACTTGTTTTTACAATTTGTTCAGTAATGTTAAACTAAGCAATTCCTGGCCTCATTACTATCTCAGTGGAGAAAGGGACAGCATTACAGAAGGTGAAGAGTCAAAGAATATGTAAACCCAACATTTCATATTCCTGATATGTGCCTGCTGTACCATGTACTTGTATAAATAAAAGCTTCCTTTGTGTGACATGCCTGGTGTATCTGCCAATTCCCGTACTTTCCCATCAAATCTGACCACACTACTTATGAAAGTACAGTGTGGTCAGTTCTCTAGCTGTACTGAGAACTCAGCCTGTTCTCCAATGATCAGACTTGCCCTGACATGCCCCCCCTGCACAGCATTCATCCATCGTGCTGCTGTTTCACCTATCCCAGCTCCATGAGCTCCTAATGCAGCTGAGATGTGATGTGATCGCTTATTTTTAAAAAAAGCAAAAAAATGTATTTATAATGTTTTTATATAGATACGCACGTTTTGCCAATAATTTTCTATCTTAAACTGAATTGGTTGTTTAACAAGGTGAGGGTTTACATATCATTAAATTCAATTAAATTATATTAATTAAATTCCAAGAGTGGAGTCTAACTAAAATGTGAAATGTTTAGTGCAAAATCGGTCAGCCACAGAGTGTGTGGTGGTCAGAGGAACAGAATCACCCTTGTAATTTTGCAAGATGACCCCCTTAGGTAAATATACATCAGATGACTCAGACCCTCTTGTAACATGGGCCTTGAGTGTTCTGATTGACTTAAGAAACTCTGACCTGGACCAAGAGTATGACAGGGGTCCATGTAAGTGGTTGCTCTGGGCACTAAGAGGTTAAAAAACTGTGAACAGGTGACTAGGACCACCTTCAAATAATCTCCCCAAAATGAGATACTGACATTTGGGGGTACATACGTCTTCTACTTCACCGTTTCTTGTATTATTGCTACCTCATTTATCTGATCCAACTGTTGGAAATGCTATATGCATTACTGTATTTGAAAAAAGACCATGATCTTTTCCTTTTCATGTTATTGATGTACCTAAACTGTGCTTTCCCTGAGTTCTAAATTTATTAATTACAGATGGGGAGACACCTCCCCCTTTGTTCATCAATCAAATTAAGTATGGTGGACATTTTGTCGGTGGGACAAAAAATGTGGCCTCAATCGCCAGAGCACCAGCCATAGAAGAGACTGACGACCATATTAATGGTTGGATATAAAAATAAATGCAATTCCTATAAGACTTCAAAGTTTTATCTGACATCAGTCCAGGTTATAAAATTATATAATATAACATAAAACATACACCCAAATAACTTTCAGCTCTGAAAATTACAATTTTAATAATATATACTAAAAATACCGACATTATGAAAAATAATGATAAAGTGAAAAAATACATAAATAAAAATAAAATAAAAATATTAATGAAAATACAAATAAAAACAAAAAATAAATATGAAAATAACAATAAAGGTAATAATAATAATAATAATAATAATAATAATAATAATAAATGAAAATGAAAAAAGAAATATAGAAATAGATGAAACAAATAAAAACAAAAACCACAATAAAATGGAAGATAATCACCAGTTGGACAGAAAACAATTCAAGTCCAATTCAATGTTTAACCCCAATGGACTCATCGTTCTAAGACAGTGGATCAACTGGGTTTCATTGTGAAAGATGGCACGCTTATGGTTACCTCCTCTCCAATGGCCCTCAATTTTGTCTATACCACAGAATGTCAAACAACTCGGGTCTCTTCCATGGAAGAGTCTAAAGTGGTTGGACAAGCTGTGGTGCTTGAAAATGTTTTTTGAATTAACTGTGGTCTACTTGGCAATATTTTATTTAAATCAGTATCTTTCAGCAGCAAATGCCAATGTCTGTGAATATTTTTTTCTACCTGTTTATGTTGACGAGTAAAGCCTGTCATGAAAGTAACACCAAAGTCCCTCTCACTGGCTTTTTTCTTTTTGAACAAATCCTCTCTTTTCATATTTTTTTTACCATTAACATAGTTTTGGTTAAATCTTTAGAATTGTAACATTTTTCCTCAAATCTATTAGATAAAATCATAGCCTGTATATCAAAATCTTATATTCTAGCTCAGTTATGTTTTATTCTCATAAATTGACTTTTAGGAATTGCACTCAACCATCTTGGATGGTGGGAACTGCCTAATGGGATGTAACCATTTCTGTCCACTTCCTTAAAATAGGTTTTGGTGAACAGTTGGTGATCATCCTTAAACATTACCAAATCGAGAAAATTGATACTTTGTTGGTCAAATGTTGCTGTAAATGAGATTCCATATCTATTGTCCCCAATTTTGTCCAAGAACTGTAAAAATGAATCCTGTGTTCTTGCAAAGACGATTATAATATCATCTATATAGCGTTTGTAAAATTTTAACTGGGGAATATCTTCACTGAAAATGGCATATTTAGCACCCATGGCTACCCCTTTCTTTTGCCATAAAATACTACTTATCATGCCAAAAGAAGTTATGGCTCATAGCCAAATCCAAAGCATGAACCAACAATTATTTTTGTTTGTTCTTCATTTTAGTGCTATTCAGGTCCCACACAACCGCTACAATGGCATGTTGCTGTTGAATGTTAGTATATAAAGAATTAACCTCACTGGCCAGTATGTATCCCTCATTGACCTCTACCTGCAGCAATAATTCCATAAGGTTTCTACTATCTTTTATGTAAGCTGGACAGTTCTGTGCCAAAGGCTGTAGAAACTGATCCAAATATTCACCCATTCTGGCAAACAATGAGTCCACCCCACTGTCAATGGGTCTACCCAGTGGTATAAAAGGGTTCTTATGGACCTTGGGTAATTGACAGATGACTGGCACCCTAGGGGCATCAGGCACAAAGTATCTTGCTTCATTTTTAGTGACAATATCTCCGTCTCGTGCATATTTGACAAACCGTATCAACTTAGCTTTAAATTTATTGGTTGGATTACCTTTCAGTTTTTCATATTAACATCTTTTTCGAAGTCTGTTTAATTCTACTAAGTAATCTGATTTATTTAGGATGACCAATCTCCCTCCTTTGTCAGCCCCTCTAATAACAATCTGTTTATTTTTTTCCAGAGATTTAATACATTTAATTCCCCTTTCTATTTCCTCTTTATGTCTACTAGGTTTAATTTGTAGGCTCTCTAAATTTTGCTGCACTAAAATTCAAAAAATCGCAGAAAAATGTTTATTTTAGATTTTTAGGGTTAAACACCAAATTATTTCTTACATTTGTGTGATCATATTAAGGGACCTCCTGTCCTGTTTGAGTATTTAACTTACTAAAATGCTTCTTAATATTTAATTTTCTCATGAATTTTTTGAAAATCAATAAAAATATAAAATTTGTTAAGACTTTTATCGGGGGCATAGTTAAGGCCCAATTCCAAAACTTTTAATTTGTCTACTGTAAATGTAGCGTCACTCAGGTTAAAAATACCTTGCATTAAGTCTCTCTCTTTCTTTTTCATTTTACCAACTCTATAACCTCTGGGTTTTCTATGCCTGGTTCTCCTCCATATGGTCTGTAGGGTGCTATAGGGTACCAGGGTCTCCAATCCCCTCCCCCGTTGACCTGGGGATGCTGACCTCTCCCTCTCCCTCTGGGTAAGAGGCTCGCCTCCCTCTCCATGGGGGCCCTCCATATCCCCTTCTCTGAAAAACCCCTCTATAATTAGTGCCAGGGAGTCCTCTCTGTGTGCTACTGGGGAGACATCCTCTGGACTGGAGTGGGTGTCCTCTCTGTGCTCTACTGGGGAGACATCCTCTGGACTGGAGTGGGTGTCCTCTCTGTGCTCTACTGGGGAGACATCCTCTGGACTGGAGTGGAGACCACCTTGGACTACCCCAACCTCTGTTGTCACCATACACCATAAAACCATACATCATAAAACTTTGCAGTCTTATAGTAATTGCATTAAATTTTAATACCCAACCATTAATATGGGAGCCAGTCTCTTCTATGGCAGGTGTTCTGGCGAGTAAGGCGACATTTTTTGTCCCACCGACAACATGGCCGCCATACTTCATTTGATTAGTGAACAAAGGGGGAGCTGTCTCTGCATCTGTATTTATAGGTGGTGTCACGTACCAGATAAGACCAGAACTGTGTGGACTGCAACAGAGGAAACCCAAACGTGTATAAGTGAAATATGATTTATTAAAGAAAGTGAATAATATGAATACAACCACACAGTGCAATAAACCAACCAACAAAGACCCCCAAACAACAACAGACAGATATGTACAATAAATGGGAAATGCAAGTACCGTAAACGATAGGCAGGCCAGGGTCATACACAGAGGATCAGCAAATAACAAGGGCAGTCCAGAATCAGAGTCACAAGCCAGGCCAAGGTCATACACGGGGAGGTCAGCAAATGGGGTAAGGAACACAGGACAGGGAGAGGATGGATGGATCAGACTTCAGGACAGGAATAATGGTAACAGGTGGGACAGGGTTGGGACCAGGACAGGGAAACAGGATCAGAGCCACGGGTCACAGGTTCAGGGTACAGGAACAGGTTCAGGATCACAAGCAGCAGGTCAGGGCACAAGGAACAATACCGAGGCAAACATATGACTGCTTGCCAGCTATTTATAGGCCTGTGATTGGCCTCAAGTGACACCTGATTGCAGGAGGTGCTGCCTGCTCCATACTGCCAGGATCCATCCGCTGGTGGACGCCAGTACTGCGGCCCAAAGATGATATAGCATCAGCAGGGAAAAGCTCTCCTGACAGCTCAAAACTGACAGGAGACACCTGCTGGTGGACCTCAGTACTGCACGCCAAGAGACAGATATTATCAGCGGATGGAACATTTCCTGACAGTACCCCCCCTCAAAGGAGCGGCCTCCGGACGCACCAACTAGCTGCTGCTGGGACAAGTCCATGGCATCAAACTGGGCAACAGGCAGAGTCATAACAGGTTTAGCAGCAGGCACATCAAGCGAGGCAGTGGGTACATCAAGCTGGGCAGAGGGCACAGGCACTCCAAGCTGGTGCAATGGGCACCGCAGGCTGGACAGCGGACACCGACACTTCAGGCTGGACAGCGGGCACCGGCACTTCAGGCTGGACAGCGGGCAGGAACACCTCAGGCCGGGAGGCAGGCACATCAGACCGGGAGGCTGCAGGGCAGGCACCGGGACGGCAGGCTGGAAGGCATCGGACTGGCAGGCCGGGACATCAGACTGGAAGGCATCGGACTGGCAGGCCGGGACATCAGGCTGGAAGGCATCGGACTGGCAGGCCGGGACATCAGGCTGGAAGGCATCGGACTGGCAGGCCGGGACATCAGGCTGGAAGGCATCGGACTGGCAGGCCGGGACATCAGGCTGGAAGGCATCGGACTGGCAGGCCGGGACATCAGGCTGGAAGGCATCGGACTGGCAGGCCGGGACATCAGGCTGGAAGGCATCGGACTGGCAGGCCGGGACATCAGGCTGGAAGGCATCGGACTGGCAGGCCGGGACATCAGGCTGGAAGGCATCGGACTGGCAGGCCGGGACATCAGACTGGAAGGCATCAGACTGGCAGGCCGGGACATCAGACTGGAAGGCATCAGACTGGCAGGCCGGGACATCAGACTGGAAGGCATCAGACTGGCAGGCCGGGACATCAGACTGGAAGGCATCAGACTGGCAGGCCGGGACATCAGACTGGAAGGCATCAGACTGGCAGGCCGGGACATCAGACTGGAAGGCATCAGACTGGCAGGCCGGGACATCAGACTGGAAGGCATCAGACTGGCAGGCCGGGACATCAGACTGGAAGGCATCAGACTGGCAGGCCGGGACATCAGACTGGAAGGCATCAGACTGGCAGGCCGGGACATCAGACTGGAAGGCATCAGACTGGCAGGCCGGGACATCAGACTGGAAGGCATCAGACTGGCAGGCCGGGACATCAGACTGGAAGGCATCAGACTGGCAGGCCGGGACATCAGACTGGAAGGCATCAGACTGGCAGGCCGGGACATGAGACTGGAAGGCATCAGACTGGCAGACCGGGACATCAGACTGGAAGGCATCAGACTGGCAGGCCGGGACATCAGACTGGAAGGCATCAGACTGGCAGGCCGGGACATCAGACTGGAAGGCATCAGACTGGCAGGCCGGGACATGAGACTGGAAGGCATCAGACTGGCAGACCGGGACATCAGACTGGAAGGCATCAGACTGGCAGGCCGGGACATCAGACTGGAAGGCATCAGACTGGCAGGCCGGGACATCAGACTGGAAGGCATCAGACTGGCAGGCCGGGACATCAGACTGGAAGGCATCAGACTGGCAGGCCGGGACATCAGACTGGAAGGCATCAGACTGGCAGGCCGGGACATCAGACTGGAAGGCATCAGACTGGCAGGCCGGGACATCAGACTGGAAGGCATCAGACTGGCAGGCCGGGACATCAGACTGGAAGGCATCAGACTGGCAGGCCGGGACATCAGACTGGAAGGCATCAGACTGGCAGGCCGGGACATCAGACTGGAAGGCATCAGACTGGCAGGCCGGGACATCAGACTGGAAGGCATCAGACTGGAAGGCGTCAGGCTGGAAGGCGTCAGGTTGGAAGGCCGGGACATCAGGCTGGAAGTCGTCAGGCTGGAAGGCCGGGACATCAGGCTGGAAGTCGTCAGGCTGGAAGGCCGGGACGTCAGGCTGGAAGGCCGGGACATCAGGCTGCAAGGCGTCAGGCTGGAAGGCCGGGACATCAGGCTGCAAGGCGTCAGGCTGGAAGGCCGGGACATCAGGCTGCAAGGCGTCAGGCTGGAAGGCCGGGACATCAGGCTGCAAGGCGTCAGGCTGGAAGGCCGGGACATCAGGCTGCAAGGCGTCAGGCTGGAAGGCCGGGACATCAGGCTGCAAGGCATCAGGCTGGAAGGCCGGGACATCAGGCTGCAAGGCGTCAGGCTGGATAGCAGGCAGATGATTGGCAGAATCAGGAGGGTGATCAGGTTCGGCTGGCATGCAGGCAGACTGGAGCAGGTTGGTTGGTGCGGAGGCAGGTTGCGTTACTGGCAGGATCAAATGGGTAGGAAAGAACTTCCGTCTCTTTTTAGATTTAGCTACTGAAGGCCTGTAGGTAGCTGCAGATCTATAGGTAGGGGATGAAGCAAACTGGAGAGAAGGGTTGGAATATGGCAGGGAAGAGGTAACAGTGGCTGGGGGAAGTTCTTGAGGGATAGTGGGCCGTAGTAAAGAGGCCGTTGGATTAAAGGCAGGATATGTGCAGCAGGAAGAAACAGGGTATTGATATTTGGTGGGAAGTAGAGTATATTGGGCTGAAACTGAGGTTGCCATAGGTGATGGAGGAAGAGACTCTTGGGCAGGCAGGTGTTTGGTAGCAGAGAGGGTTAGTTGTGGGCTAGCTGTGGCTGATTGCAAAATACCAGACCATGCTAAAAGTAGTGGTTGTACAAACTGCGGGTTGCAGACTGCCTGTCTAACAAGGGATTGTACGGAATCAACACATTCTATTATCATCTGTTGGGAACAGGCTGTGTAATGCTCAAAAAAGTAAGGGGAATCATCTTCCAGAAGCCATACCAGTGATGCGACTTTATTAATACTAAAGGGGGGAGAAAAATCATCCTGGCCCTCTGGGATGCAGAGCAGGGCCAGCTCTGTGCAGATTTTAATTAACGGCTGAACATCCCCAAACAACATACAGCCCTGATCAACCCAGGAGTGAGCTAAACGGATGGTTTCCAACAGCTGATCACTGGTCCACTCTTTCAGTGTCTGGCGGAGATAGTCACCACTCTCAGACGCCAACAAAGCATAATAACGGATTACCTCTAAATTCATTTCAGTAAGCAACTTGAACCAAGATGGTTCCTCTGTGAAGCCACTTCTGGTCAGGGATGGCCTCGGTATTCTGTCACGTACCAGATAAGACCAGAACTGTGTGGACTGCAACAGAGGAAACCCAAACGTGTATAAGTGAAATATGATTTATTAAAGAAAGTGAATAATATGAATACAACCACACAGTGCAATAAACCAACCAACAAAGACCCCCAAACAACAACAGACAGATATGTACAATAAATGGGAAATGCAAGTACCGTAAACGATAGGCAGGCCAGGGTCATACACAGAGGATCAGCAAATAACAAGGGCAGTCCAGAATCAGAGTCACAAGCCAGGCCAAGGTCATACACGGGGAGGTCAGCAAATGGGGTAAGGAACACAGGACAGGGAGAGGATGGATGGATCAGACTTCAGGACAGGAATAATGGTAACAGGTGGGACAGGGTTGGGACCAGGACAGGGAAACAGGATCAGAGCCACGGGTCACAGGTTCAGGGTACAGGAACAGGTTCAGGATCACAAGCAGCAGGTCAGGGCACAAGGAACAATACCGAGGCAAACATATGACTGCTTGCCAGCTATTTATAGGCCTGTGATTGGCCTCAAGTGACACCTGATTGCAGGAGGTGCTGCCTGCTCCATACTGCCAGGATCCATCCGCTGGTGGACGCCAGTACTGCGGCCCAAAGATGATATAGCATCAGCAGGGAAAAGCTCTCCTGACAGCTCAAAACTGACAGGAGACACCTGCTGGTGGACCTCAGTACTGCACGCCAAGAGACAGATATTATCAGCGGATGGAACATTTCCTGACAGGTGGTCTTAACTGGAAATGAGGTCCTTGATGATGCCCTGTGGAAGGGTGAAAAGCGCTGACGTAATTTCCGGTTCCGAGACTATCAGACTTCACTTCTGATTATCAGTGAAATGCACAGCTCCCTGACTTTTTATGCCTGATTGTACCTTCCTTCTTGTAAGTATCCATTTTTATATGCGCAATAAATTCATTGCCAAACGGTACTTCACTATAGTCTCTTCCTTTCGTTTTTGGGTTCTAATTATTACGGGAGTATCTGTAACAAGTGAGATCTTCCTAATGATTTGATGTCAAGCTGCCACCCCCAGCCACCATTATAAGCCCGAAATGACCCCTAGACTGAAAAGCTAGGGGTCCATTCCATGTGCTGAGTGGGGACACAGGAGGGGGTGTTTTGCACACCTTGCAAACTCTTGAGTACTTTGCACTTTTTGGATTGGAGCACATCAGTCACTTTATATGGGCATTCACTTTCTATTGTTTTTCACTATATTCATTGATGTGTTTGCCAGCGCTGTAGTTTATATCTTATCCTGTTTGTCAAGTGAATAGCACTTTGTGTACAGCAGCTGCATTTTTTATTTTTATACATTCTTATTGGTCACATTTGCCACACCATTATCACGAGTTTATATATTTAGAATATATTATGTTCATTTATTTGCACTGTTTGTGCAATATGCCACAAAGTCCATAAATGCTCCTACAAATATTAAATATGTTCTTGGATTTAGAGCTTCTATAAAAAAGGAACATGCTTGATGGTTATCAGCAAAAAACCTGTATGGTATGTTTGCATTCAGGTGTACATCTTTGTTAGTTCCTTCCTTGGAATCACAATGAGTTTTGGCTTCCTATTCGATTTGCAAATGCCAAGTTTTTGTGTGCTTTAGAAATGAACTTAATTTGTGTTCTTTAAATGCAGAGAGATTTATTGAATGTTTAATTTAGCAGACCATGTAAAGATTTTATTTAGAATTGAGCAGTATACAGTAGTACAGCGACAGAAATTATAGCAACTCGTGTCAGAGTTATTGCATGTTCAGAATGATACAATAATATGAATAATGTTTCCATATATAAAGTATTTACATGAAGTTCAGTTGCAGTAATTCAGGTGGTTTGTGTACATCGTAGAGTGGATATATTTGTTTTGAAGGCTCTGGTATTTGAATCTGTCTGCCATATTTTTCTACAGCATTTCTACCAACCTTAATCATATTCCTGCTACCTAGGGGTGTTTCTGGGTGCCCCCATCTCTTTAAATTGCAATAGCTGTAACATACAACAACAACCAATCAGATTCCACTTTGTGTTTTTACTGGTAGAATGAAGTGACATACATGACTGACAATCTTTCTCACAAGTAGTATCAGACCACTTCCCTTTGCTATGTTGTTAAAATTGAGGAATGTTGCTTTTTAAAGCTGATCTTTTCTGTGAAAGGAAAGCTGGATCATAGAAGACGAATGTTAGAACACAATTGCCCATATTATCATGACCAGTGTAGTTCATACATACCCAACCTGCCTCTTACTGCTATACCACTTGTACTCCAACATCCCCATTTCTTACCCTTCTAAAATGATGAGACCACACCTTAATTTTGGAGTATAAATGGCCATAGCAGCCTATTTATTATTCACACCATATAAATAACTCCAATATCAAATATATACCAAAATATCCCCTCTGTAACAACTTGTTTAACTCCAGTCTGTTGGTCTTTGATGGCACCCCCGAACTCCAACACATATTCCACCAATACACTGCGGGACCTTTTTCCACATGATAGGCCTCCAGCAGATAATCAGCTCGGAGACAACCCCCTTCCCACAGTGCAACCGTTACAGTATTCCAGCTAACCTTTCGCTGGAATACACCGGAGGGGCACATACTACTGTTGAGCCCCCCCACCCCTTTCCATCACATATGTTTACTGCCACCGTCAAACACCAACAAAACACTGCCAATCCACAGCTGCCATGACGACCATCTGCCATGCTCCTGAAAGAAAGAAAACACATAAACCAACAAACACAGACAACATATAGGGAAGGCGGGTGCGAAAAACTGCCTCCTCCTTTCTTTCTCCATAACTTTCTGTTCCCCAGCCCAGTCCTACCTCCTCCTTATATAGTACCACTCCCTAGCTCTTCATATTAACCCATACGTTGTTTCCCCTAAACACACTGTCATGCCCGGCCCTGCACTACTACTTCTTTTCTGTCTTTTCCATTACGGGCCTCACTATTATAGCAATGCTCTATGTCACACAGCATGTATCATTACACAGCAAGAAAATGGATCATTTCCATGGGGGTTATTTACTAAAGGTGAATCCACTTTGCACTACAAGTGTGCACTTGAAATTGCACAGGCAGTGCACTTGGAAGTAAAGTCGCTATAGATCCGAGGGGAACATGCAAGGGAAAAAAACAGTATTTTAGCTTGCCCATAATTGGATGATAAAATCAGCAGAGCTTCCACTCATTTCAGATCTACCCTTCAGATTTACAGCGACTGCACGTCCAAGTGCATTTCAGTGCAATTTCAATTCATCAAGTAGATTTGCCTTTCGTAAATAACCCCCCATGTCTTAGTTGTGTGCAGTGCAAACTCATAAAGAAAGGGGATTGTTTCATACATCCGGAAACCCAAAATAAATGTTATTTCTGTGGTTACCATACATGTCAAATTTCCTATATAGTATATGTGTTGATTTGTCCATGTTGATAGATATATGTGGGGGAAACTACCCCAAAAATTAAGAATTGTATATCACAGCATCAATCATCTAACAATCATGTCTACCTGTCCCTAAACATTATATAAAACATGGTCACAAGGACTCAGATCTGGAATTTATTATTTTGGAAGAATTTGATAGAGATAAAGGGGGAGGGGATGGAATCCAAAAGTTAAAACAGAGAGAAGTTTGGTGGATAAAACAGCTGAATTCTTTGTATCCCCATGGTTTAAATAGGCACTAAGACTTTTTTTTTTTAAACAGATGTGGGCAATATTTAGGTATATGAATGTATCTTTTTGTAGGATTTTTATATGTATCAAGTTTTGTAAGACTTTTACAGATATCATGTTGTCTTTTTTAGAATGAAGAGGGCTGATTTTTGAAAATTGAGCTGTGTATGCTCCACAGGTGCAATCAAGAGATTCAATTGGAAACAATTTTGTATAGCTATACTAAGAGCAAGGTTTACCCTTATACTGTTTGTTTAAATAGCAAAATGTTTCTCAATGTTGTTAGCCTATATTGGCTCAATGGGATAATAGTATTAGTTAGTTATCCACTTTTCTTAGTTTAGTGTGAATAAGTCTTTGGTGTTTGAGCTGTTGTTTATTTTTTCACTTTTTTGCATTTCTTTGCACTTTATTATATTTTCTTACATTTATCTTTTATTGCATCTATATTTGATTTTCTTTTGTTACTCTTTATATTAGAAAGTATGTTTTTATATTGTGCAATGGTAAATATGTAAGAGGTATGTAGCACGACCCCCTTGGGGACTGCTTGGATTTACCTGCTCATCTGCACCACCATGACCTTGTGAACATTCCAACCCACCTGACATTCTGGGTTCAGACATCTTTACACCACCTTAGAGTAATAAGTCAAACAACTCAGGGTGTTTATTTATATTCTATTAAGGTCAGGGCTTGAGTCCTGCGGGAACGCATTGGGAATGGCGTTCCTGTGCTTTTTCCATAGCAGGAACGCAGTTCCCTTTAGCAGGACTGGCCTTTGAACAGGGGCAGCCTGAGCTGGGAGGACAGTTTGCTGCGCTGCATTCCAGGAGTTGTAGTCCGGACCATGCTCAAGTTTCTGGTGGTGGTGGGTGGACCCTGGAGAGAACTGAGCAGTGCAGGAAGAAACTACAACTCTCGAGTCCCAAACACCGGCTGTGAGTGTCCCGTTGTAATGGCGAACCTCGTAGAATTGGCATGCCTGGTGTGTGATTTCACAGGTGTGCCCCATTCCACTCAACTTCCCAATTCCTCCTCCTTCACCCTGCTGCCACATCGCCACTATTACCGATACCACCTAGCCTCCGCTCTATGGGGCCACCGCTGCCACCTCAACAAAGGAACAGCACTACACTGCTGACAGCTCATCACCTCGCTGACAGGTCAGTTGAGATCTCACCAGGCCCCACTCTTGCAGGAACTGGAAATCCCCGTCCTCCTGTCTGAAACTGTGCAGTCTTGTATATGCATGAAGATTGAAGTAAGATTGCATCTCCAATTTTTTTGTGACATATCTGGTAGAAGCAGGAGTACCACATCGGATGAAAATCTCTAAAGGAAGTGAAAGACATGGCAGAGGTGTCCCACCCTGATTATATATATATATATATATATATATATATATATACATATATATATATATATATATTGTAATATGGGGAACAGGTAGCAGGTACAAAAGCTTCCTGGGACAAGCAGGCTTTCAGGCACAGATACCAGAAGAAGTGAAGTAGTGACAAAGAGTGAAGTGTTTAATGGTGATATTTACAAGTCCACAGAGGTGCTGTACAGTGTTCAAAACAAAACAGAACAAAATAGCCAAACAAAAACCTAGCCGTGTCTCGGCTCTAACTACACACTATGCATGCCCTAATTACCAGGCTGAGCAAGCCTACCACTTGTCAGTTTCCAGATCAACTGCTTAACAGCTTTTTAATAACCTTGTTGCTCTCACAGACCAGCATTGTCTATGTTTCTCAGGCAGATAGCAAAGGCTGTCTGCTCAGGTGAGCTTAAATTAGCTTGGGGAGGGGGGCGTAACCGGAAGCGGAAGAGGGCAGACGCGAAACCGAGGAGCTCTGCCGAGGCCTCCTGAAAATCCGTGCCCAGCGAGCTCCCCGGAGGTTCCCCGCCGCCCATCGGAGTTACCGCCAGCGAGGGGCATGTTCCGGTGCCCGTATTGGACCCCGCAACCGCAAAAAACACGTGTCCGTAGTCGGCCGCCACACGAGACGCGGCGCCGCCATCTTGCGGCCTACTAGGTCCGGAAGCCTAACGCCGGCCCGTGGCATTCCACGGATCCCCTGCTACTTCCGAGGACCACCCGGGGACCCCCCTCACAGCCACCTTTTTGGGAGTGGAGGAACCGGCAGACGAGCCCGGAAACCGGAGTACAGGTGAGGGGTACGGCGGCCATATTGGTACACCTCAAGCCGACTCCCCCCCAGGCCTATACGGACTCCCCCTCTCCCCTACCAACCTGCCTCAACCAAGCTGCCCTAGTTATTCTCACCTCCAGACCACCTCTCAACAGCCAGGGATTTCTCAGCTACTCTGCAGCTCCCAGACCTGTGCTCTATTTTATGACATACACCCGGGGGCCATCTTGCTTCACCCATCTTCAGTACTGTTGCAGTTACTCTTACTAGTACAGATTGACCTCACAGTCCACTTTACTACTCTCTAAACAACAAGTGTGTGCTGCCCCCCCACCTGGGGTGCATTCTAAGTCCCACATCTACTAACCCCTGCAACTGGGCTATTAAAGACGTTGCAGCTTGGTGGAACTACAACCTCTCCTCCCCCTCTCCCCTTTACAGTTTTGAGGGAGCTTGGGACCTCATCCAGACCTACACACTCCCCCCCCCCCAACAACAAGATACCACAGCTCATGCCAGTCACACAAGGCCTATAGATGTGATGGACTATTAGAGACGGGACCTGGATCCCCTGTCCTCTCTCCGTGACTCCCATCTTACTTTCATGTGAACTTTTACTGACACAGGTGTCTCCTTTTTGACTCATTTCAATCGGCCACACACCCCATGGGCAAAATTGGGGATCAACGTCGCACCTATTCCTCTTCTAATAAATCGCAGCCCTCCATAGCGATGGACCACTATCTGAGCAGACCCTCACAAACTGCCTCAGGGGTTCCCAAAAGTTCACAGATCCCACCGGAACAGCCTGACATGTGCACCAACATGCTCTTCAATGATACCTCCACACTCTCGTCCTCCCTATCCCCCCCCCCTAACTGCGGAGTTACTGGACACTAAACTACACTCCCTATTACAAGCAATCACCCATACCATTGCACAGGAGGTAGGGAAAGTGGCCAAGGAATTGAGAGGGGAGATTGACCAGCTAGGTGAACGCACAGACTCCTTGGAATATAAATTTGATGAAATGGTGCAATATGTCCAGGTTCTCGAGGAGGACAACGCCACTATAAAAAACACCGTGACCCAATTACAGGCCCAGCAGGAAGATCTGGAGAACAGGGAGCGTAGACAAAACCTTCGGTTCAGAGGCATTCCCGAAACGGTAGAAGACAAAGACCTACGCACCTACCTCCTAAGCCTTTTCAACTTTGTGGACCCGAATATTCCAGACATAGATTGGCGCCTGGACAGAGCACATCGATCGCTAGCTCTGAAACCCCCTCTGGGGGCCAACCCGAGAGATGTGATTGTACGTTTTCACTACTACGACAGCAAAGAAGCACTGACTCTTGCATCTCGCAATCAGTCCAGAGTTGAATTTAAAGGCTCCAAGCTACAAATCTTTAGTGATCTGTCACCCATTACCCTGGCGAGGAGGAGAACCCTCCGTCCATTAACTTTGCATTTACAGACTCACAAAGTGGCCTACCGGTGGGGTTTCCCTTTCCGCTTATCCGCTTCAAAGGATGGCATTCAATATTCCCTACGCGATCTGCAAGAATGTGACACCTTCCTGCGCAACTTGGGACTTCCACCTCTTCCAGAAGAAGATTCTCAGCCTCTTCCAGCTACGCCCAAACCTCTGCTGGCTCCAAGCCGCATCTGGACCCCGGTGCGACAGAAGACGTCCAAATCCAACTATACACCCCGGAAAAGTCATGCCTCCAGACTCCCAACCTGAACTGCTCCCTCCGGATTCACTCTGGATGCCTTATTTACCTTGACACCCTACTGTTATTATGGGTAGTCGACACCCCTTAGTGGGTATATTTACCCCCTGGCCCGGGGGGTAGGTGGCCGAACTTATCTGACGCTGCCTCCAGTTTAACCACTTGCCGACCGCCGCACGACGATATACGTCGGCAGAATGGCACGGGCAGGCATATGGGCGTATATATAAGTCCCTGCCTGCCCGCGGGTGGGGGGCCCAACCGGGCCCCCCCCCGGTGCCTGCGGCGGTCGGCATTTCTTCGAGAGCGATCCGGGATGAGGGGGCGGCCATTCATTCATGGCCACCCCCTCGCGATCGCTCTCGACGAATGGAAATCCCCGGTGACATCACTTCCTCTCCTGTAATGTAAACACAGGAGAGGAAGTGATGTATTCTCTCCTCCGTGTCGGTATTTTCCGTTCCGACACGGAGGAGAGCGGATCGGTGAGTTGCACCAACACTCTACACACACAGTAGAACATGCCAGGCACACTCACACCCCCCCTTTACCCCCCGATCACCCCCCCAATTACCCCTGCCCCCCAGTCACAGTGACACCAATGTCATTTTTTTTTTTTTTTTTTTTGCATTGGTGTCATTTGTGACTGTAATAACTGTTAGGGCAGTTAGAGTTAGCCCCCTTTAGTTCTAATGTACCCCCCTAACCCCCCCAATAAAGGTTTAACCCCGTGATCACCCCCCGTCGCCAGTGTCACTAAGGCTGGGTTCACATTGCAGCGGTTTATGAGAACGAATGTGATTCGCACCGCACTGCAGTGCAAATCACATCCGATCTCTGTGCGATTCGAGTTCAGCCATTCGCCGCACCCGCCGCACCCGCCACACCCGCCGCACCCGCCGCAAATTCGCACGGGACCCTTTTTTTGGCCCGCAGCAGAATCGGATCGCATGGGTGTTCACACCATGCGATCCGAGTTTGCAGATCGCACTGCGATATGCGAACTGATCTGGGGGTGTCAGTAACATTTCACTGACACTCCCAGCAGTTCGCATAGGGCAGTGTGAACTGCCGCCGGGAGGCATGCGATGCGGGAACCCGCCGCGGATTCGCGGCGTTTCCGCATCGCTCCAGTGTGAACCCAGCCTAATAAGCGATCATTTTTCTGATCGCCGTATTAGTGTCACAGGTGACGCTAGTTAGGCAGGTAGGTATTTAGGTTCGCCGCAGCTTTTTATAGCGCCAGGGACCCCCATATACTACCGCATAAAGCCCCCTGATTGCCCCCTAGTTAACCCTTTCACCAGTGATCACCATATAACTGTTACAGGTGACGCTGGTTGGTTAGTTATTTTTTTATAGTTTCAGGGCACCCGCCATTTATTACCTAATAAAGGTTTAACCCCCTGATCACCCGGCGGGTGTCATTTGTGACTAATAACTGTTAGGGCAGTTAGGGTTAGCCCCCTTTAGTTCTAAGGTACCCCCCTAACCCCCCCAATAAAGGTTTAACCCCGTGATCACCCCCCGTCGCCAGTGTCACTAAGGCTGGGTTCAGATTGCAGCGGTTTGAGAACGGATGTGATTCGCACCGCACTGCAGTGCAAATCACATCCGATCTCTGTGCGATTCGAGTTCAGCCATTCGCCGCACCCGCCGCACCCGCCACACCCGCCGCACCCGCCGCAAATTCGCACGGGACCCTTTTTTTGGCCCGCAGCAGAATCGGATCGCATGGGTGTTCACACCATGCGATCCGAGTTTGCAGATCGCACTGCGATATGCGAACTGATCTGGGGGTGTCAGTAACATTTCACTGACACTCCCAGCAGTTCGCATAGGGCAGTGTGAACTGCCGCCGGGAGGCATGCGATGCGGGAACCCGCCGCGCATTCGTGGCGTTCCCGCATCGCTCCAGTGTGAACCCAGCCTAATAAGCGATCGTTTTTCTGATCGCTGTATTAGTGTCACAGGTGACGCTAGTTAGGCAGGTAGGTATTTAGGTTCGCCGCAGCTTTTTATAGCGCCAGGGACCCCCATATACTACCGCATAAAGCCCCCTGATTGCCCCCTAGTTAACCCTTTCACCAGTGATCACCATATAACTGTTACAGGTGACGCTGGTTGGTTAGTTATTTTTTTATAGTTTCAGGGCACCCGCCATTTATTACCTAGTCTCACTAGTGTACCCCTAAATTTAGGGGTGTCTACTTTCCAAAATGGGGTCATTTGGGGGGGGTTTGTGCCATCTTGGCATTTTATGGCCTTCAAAACTGTAACGCCCTTAGAAAGCCTGAAGGCGGTGCTTGGTTTTCGGGGCCCCGTACGCGGCTAGGCTCCCAAAAAGTCCCACATATGTGGTATCCCCGTACTCAGGAGAAGCAGCAGAATTTATTTTGGGGTGTCATTTCACATATGCCCATGGCATGCGTGAGCAATATATCATTTAGTGACAACTTTGTGAAAAAAAAAAAAAAAAAAAAAAGTTTGTAATTTTCCCGCAACTTGTGGCAAAATATAAAATATTCCATGGACTCAACATGCCTCTCAGCAAATAGCTTGGGGTGTCTACTTTCTAAAATGGGGTCATTTGTGGGGGTTTTGTGCCATCTTGGCATTTTATGGCCTTCAAAACTGTAATAGGTAGTGAGGAGTGAAGTCAAATATTTACGCCCTTAGAAAGCCTGAAGGCGGTGCTTGGTTTTCGGGGCCCCGTACGCGGCTAGGCTCCCAAAAAGTCCCACATATGTGGTATCCCCGTACTCAGGAGAAGCAGCAGAATTTATTTTGGGGTGTCATTTCACATATGCCCATGGCATGTGTGAGCAATATATCATTTAGTGACAACTTTGTGAAAAAAAAAAAAAAAAAAAAAAAGTTTGTAATTTTCCCGCAACTTGTGGCAAAATATAAAATATTCCATGAACTCAACATGCCTCTCAGCAAATAGCTTGGGGTGTCTACTTTCTAAAATGGGGTCATTTGTGGGGGTTTTGTGCCATCTTGGCATTTTATGGCCTTCAAAACTGTAATAGGTAGTGAGAAGTGAACTCAAAAATGTACGCCCTTAGAAAGCCTGAAGGCGGTGCTTGGTTTTCGGGGCCCCGTACGCGGCTAGGCTCCCAAAAAGTCCCACATATGTGGTATCCCCGTACTCAGGAGAAGCAGCAGAATTTATTTTGGGGTGTCATTTCACATATGCCCATGGCATGTGTGAGCAATATATCATTTAGTGACAACTTTGTGAAAAAAAAAAAAAAAAAAAAAAAGTTTGTAATTTTCCCGCAACTTGTGGCAAAATATAAAATATTCCATGAACTCAACATGCCTCTCAGCAAATAGCTTGGGGTGTCTACTTTCTAAAATGGGGTCATTTGTGGGGGTTTTGTGCCATCTTGGCATTTTATGGCCTTCAAAACTGTAATAGGTAGTGAGAAGTGAACTCAAAAATGTACGCCCTTAGAAAGCCTGAAGGCGGTGCTTGGTTTTCGGGGCCCCGTACGCGGCTAGGCTCCCAAAAAGTCCCACATATGTGGTATCCCCGTACTCAGGAGAAGCAGCAGAATTTATTTTGGGGTGTCATTTCACATACGCCCATAGCATGTGTGAGCAATATATCATTTAGTGACAACTTTGTGTAAAAAAAAAAAAAAAAAATTTTTTTTGTCATTATTCAATCGCTTGAGGCAAAAAAATAAAATATTCAATGGGCTCAACATGCCTCTTATCAATTTCCTTAGGGGGTCTACTTTCCAAAATGGGGTCATTTGGGGGGGTTTTGTACTGCCCTGCCATTTTAGCACCTCAAGAAATGAGATAGGCAGTCGTAAACTAAAAGCTGCGTAAATTCCAGAAAACGTACCTTAGTTTGTAGATGTGACAACTTTTGCGCAAACCAATAAATATACAATTATTGACTTTTTTTTTACCAAAGACATGTGGCTGAATACATTTTGGCCTAAATGTATGACTAAAATTGAGTTTATTGGATTTTTCTAATAACAAAAAGTAGAAAATATCATTTTTTTTCAAAATTTGCGGTCTTTTTACGTTTATATCGCAAAAAATAAAAATCGCAGAGGCAATCAAATACCATCAAAAGAAAGCTCTATTTGTGGGAAGAAAAGGACGCAAATTTTGTTTGGGTACAACATTGCATGACCGCGCAATTACCAGTTAAAGCAGCGCAGTGCCAAAGTGTAAAAAGACCTCTGGTCATTTACCAGCAAAATGGTCCGGTCTGAAAGTGGTTAACCCCAAATTTTTTCTACACCCTTCAACAGGTTGTGATATTTTTGCCTGATAGAAGTTATAGTATTAATGTTTTTTGTCTGTGTATTTGTGTATATATGTGTGCATGTCTGTGGGTATGCACATGTAGGTACATAGTTCCCCTCCCCCCCTTTTTTTTTTTTTCACAACCGACGTCTCCTGTTCACGCTGGGGGCAACCTGCTTATTTTGGAGAGAGGCTGTGGATCCTCCCAGTCCCTGTTTCTCCCCCTTTTTTTTTCTATTTTTTGCGTATTTTCTATTTTTGCATGTTTTGGAGATGTACAAATCTCCACTTCAGACCCATGGCTTGGACCTGGGCTCCCTGGTGGCGCTTAGCCATCCAGGTTTCTATTGGTTGGTTGTTAAACCCCGACCCCTCATTTTACCCCCGTTCTTCCCCCTTTTCCTTTTACTTTATGGTACGTTTTTTCCATTGTTGGTGGGCCACTGGGATTTTTCCCAATCTGCCACTGGACCCGCTTGCTTTTGGTACAGATTTTGTTATACGATCACATCGGTATTTGTGTCATGCACATTGCTCTGTTATGTACTATATATTTGTTTTGGGTCCACTGTTATACCCTGCTTGTTGCACTTGTGAGGTATTCTGTCATGCTCTGGCCCTTAGCTGACCTACCATGGCATTGAAACTCCTAACCTATAACGTTAAAGGATTAAATTCCATTCAAAAAAGATGGCTGTTTAGAGCTTCCAGGGCGGACGTGATCCTGGTCCAAGAGACCCACTTCCGTGCTGGAGGCTCTCTTAAGTTTGCTAGCAAACACTTCCCGACCTCCTTTCTAGCTTCCGACCCGTCGGGTAAGGCAGGTGTTGCTATACTGATTAGTCGGCATTGCCCGTTACAGGTCACATCGTCCCACTTAGATCCTCATGGAAGGTTTATCATTCTTAAATGTTCCCTATTTGCTAAATCCCTCACCATAGTTAACATTTATGCTCCTAACTCAGGTCAGCTTAATTTCTTGTCCTCAGTCTTTGACGTTCTAGACCACTTTGCTCAACCATTTATGGTTTTAGGAGGAGATTTTAACATGACAATGTCGTCAGACAGAGATAGATGCACTCTATTCCCTTCGGCTTCCCCACCCCGAGCCACTCAATTATCTAAATCATTCCGCAAGCTGATCAGGTCTAGATGCTTGTTAGACATCTAGAGGATAAAACACCCTACTCACAAACAGTACACCTTTTTTTCACATCCCCACAAGCTCTATTCCAGATTAGACCACTTCTTTATCTCCTCGCCCCTATTAACATCAGCGGTCTGCTCAGAAATCAACCCTATGACGTGGTCCGATCACTCTTCAGTTCACCTAGACATCCACCTTTCATCTACATTTCCTAAGACCTGTCATTGGAGGCTGAATGAGACTTTTCTTCATTCTCCAGAAACTAAAAGTCTTTTGACAGATGGACCCACGGAATATTTCCAACTTAATACTGGCTCGGTCACGGAACCCTCCACCCTGTGGGAGGCCCACAAGGCTGTTTTCCGCGGGCAGTGCATAGCACTGGGATCCCGTCTTAAAAAAGACGCGGCATCCCAGCGCTCTGCCATTATGACTGACTTGCGCCTGGCAGAGGGACTGCTGTTGGCCTCCCCCACGGTGGACAGGCTCCGGAAGGTCATCTCCCTGCGCAATCGGCTCAAATCCCTAGCAATGAGCAAAATAGACAAATCTCTTCTGTGGTCCAAACAGAAGTTTTATGAATTGTCAAATAAACCTCATAAACTGCTGGTAAATAGGTTGAAACCACGTCCTTTTCAACCCTCTCCCGATTTTCTACGACATCCTGATGGTTCACCTACTTACTGCCCCCTGACTATGTCACGGATCTTCGGAGACTTCTACCATAATTTATATAACTGCCTACAGAAGGACCCAAATTATGACTTTACACAAGGGAGATTTGATCTCTTCTTTGAACACTTGAAATTACCTAAACTCCTCCCAGACCATCTTGCAACCCTGAATTCAGCCATATCGCCCGACGAACTCCCTAGCCAAAAAGCCCCGGGCCCCGACGGGTTACCCTATTCCTATTACAAAACCTTCCTACCTGTCCTGAGTCCCCACATGATCTCGCACTATACTTCCCTACTTAAAGGTTCTACTCCACACGCCCAATTCCTACATGCTCATGTTTCGGTCATTCCAAAACCTGGTAAAGATCCCTCCCTACCGGACAATTATAGGCCTATAGCCTTATTAAACTCAGACTATAACATTTTTACGAAGATCCTGGCTAATAGGCTGACCCATATAATCCCTGCACTCATCCATAGAGATCAAGTTGGCTTTGTACGAACCCGTCACGCAGGTGATAATACCAGACGCACGATAGACCTGATTTATTTATTGAACAAAACCTCCCGTCCAGCCCTTATCCTCAGTCTAGACGCTCAGAAGGCCTTCGACAGGCTTAGTTGGCCGTATATGTTTGCCACTCTTTCTAGATATGGTTTAACAGGCCCTTTTGTTGCAGCTCTTGAAGCCCTTTACTCTTGCCCCTCTTCCCAGGTCAAATTGGCATCCTACCTATCGTCCTCCTTCCTTTTGAGTAACGGCACGAGGCAGGGCTGCCCCCTGTCACCTCTTCTTTTTATCCTCTGCCTGGAACCCCTGGCGGAGGCCATCCGCGTACACCCAGACATTAGAGGGGTATGCCTACGCCACAGGGAATATAAAATGTCCCTATTTGCAGACGACATCCTCCTGACACTGACTAGTCCCCACATCTCACTTCCGAACCTCTTATCCTTGCTGAAAGACTTTAGCTCGATATCAGGGTACAAGATTAACACCAGTAAAACCAAAGCTTTACCTATACATATTCACTCTTCTGCTCTCAATTTACTGCAAGACAACTATACCTTTCACTGGTGCAAAGACTCCATTAAATACCTGGGGATTAACATTACTCCCTCCTATTCAACCTTATACTTGGCTAATTACCCCCCACTTTTTCGCGACATTGATAGGCTTTTGAAGTAATGGGATTTGCTTCCCCTATCACTTTTGGGCCGTATTAATGTCCTGAAGATGTCGGTGATGCCTGGACTCCTCTACCTTTTTGACACTCTCCCGATCCCAGTCCCTATGTCCCAACTAAAGGCTGTCCAAAGAGCTTTTCTTAATTTTACATGGCATTATTGAGCACATAGGATTGCAGGTCTGGTGATGTTAGCTCCCAAATGGCGTGGAGGTCTGGGAGCCCCAGATCTGATCAAATATTACTATGCTACACACCTTAAACCAATTATTACCTGGTCATCCCAGAAAGCCCCTACAGTATGGGCAGAAATTGAGATGAGCATCACCAGACCTGCACACATCTGTGCCATGCTTTGGGCAGACCTTAAAACCTCCACGGGCGCAGTGCGCATGCGCGGAGTTTCCAAGATGGCCGCTTGAGCCGGAGCTCCGCTGAGTCCAGCGCCAACAGCACTCACAGTGCACTGCCACCCGCACAACCAGAAGCTAAAATGGGCGACCTTGGACCCGGACAACCCGGGGAAGCCCGCCGTATGCCTGGAAGAACGCTCTGCGGAGATTTAGTGCCTCAATTTGATGAGTCCTCACCGTCGGGGTGTACCAAGATGGCCGCCGCGGCCCAGCAGCACGCCTCAGGGAGAGAGATCCACCCGGAGATGCAGCAAGTACTCGCCCCTGCCTTTCTCACCTATACCCCACCTCAACCCACCGGACCTGTACAGCACCTCACTCCCTCACCGGCATCCACTGAATCTCTGCTCAGCAGAAACTTCGGTGATCCCCCATACTCCCCAGCAGGCCCGAATCCCAATCCACCACCAGGGGGATCCCTTCCATCTTTCTCCCTCTCTGAGCATGGCACCCACACTGATGATCTTCTGCTGAAGATGTCAGCCCTCCTGGAAAGAGGCTTAGCTTCTACTGCAGCTAAGATAACGGGGGACATAAAAACTGATTTCCAGACCCTGGGAGCTAGAATGGAAGCTATAGAACACAAATTGGACATGACAGTCTCTGTGACCAATCAAAATTCAGAACACATCCAGACTCTGCAAGATAGATTGGACACGGCCATACTCAGAATTGATGAACTTGAAAATAGATCCAGACGCTATAATTTCCGGATCAGAGGACTTCCAGAATCCATTTCTGATGTGTCACAAGCCACCCAAGACATCATTAAATCCTTGATACCGAACCTACCACAGCACCTTTTGGAGCTAGATAGGGTCCACAGGGCCCTAGGACCCCCTAGGAAAGACGGAACCCCTAGAGATGTCATTGCCAAGCCACACTTTTACCTTGTCAAAGAGGAGATCATGAAGCAATTCAGAGTGACAAAACAACTCTCTTTTCAAGGACATCCTATCCAGGTCTTTGCTGACCTTTCCTCCTCCACGATTCAAAGAAGGAGAGCCCTAAAACCCCTCCTGGTGATCCTTGCACAAAAAGAAATAAAATACTGGTGGACTTTCCCTTTTGCCGTCAAGTTCCAACACAAGGGCAAATTTTACTCCTTCTCCAGCTTCCAGGATGGAGAAAGGATCCTCTTATCCCTGAAATTCATCACTACAGAATCAGACATGGACACTTCTAACCCGAATTACAATCCGGCAAAGCGCTCACCTCCTACTAGCCCGCTCACACCCCTGTGGAACCAACAACTGCCGAAGAGGACGAAGGACCGCTTACAGACCTGAGGCCGGGTTCCCCCCAAGCTTTCTGGCCTCTCTATCCCATCTCCTACTCCAGGATGGAGTACAACCGGGGAAATCCCCCCCACCTGATGCGAGCTTCAGCTCCACTATACTCTCTTGAAGGTTTTGTTTCCCCCCCCTTTTTTTTTTCTCTTTCCCCCCTCCAACTGTTGGATCCAACTCCAGTCCCCTCTCTAGTTGTCTCGTTTTTTTTTGACGACCTTTTCCTGCCTAAAGGAGGGGGGCTCAATCTAGACGGCATCAAGTTCTGTTTTTTGCACCGTTGCAAAGTTTCTCTTTAACACGGGACTGTACGAGACCCCTCCACAAGGCATATCTGTCTAATGATGGATTTCCTACTTTTGGATGGAACTCATCACAACCACCCTTAAACAACTCTGTACTGCCCGCGTCCCACTTATAGGCCCACAGTTGTATCCCGATATCTCCAATATGTTTTATTTGCATTTTAACTCTCCTTTTTTATCTTTTTTTTTTTTCCAGAAATTTTTTCTCTTTTTTCACAAATGTGCTCAACATTTCGAAAGTTTATTTGACTCATGCAGCTCTGAAGAGCGCTCTGCAATATGTTTAGCTCCACCTATATACTTCATATGTTTTGTGCCGGTTGCACAACTTTATTTTGTTTACAGAAGTGCCGGGGCGCTGGACTCGGTACATGCGCCTCCACCTTCCCCACTGACCTTTAATGCTCAGTGGGCTAGGAAGTCTGCCCTCAGAGGAGCAGGCGACTCCAGCGGAGGTAGCTTGCTGGGGACAACATGGTCTCCAGGAGGTTATCCCGATAAACCCAAGGATGTCTTCTAAGACCTCCTTCACCTCCTCTCTTTCTTCTTTCTTTCCTCCTTCCACCTGGGATCTTTTCTCTATCCCTCTCACACTAACTCAATGGTTCCCAATGGTCATTCTTTATTCTTTTTTCCTCCAGGTCCACCTAAGGGTCGTTTATAGCTCTCTGTTCCCACTTGATGGATTCCACCTTGGGACGACAGGCGCTCAGGACTCCCCAGAGGTATATAAAGCAGGTATGGAAGGCACCCCCTCTCTTTGTTACAATGGCTGACCACCCAGGCTCCACACTCAAGGTAGCTTCGCATAACGCTCAGGGTCTAAATTCCCCTGTCAAAAGGCGAAAACTCTTTAATAACTACAAAGCCCTTAGATTGGACGTTTTCCTGATCCAAGAAACTCACTTTCCTATGCGGTACAGCCCTAATTTCTTACATCACCATATAAGGATCCAAAAGGGAGATTCATTCTGGTTAAAGGGACAATAGACGGCCAAGCATATTCATTTGTGTCATACTATGCCCCTAACAAGGGAGAACACAAGTTTTTCCAGTCCATGATGTCCACTCTTGACCCCCACATGAAGGGGAGCATAGTCATGGGGGGAGATTTCAACATTGCCCTAGACCAGGGACTTAAGTCAAATCCGGCCAAAAGCAAGCTCACCCGCCCCTCCAACGCTAGCCTAAAATTTGCTAAACTGATTTATAATTATGGCCTGGCAGATGCACGGCGCGAGGCCAACCCGACCAAAAGGGATTTCACCCACTTCTCCAATCCACACCAATCCTATGCCAGGATAGATCATGTACTCATGCCCACACAATTGCTGCCCCTTATTGAAAACTCCAAAATCATAGATACTGTCCTCTCGGACCACTCCATAGTGACTGTCACACTGCACAACTCGCTTTACAGATCTAAACACTACCACTGGAGACTCAATGAGTCTCTCTTATCGGAACCCACTAGGGTGACAGATATTCATGACGCACTTCTTGATTACTTTGAACGCAACAGAACAGAAGGGATTTCCGCAGAGACCTTATGGGCAGCACACAAAGTTACCATTAGGGGGAAATTCATTCAAATAGCATCACAACTCAAGAAAGAGCGAGAGGCTGACATTCTCAAGCTTGAAAACACCTATGCTGAACTTAAAGCCCAACACAAAAGGGATCCTCATAATATTTCCTCTTCCCAACTGGACTCTGCCAGGCTGGAATTAAACCTAGCTCTGACAGTAAGAGCTGAGAAGCAATTAAGATGGAGCGGGGCAGAATTTTACTCTCATAAACTAGGGCACATGCTGGCCAACAAACTCTCCCCAAAGACACGAGCTAGGACTATCCCTAAAATTCGGACTCATGACCACATAACCACCTCTGACCCCACTAAGATCATTTCTGCTTTTCAGGAATTTTATGCTAAACTGTATAAAGATGACCATCAAAGTTCCCCTAATCTCATAACGAAGTTCCTAGACACTTTATCCATACCGTCCCTTTCGGATACCCACAAGGCCACCATGGAAGAGAGGATCTCTATAGAAGAGACCTTAGCGGTAATTAAGAACTTAAAGAGGGGCTCGGCTCCGGGACCGGATGGCTTATCGGTACCCTATTATAAATCCTTTGCCGAAATTCTAGCCCCCCACATGACAAATTTTTTCAACGAAAAAGTGAATGGCTCCCCGCTTCATCCTGATTTAAACTCAGCTTTTATAACAGTACTTCTGAAACCTGACAAAAACCCAGAAAAGAAGTAGGTAATTATAGACCAATTTCCCTGATAAATAACGACCTCAAAATCCTCACCAAAATCCTTGCAAATAGGCTTAACTCCTTTATACGCTCTTATATTCACAAAGATCAGGTCGGTTTCATACCAGGCCATCAGGGACCTGACCAGACCAGGCGTACTATAGATATAATTTCTATTCTCCAATCTAACTGGCCAGGGGGACTTAAACAACAGGGCATGCTGCTCTCCTTAGATATACGAAAGGCGTTTGACTCAGTCTCTTGGCAATACCTTTTTATACTCTTGGATAGGTGGGGGTTCGGGGAACGTTTTATGGGAATCATGAAAGCTCTATATTCTTTTTTTTTTTTTTTCGAAATATTTTATTGTAAATAAGAATACAAATAACAGATTTACATACAATCAAAGTCACGTATGTTATAAACAGCATATGAAGAAGAAAAACAAAACAAAATCTCCAGTCTTAATCAAATGAGGTAAACGGAAGGTGTTAGCATATAATCGTCCTATATTGTCTGTAACAAGAGCAATTTGGATCTATGCCCTATGTCTAGTATAACCGTTTACATTACAAGATACTCTTGTATCTCTTGGAATAACCACATAAAGTTCAAAAATAGGCTGCATAAATGGGTTATAAACAATTACAGCAGGTCACAGGGTGACAGTATTAAAAAAAAATACAACCAGATCAGTTACCTATGGGGGACATTGTCCGTCGATCATTCAAGGATTGAGAAAAATTAGCTTATAATCTGAAGTGGTCTCAAAATCCTTCCAGCAAGCCCATTTCTGGGTGAATTTATGCGGGGTATCTTTCGAAATGTGTATAAGTTCCTCCATGTCTGCTATTGCCTGGACTCTCATCGTCCATTCTTTAATGGACGGACTAGTTTGGGATTTCCAGTGTCTGGGAATACAAAGTTTAGCAGCGTTAATTAAATGAATAAGCAGGGACTTTCGGTATGTTGAAGTGCCTACATTAGTATGGTGTAGCAAAAATTGTGCTGGGGAAAAGGGTAAGGTGTAAGTGGTGACCTTCTGAATTATTGTATGGACTGATTTCCAAAAGGGCTGAATTCGGTGACAATCCCACCAAACATGTAAAAGTGTGCCTTTTGCTATCTGACAGCGCCAGCATATTTCAGGGGTGCTCGGGCTCCACTTATGCAAGAGTTCCGGAGTTCTGTACCACCGCGTGAAAAGCTTATAGCCGTTTTCTTGGGTACAAACATTAAGCGAGCCCTTGTGTATGTGGAGAAGTATCGTTTCCCATTCTGCCGACGACAAAGTGATGTCTAATTCTTTCTCCCAAGTTATACAAGTTCTGAGAGATTTGGGTGTATGATCATGGAAGAGGAGAGAATGAGTTTGAGAAATGAGATGTGATTGAGATGTGGGCGACATACACAAAGATTCAAAGGGTGTCAGTCTTCTAGAGCAATCTTTTATTTTAGCGACAGAACGTAAGTAGTGTGTGGTTTGCTGAAAAGTCCAGCTTGGTATAGGGGGCTTGTCATGTATTGTCGCTAATTGATCAGCTGAAAGTATTTGTCCATTAGAGTAGAAATGTTGTAGTAGGATTAAATCAAATGACCAGTGGTCTCGGAGAAAGTGTCCACACATTCCAGGGGGGAAGTCTGGGTTAAGCTTCAAAGGAGTAAGCGGGCCCGGGACCGAAGAAATCAGGTGTTTCGTGCAAATAGCGCGAAAGCATCTCAGCGTAGGGGCGATGAGGGGGTGTGAATCGACGTCAGCTTTATAATGTGCATGATTTAGCCATGGTAAAGAGCATATGGGGAGTTTAGTGGAAGATGACTCTAAGTATACCCAATCTTTTTTTTGTACATGGATGTTCCAGTCTATAATTCTGGTCAAATGGGTTGCGGCATAATAGTTGTATACGTCTGGTAAGCCGATCCCTCCCAAATGTTTGGGGAGGATGAGTTGTGCATAGTTGACCCTAGGTCTATGTAGGCCCCAGAGGAATTTAATGCATGCAGATTTATACGCCCTAAAGAAAGCTGGAGGGAGACCTATTGGAATGGCCTGAAACACATATAAAATACGAGGTAGGACGTTCATCTTAATTATTGCAGCTCTTCCGAACCAGGAAACGGGCAATTTACTCCAATTCTTAAGGTCATCATTAATCTTTTTGAGGATGGCCGGGTAGTTATCAACATATAGATTGGTTAAGTCACTCGGGATCTTGATACCTAAATATGTGATATTGTTTGAGTTCCACTGGAAAGGAAAGTTAGTTTTACACTGTGCTACCACAGTTGATTTGAGGGAGACATTCAGAGCGTACGATTTACCAAAATTAATTTTGAAGTTAGAGAACAGGGCAAATTTATGGAATTCATCTAGGAGGATCGGAATGCTGGTGTGTGGATCAGAGAGAAACAACAGTATATCGTCAGCATACGCAGCTAGCTTGCTAATTTTATCTCCTGTGATTACACCCTTAATGTCTTGATTTCGGTTAATGCTATTGAGTAAAGGTTCCAAGGTTAGGATAAATAGAATAGGGGATAAGGGGCAACCTTGTCTGGTTCCGTTTCGGATGGAGAAGGCACTCGACAGGGTATTGTTAACTCTGATTTTCGCAGAGGGATTTTCATAAAGAGATAGAATGAAATTGATCAGTTTCGGGCCTAGACCCACATGTTGCAGTACTGCGTGCATATAGTCCCAAGCCACCCTGTCGAATGCCTTCTCCGCATCCAGAGATAAGAAGAAGCTTTGTTGTTTGGAGGTTCTAATTATATGATGAATATTTATGGCTTTAATAGTGTTGTCCCGGGCTTCCCTGCCCGGAACAAAACCAACTTGATCTAATGAGATTATGTTAGGGACAATATTTAGCAATCTGTTGGCTAAAATTTTGGAAAAGATTTTGATGTCCACATTAAGCAATGAAATTGGCCTGTAATTGGCAGATTGCGTGGGGTCTTTATCTCCTTTGGGTATCACTACGATATGGGCTTCCAACATTTCGGGGGACATGTTTGCAGGGCTAGTCAGGGAATTGAATGCTTTGATAAATGGGATTTTCAGAGTGTCCGAAAATGTTTTGTAGTATGCTGCTGGAAGCCCATCCGGGCCTGGGGACTTTCCTACTATGGTTTGTTTAAGGGCTGTGTCCCACTCAAGTTGACTAATAGGTCCCTCTAAGCTGTCTCTGAGGTTAGTGTCAGTCAGCTTTGGGCAATTTTGTTCAAGGAATTGATGCATCAAACGCGTGCGTGTCTCGTGGGATTGGGACAATTCAGTGGGTCTTTGTATATTGTATAGTTTGGAATAAAAGCTTTCGAATTCCGCCGCTATGTCTTTGTTGGAGGTCAGCTTGGTTCCCGTGGGGGAATGTAAACAATGTACATTCAGTTTGGATTTATGCGATTGCAGGGCTCTAGCCAAAAGACGGCTGATTTTATTTCCAAATTCGTAGAACTGGCTTTTTGTCAGGAGATATCTTTTTTTCGTACGTTTGTATAATTCTGTCTGGATAGAAGAACGAACCTCTTGCAACTCTGTGAGGGTGCGAGAGGCCAGTGTACGTTTGTGGGCCGCTTCTAGTTGTTTGAGTTTAGCGTATAGTCCGGAAAGGAATGCTTTCTTGTCCTTCGCAATTTTCGCTGATATGGAAATCAGTTTACCCCTTACTACACATTTATGGGCAGCCCATTGTGTCATGTGGGTAGTATCAGGGGTCTCATTTAAGTGGAAGTATTCTGTGAGGCAACGTTGAACTTCAGTTGTATACAATGAGTTTGTCAGAATTTGGGAGTTCATGGACCATATCTGAGTGCGTTCTTGCACATCTGGCATCGTCAGTGTGATAGAAACCGGGTGGTGATCAGATAGGGTCATGGACTCAATTTTAGAAGCAGATAGAAGGGGAAGGTCTGTCTGTGTGATAAATATATAATCTAGTCTGGAATAGCGGTTACGGGGGATGGAGAAAAACGTGAAATCCTTCTCGGTGGGATTTATGGTGCGCCATGTATCATGCAACATGAGAGATTGTAAAGATAATCTTATCTGTCGTATGGCTCTATACGACAGATGAGAGGTACCAGTCGAGGTATCGAGAAGAGGTTCCAATGGGACATTGAAATCCCCGCCCAACACTATCATACCTGATTGAAATGCGGCCAGATGGGCGGTTACCTCCCGGAAGAAAGTAACCTGGCCTGAGTTCGGGCTGTAAATGTTGGCAAGAGTAATAGGCTTACCTTTCCAAGTGCCCTTTAGGAAAAGGAATCTACCTTGGGTGTCAATCATTGAGTCAAGAATTTGAATGGGGACATGTTTAGATAATAGGATGGATACCCCTTTTGTTTTAGAATCTGGAGAGGTTGCATGATAGCATGTCGGGTAGTATTGGTTTGAGAGTTTTGGTATGGCTTGTGATTTAAAGTGGGTCTCCTGTAGGAAAATTACATCTGCTCTCATCCCTTTTAAATTGTGCAATATATTGGATCGCTTCTCAGGGAGATTCAGACCCTTCGCATTTAAAGAAATGAGTTTTAGCTTACTGGACGTAAGTGTAGTCTTAGAGGATGTCATTATGTATAATTATCTAGCGATCCAGGGGATGAATAGAATAGAAACAAACAACCTGGTCCGTAGCTTTTGTTATGTGTAATGCACGGACCCGAACTTCACTCGTTGGAGGGGGGAGGAGGTAGGGGAAGTAGTGCGGGAGGGAAGGATGAGACGACAGAGGGGGTAGGGAAAGGTACGAGAGGAGAAAGCACGTTGGACGTTTATTGGTCTTAACTCCTTGTGACAGAAAGGATACTCCTGAGAGGGATGGGGAACAGTTGGGATCGGCAACGACTAATAAGTCTCGTCGAAATTAAGGTCCCAATACGTGTCAGGAAAATCTCGACGAGATCCCTGTGTGTGGGGGTGATCGGCGGGCGAGGAAGAGAGGGTTCCTTTTATGTAATGAGTTAAAGGATCCGTAAGGTCCTGAGGGTTAAAGATTTGGCAGGCTATGAATATTATTGAGTGATATGTGGGAAGATGGGACGATTGTACAGGCGCTGTAACGAGGATTCGCGAGGAATCAACCGTATGTCATGGGTGTAAGTATCTATGAAAGAGGGAGTCTGTCAGGGATAAAACTTTCTAAGAAAGCCGTCTTAAACCTTTATAACCACTCAGAATAAGAAACTTATTTTTGAACATTCAGGATTATATAATGATAAGAATATAACAATGGAGCAGAGGTGTCGCAACAGTGCTGTTAACCTGGCTTCCGGCAGTTATGCAGTAAACAAAGACAAAGCAAGATTGCAAAGCAGCTTGATCTAACTGTTGTAACTAACTACGATGCAATCCTAGGAAACAACAACAAACAAAAACCATTTTGGGCTGGTAGCCAATGTAGACATCTCCCTATCAGGGTTGGGGTAGTAAATATTAAAAAACATTATCGAACATGAACGATTCCCAGCAGGGATCTCAGTGAGCTTTTCAAAACAGGTAGACCACTAATCCGGAGATGAGGTCCCAAAAAGACAATGTAATAATACTTATGAGATGGTTTTACACAGTGTCATAGAAGTAGAACTTAATCTCATTGAGAAGGAGCTCAGACCAGCAGATGACAAAAAGCAGGTGTTAGAGATAAAACGTCTAAATAATACACGTTGTCGTGCAATCGGAGGAGCCTGAGCATACATGTGGTGAAGGGAATAAAGAGAAAATATAATAAAGCAGGGAGCACAGGCCAAAAATGGTTCAAAGTACGGTTGTGGGGGGAGAGAGCGTAGCTCAAAGTGGGCATCAGGCAAATTTATTAGTCTGCTGGATAACCTTGAGAACTGTCCGAGCCTGGGTAGTCAAGTAGGAAGAATGAAACAGTTCTTGAGGAGATATGCCCCCAAAAAAAAAAAAAAAGAAGAAAAAGAAACGTTGGTGGAGAAAAAGAACATCTAACTCGGGTACCTCAAGAAACATTGTGAAAACAAGGGTCACTTGGTTCCAAACTAAGAACGCCTTTGTCTCCTGTGGACCGGGGATGCTGTGGGGCTCGTATTTCTCGGCAGTCCCGATGGTCTCTGCGGGGAGGACGGTCGAGCCTGTCTGCGGCGGCGACTTAAACTGTAGTTGCCCGCTTCAGTGACACCATCCATCGAGTCCGCCCTGTGCAGGGGGGATATGCGAAAGTCACTATACCAGTCCGGTACTTCTACAACTGGGATGTGAAGGGAGCTACAGAAGTGTTCCAAATCTTCAGGAACTTTTAGATGGTAGGTGTGCCCATTGGCGATGGCTGCTAGGCAAAATGGGAATTTCCAGCGATATGGAATCGCTCTAGATCGCAAGACATCCAGCAGGGGCTTCAGCTCTCTCCTCCGTTGGAGCGTGATAGCCGAGAGATCTTGGAAAATTTTAATTTCTGCGCCTCGGTGTTGTAGGGAAATTCAGCTTCTAGGACCACCCAGATAGGTTCAGGTAATGCAGGAAGACTTCCGTAGACCCCCAGGCCCGGAGATATCAATAAGTGAAACAGGAAACTGGTTTGCTATGTTCACTTGTAATATCCGTTTATTCAATACCAGATGCCGGCTTATATGCTGTCTAGGGATAACAAGGGAGGAGTTTCTGAAGTGTTACACGTATACAGAAGAAATAGCTTCAGTCAATATTTTACTTATTAGCTGATGCCATGAGCCAAATTTTTACATCATCTTTACTACAAAATATATGTATTCTTGAACAGATGTCGTTATCTTATCTAAAACAAACGTAAGCCTGAGCTAAGTCAAACTCCACAGTCTTAATATATATTTAAAAACGACCTCGAGAACATTTCCATAGATAACACTTAGAAACATGTGTGAGTTTCATATCTGAATTCAAGAGTTGTCATGTAACACATAAAATCTAATACAAAATGGAGTCTATCTTGCTATCGTTCCTTACAGTTCCCCTCTTTGAGACATTTATATGACTCACTACCTTTCACAGTTATGTAATCTTTCTTCTATCATAATACATACTAAGATAAACTCTATTTGCAGCAGCAGGATCAGGGGTTCGGGATGCCTTAACAATTATGCACATTATAAGCTTATAACAGGCATATAGGAACAAAACAAAAAGAATAATCATAGTTATAGTTATGGCAGCACTTTTTAACCATGTAAGTATTCCTATTCCAGAACTTAGGTTTGCAAAAGGATCCCATGTCTTAGCAATGTTTCTAGCTTCATCTTGTAATTTGCTTACTTCTTTCCGGTGTTGTGCAATTATATCATAGTAATCCGGTACCTCAATACTTGTGTTATGAAACCAGGTACAACACTCATAATCTTCTGTGTTTTCACATATCCCTGTTAAAGCAGCACTCATGCTTTCTATGGCTAACTCGTGTAGTTCTAATTGTTTTCTAATTGCCCTAGTTTCTATATTTAATTTAGTAATATCCTCAGAATTCTTTTCCATTACTTCATCAATGATTCCAGTGTATTTATTCAACCTTTTCATGAAGTCTATTCCCCACCCAGTCCATGAGGGGAACCAAGCCCATGCCATATCTTTTTCAAGAAATAACTCCCTTTTATTGCGGTGTTTGAGGGGGTACCTGGGATGCATGCTAGCTTCAAGGAGGTGTCTTCCCTTGCTGTCTCCTACTACGCCCATGATGGGAACTAGGGCTGCGAGATAACACCATCCTTGGGGTTCAGTGGGGATCCAAGGGTGACAGATTTTTCCACAACAAATATAAATACTGTTTCCTAGAGCTAAAGATCGTTTGTTGAATATCGTCATCATTTCATCAGAAAGACTGGAAAATGTTAAACTCGACAATAATTGTCTTACTGTGGAACTGGAACTGGAACTGGAGCTAAGAAAGTTTAACAGAGTGGTGTTTAGGTCAGATTCTGAAGTGTGAAAGAAAGGACTTTCAATTGATGTCATTGAAAAGTTAATGTTAGCTTGTTGGCAAACTTCAGCTCCGTTTGTGGAGTTTCCCAACCTAAAACACCAGTCTGGGAAATGACTTCTACCAATAATCTGGAAAGTAAGGGTATTATTTGAAAGCATTCTTGTGACAGTTGTAAGAACGACAGGAGGAGTGCCATTAAGGAGAGGGGTGAAGTTTAGAGGTACGGCCATTAAGGGGATCCTAGCCGTGCTAGGATGGAGTTTACTACATATCCAACATTTTTCAAATCCAGACTTCTGGGCGTAGCTATATTTAAACTTCAATAATAACATTTTATCGGTAAAACTTTCTGAGTATTCATTTCTCTTGTGTCTGTCATGTGTGTTATTCATATTATTCTGTTGTAGAGTGTTAGAGGCTCCACAAATACTCTTTATGGGTCCCAAATCTTCAGGATGATAAATACAGTTAGTTATCAGCAAAGTTGGCAGGAACACAATCAGGGCAGCCCAGCATAAGAGGCACAAGGCCTTCCCAGAAGTCAGTGGTGAAATAAGCAAAGTCATCTTGTTCAGAGTCTTGACTATCTGCTTCACTTCTCTGTGCTTTATCTTTGTCTTTGCCTTGCTTCTTAGGCTCCTGGTTGACCTTCTTTACACGACTTGCATGAATCCAGGCCTGTTGTCCCTCTACCAGAATAGCTGTGCGGGTAACTGCGATCACTGTGGTTGGGGGTCCAAAGGGATACTCCTGTTTCTTGGTGCGTTTCAATTGCTGGACCACCACGGTGTCACCCACCTGAAAAGGGTGTGTAGGTTCCTGTGAAGAAGAAGGAGAGGTGCGAGCAACGTTCCTTTCAACTTGATCCAAAGTTTCAATAAGTTTTTTTACATATTCTTCCTGAATAAGATCTAGGTCCCCTCTTTCTATCATAAGTGGCTGTCTGGCCCATGGGGTGGGGAATGGCCTACCCATTAAGACTTCAAAAGGAGAGTATCCTGTCTTTTTAGAGGGTGTCATTCTTATCTCGGCTAGTACAGCTGGGAGGACCTTCTTCCAATTTGCATACGTACCTCCAGTGGCCTTCCTGATCTTATCCTTAATGGTTCTGTTCATCCTTTCCACTATACCTGAACTCTGGGGGTGGTAAGGAATATGAAATTTCCATTCTATTTTCAGTGTTTTTACCAGGTCTTGACAAACTTTGGCCACAAATGCAGGACCATTGTCAGAATTGATCTGTAGTGGGCAACCCCACCTTGGAATAATTTCTTGTATCAGAATCCTCACTACTGTTTGTGCATCTTCCTTTGTAGTTACAAATATCTCCAACCATCTTGAAAATACGTCCAAAATAACGAGCAAGTATTCTTGTCTTTTACCTAGTTTGGGCATGTGTGTAAAATCTATCTGCAGGTGAGTGAATGGTGTAGATGGATATATCAGATGTTCATGTTTTACTTTGTGAGGGTTCCTAGGGTTATTCCGAATGCATGTGATGCATCTGGAAACATATGCCTTTACAAGAGAGGGAAGACCTGGAATGTAAAAATCCTTATCCAAAAGTTCACATGTGACTTTCCACCCTCTGTGACCTATCCCATGGTATTGTGAAATAAAAATGGGTGCGCTGGCTACAGGGATACATGGTCTCCCCTCTTGGCAGACAAGGTCAGTTTCTGGGCTTGTCTGCACACCTATTGAGTTCCATTGCTGGATGTCTTGGTCTGTGGCATATGCTTGGAGATCACGCAATGTTTGATCCAAAAGAGGAATTTCTGGTGAGAGTAATGGCATTTGTGTGTTTGCAGGCTGTGTGAATGCTGCTTCTCTTGCTGCTTTGTCAGCTAAGGCGTTGCCTTTGGCTATGTCATCCTGTTGCCCTGTATGTGCCCTACAGTGTAATATAGCTATGGACCTTGGCAATTGTATAGCTTCTAGCAAACTTGTGACAAGCGTGGAGTGTGAGATGGATTTACCATCTGCTGCTATGTAGCCCCGCCTTTTCCATATAACTCCAAAATCGTGTGCAACGCCGTAAGCGTACTTGGAGTCTGTGTAAATGTTGACATCCTGCCCTTCAAAAAGCTGACAAGCTCTAGTAAGAGCTATAAGTTCTGCAGCTTGTGCTGATTGGAATGGGACAGGGTTTGCTTCCAGTATTTTACCAGGCAGCTGAACAACAGCATACCCTGCATGGTATGTATTATCATTTGGTCTTGAACAAGACCCATCCACGAAGACATTCTGTGCTCCAAGGAGAGCAGTGGAAGACATGTCTGGTCTCGGGGATGTGTCTTGGTGGATGAGGTCCATGCATTCATGTTGAGGCACTACCTCATCTTCTTCACCTTTCAAGCCTAGCAAGGCATTTAGGATTGGAACTGGGCCAGAAGTGGGAGAGGCATATTTTATCTCAAGTTTTGGGTTAGAAAGTAAAATGACTTCATAACCGCTCAGCCTCTGGGCTGACATGTGCTGGGTATGGATGTTTTTTAGTAGGATGGATACATTGTGAGTGGTATGCAGTGTGGTGGCATGTCCTAGAGTGAATGATGTAGCCAATTCCACGACCATCGCACACGACGCAAGAGCTCTGAGACATGCGGGCATGCCCTGTACCGGCATAGGCACAACCTTTGAAAAAAACGCAATAGGGCGGAGTTTGCCCCCATGCTCCTGGGCCAGGACCCCCGCCATAGTTTTACAATTGTCCCTTGCAAACAAGTGAAACATTTTCCCATATTCAGGTAGTCCAAGTCCAGGAGCTGTGACCATTGCAGTTTTAAGATACACAAAAGCATTGTACATTTCATCATTCCATTTCACACAATCTGGCATGTCAGTACCTGTGGCTTGCCTCAGGAGATTATCATAGTAGGAACAATCAGGTATCCATTGGCGGCAGTAACCAATCATACCAAGAAAGGATAGCATGTCCTTCTTAGTAAGTGGGCGGGGCAGACCCACGAGAGCCTCAGCTCTCTTGTGACTGATTTTCCTTTCTCCTTTGGAGAGTACAAAACCAAGGTATTCAACAGTTTCCTGACACCATTGTAGTTTTTTCTTAGAAACCTTGTGACCATTGTCTGCTAACCAATTTAACAGATCTAAACCATCATTTTTACATGCTTTCTGGCTTGGACTACACAACAACAAATCATCAACATATTGAAGTAGGACGGAACCATGGCGGGGTACCCAGGACCGCAGGGTTGCTTGGAGGGCCACTGTATATACTACAGGGGAGTCTACATATCCCATTGGCATTCGACACCACGTCATTTGCCTTTTTCTGAAACTGAACGAGAAAATAGGTTGTGTCTCTTCGTCAACAGAAACTGAAAAAAATGCATTACAAAGGTCAATGACCGAAAAATACTCTGCATCGGATGGTATGGAGGTTAGGAGTGATGGCACGTCAGGCACTATGGGAGCAATGGGTATCACTAGGTTGTTTATAGCTCTGAGGTCTTGTACAAACCTGTAAGAGCCATCCGGCTTCTTTACTGGGTTAATGGGGGTGTTGTAGGGTGAGAGTATCTCTTTAAGAATTCCTTGCTGCAGGAACCTTTCTACCATTGGAGCAACTCCTTCCTCTTTTTCTTTTGAAATGGGGTATTGTTTGTGATAAACCGGCTGTGCCCACGATTTTAAAGTTGCCTTGTATGGGGTACAAGAAATAAGACCTACATCCAAGGAGCTTTTAGACCATACCGGATCATCTGGTGGAGGGAGATCACTATCCTCAGTGTAATATATTGGTATTACCTTGGAGTGTACGAAGACCCCTCCTTCAGTGGTCATTTTCAGTGTTATACCCAATCTTCCCATCAAATCTCTTCCCAAGAGGTTCACGGGACATTTTGGTATAATCCTGAAACAATGATGCAAGACTGTTGCACCTTCCCCTTCAACATCACTTACTGGTAAAGGCGGTGTTTTGTATGTTTTGGTAAGTATCCCATTAATTCCCATAGAAGGTTCAGCAATTTTGGTCTCACCTCTGTAGTAGTCCTCACTGAGGGTGCTCCGAGTCGCTCCTGAATCGGTTAAAAACGGAACAGGCCTATATTTAACATATAAGGTCACAATTGGTTGCTCATTGTAAGAGTGTGAGATCAAGGGAAATGCTGGGATACTACCTTCTGGGCAGCTTCATTTCAGTTGCTGTTGATTCCACTGTATAGGGAATCGGGGACCCTGTTGTTTTGGGGCAACTTGATTCTGTTGGCTAGATTGGGGTCCCTGTGTATGCATTTGATCTTGATCTTGAGTATTCGGGTCATTCCATTCATAAGGACATTGATTTCTCCAGTGCCCCTCCTGTCCACAGTTAAAACAACATGTGCGTGACTGCTGGGGGGGTTTGGAAAAACCATGCTCTTTCCCTCTTATTTTTCCTCTTCCTCTGCCTCTACCTCTATTTCCACTGTCCCATTGTCCACCATTAACTTGGGGAGGCTGGGCTTGCACTCCACCCTGATAATGGGTACTCACTGCTTTCTCTTTTATTACATCAAAACACCCTGCTGCTTCTTTCTGTATTAAAGTTTCCTGAAATTGGTCAATCGTCTGTGTGGTCCATTCCGATATCATCTGTTTGACCACCAAGGCGAACTGGGGTTTTAGATTATTCATATAAGTTTGAATAAACAAAGCGCCCACATCAGTAGTTGTAGCTAATCCAGCTTCTGTTGTCCAATTTTCATGAAACCTTTTCCAGAACTCAACTACAGTCTCTCCTGACTTTTGTTTGCATGCTATGGCAGTAGGGAGGGAACTTTTATTTTTAAATACTCTCATCATTTCAGTCTCTAATTCCGTCCACATGGTGTCCCTACCTGGTACTGTGTTTAACCCAAATGTTCCCGCATTTCTAGTGTCAATAGTGTTTATAGTTGCAACATTTGCCCAGTTCCAGGAACTGGTGTGTCCTATGATGCCATCAATGATAAGACGCATATCTTCCTGTGTGTAATTTCTACCCTTACAGGCCTTTTTTAAGTAAGTTAAAGTACCTCCTGCAGAGGCGGTGGGTTTGGGGCAATGTTTTACTATCCTGTCAATGTCCTCAATGTCCATTGCCTTTTTCAATATTTCATTTCCAATGGTCATGAAAGGCGCTTGAAGATTAGGGTTACAATATACAGCTCCACTCTTTGTTTTAGGGGGACTGAATATTCTATCCCTATCAGCGTTTTCCTGTTCTTCCTCCTGCTCTTGGCCAGGTGGTGAAACTACCTCTCCTATAGCTCCCTGATCTTCTGGTTCAGTTACCTGGACTTGGGCTCCCGCTTCTCTCCTCTGTGGGTGCTGTCTATCTTGTTGTGGAGCAGGAACGATCTGCTGTTGTGGTTGTGGAGCGGGAGGGACCTGCCGTTGTCTGGTTGCATAATGTCCAGCCAGAAGATCAATATCTTCCTTTGCTAAACTTGGATAGACATGTACATATGCGGGTGGAGGATGACTGACTATTGGCAGGGATGGGGCTGTTGGGTCAGGAAAAACTCTCTTTTTATCGGCTTCTTCTCTATGTTTCTGGTCATAATCTTCCTTACTTAGACATTTGGTGGGCTTTTTCTGTTTCTTATTTTCCCTCTCAAACCAATATGGGGCGTATTTTAACCAGTTCTCCCCTCCCTTTTCCATATAATCCATATCCCATTGGGGATCCCCAGGGTACCAAGGGAAAGTTCTCTTATCTCCTAAACACAATCCTTTAATCATATCCATATGAAAATTATCATTGTTACCATTCCGGGAAAAGGGGTCTACACTGTGCATGGTTTCGGTCCAGCCCGCTAAATTTGAAACCCATGGGACTATAAATTCATAATTAGTACCACAAACTCTGGCTACAAAATCTTTACATGTTTCTCCTGGGTTGGGAAGAGGGGGAGGATCTTCTTTACCTTGTTTCTGACCCATATTGACAGTGGGAGCCGACTGTTTTACCACGCAGCCTTCTGACCCACACAACAGATAATCTTAGTTTCTAAGCAATAGAAAGAATAAGCAAAAGATTTTGGGGTCACCGGAGTCTATTTCCTCATTAACCTTCTCATATTTCTTCCCAAAAGAAATGTATCTATATATGTGTATGCAGTACTGCTTATCTTTGTGGATTTCCCAAAAACCCTCCAATATTAACCTCTGGCGTGATCCTATCCCCTACTAATTTATGGGTCTAGAAAAACATTAAATCAGAGCTGGGGTAAGGAATATTTTGTCAATAAAGACAAATTAAAAACTTACCCTTAAGCTGATGTTTGCTTAATGTTTTCTAATCCCGGACAACAAGCCCCCAGTTGTAGGGAAATTCAGCTTCTAGGACCACCCAGATAGGTTCAGGTAATGCAGGAAGACTTCCGTAGACCCCCAGGCCCGGAGATATCAATAAGTGAAACAGGAAACTGGTTTGCTATGTTCACTTGTAATATCCGTTTATTCAATACCAGATGCCGGCTTATATGCTGTCTAGGGATAACAAGGGAGGAGTTTCTGAAGTGTTACACGTATACAGAAGAAATAGCTTCAGTCAATATTTTACTTATTAGCTGATGCCATGAGCCAAATTTTTACATCATCTTTACTACAAAATATATGTATTCTTGAACAGATGTCGTTATCTTATCTAAAACAAACGTAAGCCTGAGCTAAGTCAAACTCCACAGTCTTAATATATATTTAAAAACGACCTCGAGAACATTTCCATAGATAACACTTAGAAACATGTGTGAGTTTCATATCTGAATTCAAGAGTTGTCATGTAACACATAAAATCTAATACAAAATGGAGTCTATCTTGCTATCGTTCCTTACAGGTGTAAAATTCTCTCAGTATTCCTGGTTTTACGCATTATTTCCTCCTTGAGGATAAAGTCAGAAAGGCAACATATAACGTCCCTGGGAGGGTCAGCCTCCCTGCCTCTGGGCCGCAGGGCTCTGTGTATGCGTTCCATTTGAATCACTGTATCAGGGGGGCGGTCAAGCAAATCATTAAAAATGGAAGTGATTTCTCTTGCAAGTTGTGGGGTGTCTATTGCTTCGGGGAGACCTCTTACTCTCAGGTTTCGCCTCCTTCCTCGATTATCGAGGTCCTCTAAATGGCGGTTCATATCGCGGAGGTGGATGGCGTGCGACTCGGATAGTTGCTGTACATGACACAGGGCCGCATCATGGCGGGCCTGCGTCTCCTCCACCTCCTCCACTCTAATGGCCATGCTGTGGAAATCCTCACGAAGCTCCGAGATTGCTGCTGACATAGCTGATTTAATATCAGCAGCCACTGCACGTAGGTCAGCCAGGCTTAGGGAATGTTGTGCCTCAGCGGCGGGTGGAGGATGTTGAGGGCTACGGCTTCGGGAGCGGGGTGCCGCTCTACTCTGTGAGGAGGCCTCGTGTAGTGCGGCCTGCTCCTCCTGGGACATACCTCGGGTTCGGGAGCGGAAGATCTCCGGTATGTGCTGCGTCGGAGGGTGATCTGCGTCTTGCTGTGATCCGGGTCGGATCGCCGAGCTCGGCTGAGTTGCGTTGCTCATCTTCGGGTTTGAGAAAGCCGCCAAGCTGAAGGTAGCTGGACCTAGGGGATCGGGAGCTCTGGATTAGGCGTCCATCTTCCCGCAGCGCCAAGCCACGCCCCGAAAGCTCTATATTCTATACCCACAGCTGCTATTAGATCTCAGGGATACCTATCCACCCCCATCGAAATAGCTAGAGGCACAAGGCAAGGGTGTCCTTTATCTCCATTACTCTTCGCTATAGCGATTGAGACACTAGCTATTGCAATCAGGACAAACCCAGACATTAAAGGGGTACTCTGCGGGCCTCAAGAACACAAATGCGGACTGTTCGCAGACGACTTGATACTCTATATCACCTCCCCCCTTATTTCCCTACCGAATTTATGTAACACCCTGTCCTCATTCGCAAGAGTATCTGGCCTGGAAGTGAACTTCTCCAAATCCCTAGCCCTCAATGTGTCTCTCCCCCTGGCTCTGGTAGATCTACTCAAATTGAACTTCCGCTTTGATTGGAATGATCACACCATTAAATATTTAGGCATAAACCTAACCCCTAAATTCGACACTCTATATGAGAAAAATTACCCATCAATGTTTCACAAGCTAGACCAAGACCTAAAATTTTGGTCCACACAAAATATCTCCTGGCTGGGAAGAATCAATGCCATTAAAATGACCCTGATGCCAAGATTATTATATCTTTTTAGAGCTCTCCCAATCCCGATACGGTCCGACCAGCTTTGATCTTTCCAAAGCAAAATCCTGAAATTTGTCTGGGGAGGCTCCGGCTACAGATTTTCCCAACATATCCTATACTTACCTCGCAAACAAGGTGGCCTTGGCCTCCCCCACCTGCATAGATATTATCAAGCGGCCAGATTGGCGCAGCTCTCAGCGATATACTTAAATGGGGAGAAACCTGACTGGCAACAAATAGAAAGACAAGCAGCCCCACACAATACTCTGGATTTCTTGCTTTGGACCTCACCTAAAAACAGACCCCCAATCCTGGCTCCTACTCTTTCACATTCCTTTTCGTTATGGGACAAATTAAAGTTTAACCCGAACATAACCTCGGGCCTAACTCCTTTGTCCCATATATACCGTAATCCAAAATTCCCTCCGGGGCTGGATATACAGGCTTTTCAATGGTGGCTGGACAAAGGGCTGTACCGCATAGGACATTATTTTTTTACCAATGGACCCATCTCGCTTGCGCATTGCGTTAGCAAACTAAACCTTCCACATACTGAAAGGTTTCGATTCGCACAAATTAGCCACTTCCTACACAGCCTTTTGCTAGACAAATCAAACCCTCCACGCTTCTCTATTTATGAACTCTGGTGTGGCCAGGCCGTGGAGTAAAGAGGAGGGATCTCACTCATCTATGCTTCACTATCGCAACCATCAGGAAAGTCCTCCTACATGTTATCCTGGGAGGAGGATCTCCAGTTTCACTGGAGTCTTGAGTCCTGGCAATCTGCTTTCTCCACAGCCTTTAAAGGAATCTTAAACACCTCCCTCATGGAAGCAAACATAAAAATAGTCACTAGTTGGTATCTAACCCCCACAAGACTAGCCAAGATGTTCCCGACAGCCGACCCACTGTGATTCAGGGGTTGTCATCTGCTAGGCACAATTGCACATGTATGGTGGGAATGCCCCAGAATTAGACACTACTGGAAGACACTATTTACAATCATCAAAAAAGTGACAGGCCACGAGCTCCCTAGGCTATCACAAATTGCCTTATTGAACGGACATCTTCCTCACATTCCTAAATATAAGTGGAAACTGATCCAATTCATCTTATTGGGGGCGAAAATGACCTTAGCTAAAGCATGGAAGCAAACTACAATCTCTGTTAAGCAAGCGATACGGAAAATCTCATGGATTATGACTCAAGAAAAAATAGCGAGCTCTCTCAATGACTGCACGCAAAAATTTGAGTTAATCTGGGAACCCTGGGCCCAATTTGTGGGGATCTCTCTCATTCCAGGGATCCCCCCTGCCCACGCACTAAGCAGGGATTGACCATTGGGAACCTAATGAACATTCTTACTCTCTCTCTCTCTATCCTTTTCTCTCTTTCCTTTCTTCTTTCTGATTCTTCGGAAGGCTTGCCTCCCACTCCCCCAGGGGCACTGATCGACCTTTACAACATTCTCGCATATCCGACCTTGAACATCATGGAGGGGTGGCTGGGAGGGCCCGCTCTATGTGTAGGAGACCCTCTCCCTGTGCAGTGTGATCCCGAGAGGGGCGCAGGGATGAGGGTACCTCCTATAGCTAACCCAGGCTAGGCCCAACATGGGAGTTGAGACTCCCCAGCCGAGACAAATTGTTTATATGTTGTGGCAGCACGCAGGTAAAATCACCTGGTTGTATTCAGGATGGGAAATATGTGTGTCCTAGATTCAGGCTGTATGCAGACTTTTACAATTAGAGGGGAAGAGTTAATGAGCCCAGCTGTAGTAAGTGGGCTCATTAAGACCTCTACAAAAAACCCCAGCATGCATAGGGAGATGCTCCATCCTGGAACCAGTTTTGTGTGTATAGACTGGGGAGTCTGAGATCTGTTCTGTGCGGTGAGTTAACGCCTGTGTGGCAAACCCCTACAATAGAGACAGGGACTGGGGCAGCACAAGGCTGCACCCAGTTGTTAGACAGGGAGTCTACGTGTGTAGTTAGAGGTCAAGCTGACCAGGATTTATTTTCTTGTTTTATTTTGTTTGGCTGTTATATGTATCACTGCATGTAGCCTAAATAAACCGGATCTTTTGTTTTTTGAACCTACACCGCTGTCTGCTGTGCCTGACTTTGTGTTGTGAACCCATCCAGGGGGTCACACACACCCGCTACCGAGCAAACCCCTCACAGTTGGTGGAGAATTTTGGCATTTTTTTTTCAATTTTTTTTTAAAAGGCCAGCATGGAGGAGATACTGAGACAGCTGGCTCTAGCAAATGCAAATCAGCAGCAAGCAAATGCAAATCAGCAGCAAACAAATGCGGCTTTACAAAAGAGCCTTGCAGCCCAGCAGAAAGCTCATCAGCAGAGTATAGAAGCTCAGCAACAAGCCCAGCAGCAGACAAATGCAAATCAGCAGCAGATAAATGCAACTTTGCAGCAGAGTTTGGAAGCTCAGCAACAAGCCCAGCAGCGATCTGAAGCCCGCTTCATAGACCTGTTGCAGAAGCAAGAGCAGAGCTTTCAACAGCAAATAGAGACATTGATACAGCAACGTCCGCAGACCAATGAAGCAAGTGGTTACAATAATACCGCATCCTTTGGTGTGAGCCGTTTACTGACAAAAATGACTGGAGAGGATGATCCGGAGGTGTTTTTGACCACATTTGAAAGGACTGCTGAAAGGGAAAAGTGGCCTAAGGAGCAATGGGCTGGACTGGTGGCCCCTCTGTTAACTGGGGAATCGCAGAAAGCTTATTATGACCTAGAGCCTGACCAAGCAAAAGACTACGTGGTACTAAAAACAGAAATATTGGCAAGGCTGGGTGTCACCCTGGCCGTCCGGGCTCAGCGTGTGCATAATTGGACTTTTCAGGTTGGAAAACCCCCCAGGTCTCAAATGTATGATCTCATTCACCTGAGCAGGAAGTGGCTGCAGCCAGAGACTTTGACTGCACCAAACATTGTGGAACGTGTTGTTATGGATCGTTTCCTGAGAGCTCTTCCTACTGCCATCCAAAAATGGGTAAGCCATGGAGACCCAGAAAATGCAAATAAACTTGTGGATCTGGTTGAGAGGTACTTGGCTACAGAGAACCTGACCACCTCTTCCAGGGACTCACGGACTTTCCCCCCTAAGACCAGATCATCCCCAGTGGCGGGTAAGATGACTCCAAGGGGTGAGGGTGGAGAGAGTGAGAGGGTGGGAGTTCTACCTAAGGTCTGGCGGGAGAAGCCCAGGAAGCCCATGCTGCAAGAGACAGTGAAAAAGATTATTTGCTACCGCTGCCACCAAGAGGGACATATTGCAGCCAATTGCCCCGTTGTGGATGAGCCTATGCAATGTGACTTTATAACGGAGAGACGTCAGTCGCTGTTTGCGACAGTTGCATGCACTGCCATTCGGGGACCTGAGAGACATTTATGTAAAATGTGTATTAATGGTAGACATGTTGATGTGTTGCTAGATTCAGGTAGCCTGGTAACATTGATAAAAGCTGAATTAGTTACTACAGAGGTCTCTGGGAAGAACAGGGTGGCTGTTATTTGTGTGCATGGGGACACCCGAGAGTATCCTGTAACTTCAGTGTTTTTTGAGACCCCCAAAGGTAACCTCTCTCATCAGGTGGGGTTAGTGTCTCACTTACCACATGATGCTATTGTGGGAAGGGATTTTCCAAAATTCTGGGAACTCTGGGATTGTCCTGAGCCCCCCACTGGTGCCCCTATAAACCAGGAAGATGACCAGAATTCCTCTGGGAGTGGTGAGGACTCTCCTGAATTTCCCTTGTCGGTATTGGCGGGGGAAACTCGAGAAACTGGGGAGGAGCCAACATCCTCAGATGAAAACATGCCGTCTGTGGAGTTTTCGGATCTTGAGGTTCACAGGGAAAATTTTGCCACAGAACAGTTAAAAGACCCCACCCTAATAAAGGCACGGGAAAATGTGGTGAAAATAGATGGCGAGTTAGTGAACCCAGATAAGACTTGCCCTTATCCTTACTTCACTATGGAAAGGGACCTGCTGTATCGAGTGGCTCAAAGGGCAGAAGAAACCATTGAGCAACTTGTAGTGCCCAAACCTTACAGGAAGTTGGTGTTAGAATTGGCTCATGGACACATTCTGGGAGGTCATCTGGGGACAGAGAAAACCAGAGAGAGGGTATTGCAGAGATTCTATTGGCCTGGGGTCATGAAGGAAATAGAAAAGTATTGTTCCTCCTGCCCTGTGTGTCAGAAGACGGCACCTATGCCACATTTCCGTAACCCGCTGGTACCTCTTCCTATCATTGAGGTCCCCTTTGAAAGGATCGCAATGGATTTGGTAGGTCCAATAATGAAGTCCGCCAGGGGGCATCAGTACATTTTGGTTATATTGGACTATGCCACCCGTTATCCGGAAGCAATTCCTCTCCGAAATACCTCGGCCAAAACCATAGCCAAAGAGCTATCTCTTGTTTTTAGCCGCGTGGGTATTTGTAAGGAACTGCTTACGGACCAAGGTACACCCTTTATGTCCCGGGTTATGAAAGAATTATGCAAGTTGTACAAAGTGAAGCAATTGCGTACATCTGTGTATCACCCCCAAACAGATGGGTTGGTTGAAAGATTCAACAAAACCCTAAAACAAATGTTAAAGAAGGTGGTGGATAGAGATGGAAAGAATTGGGATTGTCTAATACCCTATCTGATGTTTGCCATTAGGGAGGTACCCCAATCCTCTACGGGTTTTTCACCCTTCGAGTTGCTCTATGGGAGACACCCAAGAGGGCTGCTGGATATCGCCAAGGAAACTTGGGAAAATGAGAGTTCTCCTCACAGGAGTGTGATTGAGCATGTCGCCCTGATGCAAGATAGAATTGCACAGGTAATGCCAATTGTAAAGGAACATTTAACCCAAGCGCAGTTAGCACAGCAGAGAGTGTACAACCGTGGGGCCAAGACCCGTACTTTTTCCCCGGGGGATAGGGTCTTGGTGCTAGTCCCTACGGTTGAAAGCAAATTTCTGGCCAAATGGCAAGGTCCATATGAAATAATTGAAAAAATTAGTGAGGTGAACTACCGGGTTAGACAGCCAGGAAGGCAAAAGCCGGAGCAGATCTATCACGTCAATCTGCTGAAAGCCTGGAGGGATAGGGAATCCCTAGTCGCGGAGACTTTGTCACAAGCACAGCCTGTTTGCTTAGTTCCTGAGGTTGGAATAGCAGACACCTTATCGAAACCCCAACAACAGGAGGTTAAAGAGTTTGTACTTCGTAACAAAGAGATTTTCTCTGAGCTGCCGGGACAAACATCTGGCGTAGAGCATGACATTATCACCCCGCCAGGAGAAAGGGTAAAACTAAAACCTTATAGAATACCAGAGGCCCGACGGGAGGCAATACGTGGGGAGGTTCAAAGGATGCTGGAATTGGGTGTGATAGAGGAGTCCCAGAGTGACTGGTCCTATCGTACTAGTGCCCAAACCTGATGGGAGCTGGCGATTTTGTAACGATTTTAGACAATTAAATAAAGTTACAAAATTTGACACCTACCCCATGCCACGTATAGATGAGTTGATTGACCGGCTGGGAACAGCCCGATATATGACAACTCTTGATCTCACCAAAGGGTATTGGCAAATTCCCCTGGCCGAGTCGGCCAAGGAGAAAACTGCGTTTGTAACCCCAGATGGGGCATTCCAATATAAGAGAATGCCGTTTGGGTTACAGAATGCACCGGCAACATTCCAGCGGAAAATGGATAAGATTCTGAGGCCCCATCAGAAATATGCTGCAGCTTACCTGGATGATGTGATTATCCATAGCACAGACTGGGTCTCACATTTGCCAAAAGTACAAGCAGTCCTAGACTCTATCCGGGAAGCTGGGTTTTCGGCCAATCCAAAGAAGTGTACCATTGGACAGGAGGAGGCCAAATATCTTGGGTACACTATTGGGAGGGGGGTGATAAAACCCCAAGTCAATAAAGTCGAGGCCATACAGAGTTGGCCACGTCCCAACAGCAAGAAACAGGTACGAGCCTTTCTGGGAATCGCTGGCTATTATCGACGATTCATTCCCCATTTTGCTTCTCAGGCTGTGCCCCTCACCAACCTGACAAAAGGGAAAGAGTCGGTCATGGTTAAATGGTCCCCAGAGGCTGAAGAAGCATTTCAGTCCTTAAAAACAGCCTTATGTAGCCAGCCAGTGTTGTACTCACCAGACTTCTCTAAGGACTTCGTGGTACAAACTGATGCATCAGACGTTGGGTTAGGAGCAGTGTTATCCCAGGTCTGGAACGGGGAAGAGCACCCAGTCATTTACCTCAGCAGGAAGTTGAAGTCCCATGAGGTAAATTACTCCACGATTGAGAAGGAATGTTTAGCAGTGAAGTGGGCTCTAGATTCCCTTCGGTACTATCTGCTAGGTAGGCACTTTGACCTGGTGACTGATCACGCTCCTTTAAAGTGGATGGCTCAGAACAAGGAGACCAATAGAAGGGTAAATAGGTGGTTCCTGGCCCTACAGGAATTTAACTTTACAGTTAAGCATCGCCCTGGTGTTAAAATGGGGAATGTGGATGCTTTGTCTCGGATACATGCGTGTCTGGCTGCTTGTGTTACAACCCCAAGGTTGAAACAAGAGGGGGGGGTATGTGGCAGCACGCAGGTAAAATCACCTGGTTGTATTCAGGATGGGAAATATGTGTGTCCTAGATTCAGGCTGTATGCAGACTTTTACAATTAGAGGGGAAGAGTTAATGAGCCCAGCTGTAGTAAGTGGGCTCATTAAGACCTCTACAAAAAACCCCAGCATGCATAGGGAGATGCTCCATCCTGGAACCAGTTTTGTGTGTATAGACTGGGGAGTCTGAGATCTGTTCTGTGCGGTGAGTTAACGCCTGTGTGGCAAACCCCTACAATAGAGACAGGGACTGGGGCAGCACAAGGCTGCACCCAGTTGTTAGACAGGGAGTCTACGTGTGTAGTTAGAGGTCAAGCTGACCAGGATTTATTTTCTTGTTTTATTTTGTTTGGCTGTTATATGTATCACTGCATGTAGCCTAAATAAACCGGATCTTTTGTTTTTTGAACCTACACCGCTGTCTGCTGTGCCTGACTTTGTGTTGTGAACCCATCCAGGGGGTCACACACACCCGCTACCGAGCAAACCCCTCACAATGTCTTGACTCCAGCGGGCCTTCCAGGTAACTCCCCCCCCCCCCCCCCCCTTTATGAGGAAGGGAATCAGGCTCACTACTTTTAGAGCGTTGTTTTTTTTTTTCATATGTGTTTTGCTATATATTCCCCTCATTCTTTAATTGTCAAGAAGGTTGATATGTTAGCTAATATAACTATCACCATCTTTTTGTACTTATTCAAATACTACTTGTCAAGCTGGTTGATTCAGTCTCTCTGTACTTTGTTATTTGAAAAATAAAATACTTTGAAAGAAAACCTCCATGGGCCCACTTCGTAGCATTTGTCTAGCCCCGATGTTGTTTTCCTTGGATATCTGGAGGAAATGCCTAAAGTTATTTTCTCTGGCCTCCCAATGCCCTCCTTTGATAAACATACTGTTTAATCCGGATATCCCAGACAGCCTGGCATACGATAGAATGATTCCTTGGTCCCAAGCTGGTCTGTTTCAGCTCCTCAACATAATGCATCCTCTCACCAGGAGGCTTCTATCGTTCGCGGAATTGCAGAAACAGCACCAAATTCCCAAACAACTTTTCCACTCCTATCTGCAAATCAGACATTATTTTGCTTCAAAATCCCCCACTCTCTGTCTCGACAAGTCAACCCCATTTGAATTTTTATGCGCTCAACGCCCGTACCAGGCCCATTTAATCTCTGACATTTATAGAATACTCCACGAATCGGTGCCCATTACGGAATCTTCCCATTCATATATGCGGAAGTGGTCGCAAGTGCTAAAACACCCCATCCTACTCCCACAATGGCAGAGAATATGGGAAGCCGTCTCTAAGACGTCCCGCTGCGTGGAACAGAAGGAAACGGCTTACAAGATATTGCTCTTTTGGTATAGAACGCCTGAAATTTTACATAAATATGATCCCACGACCCCTGTGATGTGTTGGAGATGCCGAGTGGATATAGGTTCCCATTTCCATATTTTCTGGGAATGCCCATTGATTCGCCCATTCTGGCTTACAATACAATCCTTCATCCAAGACTTGTTTGAGATTTCCCTCCCGCTAGACCCTCTGTACTTTCTACTAGGGTTACCGATCCCTGGACTCTCTAGACCTGCTCAGAAGCTCGCCACCTTTATTTTGTTAGCAGCTAAAAGAGCCATCCCTATACAGTGGTTATCCCGTACTCCGCCCGCTCTCCCCCAAGTCTTGCAGAACCTAGAACATATCGGCCGTATGGAGAAGCTTACAGCCATAGTCCACGACACTATGCCTCAGTTCTCTAAGATTTGGGATCTGTGGTATCGCTCTAAACTGTATACTGCTGCTTAATATAGACTACTAATTTATGCCCTCTTACGATGAGCTTAAGGCTCAAATTGACCGTCCACACCATTTCATACCCTTCTAAAGGAAAGAAATTTCCGCATTTCCTGCTCACTGTTATATGCCTATTTGATTGTGGCGATTGATGATCTGTACCGCCAATAATTGTTAATTTTGTGAAGACATACTCAATGTGCTGAAATATCCTGGCCCCCCTCCCCTTTCTTCCCTCCCCTTTCCTTCCCTCCTCCTCCCCCCCACCATCCCCCCCCCCTGTTTTTGATTTGCCTTATATGATGGACTTACTGTCTACATGTGCACTTATGCAAGTATAAGATACTGTGTCCTTGTTATCTTTATATTTTCAATAAAAATACAATAATGAAAAAAAAAAATTAGCCTGGGAAAGAGGACTCAGACCCGAACTGGAGATTCCTGAATGTGTATGAGAGAAGCCTAGGAGAAGTATAAACCCTGAACAGGACTTTCCCTGGCTCTCTCTGGGACGCTCTGCTACAATATATATATATATATATATATATATATATATATATATATATATACACACACACACACACACATATATATACTATTTAGTGTCATGTATGCACTAATCACAAACAAAAGTCTCACAAGGGTCAAGAGTGTGTAACACACAGAGCGCAGAAGTTATAAGTGTGTAATGTACAGGTCAGTATGCAGAGTACAACAAAACCTGCCTCTCCCCCCCCCCCCCCAGTACAGATGCCCCCCACTAGTAAAGGTCCTCTCCCGAAGTAGAGATCACCCCTGCACACAGCATAGCTACCCCCAGTACAGATCCTCTCGCCCAAGAAAAGTCCCCATCAATACAGATCTCCCCTCCAATACAGATTCCTCCCAGTATAGTTCTCCCCTCCAGTACAGCTCTTCCACACCAGTAAAGCTCCCCCTGGTACAGAACCTCCCCCCCCCCCCCACAGTACAGATCCCCCCAATTGTACAGATCCATCTGTTCTCCTACCTTCAAGAAAACTATTTACCAGACCAGGTATTTCAAGGTATTTCAGAGTGAGGTGAGGTCCTCACTCTGAGTGAGGTGAGGTCCTCCTTTGGCTGTGTCATGTAACCAGAGCCAAGGAAGAGCTAAGGAGAATCTGATTCCCTCTGAACTGCTGCTGCTTGCCTCTGAATTCAGACAAGTGACAGGAGTGACAGCTGCAAGGCTTCTGCTGTGCAGACTTTCATCTTATCTGCATCCTATCTGACCTCCTTAACCACACTCTAGTCCTTTTTGTTTGATGCGCCACGGTTATTATAGTTAACATAGTGGTATACAAGTTCTCATCCTTCTGGGGATATATCATTCATTTCCTACTCGAAAACCAGATGACTGTTTATAGCTCACGGTAACAAAAGTACAAACAAACTGAGGGCGCAAGAGAGTGTTAGTGGTATCAATAATTTAATAGAGATTAAAAAAACATTATTCTGAAGTAGCCTCAGGAAATCTAGAACTCATTTGCAGAGTTGCTTCAGTCCAGATATAAAAACTGGTAGCTCACGATAAGTCCATGCATATTCAAACAGAACTGAAAATGTCTGCTCTAGATAGTTGTCGCATATGAAATAGTTGTAGCTATCCTGACTGGCTACTATGTTTCTTCAGTCTCCCCATCTGCAGATTCCTCACATGATGCTAATCAGTCAACAGCTCTGGAAATGTATTAAAATAACCACATATTGCAGATTTTAGTGTACAAATAAAGTTGCATTCTTTTACTCTCATTGAATTTACTTCATCCTCCTGACCTAGGTTTTGCCTAATCCATTTTTGATCTACTCCAAATGAGAATAAATGACACATCATTAAATAGATTATTCCTTCTTTAAAGGAAACCAAAATCTACTATTATTTCTTGCCCACAACATGGGCATAGTTGGAATTACACCCAAAACACATTATGCTGTTCCTCCTGAGTATGGTGTAGGTGTAAGATCTTTTCAATGTTCGTACTGATTATGTAACCAACATTGCATCTTGTGTATCATAAACCCTCCTCTATGGACTGTCTTTTGCATGCAACCAGTTGTCACCCAGCTGATGTGCTGAGAGCAATACTGAAGGGACATTTCACAAGGGCAGGACATAACTGTACCACCTTGCAAGATTTCAATAAGGAAGCTGACTTGACGGAAATGAGATTCCGTGAACGAGGCTATAACCGTGCAGAAGTGAGTAGGACATGACAGTGAGAGTGACTCTACTAAACACTCATCCAATAACTCTTCCAGGTCAAAATGTATGAATAAATCAGTGGTTTTCTCTACCTGCTATAGTTTAGGGTTCAGTGACATTTACATACAGAATCATATTAACACAGGCACCAAGTTTGTACTTAAGAGAGCACTCACTATAGGTAATCCACTTTCATTTAGCCTATTCACTTACAACAAACAAAATAGTGCGTGGCTAAGCACCACAGAGGTTTACAGATGTAGTGCTACTCGATGTGCTAGTTGTGCATACTGTATATAGCAGGGGTATGCAATTAGCGGACCTCCAGCTGTTGCAAAACTACAAGTCCCATCATGCCTTGTAGTTTTTATGACTCTGGAAGTCATGCTTGTGGCTGTTAGAGTCTTGCTATGCCTCATGAGACTTGTAGTTCTGCAACAGCTGGAGGTCCGCTAATTGCATATCCCTGGTATATAGGAAACCCATGGTTGTTTTCAAGTGCTAATGTGACTAATGAGCCCTTTTCCCATTTCATTCAGTCCAATGCCATGCATCTAACTTACAAATCATTGAAAGGGTGGATCGTCCCAAGAGGGGAGGAGACCATCGCTCTGCTTTTAGCAAGAGGGAAGATTTATTTTTATTTTTAAGTAAGATACTTTATATCTAAGGGATTAAATTATATTATGGGATATTATCCATTATTATGAATAAAAACCTTGCGCCCTCTTGTTTCTTTTCCCCCCCTCTCTTTTTTCATCTTACTTCCTTCCTTCTTTCCTTCTGTCTTCTTCCTTCTCCAGCCCCCCTCCCCTTCTCATTCTTTCCTTCCTTCCTTTTCACTCTGTCTTTTACGTCTTTTTAACTATTAAGCTAAAAAAAATGGTGTTTATTGGACATAGGATCTAGTATAGTCTTTAGGGTTTTAGATTATCATGATCTTATATCTTTTGTTCTAATGTATATGAGTCCTTGGGCTTGACTGGCTATTGAATGGTATAATTTGGAGTATGTTACACAATTGTGACATTAGTGATGCACTATACATATTATAATGCGGTAAAGATGTATGCTCTTTCCTGCCTGGAAGCTAGATAGCACTGTGTAAGTGATGTGATCATGTTTCCAGGGACCCAGCTGCTTTTAACTTTATCTAATCCCCATGACGCATATAAACCCAATGGTTCGAGTCACACTCTCCTCTACAATTAAACCGTAAGTGGGTGAAATGCGTTAGTGGGATGTGTCTGATTGGTGGGGGACTGAGCTGAAGCCTGATTATGTCCTACTGTGGCTCACACCGACGTTGTGCAGTATTTGTGTCACATTTGTGAAAGCTATGTTTTAAGAAATGAATCGACTCAAAGAGTTGAAACAGTAATTTTCTGTTTGTGCAGGATTAGAATACAGTGTACTAAAATATGGCTTACTCACTTACAGTTTCATGTTATTCCTTAATACAGGATTTTTCTTAGAAGCTCTTGTTTAATAGGTGCCTATAAGGATTAACAAGTCTCCATTTTGTTATACTGTCATCCATTTTAAAACTTTGTATGACCAAGCTAGAATTCTAATTACTTTTGACATAAAAGCTTGCTATTTGGAAAACATGCTGTTTTCCTTGAATGCCCTTGGCCACGAGAGTTTGTACAGAGAAAGCCAAGATATGCAACTATCTTATATTGTCTGTGACCTAGAACGTCTGGACCACAGACTATTAGCACAATATTGTTGAATATTGTTGAATATCGTAGTCTTATTCTTATCTCGTGAAGGTTAATGACGTGCTTTGCCGTGAAGACAATTTCTGCTTATTTTGCTCGTTCTGTCAATAAACCTGTTACTAGGAAAAGTTTGGTGTATACCTACGAGCGGATCCCTGATTGGCTACTCCACAGGGCGCCACCCCAACTGTTTCAGCATATAACCTGTTGTAATCAAAACATTAAATCGTAATCATTATTCGCATACATCTCGTGTATGAGTTTTGGTTATCTCACCGGTGAATGGGACTCCCAAGTACATCCAGACCACGGCCTAGGAAAGATAGGAAGAGGGAAATCGAGCACCTAACAGAGCAAGGACCTACCTTTACAGCTGGTACCAGAAGTGGGGTCATCGATCGGCAGGTGAGTGACTACTGATTTATTTACCTTATTGGTGAGGATCTTTTGGTGTCACTCATACTGCCGCGGTGACCGCCACGTGCGGGACCTGTATTGCTGCTGTGCCTCCGCGGTGGGCTAGGCTGGCCCATCGGGAGAAGTAGAGGGCTCGTACCTAAAAAAGAGAGTCCGGCTAGGTTGGCCTGACTTAAAACTATTAAGTAAAATAGATTAAAAGAGAGTCCGGCTAGGTTGGCCTGACTTAAAACTATTAAGTAAAATAGATTAAAGAGGAACACTACAGGGAAGGGAAGCAATAGATTGCGCCCTCCCCAAATAAGGTCGGATGTTCAAGGGACGCCCGAAGGGTAATTTGATCAAATCAAACACAGTGCACATTTTATCTAGTCATGTAAAACGATTGTATGTGATTTAGTTGTTCATATTTTTCATTTTATCTGGTCATGTAAAACGATTGTATGTGATTTAGTTGTTCATGTTTTTCTTTCCAGGTTACGTAAGTATTTCAAACTTGCCTTTTCAATAGTTTTTTTGTATTTTGCTGTTCTTTCAATGTCGTTACCTTGTGATCCAGATTGCTGTGAAATTGTTAACCCTTGCCCTCACTGTACTGTTGGTTTATTGTTTCTTAAACAAATTGATATCCTGATATTGATAGCCACTCGCCCAGGGGGATATTCCACTAGACTAGGAGAACGCCCCGTGTACCCCCAGGACGAAACATCTCCCGTTGTCACGCTAGTCAGAATAAACCTGCATAGCCCAGTCAGTGAATCCCACCTCCTTGCTTTACATTCCCTGGAAGAAGTTCAACAACAGGTGATTCGTGCCACTGGCTGCTATCACCTCTGCCCCCTTACCAAGCATCTCATAACACCCCCCCATAATGGGGAATATTGTAGGCAAAGACGGGACCCCTTATGAACAACCTACTCCCTATCAGTATGTGCAGACTATAGTGCCCGGTCCCTATGTAGAACCATTTTGGAGTCAGGTTAGGGAAAGGTGCCAGCAATTAGGGATCCATGATATAGGTCCCGCGGGCCCCTGCAACACAGAAGATTGGCATGTAGTAAAAAAGATTTGTCAGTTACATAAGCACTCATACCCCCCCGGGAAGTGGGATGTAGATTACATGAAAAAATCTTGCAAGGGGGGCGTGACCGGAAGTCGACCCGGATGGCAGTCTAGGTCTCCTGCTCTCCCACCAGCCTCAGCTACACCGCACCAACGGGGAGAATCCAGCCCCATCCGATGGGGAAATCTAGGGCTACACGGTCCTCCAGCTCCAGGGGACCTCCCGCAGCGTCGTTGGGCACTGCCACGGACCTCCGATCCTTCTTCTCCACGACGGAGCTCCCGACCGACGGACCTCCCAAAATGGCGCCGGCGGCCGCAGCCGCGCCGGCGCGGGCTCCTTCTCCGGCCCGCAGGGCCCATCCGCACATTCAGCACGGACCGAGGGATCGAGGACCACCGCGGATGACATCCCCGGGCCCGGAGGCCTCCGGTGCGGTGAGTCGAACCCCGGTCCCGCCCGCCTCCGAGGCCGCCCAGCTAGGCCTGCGGCCTACCACGCCGCCGCCAGGGCACAAGACCAGGCCCTCCCTGGGACCCTCTCTATCCCCATGCTGCACGGCACCGCAGTCCCCCCACCGCACGCCCGAGGCTTTAGACGCCGACGAGGAGTTCCTGTGCGGGACTGGACAGATCAGGGAGGGGGGTGGACTAGGCCTGGGGCCCTCTGGCAGTAGGTCCCCCCCACCTCCGGACACTCAGTGCTCATTGGCTTTGCCCAGGCTGCTCCGGACGCCCCCGGACTCCAGTGCTGGGTCCGAGGGGTCCCCCCTCTCTTTTGCAGCTGAGGACTTTCCTGCCCTCCCCCCCCCTGAGGAGCCCCTGTTCTGGGCGTACCGGGGGCCCGGGGGAATGGACGGACCCCTGCTGAACCCTGACTCAGGGTCGCCCCCACCTAAGTCTCAGAGGCTGGGCACCTCGGGGCACCCCTCCCCCCCACGCGGTGGCGGGGAACGACCAGGGATGACGGCATATCCGGGGGGACCCGCAGCCCTTCCACCCCAGGATACCAGGGGACGACACCAGCCACTTCCCTTGGCCCGTGCTTCAGAGGGGCCGGGGGTCTGGGACTCTCTCCCTGAGCATGCCCCCCCCTCACGTACTGCGGGCCCCGTGGACCCTAGGCCACTGTCGCCACGTCATCACACAGACCGGGACGACCCGGGAGACATGACCACAACACCACCGTACCCTCAGTGGCAATTATACTTACAAGCGATCCCTACCAAAGAGGATTTTAAACAATTGATTGAAGATGTCAAATCCACGTGTCGGGCGGAAATACAAACGCTCCATTCGGGCCTTAAGCACCTTGCGGACAGGGTGGAGATGGCTGAAGAGGAGATACAAGAAACCAAAATTGCGGTCCACAAAACCCAAACGCAAGGGGCTGAACACCATCTGCTCCTGAGAGATATGCAGCGCCATGTGGAGGACTTAGACAACAGGGGGCGCCGGCACAACATCAGAGTGCGTGGGGTCCCGGAGTCGGAGGGCCCAGAGGACGCTCAGATTATCTTGCAGGAACTATTCAACACTCTCCTCGGAGAACCCCCCACTAAATTTATTGAGATGGATAGAGCTCATAGGGCCCTACGCCCCAAAAATGCTACTTCTGGCCCCAGGGACTTTATTTACAGAGTCAACTCGTTCCACCTCAAGGAGGATATCCTGCGACAAGCCCGTTTAGCCCGTGAGGTGTCTTTCTGGAACCACCCAGTGCAACTCTTTCCGGACCTCTCCTGGATTACGCTGCAAAAACGTAGACTTCTCCAACCCTTGCTCCGTACCCTGCAAGACGCCCAGATCCAGTACCGCTGGGGTTTCCCATTTAGCCTCACTGCCAAACATCAGGGTAAATCGGCCTCTCTGAGGTACCCTGAAGATCTGCCGACTTTTTGTGAGGATCTGGGCATCCGCCCGCCCCGGCTTCCCGATTGGGACCTCATCGCTACTCAACCCACCCCTCCGACGCTGTGGCAAAAAGTTCCCCCACGCCAACGACCCAGAAACCGGGAAACGCAAAACAAACCTAAGAGACAAGGCCCTGGCTGAGGATCCCGGCCCTTCATCCCCCTTTTTTCTTTTCCAAGTGACTCTTAACTTTTCTCATCACTGCCTGGTTGGCCCTCCGCGACCTGTTGCTGGTGGAGATGAAGATTTGCAGCGTCCCTGACCGCTTAGCGGCACAGTGATCAGACGTTGTTTTGCCCTGGTTCTAGTTGCACTCATTACCCTTTCCCCTTTGGTGCCTTTTCAACAATCTACCGCACTTAGGCTGCTGGTTGGGAGATTCGGGAGAGTGGGTTCCCCCTTGCTCTCACGACCCTCCCTCTAACCCTTTTTTTTTGGGTTGTTTTTCCTTTTTCGTTACTTTATTCATCTTATTTATACTTTAGTGATTTTGCTCCTGTTCAAGTTTTTACACATATTACGCTCCTCTATTCCTCCTTAGGACCTGAATGAGGAGACCTGGACTCCTATGCGGCCGCCAGGCCCAGGCCTCGTGCGCTGGGTCTGGTGGCCCCCTGGGAATCCGTGTAGTCCCGGATGACTTTTTTACCCGGGGCCGTATATTGCCCTATGTTTGGTCCGGTTATGGGCCCATGTTTTCATTGCAATGCCTTTTTTGTTGTACTAATGTTTTTCTCCTTTCTCTCACTTTCTACCTCCCCCTCTCTTCTCTCCTCTGTCTTCCTTCCGCTGCCTGCAGGGATCGGACACGTAGTGGCGGGGCCCTACGACCGGACAGCGCCTGCTCCTGGCTCCTGGCGGTCCATCTTGGACGTGGTGGTCGGGTAAGATTTATTAAACACAGACCGCTCCCCTACCCCCCCCCACCCCCCCCGGACTTGACTGATGGCTAAGATTCTATCTATGAATGTTCACGGCTTAAATTCAAACAGGAAACGGCATCTGGCACTAAGGGAGTTTAAACAGTCGGGAGCGGATATTATCCTGGTTCAGGAAACGCACTTTGACAGGGGGGGATCTTTTGCCTTCGCCTCCAGGAGCTTTCCGCTTGTGTATCTATCCTCGGGGTCCCACAAGAGAGCGGGGGTGGCTGTCCTGATCCGACAAGGAGCACCCTTTACCTATGTTGATCACTACAGCGATCCCCGGGGGGGCTTCCTGATACTTAAGGGTACGTGGCAGTCACGGCCGATCACCCTGTGTACGCTATACGCCCCTAATGTCCATCAGCATAACTTCCTCTCCAGGGTTTTTGCACGGCTATTTAAGGAAGACCACGGTTATTTGGTGGTGGGAGGAGACTTTAATCTGGCTCACTCGGCCACGGCTGATCGTCAGACAGCGCCCACCCGCGTGCCCTCGCCTAGAGCCCTCCGGGATTCGAGGCTTTTTCGGCAACTCACTCGCCGCTATGCACTGTTTGACGCTTGGCGAGCTCTCCGGCCCGGGGATCGGCAGTACACATACTACTCAGCCCCTCACCACATGCACTCTCGGATTGACTATCTTTTCACTAATAATGCTACATTGAGAGCGACGCGTGCTGCATCTATCCTGCCGATCTCCTGGTCGGACCATGCCCCGATCTTACTCACCCTAGATTTAGGCCCCCCGATAACTCGGCCATATAATTGGAAGCTGAACACTTTCCTTCTTCAGCACCTTCCCTCCCAATCGGAATTAGCCTTGACCCTGCGTCACTATTTTGCTGAGAATTTGACCCCAGACGTCCCCCTCTCCACTGTGTGGGAAGCCCACAAGGCGGTGATGCGGGGTAGATGCATTGCGCTTTCCTCGGCCTTGAAGCGAGACGTCGCGGTCACCAAGCTTAACACCGAGAAGGAACTTAGACAGTTAGAGCAGAAACTGCAGGCCTCACCGACGGTACCACTCCTTAGGAAAATTGTTAATTTGCGAATGGCGCTGGCGGACCTGGCGCTTCGCCGGGTTGAGAAAGCCCTTCTGAGGATCAAACAGACATACTATGACAGGGGCAATAAAGCACACTCCCTTCTAGCGCGGAAGCTCAAAGACAAAACCCTTCTCTCTGCCCCACACCAGATAAAAACTAGATCTAATGCGGTTGTCTCCCACCCCAAAGACATAGTTGATACGTTTGCGGGCTTTTACGCGGAACTCTATAATAGTCCTGACATCCCTAGCAACCCTGTGTCGCTGGAGGTCTCACAGCGTATACAGCAGTACTTGTCCGACAGCGCCATTCCCAAAATTAGAGATTCGGACTTGCTCATTTTGAACATGCCCGTCACGGAAGACGAAGTGGGAGAGACCATTAAATCCCTCCCCGCACATAAGTCCCCAGGCCCAGACGGGCTGCCCTACGAATATTACAAAGCATTTTCCCCCCTCTTAACTCCGCATATGAGCAGACTCTTTAATGCTTTTCTACAGAAAACACCCGTCCCCTCAGATATGCAACGTTCCTTCCTTACCTTAATCCCCAAGCCAGATAAGGACCCCATCCACTGTGCGAATTATAGACCCATTGCGCTGCTGAACGCGGACCTAAAAATTTTCACTAAATTGCTATCTCTGCGCCTTAACAAGGTCCTACCCTCTTTGATCCATAAGGACCAGGTGGGCTTTGTCCCCCTCCGACAAGCGGGGGATAACACCCGGAAGGTGATAGACCTGGTCGAGGTGGCGAACAGGGAGGGAGTGCCGTCCCTGCTCCTGAGCTTGGATGCAGAAAAAGCATTTGATAGACTGGGTTGGCCCTTCCTCTTCGCCACCCTGACCCACATAGGGATGGAGGGACCTTTTCTGCGAGCCATACAACATCTTTACTCCGACCCGTCTTCTCAAGTGAAGACTCCCTTTGCCACCTCTTCCCCCTTTTCCATCTCCAACGGCACGCGTCAGGGATGCCCGCTGTCACCCCTACTATTTGCCCTCTGTATTGAACCCCTGGCGGCGTCTATCAGGCGGAATCAGGCTATAAGAGGGGTTCCGGTGCGAGGCCAGGAGTTTAAGATCTCGCTATTTGCGGACGACGTAATTCTCACTCTTACCCAACCCAGGATATCCCTGCCCAACCTGCATATGGAGTTGGATCGTTACAGTGCGCTATCGGGTTACAAACTTAATGCGTCGAAATCCGAAGCCCTTCCGATTAACATTCCACCGTTGGAGGTGGAACACCTACGATCCAACTTTCCCTACCATTGGAGGTCCACCTCCCTTCGATACCTGGGGGTAAACATCACCCCAACCTATACCTCCCTTTATCAGGCAAACTACCCATCCCTCTATGGAGATATTAGGCGTCTCTTGCTACAGTGGCGGAAACACCAGATATCTCTGCTTGGTAGAATAGCCTCTGTGAAGATGGCTATCCTCCCGAAACTCCTCTATCTTTTTCAGACCCTCCCCATTCCAGTCCCCTCCTCTCACCTGAAAAAATTGCAAAGGGACCTACTTCGATTTGTATGGAATCATAAAAGGCACAGGATACCTCGTTCGGTCATGACCGCCTCCAAATCGGATGGGGGGTTAGCGTTCCCGGACCTAGTCAGATATTATCAGGCTGCCCAACTCCGCGCGGTCGCTTCTTGGACTACCCAGAGGCCTCACAATCGCTGGTCGGAAATTGAATCCCGGTGGTTGGCCCCTACACACCCTAATAGTATGCTCTGGAGTGCGGCGGCAGTGATTCCTCAGTCCCAATTGTTGGGCCCTATGTCCCACCTGCAGAACCTATGGCGTAGGTCTTCCAAGGCATTTGCCCTGACCTCAGCTAAATCGCTCCTGACCTCTTTTATATCCAACCCTCGAGTGCCAGATAGCCTATCTCGCCAGATGCAACACCCCTGGTCCTCCCGGAACCTTTTCCAGCTGAGATCTCTGGTGGATCCCAGATCTAGGAGACTACTGACTTACACTGAACTCCAATCCCGGTTTGACCTCCCCCGGCAGAGCTTCTATAGTTACTTACAAATCCGTCACTTTGCCCAGACCATCTCCTCAGACCTCCGTTTCTCCCCGCCTACCATGTTTGAAATAGTAGTCTCATCAGGTACGGCACAGAAGGGGATGATATCGGATATTTATAAAATAATTAACGCCTTTCCTATGGGTCTTAACGGCAAACATGCATATATGCTTAAATGGGAGGAGGCTCTGGGTGAAGTGTTCACGGAGGAGCAATGGCGGGTGATTTGGTCACAGGCATCCAAGAGCTCCATGTGTACGCTCTACCGGGAGAATGCATACAAAATATTGTTCTTCTGGTACATGACCCCGGATGTCCTGCACGCTATTTACCCTTCTACAACAGACCGGTGCTGGCGCTGTGTGGGGCATAAGGGCACCCTCTTGCATATATACTGGCAATGCCCCCGTATAGTCCCTTTCTGGACGGAAGTCCGTACGCTCTTGGCCAGTATCCTGGACCAACCCCTGGACTTACTCCCAAAGCACTTTCTACTGGGAGTCCCTTTCCCCAAATTGTCCAAATCCCTACAGAAATTATCCCGCCATATCTTGACCGCAGCGAGGTGTCTGGTTGCTCTCCACTGGAAAAAAACACACCCCCCTACCCCGGACGCATTATACGCCCGCATTAGAGATGTGGAGCTTATGGAGAGGATGACCGCCAGGATACAGGACCGGCTGGAAGCGCATGACGTAGTCTGGAACCCCTGGAATCTTAAGGACGATCGACCCTGACAGGCAAGCGGAAGTTTTCGGATGACTACCCACCCCTACCCCCTCCCTTTCCTCTCTACCTTTCTTTCTATCCTTAGGTATCCCTTTCCTCTCTCTTTTTTTCTATCCTTTCTCTTTTTCCCTTCTTCCTTTTTTTTATGTCTATTATTCTTCCAGACCCCCCCCCCTGAGGGGGGGTGTTTGTTTGGGGTAAAGTGTATTATAAGTGTCTTACATTATTCGTTGCCACACGTATCCTCGGATTGCAACTCTGGATCGGTGGTTAAGTCTTGAGGATAGGTCTATTACTGGTTGGACTGTATCCCTGTTTTACATGTGTTGCAGAACATGCTGTCTGTGAATAGCTCTACCTGGCCTGGCTTGTACCTGCTCCAGGTGGCTGTACTACGTAGGCCAATATGTTTTTATGGTATGTTCTCCCCTGTAATTTTTCTGATCCCTTTTTTTCGCTCCCCCAATGCTGAACTGAAGTGTTTGACGTGTAATGTTTCACTTTAAACTAATAAAAAGTTATTTGACAAAAAATAAAAAAAAAATAAAAAAAAAATCTTGCAAGATATGGGAAGCCCCTCTAAAAATTTATTAAAAAAAACATGCCAAAAATCATGCCCTCGCAGAAGGAAAACCAATACCCTCGGCCCCTATAACTACACCCCTGAATGCCCCAGAAATACCCCCTCCTTATGTCCTTGTCAAAACTGACGAGGGCGAGGTTGCCCAGGCCTTGGCCATCTACCCCAGCCTTGGGGTAGACATGGCTGCCATATCCGCTGCACTGTACAACGCCTCCACCCCGCACCAAAGACAACTCTGGGACAGGGAATCCCAAGCCAAAAGAGACAGGGAGGGTCAGGAGTACCAGGACCAAGTGGAAGCTGACGAGAGGGCGAGGGAGACCCCTGAGCAAAAAGACTTTAGGGAAGAGAAGGGACGGTTTGCCCTTGAAGTAGAGGCAGCCAGAGCTAAAATAGAACGGGGACATAGAATTTTGAGGGAAGCCCGAGCCGCCCGAGCCGCCCGAGCCGCCCTAGAACAAACAAAACGAGAAACAGAGGGAGACCCGGACCAGAGCCCAGGAACCTCCCAAAGCAGTGATCCCACTGAGGGAGAGGCTGTAGTCCTGAGTCCCGAAGACAATCGGGCCATGGAAAAACTCTCTAAGATGGGGGTGGTCACCAGGAGTAAGGTCAAAATCAAGTTGGCTACTGAGAAACCACTACCCGTACCCATACCAGCGTCAGGACCCATTATCTCACCTATGGCCACCCCCGTAGTTACTGACGAGGATGATGAGGACACCCCCGATATTAAGGCCCCCCTTATGACCATAGGTAACACAGAAATTCACCTACCCCTGCCCCTAGGCACACTGACAAAACTCAAAGAACTCTGTCCATCCCCCAGAAAACATCCTAGGGAAGCTGCCACTTTCCTGTTGCGCCAGTGCGCCGGGTCAAATCTGGACCCGATTGATCTTGAGAGTATAATACATATTCTAGGCCCCGACTGCCCCGACCCCCCAAAGGTAAAAGACCTGTTTAATGCCCATGTCCAGGGAAAAGGGGGCTGGCCAGATTTCTGGAAAACCCTAGGACAACATTGGAGCACCCTTTACAAAGGGGTCACAGCTCTGCAAGATCTGGTCCAAACAAAACAAGCCCCGAAGGAAAAATTCTATGATTTTTGTACCCGAGTATACAACCTCTGGAAAGCGGTAGATGGGGCGGATGGGTCCCTTTTTACCACTACTGTAATGGCCGGAGGGGAGCCAAAAGTAGTACAGTTGCTAAAATTAATTAACCCCAAATGGGCTACCCAACCCCCAGAGGATTTCATGTCAGACACCCGCTCCAGGGAAACTTCCGGGGTTTTTGAACAAAAAGGGGGGTTATTTTATAACACATTTGAACCCCCAACCCCTTTAATGGCACTCCAACCATATGCCCCCACTCGAAGACCAGAATATGCCCGCCAACCACCAGACCAGGGTTGTTTCAACTGTGGTCAAATGGGACATTGGAAGTCCAATTGTCCCTACCGTAGGGGCCAGACGGGACCTTGGGGGAAGGGAAATGGACGAAGGCGTTACCCTAACGCCTTTCCTTCAACTCCACAACATCAACGTACCCCCACTTACCAAGGACCAGTGTCAGGCCCCAGATATCACCAGCCCTATCAAGGACCCCAAGGACCCCCTCCACCTAACAATGCCGCCCTTCGTGTTCCACCACCCCCACCAGCCCCTATTCCCATGCAATGGCCTGCCACCCAACCCTCAAGCAGGACATAGGGCTGCCTGGAGTATGTCCCTTCCCTCAGCCTGGTATGTTACAATGTGTCCTGGAGGAGCCTACCCCAGGTGATCCTGGGTGTAGATGGAAAACGCATTTGTTTTCTCATTGACACTGGTGCCACCTCTAGCTCCATCAATGATGTGACCTTTGACACGCCACAATGTTCTGAGGAAAGCTCCATAGGTATTAATGGGACTCCTGTTACCCACCCTATCACCCCACCCTTATCAGTAACCACCCCGGAGGGGGTGCTACTTTGCCAACAACGGTTTGCCATCCTGCCCCAATGCCCAGTCTCCCTGATGGGAAGGGACTTAATGTCCAAACTGGGAGTGGTGATCAAATTTGATCCACAGGGAGCAGTAACTGCCAGCTCCGCACTCTGCGACTTACAGGGCCCAAAGAGACAATCCAAAAAAGGGTATTTTGTACTCTTACCTGCCTCCCTGGAAACCCATGCTATTTGGGCAGAGAATAACGCGAGTGTAGGTTTCATCCCATGTACCCCTTACACCCCCCAAATGCGCCCAGACTCAGTACCTGTCTTTCAAAAACAATATGCACTACATTCTGACAAAATTCAGGGGATTACACCCCTCATCAATAGGTATGTAGCCATGGGCATCCTGACACCCGTCATCAGCTCATGGAACACCCCCATATACCCAGTGAGAAAGGCAAGCGGGGAATGGCGCTTGGTACAGGACCTCAGGGCAGTCAACAAAATGGTGGTTCCCCTCCCCCCTCTGGTCTCAGACATTGCCTTTATTTTTTCTTGCATACCGGCAAACTCTGTGGCCTACACAGTAATTGACTTAGCTAACGCTTTTTTTAGCATCCCTGTGGATCCACTGGCCCAGCCCATGTTTGCTTTTTCTTGGGGGGGGGGCGGGGAGGGGGCAACTGACCTGGACCCGCCTACCGCAGGGCTATGTGGACAGCCCGGCAGCCTTCTCTATGGTATTGAATGAGACAGTCAAATCCTGGCAATCGAGCGCCGGGTCGGTACTCATCCAATATGTGGATGACCTCCTTCTCTGCAGCCCCACCCCAGAAGCTTGTGAAGAAGACTCAAAGAACTTGCTGGATCACCTAGCCAAGGCAGGTCACTTGGCCTCACGGAAAAAGATACAGTGGGTGACCCCTACTGTAGAGTACTTGGGGTGCATCCTCAACAAGGGAGAGAGAAGTGTTTCCCCCCACCGTGCCGCAGCCCTTAACGCTCTGCAGCCACCCAGGGACAAGGCCGCCCTCTTGTCTTTCCTGGGAGCAATCGTCTATTGCCGGCAATGGATCCCTGACTGCTCATTTCATGACTCCATTCTGAGGAGGGCCACGCTCTCCACTGCGCCAAAAGTGGTGGAATGGACGGAGGAAATGTTACACTCATTTAACACCCTCCTCTCCTCCCTTGCCTCCGCCCCGGCCTTAGGACTAGTGGACTACAGGAAAACTTTTTATCTATATTGTGTAGTTAATGGATCTGCCTTTGCAGCAGTTCTTGCCCAAGAGCACGGTAATTCTTACCGACCGGTGGCTTTCCTTTCAAAGAAACTCCCACTCCAGGTCCAGGGCATGCCTGCTTGCCTCCAGAACATGGCCGCATGTGCCATGGCCATTCAAGAAGCCAACAAGTTAGTTCTGGGACACCCCCTAACTGTATACACTACCCACTCAGTCACCCACCTTATCCAAAACCTCAATACACAACATATGACCACCCAAAGAGCCAGCGGGTATGAAATCATTCTTCTAAACACCTCCAATCTGACCATCAAACACACCTCTGACACCTCCCCCATCCTCAGGCTATTACATTCTCTGCTCAAACTCATGAATTATGGTGAACCATCCAAAATGCATGACTGCACAAAAGTGTTGGACCAAGTCACCTCCCCACGAAAGGACTTAACAGACGTACCTCTGGCCGGTGCAGAGGAAGTTTTTGTGGACGGCAGTTGCTCGCGCCCTTCGGATTCCACTTTTCTGACAGGATACGCGGTAGTACAACTCCCAGATCTGGTTCTGGAGGCTAAGCCACTTCCGCCTTCCTCGGCACAGGTCGCGGAACTGGTAGCCCTCACCAGAGCATGCATCCTGTTCACAAATAGGGATGTCAATATTTACACTGATAGTCGATACGCCTTCGGCGTGGTTCACGATTTCGGGGTGATCTGGGCTAACAGGGGGTTTAGAACGGCTGACAACAAAATTATAGCCAACAAGGAGCATATCCTGGCCCTTCTCCAGGCTATACTACTGCCCAAACATTTGGCGATTATTAAAGTCAAGGCTCACACCACCACTGGTAGCTACATTGCCCGAGGCAACGCCCTTGCGGATAGATGCGCTCGAGCGGCGGCAAATTCCTCCACACATCCACCCGCCCCTACCACGATATTTTTCCAACAAGATTTTTCAGCGCCAGATTTCCCCTCAGTTGCAGCCCAAATCCAATCCATGGCCACAGACGCTGATGTCCTTTTCTGGGTCCAGCAAGGATTGTCCAAAGACCAAAGAGGCCTTTGGACAAATGGAGGGGTCATTGGGATCCCTGAAGCCAGCTCGGCCCTCATCCTTTCCTACCTGCATGGTCCCGGACATATAGGGTCCCAACCCTTGCAACAGCTGTATGAAAAAACTTTCTGCACAGTTAATCTAAAGAACCATGCAAACACCCTAACAAAGTCATGCCTCACATGCGCTCAAAACAACACGCAGGGTAAGCGACATGGTATACACGGCCAGTTGCCCCCACCCCTAGGCCCACTACAGGACCTACAAATAGACTTCACCCACATGCCCAAACAAAAGGGAAGCATCAAATGCCTGTGCGTTATCGTTGACAAATGGTCAGGATGGGTGGAGGCGGTCCCCTGCACTGGGGAAACAGCTAAAATAGCGGCAAGGGCTCTCCTTAATCATTGGGTATGTAGGTTTGGCATACCAGCCACCATTTGGTCAGACCAGGGCCCGGCTTTTACTTCAGATTTGACACGAGAACTGGCAAGGTGCCTGGGAATACAGTGGAAACTTCACATTCCCTATCATCCCCAAAGCGCAGGAGTGGTAGAAAGAATGAACAGGAATATAAAGGACAAACTAAAAAAGGCCACAGGAGGAACGTTAAAAAACTGGATAGATTTCCTTCCAGGAATATTGTTCCAAATCAGAACCACCCCCCACTCTAGGACACGTTTGTCACCATTCGAAATCCTAATGGGTGTCCCAGAACAAACCCAACTAAAAGCATTAGATGCACAGACTGACATTAACATATATTCTTTACAGGAAGAGTATGTGAAACATCTGGTAAGTACAATAGAAGAACATAATGAACAAGTTGCTGTCACCTTTTCTCCTCTTCCAACAGAACCTACTCACCCATTCATCCCGGGGGATAAAGTGTTGATCAAGCAGCTTGCCCAACGGAAGCACGTGGGGCCCATCTACTCCGGTCCATGGAACGTGGAGAAGGTCTCCAGGACTGCTGTCCTCACAGACTACACCCCTCAGTGGATCCATGCCAGCAGACTAAAAAAATGCCCCGAACCTCCACCGACTCCAGAACACCCCCAGAGGACACTTGCCCAAGACCAACAGGAGGACGCCACCACCAAAGGGACCCCAGAGACGAACCTACAGACCCTCCAGGAACAGTTTGTCAGAATCTCCCTGGACTTTCCTCCTCCTCCCACCAGCTCGGACTGAAGTCTTTGCAAAAAGAAAGAGACAGGGGCTTAGAAGATCAGTATGTACTACACACCATTTTGCTCTGGTCGATAGTATTGACTTTTGTGTTTTTTTTTCTATAGTCATGATGACATGTATCATGACAGGGTCATGTGGGTTTACAAGAAGCCCAAAAGGTACTGAGAACCGATCACTAGACAGAAGAGCATTAGTTCCGAGGCCCAGTAATAATAATAATAATAACAAAGGTTTAGGAGTAATGGTAGCACGGAACGAACTACCCCCCCAGGGCAGTAAAACGTTTTCTTTAGCCCCAACAATACCACATCATTTTTTATGGCAATACGCGTTTGGTCAAGTAATGGGAAAAGGGGCACCCTGTTGGGTGTGCTCCCACATGGGAACGGGTAGGAATCAAATCCCAGTAGTGGGAATCCCCCTCCCAGTAGAGGACCTGTTTAACGAGACGACACAAGACCATATGGCCAATATAACGATCAGACCCTCCCCCCTTATTTTCTCTGGTTTCACACAACCCCCATCCTTCTGTTTCCTAAATGGAGCTTGGAAAGAAAACGGGGAAATCCCCAATGGCCAATTCTGTAGAAACACACTAGTAAATCTTACCCTTAGAGACTTAGGGAAGTTTCTGCGGGATGGGACGTTTGACATCCAGGGGTTGAATACTTCCACCATTGGAGATAGTGACGAAAGGATAGGGAACATGTCTTTATATAACATAATGGACTGTGTACTATCATCAGAAACATTTGACGATACTGACCTAAAAGACTGGTTAGAGTCCTACCACATGAATGATACTTTACTAGAGTACAGTAGCACCGCGAGTTTAGGAGATTGGTTATGCCTAGTTGGACTCCGGTCAGGCATATCCCAACCCCCTGATATAATACCAGCACCTCATCTGCCTCATGGATGGATGGTGTGTTGCGGTCTAATATGTCACACCACCATACCTTACCCTCTAGATTCCTCTACAGGTGGTTGGTGCACCATTGCCAGGATGGTACCATATATGGGTATAGCCTCTGACAATCAGTACATCAAAATGACCCCTGCCCATGGGCATTTAGAGTTCGGGAGGGCTAAGAGACAAGTAACATCATGGTGGGAAAAATTAGCCGCCTCCATTGGAAGCCCGGGAATGTGGAATGCCGTAGATAAAATAGATCTGTTTGCTGAAATAATCTCTGGGGTAGTGAATTCTACTTCCAGAGATGTTTCTCTGCTAAACAAAGAAACTCGGAAGATCCGAACTGTGCAGGAACTGATAAAAATGAGGCAGGAACAACTTTTGGCCGCCATCACTGGGATTTGTAACCTCATGGCCAATTCGGAGATGTGTTGCACCTTCATACACAACTTCACCGTTCCTGTGGAAAGTCTGTCGGTACCCGATTATTACGATATTATCAAAAGCCATTCAGCCCAAAGACAGACCCTCCTACAGAAAGCAAAAAACTTGGGAGATGATTGGAACCTTTTCTCGGGTACAGGAGGGTGGTTTGGAGGTATTTGGGGGGGCATACTGGGATTTTTTAAGAAAATATTTCTCGTATTAGTGATGATAGTGTTGTTGATAGTAATGTTCTATGTGATCGCCAAATGCTGCTGCATAGCAGCCTCCAAGGTTTCCCATCCAACAATAGCAACCAAGCCCAATGACGAAGAGAAAGCACTTATGGCTTTTTCCAAGAATGTCTGGTATAGAGGATGATCGATAACTTCGTGCCAAAGTTATGATCACAGGAGGGATTATAAGGATTAACAAGTCTCCATTTTGTTATACTGTCATCCATTTTAAAACTTTGCATGACCAAGCTAGAATTCTAATTACTTTTGACATAAAAGCTTGCTATTTGGAAAACATGCTGTTTTCCTTGAATGCCCTTGGCCGCGAGAGTTTGTACAGAGAAAGCCAAGATATGCAACTATCTTATATTGTCTGTGACCTAGAACGTCTGGACCACAGACTATTAGCACAATATTGTTGAATATTGTTGAATATCGTAGTCTTATTCTTATCTCGTGAAGGTTAATGACGTGCTTTGCCGTGAAGACAATTTCTGCTTATTTTGCTCGTTCTGTCAATAAACCTGTTACTAGGAAAAGTTTGGTGTATACCTACGAGCGGATCCCTGATTGGCTACTCCACGGGGGGCCACCCCAACTGTTTCAGCATATAACCTGTTGTAATCAAAACATTAAATCGTAATCATTATTCGCATACATCTCGTGTATGAGTTTTGGTTATCTCACCGGTGAATGGGACTCCCAAGTACATCCAGACCACGGCCTAGGAAAGATAGGAAGAGGGAAATCGAGCACCTAACAGAGCAAGGACCTACCTTTACAGTGCCTAGATACCTCTCCCTGCTGATTCCTAAATTGTGATATCCCCTGTTTTGGTGTGCTGCTCTTTCCTTACTTTGTCTGCCCCCATACATTTTTCTCCTATTCTATCCTTTCATCTTTTTAATGTTTCAGTTTATCTCATTATCATTTTTTTAAATAATATTTCAATACCAGGACCATTATATGTATCTGTATATTATTTATATATATTATTATGATACCAGGATCATTATATACTAAGCATACCCTGGACCAAATGTATATTGTTTCATTAGAATGTTTTTAAATAGATATATGCACTTGTTCATTAGGATCATTTCATGATCCTAAATGTGATACTTTAACCACTTGAGATCCGCGCTATAGTAAAAAGACGTCTACAGCGCGGATCTCAATTTCCGGGACTACGTCTATTGACGTCGTCCCCTTTAAGAGTTCCCCGCGCGCTCCCGGGAGCGCGCATCGGGGAAAATCTGTGTTGGCCGTGTCCGCTGGACACAGCCAATCACAGATCGCTGTAAACGGCCAATCACAGCGGCCGTTTACAGCGCGATCGCCTCCTCCAATGGGTGATGATCTCAAATGTAAACAAATGAGATCATCACCCATTGCCGAACGTGTCTCCTCACACAGCGATAGCGTGTGAGGAGACCGAAGGTTTTTGTGAGTGTGTGAAGTGACAGTAAATTTATAAAAACCCGACCTGTGCCCAGATCTACCCTGCCAGTGCCCAGATCTACCCTGCCAGTGCCCAGATCTACCCTGCCAGTGCCCAGATCTACCCTGCCAGTGCCCAAATCTACCCTGCCAGTGCCCACCTGTGCCCACCTGTGCCCACCTGTGCCCACCTGTGGCCACCTGTGCCCACCTGTGCCCACCTGTGCCCACCTGTGCACCGCCAGTGCCCACCTGTACACCGCCAGTGCTCCATCTGTGCACCACCAGTGCCCGCCAGTGCCCCGCCAGTGCCCGCCAGTGCCCGCCAGTGCCCGCCAGTGCCAGCCAGTGCCAGCCAGTGCCAATCGGTGCCCATCTGTGCCGCCTCAGCAGTGCCCATCTGTGCCGCCTAAGCAGTGCCCATCTGTGCCGCCTAAGCAGTGCCCATCTGTGCCCATCTGCTGCCTTATCAGTGCACATCCGTGCAATAAATCAGTGCACATCTGTGCCGACCTATCAGTGCCCATCTGCCGACTCAGCAGTGCCCATCTGTGCCGACTCAGCAGTGCCCATCTCTGCCGCCTCAGCAGTGCCCATCTGCCGCCTCAGCAGTGCCCATCTGCCACCTCAGCAGTGCACATCCGTGCAATAAATCAGTGCACATCCGTGCAATAAATCAGTGCACATCTGTGCCGACCCATCAGTGCCCATCTGCCGCCTCAGCAGTGCCCATCTGTGCCGCCTCAGCAGTGCCCATCTGTGCCGCCTAAGCAGTGCCCATCTGTGCCGCCTAAGCAGTGCCCATCTGTGCCCATCTGCTGCCTTATCAGTGCACATCCGTGCAATAAATCAGTGCACATCTGTGCCGACCTATCAGTGCCCATCTGCCGACTCAGCAGTGCCCATCTGTGCCGACTCAGCAGTGCCCATCTCTGCCGCCTCAGCAGTGCCCATCTGCCGCCTCAGCAGTGCCCATCTGCCACCTCAGCAGTGCACATCCGTGCAATAAATCAGTGCACATCCGTGCAATAAATCAGTGCACATCTGTGCCGACCCATCAGTGCCCATCTGCCGCCTCAGCAGTGCCCATCTGTGCCGCCTCAGCAGTGCCCATCTGTGCCGCCTCAGCAGTGCCCATCTGTGCCGCCTCAGCAGTGCCCATCTGCCGCCTCATCAGTGCCCATCTGCCGCCTCATCAGTGCACATCCGTGCAACAAATCTGCACATCTGTGCAATAAATCAGGCCTCTGTATGTGGTCAGGCTGTGTAAAAGTCTCACACATGTGGTATCGTTATACTCAGGAGGAGTAGCAGAATGTATTTTGGGGTGTTATTTGTGGTATGCACATTCCGTGTGGGAGAAATAAGCTATTACAATGAAAATTTTGTGAAAAAAAAAAAAAAAAATCGTAATTTTGCAAAGAATTATGGGAAAAAATGACAACTTAAAATAACTAACCATGCCTCTTACTAAATACATTGGAATGTCTACTTTCCAAAAAGGGGTCATTTGGGGGGCATTTGTACTTTCCTGGCTTGTTAGGGTCTCAAGAATGGAGATAGGCCTTAGTACATCAGATGTGATCTTTTTTTGCAAATCTTTATGATTTGCACCATAGCTTGTAGACTCTATAAATTTCACACAGATCATATAATATGCAAAAATTTGGGTTATTTTTACCAAAGATGTGTAGTAGTATAAATTGTGGCCAAAATTTATGAAGAAAAATTGCTAATTTGCTAAATTTTGTCACAGAAACGAAGAAAAATTCATTTTTTTTCAAAATTTTCGGTCTTTTTTCATTTATAGCGCAGAAAATAAAAAACCGAGAGGTGATCAAATACCACCAAAAGAAAGCTCTATTGGTATGAAGAAAAGGACAAAAAAATCATTTGGTTACAGTGTTGCATGACTGAGTAATTGTCATTCAAAATGTGAGAGCACTGAAAGCTGAAAATTGGTCTGGGACTGAGAGGGGTTTAAGTGCCCAGTAAGCAAGTGGTTAAGGGCCCATTAACAATTGTGCATTGCTGCAATGTACAGTAAAATGCATGTGTTACTGCTTGTTCCCATAGAGCACCTGCTCTATGTGTATTTCATTGTGAATTGCAACCCAGCACACTGTACAATAGAGTTCAACACATGGCACACACATATTGTTTGTTGAGGTGCACTGTGTTGCTAAAAAAATTTTATTTTTTTATTTTTTTTGCATCCATAGTGTGTGTGTTGTACATTATTGCCTGTAGAAAAACATGTTAAAGGATAAGTCCAGCCAAAGCTTGTTTGGCTGGGCTTCTCCTATGGGTCACAGGTGTGCAAATCATTTTGCACTCCTGTGGCCCTTTATCAGCAGAGAGCAGAGAGCAGACAGAAATCAGTCCAGGCATCACGTCATCCCGACAATGGAAGTCTGGACCCGCCAGGTACCTGGACTGATACCCGTCTTAGACTCTCAGCGAGACTTTGAGAGCCTGAGACGGCTGCTCACCACCCCTCAACAGCTCAATGCTCCAGTGAGCAAGGAGAAGCAGAGCGGAGAGCTGCTGATTGACAGTCAGCAGCTCTCTCTTCGGGTCTCTGCTGCTCGATCACTTGGTTCTCAGTGTAGAGGCGCTGAGGGACAGATGCAGCACTGGACCGATGCTGTATCCAATGAGGTAAGTATGATATTGAAATAAAAAAATCCCATACTTCTCTTTTATTGCACTGCAACAGATTCACCATGCTTCATTAAAGCGATATTAAAGTTTTGTCTTTTTTCATTTAAAAAAAACATACATGTTATTCTTACACTCTCTGTGCAGTGGTTTTGCACAGAGCAGCCCAGATTCTCCTCTTCTCGGGTCCGTGATCAAAGCTTCTGGTTCCTCCCTCTGGCTGAGTGCACCCACAGCAAGCAGCTTACTATGGGGCACCTGAACCAAGCCACTGCTCTGTGTGTCCATTCAGACATGAAGCCACGGCTCTGCCCTGCCCTCTCTCTCCCCTCATTGGCTAACTGCCTTTGATTGGCAGCAGTGGGAGCCAAAGGTGCCCCACTGCTGTCTCAGCCAATGAGGAGGAGGAGTCCTGGACAGCTGAGACTCTTGTGCAACTTCACTGGATCAAGAGAGGGCTCAGGTAAGTATAAGGGGGCTGAGGGGGGCTGCTACACACAGAAGGTTTTTATGCATTAAGATAAAAAAAATTCTGACTTTAGAACCACTTTAACTATGCACAAAAGATCACTTAAATGTGACTGTACCTTCAGTGTATGCCTGTATGCTAGTCTTTTTATATTGTGTCATTATTATCATTTTTTTCTGAAAAAATATTTTTAAATGTACCATACATAATCAAAAATACTATCAGGGTAATTCACATGGGGTGTCGTAGACTAATACGTCCACTACTGTGTGCTGTCAATCAAAAGTAAAGCGGGCCTAATGGTAACCAGTTCCCCATCAGGCTCCATCTATTCAGTGGCACATCAATTGCCAAATATGGGCATTGCCCATTCATTGGTGATTATCTGTATTTCTGTTTACATTTAGTTTTCAACTAGCGAATCTAACAGCTGACAGTTGATTGAGACATAAATGACAGCTTCCCAGCAGATATGCTGCCTGTTCTGAGTACTGACTTATCTCTCTACACCAGCTTAGAGGTGATTTTTTTTACTGCCAGTTTCTTGATCTCAGAACTGACATTTAGTCTTTAAGAATTTGTTGCAGCCATAATTACAGATTTTTAAAGTGCCAGTAATAAGAACTACCTGAATATGCTGTTAATGTCAGTAATCTTACCAACACTTTTGAAAATGCTTGCCTAAATTACGCACAAGTACTGCTTTAGGGAACTACTCATAAGCCGCGTACACACGGGCGGATTGTATGGCCTACTTAGTCCGTCATACAATCCGACGGACAGTCCGTCATACTTTCGAATGAACGGACTTGATAACACACGGATGCACAAACAGTCCGTCGAAAGCTTGCGCGATGACGTGTACAGCACGTACGACGGGACTAGAAATAGGAAGTCCAATACACAGCAATGCAACCTTCCGCCGTGTAAATCCTTTCTGAGCATGCGCCATTCTTAGTCCGTCGAACTAGCCTACTCACGAGCGGATTGTCCGCTGAAACCAAAGTATGACGGACAATATTATGGAAATTCCGAAATACTTAGTACGCCAGACTGCACGCTGAAAAAGTCAGCTGAAGCCCACACACGAGCGGACTGTCCGCTGAAATGTGTTTCGACGGAATAAGTAGGCCATACAGTCCGCCCGTGTGTACGCGGCTATAGAAAAATACAGTTAGGGTTATATTGAATTCCCCTGTATATATTAATGTTAATTTCACTTTTACTATAAATCGTCTTATTCACTCCATATTCCCTACTTGTTCTTGCAACCCCTTGAAAAAAAAAAACAGTACTAGCTGTTATTTTTTAATGCCAATAATTTAGGTTTCAAAAGCATGGCCTACAGTCATTCAAAGCTGTGTTTTATATTCTCTTTGGCTGGTAAGATGTACACAGAGCAGCAGCTTGCAGGAGCTACTATTCACTGTGGAGGGAATAGCTCCCTCTGCAACAAATTGAATGAATCAAAGTGAATTACAGGATTTATAGTGAGTGTGCAGTTAATCTTCAATGGAAACTAGTGCTGAGAATTGTGTATATGCCTCCATTGCTGAATGTGTTCCAAAAAATGCTAGCTGTTGAACTGCCATAGTAATTCAATAGCCTAAAGCCATGCTATGGTCAACGCTGAAAATTAAGCCTGGAAACGTAAACAGGGATTTCAGCCAGCTTGCTGTAAATTTCAGTTTTCCCATATAGACCTTGCAGTAGTCCAACAATTCACCCTAATCATTTTGGTCTATATCCTGGTACTCCTGAAACACAACTGCTGGTAAAAATTTGAACATCCGCCTTGCTGCATGTCAAACACAGTAAAAGAAACTTTTGTGGAAAAAATGGGGCAAAGGTGTCCCTTTCAGATATGGCAACTCATCCCCAAATATTTTAGAAAAAAATGGTGGTTGGGAAGAAGGGGGATTATTGCGGTGTCTAATTAGTAATAGACATGAAGATAAATAAAAAAAGAATTTATTCACAAAAAATATAACAAAATACAATATCACAAAAAATTGATTCAATCACAAATAATCAAAAGCACATCCAATAACAACATAGGGCCAAGATGTTCTAAGCCTTGGTGTGCTGATGGGTCAAATCCTCCTTACATGTTTCGCCATAAAGATGGCTTTGTCAGGGGAATTGAAATGAGACCAGCGTGAGGAGACAATTCTATAAAACAAAGAAAAACAGGTACAAAGTAAAATACAAAAGTATGGGCCCCAGTATATAGAAAATGTTCTAAAAATAATAATATGCACTGGAAGTCTGAATGTGATTGGTGATGTGGGAAGTAGAGAAAAGGAAGTTATACAGGGTTCAGGAACTACTCCCCTACTGCATTTCTTTTTTTTTAACAGAAAAAGTTTTTATTAACAAATCAGAATTACAATATATTCAACAGTCGACAGTCAAGTATTTTGCAGTTACGGTGTCCGTCTGAGATATCCATTTTCAGAATTTAACATCTTAAAAATCCATGATGCCTTTTTCCTAACATTTCTCAACCGGTGAATTCTAATCATATTCCGTCTAATGCCCACCCTCAAGTTCAGTAGGGTATCCAATCACTTTCCCACTGGGATACCATCAAGTACATACAAAGTTTGTTAAATTAAATTAAATTCAATCTTCATTTGGCAAGATTGGGTGGAGCCCAGTGTGGAGGGGGGGGGTGGGTGACCCCCGATTGAGCAGGGGGGAATCCATCATCTGGTCCTCCTCCTCCCCAGCCCCTCACCCACGCATGTCCACCCAAGCCGACTAAACCTTGTCAAATTTTGCAGGGCACTGGCTACTATCGTATGTGAGTTTCGCAAAAGTGGGAGAGGGTAGGGTTACCCCACAATGGGGTGTGTGGAGAGATGAAGTTTGATTTAGCATAAAATAACTCTGGCCTCCCACCATGCTCTAATAGTTGTCTTCATGAGGACCGTCAAGCAATGGGGGGCTTTGAATGAATGAATGAATAATTTGTATAGCGCTCAAAGCTAACTGAATCGCATCAAGGCGCTGTGCAGAGCTTTGTTGTCCAGCTTCTAGACGAGGAAGGTCTTGAGTTTTTTCCTGAAGACCTGGAGGTTTTCTTCCAAGCGGATGTTGGTTGGTAAAGCGTTCCATAGCCGTGGTCCTTGGACAGCGAATCTCCATTCCCCCTTAGATTTATACTGAGATTTGGGAACGAGGAGGAGGTTTTGGTTAGAGGATCGAAGACTGCGGTTGGGCGTGTAGTGTTTTATTTTCTCGAATAGGTATTGAGGAGCGTCTCCATGCATGCATTTGTGGGAGAGGCAGAGGGTCTTGAATGTGATTCAATTCTTTACGGTTAGCCAGTGTAGGCTCCTCAGGGTAGGAGAGATTGATTCCCAGGGTTTTTTCCCTGTTATCAGCCTTGCTGCCATGTTTTGGATAAGTTGTAAGCGTGCAAGTTGATATTGGGGTAATCCTAAGTAAAGAGAGTTTGCGTAATTAAGCCATGAATTAATGACTGCTCCAACTACCACTGCTTTGTCCTTCTGTGGGATGAACAGGATTAGTCTGCGTAGCAGGCAGAGCAGATGGTGAGAGCCACTGACTACTGCTCCTATTTGGGCATCCATTGACATTTGCGAGTCAAAGATGACCCCGAGACTCTTTGCCTTGGTCTTTGGGATGACGGTCTGTCCAAAAATGGTGGGGGGGTGTCCAGGGGATCTTGGTTCGGGGCTTATGGTTTGCGTGGAGGATGAAAAGCTCTGTTTTTGATTCGTTGAGTTTGAGGGAGTTAGTGGTCATCCAGTCTTCTATCAAAGCGAGGCAATTTTCTAATTGCTGATGATGGTCTTTTTGTTCGGTGATACGAAAGTAAAGTTACATGTCGTCAGCGTACGAGTGGAAGCTGAGGTCTGATGATCTGATGATATTGAGGAGTAGGCGGATGTATATGTTGAAGGCTTTGGGTCCCATATACACTAGATTGGTCATGGCAGCCTCAAGTCTCACCGCCGGAGACTAAGCCCTTGTACACATGGTCAGAGATTCCGACAACCAAATCCGTTGGAGTTATTCTGACGGATTAATTCCGGAAGAGGTCCGGAAGTGATATTGCATACACACGGTCGGACCAAGTTGTCGGAATTTCCGGTTGCCAACAACGAAGTGACGTAAGCCGCGTACGGCGGCACTAGAAAAAGGAAGTTCAGCACCACGTCCAGCACCCTTTGGGCTCCTTCTGCTGATCTTGTGTCTATCGCGTGTTAGTAGAAGTTTGGTGAGAGACGATTTGCGCTTTTCAGATTTGTGCTTCAGTTCTGTACTGCTCTTCAGTTTCTGCTTGTCTTTGCATATCTGATAATCAGTGCGTGTAGTCAGTAAGCATTAGTTTCTCATTGTGGACTATATCTTGGTATAGTACACTTTGATTTGCATTGCTTATTGTCTGCTTGCTTCTGCTATTCAGGTTGTTCTTTCAGGCATTGCTGTTTATCAGTGCTTTCTGTTGTCCGTTCTGACCAGCCGACCGTTTTCAGACCATGTTTCGTCTACGTACTCGTCGTAGAGTTTGTGCTGTGCAGGGGCTTCGTGTTGGGGTTCTTACTTTGACACAAGCCCGGTCCATGAACAGGGAGGGGAGGCGTTTGTGGACCAAGAATTGGTTGCGCCAAAGTGACCAGTTCTCGCACATGCCTTTGCTACGTGAGATCCGGGAGAATAATCCTGATGATTTCAGGAATTATCTCCGGATGACGGACCCCGTTTTTCACCGTCTGCTGGCTTTGCTGTCCCCTTATATCACCAGGCAGGATACCTGCATGTGGCAACCCATCACTCCGGAGCAGAGGCTCATCGCCACGTTGCGCTACTTGGCGACAGGGAGAAGCCTTTAGGACCTCAAGTTCTCCACAGGCATCTCCCCCCAGGCTCTGGGGATCATTATTCCAGAGACCTGTTCTGCCATCATTCAGGTCCTGCAGAAGGACTATATGAAGGTAAGTTTTATCCTTTAACATCACATTATATGTATTTAATGATTGCTAATGTATTGCATTTCTTTCCTCATTCCCTAATTACCATCATTGCAATATGCTCTAATTCATATGCTCTGCCCCTTTGTCCTCATGCATATTTGCCTCACTAACTTCCCCACCATGCTCTTCTTGGCCCATAAAACTATAGTCTAGTCACTTACCAATGTCTTTTGTCAGCTCCATAGTATTGCTTTCCCTTAAACACCCCCTAAAATTTCTACAAATGTTATGTGTGTGCTTCAATTCATGCAGAGTGACTTTTTTTTGTGGGTTATGCCAAACTCATTAGTAACCCCCCTCCCCCCAACTCCTAGGTCAGCTGCTTGCAATCCTCCATCTGTTGACTTTACCAAACCCAATACACACTCTACCAACCTTTTTGATGGTCACATTTATGGACGAGTTCACCAAAGCATGTAGTGCAAGGGCCTGCCTCAATATTTTCAAATGCTATAATTATTTTATTTTTTTCCCCTATTATTATCTTGATATGTAATAGCAGAATGTCAAAATGTGCTTCCATTTTTTTTTAATTTTTGGTATTATGACACTTCTCACCTGTCCGGTGGGCTGCCAATAGTGTAAGTAAGGAGAGGCTTCCCAGAGTATCACATATTATTTAGGCATTCAGTTCTCAATCAAGTGGAGAGGGTTACCTGTCCAAAACATCCCCCAACCCCTCATTTTTAGCAAGGGCCCATCAGATGGGGGGGATGGGGGGTGATGACTCTGATAAGGGGACCTTATACTTTAGGCTTTAAATACTAATTTCCCAAAATGTTATACTGATCTTGGCCAAAAATATTGGCGTTTAATCTGCTTGCAATGTTGATTTGCAAAATTACTAATTTTTTGTCTTGTTTCACTCCACAGTTTCCTTCAACGCCACAGGAATGGCAGACTGTGGCCTCCCACTTTGCCAGTCGTTGGGACTTTCCCAATTGTAGAGGTGCAATTGATGGGAAACATGTCCGCATCGTCCCACCCCCCAACTCGGGGTCGTACTACTATAATTACAAGGGATTTAATAGTATCGTGATGTTGGCGGTGGTGTCTGTGAGCTATGACTTCTTGTATGTGGACGTGGGGCAAAATGGTCGGATGTCAGATGGTGGAGTGTTCGCACAGACGGAATTCTACTGGCGTCTCCAGAGTGGCAGCTTGCCACCCCCAGAGGAGAATCAGTAAGGACTCCCGTTCGTCTTCGTCACGGATGAGGCGTTTGCCCTGGCAAACCATCTGATGCGGCCTTTCCCGATGAGGACCCTCACCCCGGACCAGAGGATTTTTAATTTCCGGCTGGCCAGAGCCAGAAGAGTGGTGGAGAACACTTTTGGAATACTGGCCAGCCGGTTCCGCCTTTTTTTAACGCCTATCCACATGGCGGAATATAAAATCAATCACATAGTGCTTGCCTGCTGTGTTCTGCACAATTTCTTAAAAAGACATTCAGTAAACTATGCAGTCTCAGTTGGCCAAGATGCTGACTTGCTTGAAAATGAGAACCTCACGGGCCTTGAAGCTGCTCGTCCTGGCTTGCCCCCCCCCAAAGCGCCCGTGAGGTCCGAACCCAATACATTTACCACCTTTGTGGGTAGGGGGGCCATTGATATGCCAGACAATGTCTGAGCCGCATTTTTGTAATACATTTTTCTTTGAAACTCCAATAATCTTTGTTTTCATTTACTGCTTGGCTTGGTCTTAGGTGTCTCCTAGGTCAATTTTTGTTTTTTGTTGTTGTGCCTTTTTCTACAACAGTGCAAACCCTAGTTGAGAGCGAGATGAGGTGACAGTCTCTTCTTCAGATAATCTTATTATGTTGTGAGTCTGCTACACACACACCTTGTTTTTGTTAACTAATGTATGTAGTGCATTACTGACCAAAATCTTGCTCATTTTCAGCACCATGGCAGAAATATGTGGGGTCAGGAAAATGGCATGGTTGTGAAAATTAACACATCACTGTGGGTGTTATTTACTAAAGGCACATCCACTATGCACTACAACTGTACTGCAAAAGTATACCTGGAACTGCACTTGGAGTGCAAAGTGGAGTTGCCTTTAGTAAATAACACCCATTGTCACCAAAAACAACAATTTTACTCCAAATACTGTTTTTGCGCATTGAAAAAGGAAGCCACACATTGTTGATAATTTCACTTTTTAATCAAATCACATTCACATGTGCGTTAGAAAAGGGTTTTACAACAAACCAACATATTGGGTGTATCAAAAACATTATTTAAGGTCATTTTTGGGTAACTTGGTGTTTTTGTGTAAACAGGCATGTATCAAAGCGTAGCATACAAAACACAGGAACTTACAAAGTTCAACTTTGAAAAGTGAAGACAATATCAGACATGAGTATGTACAAACTGGGCTGATATTGCCTTCATCACATGGGGTGTCACCCCTGGAAAAGCCAAAATTGGAAGATGCACACAGTGTGTCAACATGTGCTATCTCCCATCATGGGGGATCAATGTACATGTTTTGGGGCTGCAACCCCTTCAACTCAGCCACTTTCCACAAAACACGTACATTGATCCCCCATGATGGGAGATAGCGCATGTTGACACACTCTGTGCATCTTCCAAATTTGGCTTTTTGTAAAAGACAAAAGTTGTTGTTTAAAAACAACAAAATAAAACCCTAGCTAGTTTGTGGTGTTTCACACTCTCCCCAAAACATCAATGATGTTCTTCATTTTATTTTTAACATCATTGATGTTTTGCTGTATATTTTCTAAATCCCGATTGCACCCCATTATCTCCCCAATCAGGATCTGGGCACTTTCACTGGTAAAATGTGATTCTTCTTCCACATCACCTACAAAAAAAAGCAAAAAAACACACAATGTATTATAAATATGCTGACATACATTGATGAGCTTACCAGAAGCTGTGGTCTCCGACACTCACCTGTTGTGGTGACAATTTGTCCAACTTCAATGATCTCTCCTGCTCCTCTGCTTCTGGTGTTAGAATTTCACCTTCTTTGAGAGGGGTGGGGTCCCTGGTGTCCTCAGACTTCCCGAGTCTTCTCTCCCCTATGAGAATGTAAAAAAGGAATACTTAGCACACAGAGGGCAGAAAAAGGAATATGAAACATTGCTTGGAAGTGTTGTACAATTGTGTTTTTTGTTCAAAGGTGAGAACATTATTGTGGACACTTTCTAAAGCTGAAATACTTACCTGCGGAACGATGTTTCTTACGAACGAATGAAACCATGAACTTGAAAGTGGCCATTTTAAACTGCACAACATGAAATCAAAGCACATGGAGCATGTTTGTAAGCAAGAATAATCATATGAACACACGACAACTACTTACTTTTTTGAAGAACACGCTTGATCCTTCTGTACTGATCGTGCTCCCTCAGTTTCAGGTCTGACCAGCGTTTTCTCAGTTGATCCTTGGATCGTTGTACCCCAAAATTCTTCAGAAGACTCTTCACAACTTTAGTCATGATCTTGGCCTTTCTGATATTTGGGTTTGGGTAAGGTCCATACTTCCCATCATAGTCGGTCCTCTTCAATATGTTGACCATCTCCAACATCTCTACAAAAGACATATTTGAGGCCTTAAATCTTCTCTTCCTGGATCGGGACGTTTCAGGCTCCGGGCTTTCCTCACCCTCCTCCTCGTTAGTGTAACTATTATTCTTGCGCACCTGTGTTCTCTCCGCCATGTGCTCTCCTCACTGCGCAGAAAGCGAAGAGCGAAGGGGCGGGGAATAGCCAAGAAAGAACATCAGGGGCGGGCAGAGTTTCACGCATGCGCACTGTATATAAAACGCAACACGCGTGTGTCGTACGTACGATCTGTGAACAGAGGGAGAAGCTGACGCGACGATCGTGCAAACAAAGGTAAAATTTTGAACTTGGTACATCAATAGCCTATAATCAGGGCCGTTTTTAAGGCAGGGCAAAAGGGGCAGCTGCCCTGGGCCCTGTCATTGTTGTGGGGCCCAAAGCAGCTACCTCATACTTGCCAACTATCCCAGTAAAATTCCCTTGTCCTTTGAAGTTTTAGTCCTGTGCTGTGTGCCGCTATCTCAAGTGCTGCTACTAATGCTGCCCAGCTCTGCCTTATTGTTGTGTACAGATGACTTACCTGCAGACCCTGTGTTTACATGTAAATAACTGGCATTCATATGTAAATAGCGGCGGCCGGTGGCATTGATATGTAAATAAAGGAGGCATTCATATGTATATCATGCCCCCCTGCAGTGAAGAGATGATGTGCTGTAACCTCTAGCAACCAATCAATGAGCAGTAATACTGTACAGTAATCTTTAGCAACCAATCAACATGCAGAAACCATTTGCTGTAACCTCTAGCAACTAATCAGTGAGCTGTAATGTGTGCTGTAACCTTAAGCAACCAGTCAGTAAGCAGTAAAGATATGCTGTTACCTCTGGCAACCAATCGCAATTGCTGCCTGATCTGATATAGTAAACTGATTTTAAGTCTAGCTGCTATTTATTGTATGTCTCAGAGCAGGTGGAGAGTGAAATTGCATGGGGGGGGGGCCAAGAAATTTTTTGCCCAGGGTCCATTCAACATTAAAGACAGCCCTGCCTATAATGCTTCTAGATTGAGGCCTGCATTAATGGAGTTTAGCCTGACATTAGGGTTTGTCTTGTGTTGTGTCTTGCAGAGATTATGGATGGTTTCAATGATCACAGTTTCCTCCCTCTGTTCATCAATAAATACAGGGAGCTGCCCTGCCTGTGGCAATCGACGCACCCTCATTACAGTAACAAACTAAAGAGGCAGGCAGCGATGGAGAAACTGGTTGAGTTTGTAAAGCCGGTGGTCCCCAGGGCAGACATCCACTATTTAAAAGTGAAAATCGGTGGCCTGAGGAATACATATCTGAAGGAGAGGAAGAAGGTGCTGAAGTCCATGCAATCTGGAGCTGCAGTAGATGAGGTTTATGTCCCCAGGCTGTGGTATTATAACAGGATGCATTTTCTGTCAGACCAGGCTGAGGTACGAGAATCACTCTCTACCCTTTCTTCCACGCGTCCTATGCTACATTCCACACCCGCTGAGTCTTTCGACGCCCAACCTGGGCCTTCCACTCAGGAAGAACTGGGGGAGCCCAGCTTGAGCCAGGTATAGTATTGTTGTACATATTTTGGGAGTAAAAATTAATGATGTTAACTTGATTTTTGCTCACTAATTGCTGATTTTCGAAAGTGTTTCACATATCAATAGACAGTAGTGGCCAAAACCTTTGGCACAAGAATGAAACATGCTGGGCTCAAAATTATAGTCTTTTCTATTGGTTAACAGTTTGCAGCAGTCTTGATGTGAAAATTGTGTGTGTGTTTGATGAACCAAAAACTAAAACTATGTCCCTTTTTCATACACAGGAAGACATCAGCCAGGAAGAGGAGGGTGTGGAATGCAGCAGCCTGGAGGTGGCTGTGGAAAGTGGCAGCCAGGAGGAGACAGGGGTAAGCGGCAGCCAGGTGGTGGGCGGGCAGAGGAGCCTGACAGAATAGCCTGACAGAATGCCAGGTCCCTCCTCTCCGCCTTCCACACAAAAGGGCGAGGAAGGGGGGGAATGTGGAGGAGTCGGCTCTGAGGCTGATCGGGGAGGCTTCAGCGGCCCTCCAAGCCACCCCCTCCTATCAAGAGGCCTTTGCCGCCTTGGCTGCGTGCAAACTGGAGAAAATGTAGGAGGAGCAAAAGCTCATATGTGAGGAGATAATTATACACACCCTCAACAAGGGTCTGTTGGGCCAAATCACACAAGCAACACACTTGTGTGATTTGGCCCATGCCCCTCCTCCTCCTCCTCCTCCTTCTGCCACACCTCCAGCACCACAGCCACAGCCTGGAAGGAAGCATGGAAGGAGGACCAGAGTGTGATTACCTGGGTCCAGTCTGGTCTGACGAAGATGCAGCCTCTTGTAGTACCACAGCCTGGGAACATAGATGTCATCTGTTGCTGTTCCGGGTTTCTTGGACTTCAGGACCAGACTTCTCTCCCTCAGATATGTACTCTTCAGGCCACAAATTTTTGCATATAAATAGTTGATGTGTGCCCTGGGGGCCAAAAGCTTCGCTAATCTCCCCAGTTTCTCCATCGCTGCCTCCCTGCCACCGACTCCATCTGTGCCCTATCCATGTGTGTGAAAAGCCTTCTAATGTCTGTTCCCCTCCCGGGTATGAACCCCATTTGGTCCGGATGCACTAAGGCAGTTATGACCGTGTTAAGTCTCATGGCTAACACTTTGGCTATGAGTTTTGCATCTGCATTTATCAAGGAGATAGGATGGTAGGAGGAGCATAGGGACGGGTCTTTGTATGATTTGGGGTTCACAACCACAACTGCCTCCCTCAGGGAGTCTGGGAGCTCCTTCAACCCCTGCGCCTCGGTTAACATAGGATGTAGTTTGCCCATCAATTCTTCTGCATATTGTTTATCAAACTCAACTGGTATGCCGTCAGGGCCTGGGGACTTACCACTGATATTCTGGGTAACAACCTTGGCTGCCAATCTCAGCTACTCCAGTCCTTAGCTCACTTTTGTTGGGGAAAAGTCTCCTGTTAGGGACTAATAATCCAGGTGCTTAAAGTGTTACTAAACCCAGGGTCCAGCATTCACTATATCTGGTCTTCCACAGTACACAGAACATGTGAATGCAACAATATAAACTGAAAAATACCTTTTTTCATCAGCAGTATATAGCAGTCATGTGAATTGTATGAGTGTCTGTGGAATGCTTGTAGGAGGAGTTTTCATCTCTCCCACAATTGTCCTATAAGAATGCAGGACTCCTGGCCCTCTGTCTGGACAGTGTTGATTGGCCCTGTGCTGATCACATGCACCCTCCCAAGAAAAAAAATACTCTCTAGCAGTACACACTAAATGGAGCATGTGCAGCCTGACTCCCCAGGCTCTGTAAATATCAGGTTATTTTTTGGAAAATAGAAGAAGGAGCTGATCATTGAACAGCCTTTTTACACAATGCAGAGGATTAACCCCTTAGGTTCCACACTAAGGGGTATAACAAGCATGCTGCACTGCATATACAGACTGATTTTGCTGTTGTGAGTTTAATAACGCATAATCATTCACCTGGGATGGCATCTTCATTGTTAACATAGTGTTTCATATTTTAATATGCCCCCATCCATAGACCACTTTACCCGCCATGACACATTTGTAGGGAAGAGACCCTTGTCTTCTCAACATTGGAATAAGATACTTTGTTAATGCAGGTGTTTGGGAGCTGGCAGTGTGTTATAGGGGATAAGGATGACAGGAGGTAGGATGTTAGCAAGATGGCAGTGGGGTGCCAGGTGTGATGAAGATGAGGATGACAGGAGATAGGGTGTTAGCAAAGCGGCAGTGGGGTGCCAGGTGTGATGAGGATGACAGGGGGTTGGGTGTTAGCAAGTTGGTAGTGGGGTGCCAGATGTGATGAAAATGAGGATGACAAGGGGTAGGGTGTTAGCAAGGCAGCAGTGGGGTCCCAGGTGTGATGATCATACACAAAAAAACAGCCTTTTTACACAATGCAGAGGATTAACCCCAAAGTGAGTATAACAAGCATGCTATTTTGCATATACAGACTGATTTTACTGTTGTGGATTTAGTAATAAGGATGAGCCGAACACCCCCCCCTGTTCGGTTCGCACCGAACCTGCGAACAGACCTAAACTTCGTGTGAACTTTAGAACCCTATTAAAGTCTATGGGACTCGAACGTTCACAATCTAAAGTGCTAATTTTAAAGGCTAATATGCAAGTTACTGTCCTAAAAAGTGTTTGGGAACCTGGGTCCTGCCCCAGGGGACATGGATCAATGCAAAAAAAAGTTTTTTCAGGAGCAGTGATTTTAATAATGATTAAAGTGAAACAATAAAAGTGTAATATTCCTTTAAATTTCGTACCTGGGGGGTGTCTATAGTATGCCTGTGAAGGGGCGCATGTTTCCCGTGCTTAGAACTGTCCCTGCACAAAGTGTCATTTTGCAAGGAAAAAAGTCTTTTAAAATCACTTTCCATTGTTGGCTCCCGTAATACAGAGAACACTCAATGAGTTGTCTCTGCATTAGCCGACAATTCATTCATTGATAAAAAAAAAGCGTGGGGGTTCCCCTAAATTCAATTACCAGGCCCTTCAGGTCTGGTATGGATATTAAGGGGAACCCCGCATCAAATTAAAAAAAAAGTTGACGTGGGGGTCCCCCTAAAAATCCATACCAGACCCTTTATCCGAGCACACAACCTGGCAGGCCGCAGGAAAAGAGGGGGGACGAGAGAGCGCCCCCCTCCTGAACCGTACCAGGCCACATGCCCTCAACATTGGGAGGATGCTTTGGGGGTCTGTGACCCCTCAAAGCACCATGTCCCCATGTTGATGTGGAAATGGGCCTCATCCCTACAACCTTGGCCGGTGGTTGTGGGGGGCGTATCAGAATCTGGAAGCCCCCTTTAACAAGGGGACACCCAGATCCTGGCTCCCCCCCTGTTTGAAATGGTAAGGGGGTACAAAAGTACCCCTACCATTTCACAAAGAAAGTGTAAAAATGGTTAAATAAGACAAACACACTTTTGAAAAATTCCTTTATTAAAGAAAAAAAAAAGATTCCAGTGGTGGTAATCCACTCTTGCTATCCAGCGATGGATGATCAGCTCTCCGGGGTCCAGCGATGGCTGATCTGATCCAGCGACGGGTGATTTTCAGTCCAGCGCTGTCCATACATCCGTCTTCTGTCGCTGACGTTTTTTATATTAGGAGGGCGGGGCCACCCGTCACCTGACCCCATCCCCTCTGACACTGATGAGGGAAACCATGGGGTTCCCCAGTGACGTATGGGTGACCCCGCCCCCTCTAATGTAACGCAGGTGCATCATCAGAGGGGGCGGGGTCACCCATACGTCACTGGGGAAGCCCATGGCTTCCCTCATCAGCGGCAGAGGGGGCTGGGGTCAGGTGATGGGTGACCCTGCCCTCCTAATATAAGAAATGTCAGCGCTGGGATCCCCGCAGTGTCTCCGCAGTGGAGAAAGAAGACGGATGTATGGACAGCGCTGGACTGTGAGATCCCCCGTCGCTGGATCAGATCAGCCATCGCTGGACCCCGGAGAGATGATCATCCGTCGCTGGATAGCAAGAGTGGATTACCACCGCTGGAATCTTTTTTTAATTTTTTTATTTTTAATAAAGGAATTTTTAGTGTGTTTGTCTTATTTAACCATTTTTACACTTTCTTTGTGAAACAGGGGGGGGGGGGGGGGCGGGATCTGAGGATCCCCTTGTAAAAGGGGGCTTCCAGATTCTGATAAGCCCCCTGCCCCCAGACCACCACAACCACCGGCCAGGGTTGTGGGGATGAGGCCCTTCTCCACATCAACATGGGGACATGGTGTTTTGAGGGGTCACAGACCCCCAAAGCATCCTCCCAATATTGAGGGCATGTGGCCTGGTACGGTTCAGGAGGGAGGGCACTCTCTCATCCCCCCTCTTTTCCTGCGGCCTGCCAGGTTGTGTGCTTGGATAAAGGGTCTGGTATGGATTTTTAGGGGGACCCCCACGTCAATTTTTTTTTAAAATTTGATGCGGGGTTCCCCTTAATATCCATACCAGACCTGAAGGGCCTGGTAATTGAATTTAAGGGAACCCCCACGCTTTTTTATTTTATTTTTTTTTATCAATGAATGGATTGTCGGCTAATACAGAGAACACTCATTGAGTGTTCTCTGTATTACGGGAGCCGACAATGGAAAGTGATTTTAACTACTTCCCACCCGACCAATGCACATATACGGCCGGGTGGGAGCCGTCTACTTCTGATAGGGTGTTCAGGAACGTCCTTCAGAAGGAGGGGGATCGCGCGTGCCCGCGCAGCGGCGCGATCCCGATGTGCTCGTGTCACCCGGACACGGCACATCTCGGATCGGCAGGAGGGCTCTGTGATTGGCCCTCCTGATCACATGACGCCCGTGTCCAATCACGGCCGTCATGTGATGTAAACAAACAGCCGGTTGCTAGGCAATCGGCTCCTCCTCTCCTCACACAGAAGTCATCGCTGAGGAGAGGAGAGCAGATCGCTGCAGCCGGCTGGTGATCAGTGAGTATGAGCTGTTTTTACAGCTTTTTACTCACTGATCACCAGTCTAGTGTAAACACAAATCACCACACAGTGTAAACACACATGTCACCACAATACACATGTCACCACACATGTCCCCAAAACACACATGTCCCCAAATAATAAAAAGACATGTCCCCAAATAAAAAAACACATGCCCCCCACATATGTCCCACTAAAATCACATGTTCCAATTATTATCTGCACACATATGTACGTGATCACCTGCACACATCTGTACATGATCATTTGCATGATCACACAAACCAATTATTGTACACTTAACGGAATTTTTTTTACCAAAAACATATAGCAGAATACATTTTGGCTTAAATTTATGACAAAATTAGATTTTATTGGATTTCTATTAAAATAGAAAAAAGAAAATATTGTTTTTTTTCCAAATTTCCGCTTTTTTTGTGCTTATATCGCAAAAAATAAAAAACGGAGTTGTGAATAAATACCACCAAAAAAAAGCTTTATTTGTGTGAACAAAATGATAAAAATTTAATTTGGGTGCAGTGTAGCATGACCGCGCAATTTTCATTGAAAGTGCGAGAGCGATGAAAGCTGAAAATTGGGCTGGGAAGGAAGGGGGCGAAAGTGCCCTGTATTGTAGTGGTTAAAATACTTTTTTTCCTTGCGAAATGACACTTTGTGCAGGGACAGTTCTAAGCATGGAAAACATGCGCCCCTTCACAGGCATACTATAGACACCCCCAGGTACGAAATTTAAAGGAATTTTACACTTTTATTGTTTCACTTTAATCATTATTAAAATCACTGCTCCTGAAAAAACTGCAGTTTTTAAAACTTTTTGTCCCCTGGGGCAGGACCCGGGTCCCCAAACACTTTTTAGGACAGTAACTTGCATATTAGCCTTTAAAATTAGCACTTTAGATTTCTCCCATAGACTTGTATAGGGTGTTCCCGGCTTTTCGCTGCGAACAGCCCAAATTTTTCACTGTTCGCTGAACAGGCGAACAGGCAATGTTCGAGTCGAACATGAGTTCGACTCGAACTCGAAGCTCATCCCTATTTATTAACACTTTAAGTCCTGGGGCACCCAAGTACCAGTGATGTCCTTGAAGAGTGACTGCTAAAGGTCAATTGTGCTGTACCTGTGGTTAACAGACCTCAGCAGAAACCCAACCCTTATACTAGGAACTTTGACCTTTTCATAATAAACCCTTATGTTGAAAAGTGTTAACCTTGTCTCTAAAGCCTTCTATTGCAGTCGTTGGATCTGTCGCTCTCGTCGGGAATCTTGGACACTTGGCATTCATTAGGGTTGCTGCCAGATCGATGTCGGGAACACCTCAGATCTTCGTCCCAAGAGAGTAGGCTAGGGAACTCAGGAATCATTCGTTGTATGAAATTGTAGGAATCATTTGTTGTATGAAGATTCTGCTCAGGTCGTCAGCCAATTGGTTCTGGGCTGCTGGGATGTATACAGCTTCCAGATCCATCAAATATATCTGAGCCCAGTAGAGAATAGGGTGTAACTCCTTTGTGAGTGTGCGACTTCTGGTTCCTGCTTGTCTCTGTATGTAGTCTACCGCCACTTTGTTGTCTATACATAGTAGGACACCTTTCTTCCTGGGAAGTGGACTGAATGCTAGGAGGGCTTCAAAGGCTGCTCTTACTTTCATAATATATGAGACTACCCCTCATGGGCTGAAATGCCAGTGTCCCTGTACTGCTTAGTCTTGATAGTGGGCTCCCCATTCTTCCAGACTGGCATCTGACATAATTATTTTTGGTTTAGGAGGAATAATATGACAATAACATTTGAGGCCATAGAGCCAAGTCCACCACCAAACAGACTGTTTCACCCTCTCGTGAATATAGATCGGTTGAAGCATTGATGCTCCATGCCACCGGGTCAAAGATTATTTTGAAATGTTCTTGTGTGCCATTGGCGCACTGGACCATTGGGAAGGTGGCTGCCATGTATACCAGAACACTCATGCATGCTCTGGCTGGTAGGTAGACTGTTGCCATCAATTTTTTTTTTTCTGTGAATTAAAGTTTCTTTTTTCTCTTGGGGAAGTTCCAGTCCATTGGACCTGACATTAAATTGTGCTCCCAGAAAGACCGTCTTCTGGGTCGGCTGCAAGTTGCTTTTCTTCCCATTTATTATCCTTCCATGAGGTCCATGAGGTCTTCAAAGACACAGAGAACGATAACACAGAAGAAGCCACTCAGTTTATAGACGAAGACACTCAGATCGCAGAAGAAGCTGCTCGGGCCATAGACGAAGCCTCTCAAGTCACAGAAGAAGCTGCTCAAAATCATCTTCATGGCATCATCACTCCTACCATAGGAGATCATCCTCACACAGGCCATCATCGCCCAGCCATCGTTCCTGTCCAACCGCAAATTCCTGCTGGGTCTGTGGCTCCATAGCGCTTCCAGATAAATTGGTCTGCCTTACGTGCTTCGAGGAAGCTACTAGGGAGAAAGAGACGGACACAGGGATGTGACAGACATAATCAGATAATCTGTCTGAGAATTGATCCTGCAAGTATCAGTTTCTGAAACAGATAAACCTGTTCAGAGTACTTCTCAAGCTGCACCCAACACATCAAAGAAGTCAGGCCGCGTACACACGGGCGGACTGTCCGCCCAACTAGGTTCGTCAAACAGTTTGACAAACAGTCCGTTCAAAATTAGCATGAACGGACTTGACCACACACGACCAACGAACAGTCCGCTGAAAACTTGCGCGATGACGTGAATGGCACGTACGACGGGACGAGAAATTCGGCGTCTGATACACTGCAATGCAACCTTCGCCGTGTAAATTCTTTCTGAGCATGCGCGAGACTTAGTTTGCCGAACAAGCCTACACACGAGCGGACTGTCCGCTCAAACCAAGTTTCAGCGGACAGTCTTACGGAAATTCCGAAAAACTTTGTTCGTCAGACTGTCCGCTGAAACTGTCCTCTGAAGCCCACACACGAGCGGACTGTCCGCTGAAACACTGTTCAGCGGACAAAGTTGGACGAACAGTCCGCCCGTGTGTACGCGGCCTCAGAGGCCTCATCTGACAGCGAAGACTTGGAGGTTTCAGCAGGATTCAACTTTATGCTGATAGAACCATTTGCAAAAAAACGGTGAAGGAAGCATTCGGATGTGAGGAGCCTAAAGAAGCTCCACGGAAAATGAAAAAAATATTTACCAAACCTCAAAAAGGACCCAGAAGCATTTAAGTTCATTAATGAATTATAAGACCTGATCAAAGAAGAGTGGCAAAAACCAGAGAAAAAGACCAGTCTTAACAATAGACTAGCAAAGCTATAACTACTTAAAGAACCTAACGTGAATCCATTAGTGTCACCTCCAGTAGTAGACGCATCGCTAATGCGTTTGGCCAGGCACGTAACACTACCTATCGAGGATGCAGTAATATTCAGAGATGTGTTAGACCGGAAAATCAATCTTGATTTAAAAATAGCTTATTTGGCCACAGGCGGTGCTTGTAGACCAGCCGTTGCACTAGCAACGGTAGGATAGGCCATCTCCAGCTGGACATTCAATATTGAAAAGCTTATTATAGAAGGGGCAGAACAAGAGAAGGTAATCACAGCCCTTCAGGAACTTAGTCTTGTGAGATTTTGTTGCGAAGGCTTCAGTGGATACAATCAGATCTTCCTCAAGAGCGATGCTGGCTTTCATGATCGCCAGAAGAGCCTTATGGCTTAAGCCCTGGGCAGCAGATGCCGCTTCCAAGACCAACTGGTAAAAAATTTGATAGGACGGAACAAACATTTTTTGGGGAAAAAAGTTACCGGGGGAAAATCAAGGCTTATCCCCTTAGACAGGAGATCAAAACAACAAAAACTACCTCCATTCAGACATAATCTTCTAGATAGATATAGGGAGGCAAAGTTCTATAGATCCTGGAAGGAGTTTAGGAGAAATCTTTCTTAAAGTTGCAAAAACTAAAACCTTCCGCCACAGTAGACCAACAGAAGTCTTTTTGGAGGTGCGCTCATTCAGCCTGCTTTGGTAGAAGGCAGGCTCAAGAAATTCACACAGGTTTGGGCAGAAAGCATAAAAGATCCTTGGTCGGTGGCTACCGTCCAATTTGGTCACAGGTGGAAATTAAAAAATCGAATTTCGAGGGACCAGTTTCATACAACCAGTTTACCAGCATCACAAGAAAAGAGAATGCTTTTAGTAAAATACGTCCAGGATCTACTTCATAAATGGGCAATAGTGGAAGTACTATTGCTCCAGAGAGGTAAAAGCTTAAACTCCCCACTATTTTTGGTAAAGATTTGCATCCAGTATTAGAACTAAAAAAATCTCGACAAAAGATTTCTGGTAGAAGCATTCAAGATGGAAAGTCTACAGAAACTCTACAGTCAATCCTTTCTGCGATAAATCTAGGAGACTGGATGCTATCCATAGATTTGTCAGATGCATATTTTCACATCCCCATACACGTTACGTTTCAGAAGTTCCTTCGGTTGACAGTAAACCATCAGCATTTTCAATTCCAAAGTCTTCCATTTGGAATTTCTACCGCCCCCAGAACATTCACGAAAGTCCTGTTACCAGTGATAGCCTTTCTGTCATGGTTATGCAATAGTTTGTCTGCTTACCTATTCCCATGTGTTCATCTAGAGACCAGCCGACCCTCACCTGTCTGCTTTTGTAATCCATTCTCTGGCATGGCTCCACCCTAGCTCCTATCAGAGAGCTCTATATTAACCTGTGCACTGCAGGCCAGCCCTGCTGATCAACCTTTGTGTGTTAGCTTCCTGTTACCTGCCGTTATTCCGTTACCGACTTTGACTATCCCTGCTTGCCTGTGATCCTGACCTTTTGGCGTGTCCCTGACTATTCCTGTCTGCTTGTGGCCCCGACCTTGGCTTTGTCCCTCACCATCCCTATCCTCCTGTTGCCTACTGTGGGTGTGAGCTGGGGGACCCTGGGGGTCGCGACCTGGAGCCAGTTGCGGCCAAGTCCATCCTCACCACTCGAGGCTCTGGTGAACATCTGCTGGCTCTTAGACTCCGCGCCCCAGGGAATCTTACGCTCTAACCCCGGTGGGATCCATCTTGGTGTTCTGGTGGCCCTGCCTTCCTATCACCTTGACCCCCGTCCGCAGCAGTCAGCCGTAGGGTCCACAACCTTGCGGTGCACTCCTAATCCCTACGGGGTGCATCTGTCACCTGGCCTCAAGGTGACCTGACAGTTTGATCAGCCATGGACCCGGCTGACGTGCCGCTTCCTACAGTCGATCCATAGCAGGGCTTAGTTCGCAGACTTGAGACCCAAGAATCTCATCAGACCCAGGTGATGCGATTCCTTCAAGATCTGGCTTCCCGCTTTGAGAAGCTACAGGCTTCCTTGGGAACCCTGAACCTGCAGCCTCAAGTACAGTCAGCAGCAGCACCTATCGCACCAGTCGCATCCACGCATGCATTATTATTGCCAGCTCCGTCCCGTTTCTCTGTGGACTCCAAGGCTTGCAGGGGGTTCCTTAGCCAGTGCACAATTCATTTTGAACTTCAGCCCCAAAACTTCCTGTCCGATCGGAAAAAAGTAGCATATCTCATATCCCTCCTGTCCGGCTAGCTTGGGCTGCCCCTCTGCGGGAACTGAATGATCCAGTGGTTTTTAGCCTGTCTGATTTCTTGAAACTTTTTCAGAATATCTTCGAGGAACCGGGTCGTGTCTCCTCAGCGGCTAGCGCTCTTTTACGTCTCCGTCAAGAGTCCGCGTCTGTGGGACAGTATGCTCTTCAGTTCCGTATCCTCACAGCTGAATTGAGCTGGAATAATGAGGCCTTAGTTGCAACTTTTTTACATGGCCTCTCTGATAGAGTGAAGGATGAATTAGCAGGAAGATCCCTTCCTGCTGATCTGGACAGTGTCATCACCTTGTGTAACCAGATCGATATTCGCTTTCAGGAGAGGGCCCTGGAAAAAAGACACCAGTACTCCCCGTTCTTTAGGCAGCCTAAGCCCTCAGTCCCTTCTCTTCGATCCGAGGAGCACCCCCTGCCTACCGAGGAACCTATGCAGTTGGGCTGGACTAAGTTATCTCCCGAAGAACGTGCTAGGTGCAGAATTTTGGGCCTATGCCTTTATTGTGGGGCCAAAGGTAATTTCCGTGACACTTGTTCTCTTCGTCCGGAAAAATGCTCAGGGCTAATACATCTGGAAGGTGGAGTATTAGACCCTGAAATATCACCTTCACCTTCTCGTCTTCTCCTTTCTGTGTTGCTTCATGTCGGTGCTTCCTCTCGTTCGGTCTTAGCACATCTGGATTCCGGAGCCGCTGCCAATTTCATGGATTGGGAAACTGCATCCTCCATGAGACTTACCCTTTTGCCCCTTACAACGCCATTGGTGGTCTTGGCGATTGATGGCACGGATCTCCCAGGGGGCCCTATCCGCTTCCAGACTCTTCCTGTTAAGATGTCAGTAGGGACACTCCACCAGGAGTGGATATCCTTCCTTGTCTTACCTAAGGCTTCATCTCCTATCATATTAGGTCTTCCTTGGTTTACGGCTCCATTCTCCACACGTTGACTGGTCTGCTGGACAGATCCTAGCTTGGAGTTCCTCCTGTTCCTCTTCCTGCCTACTCAAGGGTACCCCAAAGGAGAGACTTCCTGTTACCACCATCCCAGTATCTTCTGCTCTTCCCGCTGTATATAGCGATCTCTGCGATACGTCCTGCAATAGTCGGACTGGTGCACTCTCTAGGTCATGTGGTACTCTGGATGAGGGACCCACCTATGAACCTGAGTCGATCATTCACTCCAGTTCGCATAACCATTTACCTTTGCCTGTCCCTAATCTCCCTTGGATGCACAGCCAGGCTAACTTGTCTGCACGTTCCACAGTTGCTATGCCCTGTGATGTGATTGAGATGGTCGCTACACCTGACAATACTATTCAGTCGGCCTCTGCACCAGTCATGCCAGTCCATCCCATGCCCAATGAGCTTCCTGCTTCTTATTCAGGACCTTCTGTGACCTGGCCTCACCCTACTGCTACTATGCCCGTTCAAACCCGTTTAAGAGGCTCAATCCATCCTTTGGATAGAATACCTCATTCGGCCAGGAGGGGTTTTCAATCTTTTTCTCAGGGTTCTCTGAATTCTGTTTGTGTTTCAGCTATCCAGCTTGACTCTTGTGACATGTCACCTTCTAACCAACCTGACCTCAGGGATCCACTGACCTCTGCCCAGTCTGGTGGTCCTGTTATGGATGCCCAGCTCATCTTTAAGGGTCTAGGGGACCCTGCTCAGGCTCCTGATCTTCTCATGCCCTTACCCATTCCTAAGAATCCTTTAGTCCTTAAGTCCTCTCGTCCTCTCCCTACCTTGGTTCCAGTCTCTGAGGATAATCTAAAATACTAGGTTAGTCAAGTTTTGGATTCCCGGCTCCGTAAAGGCATTCTTCAGTACCTCGTACATTGGAAAGGGTTGTGCCCTGAGGAGAGGTCTTGGATCACTGCATCTGAGGTCTTTGCTCCTAGTCTGTTGAGGAGGTTCCATCTGGAGTTTCCCTTTAAGCCTGGACCCAGGCGGGGGAGGGGGAGGCCTCGTAAGAGGGAGGGTACTGTCATGGTTATGCAATAGTTTGTCTGCTTACCTGTTCCCATGTGTTCATCTAGAGACCCGCCGACACTCACCTGTCTGCTTTTGTAATCCATCCCCTGGCATGGCTTCACCCTAGCTCCTATCAGAGAGCTCTATATTAACCTGTGCACTGCAGGCCAGCCCTGCTGATCAACCTTTGTGTGTTAGCTTCCTGTTACCTGCCGTGTGCTCTGCTGTTATTCCGTTACCGACTTTGGTGTGTCCTTGACTATCCCTGTTTGCCTGTGATCCTGACCTTTTGGCGTGTCCCTGACTATTCCTGTCTGGTTGTAGCCCCGACCTTGGCTTTGTCCCTCACCATCCCTATCCTCCTGTTGCCTACTGTGGGTGTGAGCTGGGGACCCTGGGGGTCACGACCTGGAGCCAGTTGCAGCCAAGTCCATCCTCACCACTCAAGGCTCTGGTGAACACCTGCTGGCTCTTAGACTCCGCGCCCCAGGGAATCTTACGCTCTAACCCCGGTGGGATCCATCTTGGTGTTATGACGGCCCTGCCTTCCTATCACCTTGACCCCCGTCCGCAGCAGTCAGCCGTAGGGTCCACAACCTTGCAGGGCACTCCTAATCCCTATGGGGTGCATCTGTCACCTGGCCTCAAGGTGACCTGACACTTTATAAGGGAGAGGGGTCTAAGAGTCCATCACTACCTGGACGACATTCTTCTACTATCAGACAGCCAGAAATCCCTTATTCATCATCGGAAGATGCTGATTTCCACTCTTCAGTGTTTCTGTTGGCTGATAAATTGGGGTAAAAGCAATCTCCAACCCACACAAAGAATGATCTTCACACCCGGTTGACCACAAAAGAACTTCCTTAAGGCTAGGTTCACACTGCTGCGATGCGGAAACTCTGCAAATCTACTGCGGGTTCCCGCATGCCTCCCGGGGGCAGTTCACACTGCCCTATGCGAACTGCTGGGAGTGTCAGTGAAAAGTTAATGACATCTCCAAATCAGTTCGCATATCGCAGTGCAATTTGCAAACCCGGACAGGAATCAGATCGCATGGTGGGAACACGCATGCGATCCGATTCTGCTGCGGACCAAAAAAGGTCCTGTACGAGTTTGTGCCGGATGCGATCTGTATGGCTGAAATCGCATCGCACAGACATTGCATGTGATTTGCACTGCAGTGCGGTGTGAATCACATCCGATCTCATACACCGCAGCAGTTTGAACCCAGCCTAAGAGAAGATAGCCCCTTTAATCCAAAAAAAATTGAAAACTGTTACTAGCAGTGGCGCTACCAGCCAGAGCGTGCCTCAGTGCTCTGGGGTCAATGTTGGCAACCGTTCCAATAGTTCAATGGGCACAGTGGCACACAAGGGCATTTCAAAACTAATTTCTGAGACAGTGGAACGGAGTGTCTATGCTTCAACCAATTCTTATCGCCAAAGAAGTCAAGCGGTCAATATGGTGGTGGACTCGGGTGCACAATCTAAAGAAATTCTGCCACATAGTTCCCACTCTACAGGAAGTGGTCACATCAGATGCCAGCATGGAGGGATGGGGAGCGCACTACCAGTATCAAGCAGTTCAGGGGCGTTGGCCGTTCAAGACTCAGGATGTTGTATCAAACATGCTAGAGATGAGAGCAGCCTTTCAAGCCCTCATAACTTTCAGCCCCTTCCTGAGAGAAAAAGGGGTGCTATTACGTATGGACAACAAAGTGGCAGTAGCGTAAATCAACAGACAGGGGGGCACCAGAAGTCGTTCTCTGATGGAGGAAGTTCGTCCCATCCTTGAATAGGCACAATTGAATCTAACAGACCTGAGGGCAGTGTACTTTCCAGGAGTCCAGAATCAACTAGGCGACAACCTAAACAGAAACTTCCTATCCAACAACTAGCTGAGCCATCAAGCCTTCTCCCTCATAACTCAGACCTGCGGTATGCCAGACATAGATCTAGCAGCAACACCAGTGAACACGAAGTGCCAGAGATATCTTTCAAGAACCCCCTTTCCATTGGCAGAAGAGATTGACTACCTGCAACACACTTGGAACTTCTGGCTGGGTTACATTTTCCCTCCAACACCTCTCATAGCAAGATTCCTGCTCAGGTTCAAAAGGTCAATATCAAAAGTGTAAACAGTGATCCCTTTTGGCCAAGAAGGCCATGGTTTAAAACTCTTCTCCAGTTGAGCATAGAGAACCCATTGCCTCTTACGATAACAGCAGACTAATGCCCCGTACACACGAGCGGACTTTTCGACATCCAAACTCCGACGGACTGAGTCCGGCGGACTATCCGCTCGTGTGTGGGCTGCAACGGACTTTAGCTTCGCAAAAGTCTGACGGACTTTAGAAATGAAGCATGCTTCAAATTTTCCCGACGGAACTCCGCCGGACCCAGGTCCGATGTAGAAGTCCGCTCGTCTGTATGCTGTTCCGACAGTCCTAAAACGACGCATGCTCTGAAGCAAGTACGAGACGGAAGTGCTCGGTCTTGTAAAACTCCAGTTCGTATTGGAAGTAGCACATTCGTCATGCTGCAAATTCTGTGCTCGTTTAAATGTATAGCGCATCTTCTTTATAATGCTAGAAGAACGAAGCCTTTTTATTTATAATGCTAGAAGAACGAAGTTGCTTTGCTGCTCATATTCACTCACAGAGTTCTCACCAAACACATTTCTGTTTTATTTCTCCTCATCTCATGAATGATCTTGTTTTTATTTTAAAGCCCCATCTCAATATTTTTTTTTTTTATGTTTTTTTTAATAATTTTTTTTACTCCATATTTTTGGTACAATTCTTTACCATGTTTTTCTTGTGATCTCCATATTAAATTATTCTGTCAATTAAAACCAAAAAAAAAAAAAAAAGTTGTTAACTTGACCGAATAATTAAATATGGAGATCACAAGAATAAAAATGTTCATGATTTCACCCAAAAATATTGATGAAAAAATTACTCCAAAAAAATAAAAAAAAACAAGAAAAAATGTTGGTGACTAATTTTTGGCCTACATATTTTTGGTACAATTCTTTACCATTTATTTTTTATTGTGATCTCCATATTTAATTGTTCCGTCAAGTTAAAACCAAAAACTTTATTTTATTTTATTTTTTTTTCATTACCACAATAACCTTTTTATTTTTATTCTGGTGACAAGTTACCACAATAACATTTTTATTTTGTTTATAACCTCAAGGAGGTTAGTGTCCCTTGTTAATTTCACATTGTCTTTTATAGAAAGGTATTTGACCAAAAAACACATAGGCAATTATATTTTCAAACAAAAATAGCCATTTATTCTGGTTCTACAAACAAAAAAATGAAGGCAACACTGGAGAAAATTGTGACATTTCTGTAGCCTTTTGGCCCCAGGGCAAACGTGAAACTATGTGGACAAGAAAATTCAAATATTACAAAATCAAATATGGTCCCAGAATCACAGACATCAAGAGCAGCATCAGATGGTATATATGTCCCCAGGCTGTGGTTGGTCGGACCAGAGTGAAGCCAGGTCATCACCTTCTTCTCTTCGCTCCACCCTTCACTGCACCCTTCCCTGCAGACTTCCCTGTAGCCTTCCTGGGAGGCTGTGTCTCCGGTGGTGGACTCGTGGCAGGAGGAGGAGGAGGAACAGGAGGAACTTGCTCCACAATAGTACTGTTGGCTGATAAATCTCCACTGAACCCCTTCTGTAAGGACAGGAAAATGAGCCTTTCGCAGTGGAGACGTTGGCCCATCTCTAGTTGCTGGAGCCGGCTGGCAATGTAGCAGCCGTAGGCCTCTTCTGCGTCAGGGGGGCTGTTTAAAACATTAGTCGCCTCTCTAATTAGTCGCAGGGATTCCTCCTGTGCCTGTGTATTTTTTTTGGCCCTTTTGGATGGAAGACGGAGGGGAGGCACTTGAGAAGTCGTCATGCTTCTACTAGGCCCGGCCACCTCCTGCCTGACAGAGGGCATGGACTCCTCCTGGCTGAGAGTGGGCATAGCCTCCTCCTGCCTGCCACTTTCACCACCTTCCTCCTGGCTGAGCTCCTCCTGTGTATAAAAAAGGGACATTGTTTTAGTTTTTTGTTCATCAATCCTAAACATTTTTCAGCTCCTGACTTCAAAATTCGGTTAATACATATAAAAGAGTATCATTATGACACCACTATTTCTTGTTTCTGCTGGTGACAAACATTTGTGGCCACTACTGTAAATTGATATGTCCAAATTTTAACTATTTTTTAACATCAATAATAGCGTACAAATTCGAATAACATCTAGTTAACATCATTAATATTCTGAATATCACTATTTTTGGTAAAAAAATACCTGGCTCCAGCTGGGTGCATCCGCTTCCTCCAGGATGGAAGGCTCATCAGCCTCTGCTGAGGTGGAGGGAATGCTGCAGGGAAGGGTGGAGGGAAGGGTGGAGGGAAGAGTAGAAAGCGACTCCCTGGGTCTATACCGGTCGTCCAGGAACCGTAGCTTTTCAAAGTACCACAGCCTGGGTACATATACATCACCTGGTGCTGCTCCTGATGTTTGGGATTTAGCGATTTTCCTCTTTTCCTTTCGGAACATATTTTGCAATATTTGAATTTTCTTATCCACAAAGTCCACGTCTGCCTCTGGGATCCAAGGCTGCACAAATGTCACAAATCTCTCCAGTGTTGCCCTCCTTACTTGTTTATTAAAATAATCCTTGTTCTTGGTATGCCACAGATTAGACATTTCTTTATACTTGTCGATAAACAGACTTAAAAATTCTGGATCCCTGAATTTTTTATTCATTTTTCTGCAAGACAATACACAAGCCAAAAAACATAATGTTAGCTCAGACTCTCCTAATCTTAGCCCAAGATAGACTCCAGGATCTGCCACTTATTTGGGGAAATGGTTTAAACTTACCTTCGTTTTTCTTGCTCCCAACTTCTGTTCCTATTTTCGCAAACGAACATACGACATGTGATTTTTGTCGTTATATACAGTGCGTACGCGTAGAACTACGCCTGCGTTGCCCGCCCCTGACGTTCTTTTAGTCAAGTTCATGGTTTCCCGCCCCTTTCTGTGCACTTAACGTCCGTACGACATGTGCATTTTGTCGTAAGACCCAGTGCGTACGCGTAGAACTACGCCTGCGTTGCCCGCCCCTGACGTTCTTTTAGTCAAGTTCATGGTTTCCCGCCCCTTTCTGCGCACTTAACGTCCGTACGACATGTGCATTTTGTCGTAAGACCCAGTGCGTACGCGTAGAACTACGCCTGCGTTGCCCGCCCCTGACGTTCTTTTAGTCAAGTTCATGGTTTCCCGCCCTTTCTGCGCACTTAACGTACGTACGACGTGTGATTTTGGCGTAAGACCCAGTGCGTACGCGTAGAACTACGCCTGCTTTGCCCGCCCCTGACGTTCTTTTAGTCAAGTTCATGGTTTCCCGCCCTTTCTGCGCACTTAACGTACGTACGACGTGTGATTTTGGCGTAAGACCCAGTGCGTACGCGTAGAACTACGCCTGCTTTGCCCGCCCCTGACGTTCTTTTAGTCAAGTTCATGGTTTCCCGCCCTTTCTGCGCACTTAACGTACGTACGACGTGTGATTTTGGCGTAAGACCCAGTGCGTACGCGTAGAACTACGCCTGCTTTGCCCGCCCCTGACGTTCTTTTACAAGAATATTTCCCGCCCCCTTTTCTCTACGGTGCGCAGTAGGAGAAACATGGCGGAAACACAACAGGTGCTTGATATGAACGACTCCAGTAGTCAGGAATCCCCGGAGCCACAAACGTCCCGATCCGGAAAGAGGAGATTTAAGGCCTCAAATATGGCATTTCAAGAGATGGTGGAGATGGTGGGAATCTTGCGAAGTAGGGATTATGATGGCAAGCATGGACCATACACCCATCCGAACTTGCGCAAGGCCAGAATCATGGCCAAAGTAGTCAAGACCCTGCATAATCGTTTTGGAGTACGACGGTCAAAAGACCAATTGAGGAAACGGTGGTCCGACCTGAAATTGAGGGAGCCGGATCAATACAGAAGGATCAAGAAAGTTCTGAAAAAAAGTAAGTACTTGTCGTGTGTTCCTATTTTATGATTATTGCATACAGATCCATATGCTTTACCTTTGTACAATGTAAAAAATTGCTGCTTTCATGTTGTATACAGTAAAAGAATCGTATCGTTTTAACAAACCCTCGTAAATTGTTCGTGGCAAACCTCGTTTATGATACAGGGTTTGAACAGCATTTTTTGGGTGTGTAATTTTTAGGACACAACAAATGATTAGGACATTGTGGTTTAGATGTGTTTCAAAATACAATGACTAGAAAAGAACATTCAGTGTAATTGAAGGAGAGGACACTTGGCAGCTGGGTAAAAACACATCTGCACTCATGAGCAAAGGTGTGGGACACCAGAGAACATTTATTAGGGTAAACCACACGCCACACGGGGTTCCCTGGTATACTTGGGGGGGGGGGGGGGGGGTTGGGCATGTGTGAACCTTGGCACAAAAACCTACTTATTAGCTTTTTTGGCAAAGTGAATTGATTTCTCATGTCTTCACATTTTGCATCTCTTCATAAACCGACAATTGTACAACACTTCTAATCAAGGTTTCATCTTCCTAGTTCTGGCCTTAAATATCTGTGTGCTAAAGTATACCTTTTGGTTTGTTAATTTCTCATAGGGGAGAAAAGCCTCACAAAGCAGGATCCCAGGGACCGCCATCCTTGCCAGCAGGAATGTGAGGTTAGCCCCATCCCCCCCGTGGATGTGCATGTGGAGGAAGGAGAGGTGGAAGAAGGAGAGGAGATGGGCACCCCACCAGGTGAGTGTCTGACACCACAGCTTCAGGTAATCGATGTATACCTGCATATTTCCAAACACATGTTTTTACATCTATTTTAGGTGATGTTGTGGTTGTGGAAAGCGACACATTTCCAAGCACCAGTGCCCCCCCCGAGGATGTCGAGGAAGGAGAGGTTGAGGAAGGAGAGGTGGAGGAAGTAGGGGAGCTGGGCACCCCACCAGGTGAGTGTCTGACACCCCAGCTTGTTGAAATCCATGTATGACTGCCTAATTTTTGACCCAATTTTTCCCATCTATTGTAGGTGATGTTCTGTTTGTGGAAAGGGCCCCATTTTCCAGTGACAGCGCACAAAGGCTGATTGGCCAGATAATGGGCTGGAATGGGGAACTAGATGACATGCGAACTAGCCTGGATCTCATGAAGACTCAGATTGACAATATGCAGCTGGAAATGAAGAACATGATCGATATTTTGGGGAGAATATAATCCGTTTCTCCATAATATCGATCATGTTCTTCATTTCCCTTGTTTTAGTTCAAAAAGATTGTTTTACTTCACCAATTTTTACGATTGTGGCTGATTGTTGTTTTATACATTTTTCATATTTTTTCTAGAAAAATAAAAACCACAAAAAAAAAAAAAAAAAAAAAAAGTTTATAAAAAATTGAAAAAAAAGGAAACAAAAAAATGTTTGGCAAAGAAAGTTAAATAAACCCCCAAAAAATTTTAGATCACTAAATATTCAATGGCACATGTGAATGTGGCCAAATTAAAATTTTGAATAATCAAGAATGTGTGGCGTATTCTTTCAATGCTTATAATACCAGTTTGGGAAAAGGGATTTTGTGTATCCAGTGACAATGGGCCTTATTGAATTTAATGAAAATACACTTGGCACTACAAGTACACTAGGATAACATAGGAGACAGCACAAACCAAAAGCAAGCAAGAAAACACATTTCAGATTTGAGGTTATTTTATTATTTTCCTCTTTTTTAAAATTAAAGATTGGGTGGCATTGCAATGGCCCCCCTACCATTAAAATAAGTGACATATCTCTCACGCACTTCCCGTGCACTTTGAGGGGCCAAGCCAGTACGGCCAGTATCCAGGCCTGTCATGGATTCTGGCCCAACTCCAGCCTCCGGCATTATTCCTGAGAAATATGTAGTGGAATATTTGTGCAAAAAGTTGTGCAAAATGCAGCACGTAAGGATGACATGGTTCAGTTTGTATTCCGCTAGGTTGAGATCCGTCAGAAATACACGGAACCGGCTGGCCATTATGCCAAAAGCATTTTCCACCACTCTTCTCGCTCTGGCCAGCCGGTAGTTGTAAACCCTCCTCTCCGGGGTGAGGGCTCTTTGGGGGAATGGCCGCATTATGTGGTTGTCCAGAGCAAAAGCCTCATCCGCAATGAATACAAAGGGTAGTTCCTCCACATTCTCCGAATCAGGTGGCAAGCCCAGGCCACCTGTCTGTAGACGGCGGTAGAACTCCGTCTCGGCGAAGACTCCTCCATCCGACATGCGGCCATTCTTCCCCACGTCCACATAGAGAAATTCATACTGTGCCGACACCACCGCCATTAACACAATACTGTGAAACCCCTTGTAATTAAAAAAGTATGACCCCGAATGGGGTGGTGGCACAATGTGGACGTGCTTCCCATCTATGGCACCACCGCAGTTAGGAAAGTCCCACCGGGTGGCAAAATGGGATGCCACAGTCTGCCATTCCTGTGGCGATGAAGGAAACTGGGGAGGCAAAAAGCAGAAAAAAAAACAAAATAAGTACTTTGGCACATTAAACATTGTACATTACAACACAAACTTTCTTTCACGCTTCTGCCTAGTCACATGACACCGATCGTCTGCTCCCTGTCATTGGGAGCAGTGATCAGGGTCATGTCACTGCTAGCCCATCCCCCAGACAGTTAAGAAAAACACTCACCCAGAACACACTTTAAACCATTCCTTGGCCCCCTTGTGCTTAATAAAACACCTTCACTGCATGTGACATTTTTACAGTAATCAAGACAATTTTGGACAGCATTGATCACTGTATTAATGACAATGGTCACAAAAATGTATGGAAATTGGCCAATGTGTCCGCCATAATGTGGCAGTCACCAGAAAAAAAAATAAAAAAAAATAAAAAAAAACGGTTAGCAACGCCATTACTAGTTTCAAAAATGGCAAGATTTTAAAAATGCCAGCAAAATAGACCATATTTACTAAACGATAGAACTTTTAAAAAAAACAATCAAGAAACGCTTAAATTGTGATTCATTTTAACACATTTTTGTTTACTAAAAGACTACGTATCAGCATCAAATGAGGTCCCAAAAAATCATGGTGATATATTTTTGTGACTATCTTTCTTTAGAGCGAAAAGAGAGAAAAAAAAGCATATTTAGAAAAATGCATTTTGGGTTTGTTGGTGGTTAATCACCAAAACTAAAAAAGCAGAGGTGATCAAAGACAACCAAATACAAAATCGCTTTGTGCTAATAAAATGAAGATAATTTACTAGGAGGAGCCATGTTACAAGGACGCACAATTGTCAATTCAAACAACGCACTGCCAAATCACCCAAAAAAGTGATGAAGGTCAGGAAGGGGGGGAAAATCATTCCAGGGTTGAAGTGTGTTAAAAATACAATATATAATTCAACATTAATTTAAGGACACACAGACTCGTTGGAATTATATTAAGTGTGTGTGGGGGGGATCCAGTTAAAGGACACACAGACCATTTGGGATACTATTAAGGGGGGGGGGGGGATTCAGTTAAGGGGACACAGACCATTTGGAATAAGCTTTAAAATGTTTGGTTTTAGGATAAAGCAATAGAATGGAGCTGACAAAAGACATTTTAAGTGACTAGACTAGGTGGATATGGGCCTACCATAGCATGTTGGTGAGGTTTAATGAAGGCAAATATGCATGAAAAAGAAAAAAGGAGCATTAAAAGATTGCAGCATGCATGAGGACAAAGGGGACATTCACAGCATATTGCAATCATGGTAATTAGAGATTGAGGAAAGAAATACAAGGCATTAGCAAACATTAAAGACAATAAAATGTGATGTTAAATGCTAAATCTTACCTTAATATAGTCCTCCTGCAGGACCTGTATAATGGCAGAACAGGTCTCTGGGATAATGATCCCCAGAGCCTGGGGGGAGATGCCTGTCGAGAACTTCAAGTCCTGAAGGCTTCTCCCTGTCGCCAAGTAGCGCAACGTGGCGACGAGCCTCTGCTCCGGAGTGATGGCTTGCCGCATGCAGGTATCCTGCCTGCTGATATAAGGGGTTAGCAAAGCCAGCAGACGGTGAAAAACGGGGTCCGTCATCCGGAGATAATTCCTGAAATCATCAGGATTATTCTCCCGGATCTCACGAAGCAAAGGCATGTGCGAGAACTGGTCACGCTGGAGCAACCAATTCTTCGTCCATGAACTCCTCAACACCCCGTCCAAGGACTGTTCTTGGGTTGCAGAATGAACTACAACACCAAGCGCAAGCAAAGCACGAACTCGACGACGAGTACGTAACGCAACATGGCTTCAAAACGGTCGGATTGTCAGAGCGAACTTAACAGACGTCACTGAAGAACAGCAAGGCCTGTGAAGAGCGACCTGAAAGTCAGCGAGCGCAGTTAGATCGCACTGCAAAATACAGAGACGAACTGACTACACGCACTAAAAAACAGATACAAACCTCACAAGCACAAACTGAAAAGCAGTGAAAAACGTTCTGAAAAATACGAGTCTGAAAAACGCGAATCGTCTCTCACCAAACTTCTACTAACACGAGATAAACACGAAATTAGCAGAAGGAGCCCAAAGGGTGGCGCACTTGGTATTGAACTTCCGTTTTATAGTCTCGTCGGACCTGGTGTACGTCACAGCGGACCAGACGGGCGGACTTTAGTGTGATCGTGTGTAGGCAAGTCCGTTGCGTCGGAACTCTGTCGGAACTCCGGCGGAACTCCGGCGGAACTCCGTTGGGAACTCCTTCGGAATTAAGTCCTCTCGTGTGTACGGGGCATTACTCTCTCAGAACCAGTTTCTTCATCCGGCACCAGAGAAACTACATCTGATGACATGGAGGCTAAAAGGTCTAGGTTCCTAGATCAGGGCTCTTGTCAGAAAGTGATGGAAACACTACTCCAAGCCAGAAAGGCCACCCATAACAGTACTTTCAGAAGAATTTGGGGAAATCTCATTTGCACAGCAACAATCCTGGAACATATCTTCACCAGAAGTATCACAGATCCTCGAATTCCTCTATTCAGATCTGGAAAAAAGGCCTTGAATCAAATAACCTAAAAGTACAAGTTTCAGCACTATCGGCTATAAAGGGGCCCAAGACCCACTCATCATGCAGTTCCAAAAAGCCTGTCTAAAGCTAAGACCTCCCAGGAAGCCTACCTTCCCTGCTAGGGATGAACAAACAGATGGGCCTGAGCATAAGTTTGAACAATATGCGGTATTCGGGGTAAATTCGAAAGCTGCCGGAACACCGTTAAAGTCTATGAGACATTAACATTAAAAATCAAAAGAGTTCATTTTAAAGGCTTACTGTATATGCAAGTTATTACTGTGGAGTCAGAGGGGGCAGGGCCACCCGTTTACATAAACGGGTGGCCCTGTCCCCCCTGACGCCCCAGGAAAGCCATGGGGAAGTCCCCGTGCATAAGAGGAGGGCAGGATCACCCGGGTATGTCACCTTGTGGCCCTGCCCTCAGTTATAAAAGAACTGTCACCTGTGAGGACTCATCAATACGGTGGGTGCCTCCCATGGAGGTGGATCAGTAGTGGCGTGCGGGTTCTTTTGTTTTTTTTTGGTCCGTTGGCGGAGCAAGAGAAGAAGATGAATGAACTTCATGGGACATTTTTATTTTTTTATAAAGGACTAAGGCTCGGTTCACACAGGGGCGGCACAAATTGCAGTGCGACTCACAGATGTGACCTGCACAGACGTGACCTGCATCTGTATAGAAGTCAATGCAAGTCGCCTGAAGTCGCCCCAAAAGTAGTACAGGAACCTTTTTTCTAAGTCGGAGCGACTTGAGTGGCTCCTATTAGAACGGCTCCATAGTACAGAACGGAGCACGACTTGTGAGGCGGCTAAGTCGCCTGGACAAGTCACCCCTGTGTGAACCGAGCCTTATCCCAAAGTGTGTCTTGTGTTTTTTTTTTAATTTGACACCTTTTTTGTGAAAATGTATGGGCACCAGACACTTGGATAAGGGTCTGGTATGGATTTTTGGGGGGACCCCCACGCCATTTTTTAACATTTTGGCTTGGGGTTCCCGTTAAAATACATACCAGACCTGAAGGGTCTGGTATGAATTTTGAGGGGGACCCCTACGCCATTTAAAAAAAAAACGATTTTGTGCAGGGTTTCGCTTAATATCCATACCAGACCTGAAGAGCCTGGTATGAAATTTGGGGGGACCACCCACACAATTTTTTTAAATTTTGGTTCGGGGTTCCCCTTAATATTCATACCAAACCCAAAGGGCCTGGTAATGGACTGGGGGGATCCCATGCTGTTTTTTTCAATTACTTTTATCTGTATTGCCGAGACTCGACAATTCACTATAGCCGCTATTACTTTTAATTTACGTTTTTTCCTTTAGAAATGTAATTTTGTGCAGGGACTGTTCTAATGGCAAAAATGCGCCACTTTACAGGCATACTATAGACACCCCCCACATACGAAATTTAAAATATTTATTGTTTCAATATTTATTGTTTCGAAAAAACTGCCGTTTTTAAAACATTTTTTTTGCATTGATACATGTGCCCTGGGTCAGGACCTAGGTCCCCAAAACACTTTTTATGACAATAACTTGTATATTAACCCTTAAAATTAGCACTTTAGATTTTTCATGTTCGTGCCCCATAGACTTTAACGGTGTTCGCCTGTTAGAACTAATTTTTTGCCTGTTCACATGTTCTGCTGCGAACGGAACAGGGGGGTGTTCGGCCCATCCCTATTCCCAGCATGGGACCTATCAATAGTGTTGGAAGCATTATCTCAGGAACCCTTTTTTCAATGGAAACCATCTCCCTATAGAACCTAATGCTCAAAGTCATATTCCTCATTGCCATAACATCAGCAAAAAGAGTATCAGAAATGCAAGCAATACTGGCAAAAGAGCCCTGCTTAATCTTCTATCCAGACATAGTGGTTTTAAGACCTTCAGACTGTTTCATTCCAAAAGTATCCTCCTCTTTCCACTTTATCCAAGAGATAAGCCTTCCAGCTCTTCTTACAGATCAGGGCGATCTGTATCTGCTGGATGTAAAAGGCAACATCTCAACATACCTCAAGGCAACTGGCCCATTCAGGAACAGATAATCTTTTAGTTATCCCTCATGGCTTCAGGAAGGGGCAGGCAGCCTCCTCTTGGACCATTGCCTCATGGTTTGTGAAGGTCATCAAGAAAACCTGTTTGCTGCGACAGATGTAAATACCTGAGGGCTTGAAAGCTCACTCCACCATGGCAGTGACGACCTCATGGGCAGCTTACTGCAGGGTATCCTCAGAGACTATATGCAGAGCTGCCACCTGGTCATCTAAGAACACCTTCATGACACATTACAAAGTGGATTCCGCACATTTGATGACTGTGGATTCTGGGAGGTCAATCATTCAAGCCAATACCTCGATTGCTTGTTAAATAAACTTTTTTTTGCTTATGCCCACCCAATTTCAGAGTTATTTCCCAAAGTGTATGCTGCCATGATGCATCAGGAAAACGGAAAAGTATATAATAATTTTTCCGTAATTTTCCTTTCCTGTCACATCTTAATGGCAGTATACAGATGCCCACCCTTCTGAGGTGATAGATGCAAAGAATACTGCGGTGGGGTCCTCTCTAAGATTTGTAGCTATTCAGTCTTATCAGACTATGAGGGTGGAGTCACAACCCATAGTGTATGCTGCCATAAACATGCGTCAGGAAAGGAAAATTACGAAAAGGTGAGTATACAATTTCCCTTTTCCAGTCACCATAATCGTTGGTCTGCAGACACCCCCTGCTACTGAGTAAAAATTTTTAAGGTTGAGCTTGCGATCAAGTGTGTCCTTAAAAGTTACCACATCTTCAATAAGCAAGGTTACATGCCTGGCCAAGCACATTAGGAATGCATCAACAGCTGGTGCCAAGATGAGTGGGTTTACTTTTGGCTCTTTTTAACAACTTACCGATCGCTGCGCGACGATGTACATCCCTTTTTTTGAAGAGGGATATCTCCGTAATGGCAGCAGCTGCTGCCACAACCGAGGTATCTGTGACAGAACCGATCCCACACTCCGACTGAGTGCTTCTGTCAATATACCGCTTCCTAAGTCTGAATAGAGAGATCAGATATTCCAACCGCTCGCAAGCACAAAGCAAGACGACACTCGCTTAGCTGCTCATGAACATGGACTCATTTATTAGAACCAAAATGCCAAGTATTTATAATACAGTAGAAGACTAAAACCTAACCTAATTAGCATGACCTAATTATCTAAATCAACACTCAGACTAGTTGACTGAGGGATAAGACTTTTCGGCTCCTAGCTCACTAACAATTCAATAAACATTACCATAAACATAAACACAGGGTTAATTAGCACAAACAACAATGTGTGAATACTCCTACAAGCCAGACTAGACTCATTTACACAACAGACAGGTGGCTAGAGTTGATGAAATTATCATCTACAGTTTGTGTTCCAACAGCATGAGGCAACACACATTATATATACATATATACAGCATTGAATCTGACTAGCACAGATTATAGTGGGGTTCTCATTCACCCTGTGCCCCTTAAAATCCAGGGCCCATAATCAGTCAGCAAGAGGCTCGCATTCAGTTCTCTCAAAAAGCCTGTGTCCCGGCTAGGTCTGTCACACATCTCCCGGCAGGAGACTAACACAGGAGGAGACCCCAAACGGGTTGACTCCGAAGTTAGTCAGGGGTTCCAGTCCTCTAATGCTGGTATCCACACAGTACCCCAAACAAATTATCCCAAACAGAGTATTCCTCACCCAGTCAACCTCTGCCTCTCTCAGAGAACATGCCTGATGCTGGGGAGAGGTGTGAACCGCCCCTTCTCCCTGAAGTCCTTTCAGCCACTGGAGAGAAGACAGGGTGGTTGGGCTCAGTCCGCCATGCTGTTGGGCATCTGGGCCAACTGCCCAGAATCCCTGGGGTATACAGGTGGAGACTGAAGTCCCATCCACCTTTACAGGAAATCTGTCCTCTGTTTGTTGTGGGCAGAGGCCAGCAGCACTCTGTTCCGTTGCCAGCAGTTCAGCGGGGTGTAGGAGCTTCTCTACATCATCTGCTCCAGCTAACTGTTGGGGAGAGAGGCTGACTGCCCCAGCTCCCTGGAACTCTGCAGTTGTTGCCGTGCTGGGCAGAGGTTGGTAGCACTCTGCCTGGTTGCTAGCACTTCTGCTGGTGTTCTGTTAGTGGAGACCACAGGCCAATCAACTGACCCCAGATCAAGCTGCAGTTGTGAGGTGACGACTGCATTCTCTCCTTGGATCCTGATTTTCAGCTCGTGATAGACTGCCACCTCCTCACTAGGGATGGCCGAATGATTTGCCCGGCGGTCGTTTCGTGGCGAATTTCGGCTGTTCGTCATCTGCCCGATCGGCGGACTATTGCCGCCGTTCGCCCGGCGGACTTCCGTGTTTACTGTGTAAAACAACGTTGACCTATGATGACACATCCACCATGGGGTACAGTACAGCCAATTGAGACATTACAGCACATGGACACTTGGACATTCCCCCTAACTTATAAATAGACCCGATCCGGTGGCCATTTTACATTCTTTCTTCTGTCACTATAGGGAGAGGTTGCTGTGTGGAGCAGGGAGAGACTTCAGTGACCCAAATCGCTATCTATTAGGTCCACAAAAGTTCTTTTAAGGACTGGTTTCATAGTTTCATAGTTAGTAAGGTTGAATAAAGACACCAGTCCATCCAGTTCAACCTGAGTGAGTGTCTACAATTGTCCCTATCCCTTCACATTGCACACTTACATTTGTCCCTACCCTCAAGGAGCCCACAATACAAGGTCCCCACTCATATACTAGGGCCATTTTTTATTTTTTTTTAACAGAAGCCAATTAGCCTACCTGCATGTCTTTGGAATGTGGGAGGAAACCAGAGTACCTGGAGGAAACCCACGCAGGCACAGGGAGAACATGAAAACTCCAGGCAGGTAGAGTCATGGTTGGGATTTGAACCAGTGACCCTTCTTACTGCTAGGTGAGAGTGCTAACCACTACACCACTGTGCCGCCCGTATAGGGACTGGTATTATGGTATAGGTGTTAGGTGTAGTTCAGGATATAGGTTTGAGGCACTGCTATTCAAGTCATTGTTGCAGCAGCCTGAGTGTCTTTTGTCAGTATAGAGAAAGGGACAGGACGCTGTGTGCTGCAGGGACAGTCAGTTTGATCATTAGCTGTTACTATTAGGTCCACAAAAGTGCTATTCAAGTTATTGTTCCAGCAGCCTCTGTTTTGTCAGTTTAAATAGGGACAGGCAGGAAGCTGTGTGTGAGGCAGTGAGGGACAGTCAGTTTAATCAGTAGCTGTTACTATTAGGTCCACAAAGGTTCTTTTCAGGACTGGTATGGTAATAGGCTTGTACACGTATAATATTCTTTCTTCCAAATATAGAAAGAATATTATACTTGACTGCTGCCCTTCTGCTGCAGTAGTCCTTTATCAGTATAGGGACTGAGGTACAGTCTGCTAATCATTCACAACCTACTTGTTCCACAAAAGTCCTTATAAGGACTGGTAAGGTCTAGGGTACTACAGTACATAGGGCTGAGTGAGGTACAGTCTGCTATTCCTTAAGGACTGGTATAGGTCCACAATACATAGGGTTGAGGTGCACTACAGCTGACTGCTGCCCTACTGCTGCAGTAGTCCTTTATCAGTATAGGGACTGAGGTACAGTCGGCTAATCATTCACAACCTTCTTGTTCCACAAAAGTCCTTATACGGACTGGTAAGGTCTAGGGCACTACAGTACATAGGGTTGAGTGAGGTACAGTCTGCTATTCCTTAAGGACTGGTATAGGTCCACAATACATAGGGTTGAGGTGCACTACTGCTGACTGCTGCCCTACTGCTGCAGTAGTCCTTTATCAGTATAGGGACTAAGGTACAGTCTGCTAATCATTCACAAACTACTTGTTCCACAAAGGTCCTTATAAGGACTGGTAAGGTATAGGGTACTACAGTACATAGGGTTGAGTGAGGTACAGTCTGCTATTCCTTAAGGACTGGTATAGGTCCACAATACATAGGGCTGAGGTGCACTACTGCTGACTGCTGCCCTACTGCTGCAGTAGTCCTTTATCAGTATAGGGACTGAGGTACAGTCTGCTAATCATTCACAACCTACTTGTTCCACAAAGGTCCTTATAAGGACTGGTAAGGTATAGGGTACTACAGTACATAGGGTTGAGTGAGGTACAGTCTGCTATTCCGTGAGGACTGGTATAGGTCCACAATACATAGGGTTGAGGTGCACTACTGCTGACTGCTGCCCTACTGCTGCAGTAGTCCTTTATCAGTATAGGGACTGAGGTACAGTCTGCTAATCATTCACAACCTACTTGTTCCACAAAAGTCCTTATAAGGACTGGTAAGGTATAGGGTTCTACAGTACATAGGGTTGAGTGAGGTACAGTCTGCTATTTCTTAAGGACTGGTATAGGTCCACAATACATAGGGTTGAGGTGCACTACTGCTGACTGCTGCCCTACTGCTGCAGTAGTCCTTTATCAGTATAGGGACTGAGGTACAGTCTGCTAATCATTCACAACCTACTAGTTCCACAAAGGTCCTTATAAGGACTGGAAAGGTATAGGGTTCTACAGTACATAGGGTTGAGTGAGGTACAGTCTGCTATTCCTTAAGGACTGGTATAGGTCCACAATACATAGGGTTGAGATGCACTACTGCTGACTGCTGCCCTACTGCTGCAGTAGTCCTTTATCAGTATAGGGCATGAGAGTTTTGTCACAGGGTCATTTAAAAAATTACAGGCAGAGGAAGAGGCAGGCCCTTCCGCAGGGGTGGTAGGGGTAGGGCAGGAGCAACAGGCTTGAGCCAAAGTGGGAAGTTGCAGAAGGTGCGTTCAATTACTTTAAAGGACGCACCAGACTTGGTTGAGTGGCTCACTCAGCCTTACTCTTCTGCACCCTCCTTATCCTCTCGATCTGCACCCTCTTCTTCACTCTCTGCTATGTGCACCCCCAAAGACACTACCACCAACAACACCACCACCACCACCACCACATACCTTCTGCTTGAGTCACAGGAATTATTTTCAGATCCATATCAAGACATTTCTGATGTGCAGCCACTCTTGGTATTGGATCAGGAAGAGGTGGTAGCAACAACCGCCACTCAGCAGTTTGACAACAGTACCCAGAGCAGCCCAAGGAGGAGGTTGGTCCCCGCTGTTGCTGCCTACTCCGAGATCTCTACTTATAGCGGTGGGGAAGGTGACGTCGATGATGACGTGTCTAGTGATGTCACGTGGGTGCCCACAAGAGAGGAAGAGGAGGGAAGTTCAGAGGGAGATATGGACCAGCAGATAGGGAGGAGAAGCAGGAATAACTTACATTGCACAGGAGGGACAAAGCAGACTGCAAATGTATCAGGATCGAGTCATCGACCATGTACGGTCACATCTGGTGCTCCCAGGACACCGGCACATGGCTCCGCAGTGTGGCCTTTTTTTAACGTGTCCGCTGCTGACAATAGCGTTGCCATCTGCAATCTTTGCAGTCAACGCATTAGTCGCGGTAAGCCCAACACTCACCTAGGGACGACCGCCTTAAGAAGGCACATGAGCAGCCATCACCGAGCCCAGTGGGAGCAACGGAACACACAAAGCCACACTCCAGGCTCTCACCGTCCAGCCTTGTCTTCTACTTCTCCTTCTCCTCTCTCCTCACAATTGTCCTCCACTCCACCTTCCATCACGCTAAGCTCACGTTTTTCTGCAAAAAGGCAGGCTTCCGTGGGCCTAATGTTCGAGCGTAAAAAAATGATGATGCCGGATAACCCTCTTGCCCAACAGTTGACGGCTGGCTTGTCAGAACTCATAGCCCGCCAACTACTGCCATATAAACTGGTGGACTCGGAGGCCTTTCGAAAATTTGTGGCCATTGGAACACCACAATGGAAGGTCCCAGGAAGGAAGTATTTCTCAGAGAAGGGCATCCCAGAGCTATATGGCCATGTTCAGCGGCAAGTGAATGTATCTCTGGCACACAGTGTCGATGCCAAGATACATCTGACCACAGACACGTGGTCTAGCAAACACAGGCAGGGAAGGTATATCACTTTTACTGCCCACTGGGTGAACCTTCTGACGGCCGTCAAGCATGTAACCTGTGGCACCCGTGTAGATTTGGTTTTACCGCCACGGATTGCATGCAGGCCTGGCTCTTCTTCTCCTCCTCCTCCTACTCCATCCTCTTCCCTCTCCTCGTCTGACTCCTCCTTTTCCGCTGCTAGTGTCTCTTCCGCTGCGCAGCCCAAGCTCCCCAGAACCTATTCGACATGCCATGCCCTGCTGCATCTGTTGTGCCTGGAAGCCAACAGCCACACTGGCCCGGCACTCCTTTCAGCTTTGTGTTCACAGGCAGATCAGTGGCTAACACCGCTCAATTTGACAGTTGGTAAAGTGGTGTGTGACAATGGTGCCAATCTGCTTAGTGCATTGAAACAGTGCAAAATTACGCATGTGCCATGTATGGCACACGTCTTAAACTTGGTCGTGCAGCGATTTGTTGTCAAATACCCTGGAGTCCAGGACATCTTGCGGCAGGCAAGGAAAATCTCGGCCCATTTCAGAAGATCTTACACGGCCATGGCTCGTCTTGCTGACATTCAGCGGCGACACAATCTGCCGGTCAGACGTCTTATTTGCGATTGCCCAACGCAATGGAACTCAACCTTCTATATGCTTGATAGGCTGCTCCAGCAGAAACGTGCAGTTAATGTCTACCTGTATGAACTCTGCGGCAGAACAGGTTCTGGGGAGCTGTTTTTTTTTTTTTCACCGCGCCAGTGGCTGCTCATGCGCGACACATGGAGACTTCTGCGGCCACTTGAGGAGATCACCAAACTGGTCAGTCGCAGCCATGGCGCCATCAGTGACATGGTACCTTATGCCTTCTTTATGGAGCGTGCATTGCGTCGTGTCATTGATCAAGCTGTGGAGGAGCAGGAGCGGGTAGAGGAGGAAGTCGCAATGCTGGATGAATTTCCAGGGGGGGCTACTCTATCTGAGACAAGTGAACAACAGGAGTCTGAAGAGGAGTCAGAGGAGGATGGTGAAGAGCATGCTTTAAACCTTTCTGGGATCCCTGTTGGATGGGGAGAGGAGAATGAAGAGGACGACATTATCCTGGATGATGAGCAGGAGCCAGGCCACCACACCGCTTAAAGTTTAGTGCAAATGGGGGCCTTCATGCTCCAGTGTTTTAATAGGGACCCCTGTATAAAAAGCATAAGGGTCAAGGACCAGTACTGGGTGGCAACGTACTTAGACCCCCGGTACAAACACAAAATGGCGGAAATGTTACCGCCGTCACAGAGGGCTGTCAGAATGGAGCACTTCCAGGCCTTGCTTCGAGAAATGCTGCATTCTGCTTTTGCGTGCGCTGGCAGAGGAGCAATTCCCACTCCCAGAGAAGGAGTTGCGGGTACCAATACAACAGCGCCTGCAAGAAGAGGCAGGTTTGAAGATGTGTTGGTGACTTCGGATATGAGGTCATTCTTTCAGCCGACCCATCGACAGGTGTCATCCGGATCCAGCATCAGGGAACGCCTAGACCGTCAGGTGTCCGACTACATCGGGTTAACGGCCGATGTGGACGCTCTGAGGAGTGATGAACCCCTGGACTACTGGGTGGGCAGGCTTGACCTCTGGCCAGAGCTTGCCCAATTTGCAATCGAACTGTTGGCTTGCCCCTCGTCCAGTGTCCTGTCCGAAAGGGCGTTCAGCGCAGCAGGGGGGATCGTGACCGATAAGCTTACTCGCCTAGCTCACGACAGTGTTAACTACCTCACATTTCTAAAAATGAATGAGGCATGGATCTCGGAGGAATTCAACACATGTGACCAGTAGACCATGTATATGTCTATAAACAATTTTTTTAATCGAGCACACAGACCTTCTTTCTTCATTTGGCTCACTTCCTTGTCCAAAAAAAGCACACCATACTATATGCCCCTACCCTCCTGTTTGAAGAGGTTAAGCGGTGTCATATTTCTACTGGGGCTGCTTATTATGAGGGGCTCCCACCATCCCTGTGCTGTGCTGACTTCCTCCTGGGGCTTTACCTCTGTTGTGCATATTATGAGGGGCTCCCACCATCCCTGTGCTATGCTTATTATGAGGGGCTCCGACCATCCCTGTGCTGTGCTGACTCCCTCCTGGGGCTGCTTATTATGAGGGGCTCCCACCATCCCTGTGCTATGCTGACATCCTCCTGGGGCTGCTTATTATGAGGGGCTCCCACCATCCCTGTGCTGTGCTGACTTCCTCCTGTGGCTGTACCTCTGCTGTGCATATTATGAGGGGCTCCCACCATCCCTGTGCTATGCTCATTATGAGGGGCTCCCACCATCCCTGTGCTATGCTCATTATGAGGGGCTCCCACCATCCCGGTGCTATGCTGACTTCCTCCTGGGGCTGCTTAGGGTGAAGGTGTCAGTGCTGTATATCACAGTGCTGGTGTCAGTGCTGTATATCACGGTGCTGGTGTGAGTGCTTTATGTCATGCTGCTGATGTCAGTGCTCTTTATCACGGTGCTGGTGTCAGTGCTGTATATCACGGTGCTGGTGTTAGTGCTTTATGTCACGCTGCTGATGTCAGTGATCTCTATCACGGTGCTGGTGTCAGATCACTCTATCACGGTGCAGGTGTCATTGCTGTATGTCACGCTGCTGATGTCAATACTCTCTATCACGGTGCTGCTGTCAGTGCTGTATATCACGGTGCTGGTGTTAGTGCTTTATGTCACGCTGCTGATGTCAGTGCTCTCTATCACGGTGCTGTTGTCAGATCACTCTATCACGGTGCAGGTGTCATTGCTGTATGTCACGCTGCTGATGTCAGTGCTCTCTATCACGGTGCTGCTGTCAGTGTTGTATATCACGGTGCTGGTGTTAGTGCTTTATGTCACACTGCTGATGTCAGTGCTCTCTATCACGGTGCTGTTGTCAGATCACTCTATCACGGTGCAGGTGTCATTGCTGTATGTCACGCTGCTGATGTCAGTGCTCTATATCACGGTGCTGGTGTCAGATCACTCTATCACGGTGCAGGTGTCATTGCTGTATGTCACGCTGCTGATGTCAGTGCTCTCTATCACGGTGCTGGTGTCAGATCACTCTATCACGGTGCAGGTGTCATTGCTGTATGTCACGCTGCTGGTGATCATCTCCTGCACCCTCTTCTTTGCCTACCCTGACCTTCCCTCTCCTCCATTGCCTTCATGCGCTCCACAGTCCTGAATTGTCACAACAATTTCACATATAAAAAAAGAATGCTTGTAGTTGTCGATCCCAGATTCACCTCATACATGTGTTATGTCATTGGCTATGTGGTGGGACTATGTTTGTACAGCTAGTAATTATTTTGTGGCTGCAAATTTGACCTGTAGGTTTGCAAAGTTCGCCTCCTATTGAAGTCAATGGGGCCCGCCGCGAACGTTACGGTTAGCGAACTATCGGCCGCGGTTCGCGGTTTGTTACGGTTCGCGGTCCGCGTTCGCGAAACATCCCGTCGGAAGTTCGTTCATCACTACGCCTCACCCTCAGCCTCCAGAATTGCTGCAGGTGTGTGGCAGAGGTATTGGACCCTCTGTCCGGTTGCCAGCACTTCTCCTGGGGGTTTGCTAGGTGGTTCCTCCTCTACAGAAACGTCTATTAAATCCCCAGTCTCTGGAATTGCTAAAAGTGTGGGACAGAGGTCTCGGACCCTTTGTTCAGTTACCAGATCTTCAGCTGGAGAAGTTTTTTGCAACTCCATAGATGCTGCTGGCAGAAAATCACATCCCTGTCAGTGTTGTGGGAGAAAGGCCGACTACCTCTTCTCTCAAGAAGGCCAAAGCCACTGTTGATGCTGGGCAGAAGTTAGCAGAACTCTGCCCTGTTGTCAGAACTTCAGGTTTGGGGACGACAATCTCCGGAGTTTCCACTGACGATTCTCTGGCATGCTGCTGTTCTAGCAGTTTCCTGTATGCCCTTTCCAGATGCTGTTCCTTCCTTAACAAATGGTCCAGATCAGGTTTAAGCTCTGAGACCTCTGCAAAACATGAGCATAGCCTCTCTATATTCTTGCAGGTCCTCAAGGGTAGGTTCCCCTTCATCGCCAAACACAAAACGATCTGTAAGGCTCTCCCACAGCAATCCAGGGCATCCAAAGTCATATCCCTCCAGAGAGCATTCTGTTGTCTCCCCTAAATATCCCTACTCTGCGTGCCATTGCAGAGCCCAATAATGATTGTCCAGCTCTATCTCCTGCTGGACCAGCCTGTCCAACTCAGTCACTCATTGCTCCTGGAGCCGCTCTCCCGGGAATGCCATCCGCAATGCCCGTTAGTCACTGGCCCGTTGCTCTTGGGTTGGAAAGCACTTGCCCTGTTTTATACCAGCGAGCTGGAGGGCTCCAATCCCGAGCGCCACCCGAATCCCCTGCCTGAGCTCCAGGTATTCATCCTCAGACACAGTTCTGGTGTATGCTGAAAGGACGATCCGGGAACTCTGATGCCAGGTCCATATCTCCGCTGGGGTGATTTAAGTCTGCTATCCTGATCTTGGATCCCAGTGGAGGTTTGGATGTTCCAGACTGCAGGAAGCAACCCTCTGCTTGCCACCAATGTGACGGAACCGATCCCACACTCCGATTGAGTGCTTCCGTCAGTATACCGCTTCCTAACTCTGAAAATAGAGATCAGATATTCCACCCACTCGCAAGTACAAAGCAAGACGACACTCGCTTAGCTGCTCAACATGGACTCATTTAATAGAACCAAAATGCCAAGTATTTATAATACAGTAGAAGACTAAAACCTAACCTAATTAGCATGACCTAATTATCTAAATCAACACTCAGACTAGTTGACTGAGGGATAAGACTTTTCGGCTCCTAGCTCACTAACAATTCAATAAACATTACCATAAACATAAACACAGGGTTAATTAGCACAAACAACAATGTGTGAATACTCCTACAAGCCAGACTAGACTCATTTACACAACAGACAGGTGGCTGGAGTTGATGACATTAGCATCTAACAGTTTGTGTCCCAACAGCATGCACATTATATATACATATATACAGCATTGAATCTGATTATCACAGATTATAGTGGGGTTCTCATTCACCCTGTGCCCCTTAAAATCCAGGGCCCATAATCAGTCGCCAAGAGGCTTGCATTCAGTCCTCTCAAAAAGCCTGTGTCCCGGCTAGGGCTGTCACAGTATCCATTTCTGCAGGTGGCGGTTCATTAAACGATAATGGTGGTCTCTGCAGCGGCTTCACCCCATCTCCCGCTGCTCTCCTGCGCCCTGTGCCACTTCACGGAGCCATCGGTAGCAACGGAGGCAATCGGCTCCTATCACTTCCTTGGTATGGAGACGACTGAGGCTAAGATGGCCCCCACCCATTTCCATACCATAGCAGGAGCGGAAGCGACATCAAAATGTCATTTCTGCCCATACATCTTAACCACTTAACAACCGCCCTATAGCCGAATGGCGGCTACAGGGCGGTTTCTTAACTCTGGGAGGCCGTCATATGACGTCCTCCCAGAATTCCGCTCTCGCGCGCCCCCTGGGGCGCGCACTCGAGAGCATCCGTGACCGCCGGGTCAACAGGACCCGGCGCATCATGGATCACGGTAAACGGCCGCTCATAGCTCATAGTGATCACTTGTAAACAAACCGGCGTCATGTTATGACGCTGGTTCCTCCCTCCCCCTCTCTGTACCGATCGGAACGGCGGAGGGGGAAGAGATTGGTGTCAGCAGCAATGTGGGCTGCATCTGCAGTGCCCACATCGCTGCTCACCGAAAATTAACCCCTCAATTCCCTGCCAATACTCTGCAATACCCTGCCATTACTCTGCATTACTCTGCATTACTCTGCAATACCCTGCAACACTCTGCAATACTCTGCAATACTCTGCAACACTCTGCAATACTCTGCAATACTCTGCAATACCCTGCAATACCCTGCAATACTCTGCAATACCCTGCAATACCCTGCAATACTCTGCAATACTCTGCAATACCCTGCAATACTCTGCATTACTCTGCATTACTCTGCAATACCCTGCAATACCCTGCAACACTCTGCAACACTCTGCAATACCCTGCAACACTCTGCAATACCCTGAAACGCTCTGCAACACCCGCCAATACCCTGCAACACTCTGCAATGCTCTGCAACACCCGCCAATACCCTGCAACACTCTGCAATGCTCTGCAACACTCTGCGATGCTCTGCAACGCCCACCAATACCCTGCAACACTCTGCAATGCTCTGCAACACCCGCCAATACCGTGCAACACTCTGCAATGCTCTGCAACACCCTCCAATATCCTGCAATGCTCTGCAACGCAATACTCTGCAACGCCATACTCTGAGATACCCAGCCATAGTCGGTGATACCCTGCAATACCCAGCCATAGACACCCCCCCCTCCCTCCACCCTCCGGTGCTTCTACTGACTCGCCAATACGATCAAATCCAGAATCTTTTTTTTTTTTTTTCAGGCTTCCCAGCTTAGAGGTGAGATGCGGGGTCTTATTGACCCCATATCTCACTGTAAAGAGGACCTGTCATGCCATATTCCTATTACAAGGGATGTTTGCATTCCTTCTAATAGGAATAAAAGTGATCCAAAAATGTATTTTTGGTGAAAAAAATGTCAAACTAAAATAAATAAAGTAAAATGAACAATAGAGCCCTAGACCTCCTCTGTAACTCAAAACATATAACCAGTAAAAAAAAATTAAATCGTCGCCTATGGGGATTTTTAAGTAGCGACGTTTGGCGCCATTCCACGAGCCTGTGCAATTTTGAAGAGTGACATGTTAGGTATCGATTTACTTGGTGTAACTTCATCTTTCACATTATGCAAAAATTGGGCTAACTTTACTGTGTTTTTTTTTTTTTAAGCACAAAACAGTTTTTTTTCCAAAAAAAAGCATTCGAAAAATTGCTGCGCAAATACCATGCGAGATAAAAAGTTGCAACGACCACCATTGCATTCTCCAGGGTGTTTGCTAAAAAAACATATATAATGTTTTGGGATTCTATGTAATTTTCTAGCAAATAAATGATGATTTTTACATGTAGGAGAGAAATGTCAGAATTGTCCTGGGTGCTCCAGAACGCCTGATGGCGCTCCATGCATGTTGGGCCTCTGTATGTGGCCACACTGTGTAAAAGTCTCACACATGTGGTATCGCCGTACTCGGGAGTAATAGCAGAATGTGTTTTGGGGTGTAATTTGTGGTATGCATATGCTGTGTGAGAAATAATCTGATAATATGACAATTTTGTGAAAAAAAAAAGTAAAAAAAATCTTGATTTTGCAAAGAATTGTGGGAAAAAATGACAACTTCAAAAAACTCGTCATGCCTCTTACTAAATACCTTGGAATGTCTTCTTTCCAAAAAGAGGTCATTTGGGGGGTATTTGTACTTTTCTGGCATGTTAGGGTCTCAAGAATTCAAATAGGCCGTCAGTACTTCAGGTGTGATCAATTTTCAGATATTGGCGCCATAGCTTGTGGACTCTATAACTTTCACAAAGACCAAATAATATCCACCAATTTGTACTTATTTTTACCAAAGATATGTAGTAGTATAAATTTTGGCCAAAATTTATGAAGAAAAAATTACTAATCTGCTAAATTTTATAACAGAAACAAAGAAAAATTCATTTTTTTACAGAATTTTCTGTATTTTTTCTTTTATAGCACAAAAAATAAAAAACCCAGCGGTGATTAAATACCACCAAAAGAAAGCTCCATTTGTGTGAAAAAAAGGACAAAAATTTCATATAGGTCCAGTGTTGCATGACTGAGTAATTGTCATTCAAAATGTGAGAGCACCGAAAGCTGAAAATTGGTCTGGTTATTAAGGGTGTTTAAGTGACCAGTGGTCAAGTGGTTAAAGGCACATTTTTTCAAATGACAATTTTTTTTTTTTTTTTTTTATTACACTTAAGTCCAAATATGAGATCTGAGTTCTTTTTGATCCCAGTTCTCATATTTAAGAGGACCTGTCATGTTTTTTTCTATTACAAGGGATGTTTACATTCCTTGTAATAGAAATAAAAGTGACTCAAATTCTTTTTTTTTTTTAAAACAGTGTAAAAACAAATAAAATTAAATAAATAAGGAAAACTTTTTTTAAAGCGCCCTGTCCCGACGAGCTCGCGCGCATATGTGAGTAGCGCCCGCATATGAAAACGGTGGTCAAACCACACATGTGAGGTAGAGCGAGAGCAATCATTTTAGCCCTGAACCTCCTCTGTAACTCAAAACATACAACCTGTAGAATTTTTTAACCACTTTCAGACCGGACCATTTTGCTGGTAAATGACCAGAGGTCTTTTTACACTTTGGCACTGCGCTGCTTTAACTGGTAATTGCGCGGTCATGCAATGTTGTACCCAAACGAAATTTGCGTCCTTTTCTTCCCACAAATAGAGCTTTCTTTTAAAGGTATTTGACTGACTCTGCGATTTTTATTTTTTGCGATATAAATGTAAAAAGACCGCAAATTTTGAAAAAAAATGATATTTTCTACTTTTTGTTATTAGAAAAATCCAATAAACTCAATTTTAGGCCTCATGCACACGGACGTTTTTACAGCCACTTTTTTGAGCTTTTTTTGCAGCTTAAAAACGGCTGTCCATGTTAGTCTATGGCTTCATGCCCACCTAGGCGTTTTTGAGCTGCAAATGGCATAGGCGTTTTTAAGCTGTAAAAAAAACCCAGGACCAGTGCGTTCCGTGGCGTGGAGCTAGAGCTGTAAAAACGCGAATCGCGGGAAAACGCGCAAAAACGCGCACAAACGCGCATAAACGCGCAACATATTTTCTTTGTTTTCTGAGTGCTATAGCCAAGAAATGTGTTTCTTAAAAAACGCTACTTAACGCTAACGCTAAAAAACGCGCAAAAACGCGCAAAAACGCCAATGCAAAACGTGGTAAAAATCACGTTTTTAACAACGATTTTTCCAGGCATCGGAGCTAGCTTTGCAGCCAGTTTTTTAAAACGTCCGTGTGCATGAGCATAGTCATACATTTAGGCCAAAATGTATTCAGCCACATGTCTTTGGTAAAAAAAAAGTCAATAACTGTATATTTATTGGTTTGCGCAAAAGTTGTCACATCTACAAACTAAGGTACATTTTCTGGAATTTACGCAGCTTTTAGTTTATGACTGCCTATCTCATTTCTTGAGGTGCTAAAATGGCAGGGCAGTACAAAACCCCCCCAAATGACCCCATTTTGGAAAGTAGACACCCTAAGGAAATTGATAAGAGGCATGTTGAGCCCATTGAATATTTTATTTTTTTGCCGCAAGCGATCGAATAATGACAAAAAAAACTTTTTTTTTTTACACAAAGTTGTCACTAAATGATATATTGCTCACACATGCCATGGTTATATGTGGAATTGTACCCCAAAATACATTCTGCTGCTTCTCCTGAGTATGGGGATACCACATGTGGTCGACTTTTTGGAAGCCTAGCCGCGTACGGGGCCCCGAAAGCCAAGCACCGCCTTCAGGATTTCTAAGGGCATACATATGTCATTTTACTCCTCACTACCTATCACAGTTTTGAAGGCCATAAAATGCCAAGATGGCACAAAACCCCCACAAATGACCCCATTTTAGAAAGTAGACACCCCAAGCTATTTGCTGAGAGGCATGTTGAGTCCATGGAATATTTTATATTTTGCCACAAGTTGCGGGAAAATTACAAACTTTATAAATTTTTCACAAAGTTGTCACTAAATGATATATTGCTCACGCATGCCATGGGCATATGTGAAATGACACCCCAAAATAAATTCTGCTGCTTCTCCTGAGTACAGGGATACCACATGTGTGGGATTTTTTTGGGAGCCTAGCTGCGTACGGGGCCCCGAAAGCCAAGAACCGCCTTCAGGCTTTCTAAGGGCGTAAATTTTTGATTTCACGCCTCACTACCTATTACAGTTTTGAAGGCCATAAAATGCCAAGATGGCACAAAACCCCCACAAATGACCCCATTTTAGAAAGTAGACACCCCAAGCTATTTGCTGAGAGGCATGTTGAGTCCATGGAATATTTTATATTTTGCCGCAAGTTGCGGGAAAATTACAAACTTTTTTTTTTTTTTTTTCACAAAGTTGTCACTAAATGATATATTGCTCACGCATGCCATTGGCATATGTGAAATGACACCCCAAAATAAATTCTGCTGCTTCTCCTGAGTACGGGGATACCACATGTGTGGGATTTTTTGGGAGCCTAGCTGCGTACGGGGCCCCGAAAGCCAAGAACCGCCTTCAGGCTTTCTAAGGGCGTAAATTTTTGATTTCACGCCTCACTACCTATTACAGTTTTGAAGGCCATAAAATGCCAAGATGGCACAAAACCCCACAAATGACCCCATTTTAGAAAGTAGACACCCCAAGCTATTTGCTGAGAGGCATGTTGAGTCCATGGAATATTTTATATTTTGCCGCAAGTTGCGGGAAAATTACAAACTTTATAAATTTTTCACAAAGTTGTCACTAAATGATATATTGTTCACACATGCTATGGGCATATGTGAAATTACACCCCAAAATAAATTCTGCTGCTTCTCCTGAGTACGGGGATACCACATGTGTGGGATTTTTTGGGAGCCTAGCCGCGTACGGGGCCCCGAAAACCAAGCACCACCTTCAGGCTTTCTAAGGGCGTAAATTTTTCATTTCACGCCTCACTACCTATTACAGTTTTGGAGGCCATAAAATGCCAAGATGGCACAAACCCCCCCCAAATGACCCCATTTTAGAAAGTAGACACCCCAAGCTATTTGCTGAGAGGCATGTTGAGTCCATGGAATATTTTATATTTTGCCACAAGTTGCGGGAAAATTACAAACTTTTTTTTTTTCACAAAGTTGTCACTAAATGATATATTGCTCACGCATGCCATGGGCATATGTGAAATGACACCCCAAAATAAATTCTGCTGCTTCTCCTGAGTACAGGGATACCACATGTGTGGGATTTTTTGGGAGCCTAGCTGCGTACGGGGCCCCGAAAGCCAAGAACCGCCTTCAGGCTTTCTAAGGGCGTAAATTTTTGATTTCATGCCTCACTACCTATTACAGTTTTGAAGGCCATAAAATGCCAAGATGGCACAAAACCCCCACAAATGACCCCATTTTAGAAAGTAGACACCCCAAGCTATTTGCTGAGAGGCATGTTGAGTCCATGGAATATTTTATATTTTGCCGCAAGTTGCGGGAAAATTACAAACTTTTTTTTTTTTTTTTTTCACAAAGTTGTCACTAAATGATATATTGCTCACGCATGCCATTGGCATATGTGAAATGACACCCCAAAATAAATTCTGCTGCTTCTCCTGAGTACGGGGATACCACATGTGTGGGATTTTTTGGGAGCCTAGCTGCGTACGGGGCCCCGAAAGCCAAGAACCGCCTTCAGGCTTTCTAAGGGCGTAAATTTTTGATTTCACGCCTCACTACCTATTACAGTTTTGAAGGCCATAAAATGCCAAGATGGCACAAAACCCCACAAATGACCCCATTTTAGAAAGTAGACACCCCAAGCTATTTGCTGAGAGGCATGTTGAGTCCATGGAATATTTTATATTTTGCCGCAAGTTGCGGGAAAATTACAAACTTTATAAATTTTTCACAAAGTTGTCACTAAATGATATATTGCTCACACATGCTATGGGCATATGTGAAATTACACCCCAAAATAAATTCTGCTGCTTCTCCTGAGTACGGGGATACCACATGTGTGGGATTTTTTGGGAGCCTAGCCGCGTACGGGGCCCCGAAAACCAAGCACCACCTTCAGGCTTTCTAAGGGCGTAAATTTTTCATTTCACGCCTCACTACCTATTACAGTTTTGGAGGCCATAAAATGCCAAGATGGCACAAACCCCCCCCAAATGACCCCATTTTAGAAAGTAGACACCCCAAGCTATTTGCTGAGAGGCATGTTGAGTCCATGGAATATTTTATATTTTGCCACAAGTTGCGGGAAAATTACAAACTTTTTTTTTTTCACAAAGTTGTCACTAAATGATATATTGCTCACGCATGCCATGGGCATATGTGAAATGACACCCCAAAATAAATTCTGCTGCTTCTCCTGAGTACAGGGATACCACATGTGTGGGATTTTTTGGGAGCCTAGCTGCGTACGGGGCCCCGAAAGCCAAGAACCGCCTTCAGGCTTTCTAAGGGCGTAAATTTTTGATTTCATGCCTCACTACCTATTACAGTTTTGAAGGCCATAAAATGCCAAGATGGCACAAAACCCCCACAAATGACCCCATTTTAGAAAGTAGACACCCCAAGCTATTTGCTGAGAGGCATGTTGAGTCCATGGAATATTTTATATTTTGCCGCAAGTTGCGGGAAATTACAAACTTTTTTTTTTTATTTTTTTTTCACAAAGTTGTCACTAAATGATATATTGCTCACGCATGCCATTGGCATATGTGAAATGACACCCCAAAATAAATTCTGCTGCTTCTCCTGAGTACGGGGATACCACATGTGTGGGATTTTTTGGGAGCCTAGCTGCGTACGGGGCCCCGAAAGCCAAGAACCGCCTTCAGGCTTTCTAAGGGCGTAAATTTTTGATTTCACGCCTCACTACCTATTACAGTTTTGAAGGCCATAAAATGCCAAGATGGCACAAAACCCCCACAAATGACCCCATTTTAGAAAGTAGACACCCCAAGCTATTTGCTGAGAGGCATGTTGAGTCCATGGAATATTTTATATTTTGCCGCAAGTTGCGGGAAAATTACAAACTTTTGTTTTTTTATTTATTTTTTCACAAAGTTTTCACTAAATGATATATTGCTCACGCATGCCATGGACACCCCAAGCTATTTGCTGAGAGGCATGGTGAGTATTTTGCAGCTCTCATTTGTTTTTGAAAATGAAGAAAAAAAAAAATAATGTATATTTTTTTTCTTTTTTTCAATTTTCAAAACTTTGTGACAAAAATGAAGGTCTGCAAAATACTAACCATACCTCTCGGCAAATAGCTTGGGGTGTCTCCTTTCCAAAATGGGGTCACTTGGGGGGATTTTGTGCTATCTGGGCATTCCATGGCCTCCGAAACTGTGATAGGCAGTGAGGAATGAAATCAAAAATTTACACCCTTAGAAATCCTGAAGGTGGTGCTTGGATTTTGGGGTACCGTACGCGGTTAGGCTCCCAAAAGGTCTCACACTTGTGGTATCCCCATACTCAGGAGAAGCAACAGAATGTATTTTGGGGTGTAATTTTACATATAACCATGGCATGTTTGAGCAATATATCATTTAATGACAACTTTGTGCAAAAAAAAATAAAATAAAAATATTAATGTATTTTTTCCACAACTTTTGTCAAAATATAAAATATTCCATGGACTCGACATGCCTCTCAGCAAATAGCTTGGGGTGTCTACTTTCTAAAATGGGGTCATTTGGGGAGGTTTTGAACTGTCCTGGCATTTTATGCACAACATTTAGAAGCTTATGTCACACATCACCCACTCTTCTAACCACTTGAAGAAAAAGCCCTTTCTGACACTTTTTGTTTACATGAAAAAATATTTTTTTTTGCAAGAAAATTACTTTGAACCCCCAAACATGAAGTGTTTTTTTAAAGCAAAAGCCCTACCGATTAAAATGGAAGAATTTTTTTTTCACACGGTATTTGCGCAGCGATTTTTCAAACGCATTTTTTGGGGAAAAAACACACTTTTTTTTTATTTTAATGCACTAAAAATCACTATATTGCCCAAATGTTTGATGAAATAAAAAATATGATCTTAGGCCGAGTACATGGATACCAAACATGACATGCTTTAAAATTGCGCAGAAACGTGCAGCGGCGACAAACTACGTACATTTTTAAAAGCCTTTAAATGCCTTTACAGGTGACCACTTTAGATTTACGGAGGAGGTCTACTGCTAAAATTAGTACCCTCGATCTGACCTTCGTGGTGATACCTCACATGCATGGTGCAATTGCTGTTTACATATGACACCAGACCAACGCTTGCGTTCCATGTTGCGCCTTAGCAGGGGGGGACAGGGGTGTTTTTTTTAATTTCTTTTTTTTTTATTATTTATTTTGCTTTTTTATTTTATTTTTAAACTGTTCCTTTCATTTATATATATTTTTTTATAATTTTTATTGTTATCTCAGGGAATGTAAATATCCCCTATGATTGCAATAGGTAGTGACAGGTACTCTTTTTAAAAAAAATTAGGGTCTATCAGACCCTAGATCTCTCCTCTGTCCTCAAAGCATCTGACCACACCAAGATCGGTGTGATAAAATGCTTTCCCAATTTCCCAATGGCGCTGTTTACATCCCGCAAAATCTAAGTCATGAAATGCTCGTAGCTTCCGGTGTCTTAGGCCATAGAGATGATTGGAGCCATTCTGGTCTCTGATCAGCTCTATGGTCAGCTGGTGGAACCACCGGCTGCATTCTCAGGTTCCCTGTTGGGACAGGAGAGCCTGAGAAAACCATGGAAGATGGTGCGGGGGGGGGGGACATTCCCTCCCACTGCTTGTAAAACTAGTCTAGAGGCTAATTAGCCGCTAGGATTGCTTTTACATAAAAGCCGACCGCTGGCTGAAAAGAATGATACCAAGATGATACCTAAACCTGCAGGCATCATTCTGGTATAAGCACTCAAAGTCCCGCAACATACCAGTATGTTGCTGGAACTGGTTGGGCATATATTGTAATTTTTTTTTCATGCAGCCTGTGGGCTGAACGAAAAAAAAATATTGATCGGTGGGTATGCCCACCATTAGATACCACCCTTCATCCACCCACTTTTAATGGTGGGCATACATGCACCATTTATATATGCCGAAGCATGGGGGCATCCTCCCGCAAAAGGTAGGAGCAGATCGCTCCTCCACCCCTTATGCCCCCATGCTTCGGCATATATGCTCTTTTTTAACTGTGGTGGTGAAATCACCCCCGACAGTGCTGGAGTCGCGGCTTTATGTATCATGGGAGCAAACGCTGTTGCTGTCAAGATAAATAAATCTGCGCTGCAACTGAATGGCGTACCTGCTAAGCAAATGATGGTTAACAATAAAACAAAGTAACATTACAGTATAACAGTAAGACGTACCATACCTGCAAAGCAAATACAAAAAAAAATAGCAAAAAATAACACATTTAACACAATCTGTGCCTAAAATATATATATGCCGAAGCATGGGGGCATCCTCCCGCAAAAGGTAGGAGCAGATCGCTCCTCCACCCCGTATGCCCCCATGCTTCGGCATATATGCTCTTTTTTAACTGTGGTGGTGAAATCACCTCCGACAGTGCTGGAGTCGCGGCTTTACGTATCGTGGGAGCAAACGCTGTTGCTGTCAAGATAAATAAATCCGCTCTGCAGCAGAATGGCGTACCTGCTAAGCAAATGATGGTTAACAATAAAACAAAGTAACATTACAGTATAACAGTAGGACTTACCATACCTGCAAAGCAAATACAAAAAAAATAGCAAAAAATAACACATTTAACACAATCTGTGCCTAAAATATATATATATGCCGAAGCATGGGGGCATCCTCCCGCAAAAAAGTTATGCCGCGTACATACATTCAAACTTTTCCACGGGCAAGCCCTCCGTCGGAATTTTGACTGTATGTACGCAGCATTAGGAGCAAAATTGCTCCTCCACCCCTTATGCCCCCATGCTTCGGCATATATGCTCTTTTTTAACTGTGGTGGTGAAATCACCTCCGACAGCGCTGGAGTCGTGGCTTTACGTATCGTGGGAGCAAACGCTGTTGCTGTCAAGATAAATAAATCCACGCTACAGCTGAATGGCGTACCTGAAAACAAAAAATGGTTAACAATAAAACATTGCAGAATAGAATACAGTACAAAGGAGCAGAACAATAGAGAGAGAATAGAGAGAGAGAGAACAATAAAACGACAACTATTTTTGGTTTTTTTATTTTATATTTTTTTGGGTTTTTTGGTTTTTTTACTTTTTTTTTTTTTTTTAAACACTTTTTTATGTAACTTTAACACTTCTGTTGTAACGGTTCCAGCGGTTTGGGTCTCTCAAAATGCGATGGCATCTTGGGAGACCCTGTGAACGTGTGCCTAGCCTGTGCAATGCTGTACCCTACGCTAATACTCAACTAGTGAATGGTAGCGTTCAAAACACTCAACCTGACAAAGACCAGGATTGTCAGGACAGCGTGGACAATAAGAACGGGTGTCACGCCTATATCCGCGCTTTCTGCAGACAAGACATTTTCTTTGGGGGGCTCGTTGGGTAGGGGTACTCGGGATGACATAAGAATAATGCCTCTCATGCAGCCGGCTTACTGCATCTGGTAGGGGAAGGTGAGGTGGAGCACCGCCTGGATACAGAAGGGCTCTGACGATATCCTCCTGGAATTTGAGGAAGGATCCAGTCCGTCCTGAAGCTTTGTGTAGTACATAAGCATTCAGTATAGCCAATTGGAATAAATAAACAGACACTTTTTTGTACCAGCGTCTGGCCTTACGGGCAACTAGATACAGCGCCAACAACTGGTCATTGAGGTCCACCCCTCCCATGTTAAGGTTATATTTGTGGACACAGAGGGGTTTCTCCACAATACCAGTCGCCGTAGGAATTTGGACCGTCGTGACTGCATGAAGGGAGGTAAGAACGAAAACATTCTTATTATCCCTCCACTTCATAGCGAGCAAATTATTACTGCGCAAGCAGGCTCTCTCCCCCATCCTAAGACGGGACTCTACAAGCCGCTGGGGAAAGCCCCGGCGATTAGGTCGCACGGTGCCACATGCTCCAATCTGCTGATCAAACAAGTGACTAAACAGTGGCACGCTTGTGTAATAAATGTCCATGTACAAGTGGTACCCCTTTCCGAATAAGGGTGACACCATGTCCCACACTATCTTGCCAGCGATTCCTATGTAGTCAGGGCAGTTCTCCGGCTCTACGTGACTATCTTTACCCTCATAAACCATGAAACTACGTGTATAGCCTGTGGCCCTGTCACAGAGCTTATACATCTTGACCCCGTATCTGGAACGCTTGTTGGGGACGTATTGTTTGAATGACAAGCGACCAGAAAACTTAATCAGGGACTCATCAACGCAGACAACTTGATCGGGAGTAAACAAGTCTGCAAAACGTTGGTTGAAGTGGTTTATGAGGGGCCGAATTTTGTAGAGCCGATCGTATTCAGGGTCTCCACGAGGACGACAGAGTTCATTGTCGCTGAAGTGCATGAACCGCAAAATCATCTCGCATCGTGCCCTGGACATGGAAGCAGAGAACACGCGCATATGGTGAATTGGGTCAGTGGACCAATATGACCGCAACTCACTCTTTTTGGTTATGCCCATGTTGAGGGAGAGGCCCAGAAAGATTTTAAATTCGGAAACCGTAACTGGTTTCCATTGTCTGGCAAGGGCAGACTGGGGAATAGTGGCGATGTGTTGAGCAGCGTACAAATTGGTTTGGTCCACAATAGATCTATAGAGATCTTCGGTGAAAAACAGTGAGTAAAAGTCAAGTGTCGTAAAATCAACTGTTTCCACGTTAATGCCAGGTTGGCCAGTGAATGGGGGAAGTACGGGTTCTTCAGAAGTGGTGGGCACCCAAATAGGATTGGCGAATTCTGCAGGAAGGGCACTATAGGTACGACGGGCCTGTCTTTGTCTTCTTCTTGGTGGCAGTGGGACACTACTTGTGCTTGCCACCTCGCCAGCTTGAACTGCACTTATGGGACTCGCCACGTCACCACGTGTTACTGCAGTGCTGGATGTAGGTCCAGGGTGTACTAGGCCGCTGGTGCTTGCCAGTTCACCAGAAGGATGAGCGGCTCTAGTACGTCTCTGCTCCATACGAGTGACCTGCGGTTTATGCACCTGAACAACAGAATACATTCGGGATCGGGCACACCTGTCCTTAACAGAGGCCTCATCTCCGTCGTCAGAGCTATCTGTCATGGAGCCGCTGTCCTCTACAGGATCGTATTCTGAGCCTGAATCTGACAGATGAGTGACGTCCTCTTCACTATCTGTCATGCTCAGAAACGTGTAGGCCTCTTCACTAGTGTACCTTCGCTTTGCCATTTTGGGCTCTAAATTTAGGGGTACACTAGTGAGACTCACAGGTAAAAAAGCACCTAGCCTATCAGCGACTGTTTCAAAACGCTACCAAAAAAACTGTTAGCGATCGCAGGGATCAAGCCTGACTCTGCGAACGCTGCAGTTATGTGTGTTGTGTTTTGTAAGTGACAGTGATCGATCGATACTGCACTTGGGTGGGCTGGGCTTGGCGGAGGGGCTAAACGCAGGTGCTAGCAGGTATCTGGGCTGATCCCGCTAACAATGCGTTTTGGGAAACCTAAAATGCTGGCAACGCTAATATAGATCTGATCAGATACTATATTACTAAGGGAGGTGTATGCTTTGCGCGTGGGTGTTAGCGGTACTGGCACTAACCTGATGCTGGGGCGACGCAGACCTTATCTGACCCTCAAACTTATATCACCCGCCGGGTGATCAGGGGGTTAAACCTTTATTAGGTAATAAATGGCGGGTGCCCTGAAACAAAAAAAAAATAACTAACCAACCAGCGTCACCTGTAACAGTTATATGGTGATCACTGGTGAAAGGGTTAACTGGGGGGCAATCAGGGGGCTATGCGGTAGTATATGGGGGTCCCTGACGCTATAAAAAGCTGCGGCGAACCTAAATACTTACCTGCCTAACTAGCGTCACCTGTGACATTAATACAGCGATCAGAAAAACGATCGCTTATTAGTAACACTGGCGACGGGGGGTTATCACGGGGTTAAACCTTTATTGGGGGGGGTTAGGGGGGCACCCTAGAGCTAAAGGGGGCTAACCCTAACTGCCCTAACAGTTATTACAGTCACAAATGACACCAATGCAAAAAAAAAAAAAAAATGCAATTGGTGTCACTGTGACTGGGGGGGGCAGGGGTGATTGGGGGGTGATTGGGGGGGTGAAAAGTGTGCCTGGCGTGTTCTACTGTAAGTGTAGTGTTGGGTGCAACTCACCGATCCTCTCTCCTCCGTGCCGGAACGAAAAAGACCGACACGAGGAGAGATTACTTCACTTCCTCTGCCTGTGTTTACATTACAGGAGAGGAAGTGATGTCACGAAGGATTTCTATTTGTCGGGAGCGATCGCGAGGGGGTGGCCATGAATGAATGGCCACCCCCTCATCCCGGATCGCTCCCGAACGAATACCGACCGCCGCAGGCACCGGGCGGGGGCCCGATCGGGCCCCCAACCCGCGGGAAGGCAGGGACGTACATGTACGCCCATATGCCTGCCCGTGCCATTCTGTCGACGTACATCGTCGTGCGGCGGTCGGGAAGTGGTTAAACGTCGCCTATGGAGATTTTTAAGGGTAAAAGTTTGACGCAATTCCACGAGCGGGTGCAGTTTTGAAGTGTGACATGTTGGGTATTAATTTACTCGGCATAACATTATCTTTCACAATATAAAATAAATTGGGCTAACTTTATTGTTGTCTTATTTTTTTATTCAAAAATTTTAATTTTTTCCCAAAAAAGTGTGCTTGTAAGAACACTGCGCAAATACGGTGTGACAAAAAGTATTGCAATGACTGCCATTTTATTCTCTAGGGTGTTAGAAAAAAAATCTATAATTTTTGGGGGTTTTATGTAATTTTCTAGCAAAAAACGTGTTTTTAACTTCTGAAAAACCGGTCCTTAAGTGGTTAATGGGTATAGCTTTGCTAACCTATTATTAAGGCTAGTTTTCTTTTCTGGTTTCTGCCACTCGTCTTTAATCAGGTTCTTCAATTCATCTATAAATGAGAAGGCCTCTGGTGCCATCTTTAAACTCGGGAAATATTTTTGAATCTTGGTGCTTCCTTTGAATTGTCCCAACCAATCGCTTTTTTACTGATTTCGTGACTGGGTTTATAAAAGCTAAATCAAATCCTGAGGATATTTCCAATTCTTCACTGTCAGAGGAGTTTTCCAACTTTTGGAGGTATGTATGAAGCAGCTGCTGGCTTTTCCGTTTCTGTTACCGATTCTTGGATAATTTTGGTTACCTCCCTTCCTTTTTTTTTCTCTTGTTGCTTCTTCAAAGCATGTAGGGCCAGCTGGCTTGTCAGGAAGAGCCGGAGCTCCGCATACCCAGAAGGCATTAACTGTAGGACAGGTGCAATGACTGTTGTGTGATTTATGAAAATGGCTTTTTATATGAATTACGGTGATGGGAGGAAGATCTTGACTGGCCGTTCTCTGTGCCAAGAGTGAGAGGACCTCAATGACTTGACAGGGCTGTCCAGATAAGACGTATTAGTGGCAGTTAGGGATGAGCTTCGTGTTCGAGTCGAACGCATGTTCGACTCGAACATCGGTCGTTCGTGCGTTCGCCGAATTCCGAACGTTTGGGCCGTTCGCGGCAAAATTCGTGTGGCCCACAATGCACTGCGATGGCGCAATGCATTGCTGTCTCACGATTGGCCAAGCATGCACTGTGACCCCGCATGCTTGGCCAATCGCAGCGCCAGCAGCGAGGAGAGCAATGGTTGGACACAGGCATCCTGCCTGTGGCCAATCATAGCTCAGCCTGTGTAGTGCACGCCCCACACTATATAAAGCCGCCTTTCAGGCGGCCTCGTGTAGTGTTTGTTAGCATCTGAAGCAGTGGGTGTTCTGTGTACCTTCAACACAGTTACACACCAATCGTTTTTGGCTGATTTACTATTTTGCTCTTGTGTAGTGGTTACTGTCTGTGCCCTGACCGCAGTATACACCACTATATTCACCTCACCTATATAGCTAGTGATCTAGCTTTAATAATAGAGCTTGCAGTCAGTAGTGTTAGTGCGTGCTGTCTGCGTGCTCTGTACCCAGTACATACCACTATATACACCTACATAGCTGTTCTCTATTTGAGCCCACTTGCCATCTGCAGGAGTTATTGGAAGTTGTGCTGTGCTTCCAGCACAGCACAGTATACATCTGTATATACCCCTTTAACTCTGCTGTTTTCTGGTTATTGTCTGCGTGCCCTGACCGCAGTATACACCGTGATATTCCCCTCACCTATATAGCTAGTGGTCCATCTTTAACAATAGAGCTTGCAGTCAGTAGTGTCACTCAGGAGATAGTGCGTGCTGTGTGCGTGCTCTGTACCCAGTACATACCGCTATTATCCACCTACATAGCTGTTCTCTATTTGGGCCCGATTGTCATCTGCGGGAGTTATTGGAAGTTGTGTGTGCCTCCAGCACAGCACAGTATACATCTGTATATACCCCTTTAACTCTGCTGTTTTCTGGTTATTGTCTGCGTGCCCTGACCGCAGTATACACCGTGATATTCACCTCACCTATATAGCTAGTGGTCCATCTTTAACAATAGAGCTTGCAGTCAGTAGTGTCACTCAGGAGATAGTGCGTGCTGTGTGCGTGCTCTGTACCCAGTACATACCGCTATTATCCACCTACATAGCTGTTCTCTATTTGGGCCCGATTGTCATCTGCGGGAGTTATTGGAAGTTGTGTGTGCCTCCAGCACAGCACAGTATACATCTGTATATACCCCTTTAACTCTGCTGTTCTATAAAAAAGGCATCTGCAGGAGTTAGTGGGTGTTGTGTGCCTCCAGCACAATATAAACTACCCAACCACTGTTTTACCCAACTCCCTTCAGGCCATTACTATGTCTGGAAGGCCAGCAAGGAGAGGCAGACAGGCGCGAGCCGATAAAAGAGGGCAAGCAGGCTCTGTGTCTAGAGACAACAGTGCTGGTCGTGGACGCGGTGCATTGTCATCAGCACGTGGCCATGGGACATGCTTGTCCTTCTTTTCTGCAGCTGGACATGTTGAACCGCAACATGCCAACGACTTGGTAGAGTGGATGACCAAGCCCTCTTCATCCTCCTCATCCTCTCTCACCCAGTCTCAGGGTAGTAGAAAAGCAGCTGCCAACACATCGTCGTCCCTCCTCTCAATGTCATCATCAGTGACTCCTTCCCTAGACCCACCACGTCCTCCTGAGGAGTCTCCTGAACTCTTTGAGCACAGTGTTGGGTACATGCTCCAGGAGGATGCCCAGTGTTTGGTGGGCTCTGATGATGACACTCAGCTAGAGGAAGGCAGTAGCGTGAGCGCAGAGAGAGAGGATGCTCAAGAAGCACAGCAATCTGGCAGTCATGTTCCACAAGCTGCAGCATACTGCCAGGTTTGCTACAGCGATGAAGAGGGAGGGGATGATGAGGGCACTGACTCCACGTGGGTGCCTGGAAGGAGGGAGGAGGAGGAGGAGGAGGCACATGTCCAACGAGGCAGGATGCCCTCCGGGGGCCAGCTTAGGGGCAGCACACCGACGGAATCACACCGCAGAGCTCCGCCTGCGCAGAGCGCTTCCTCTGCGCGTTATTCTAAAAGTTCTTTGGTGTGGGCCTTTTTTGAGACGAGTGCATCAGATCGCACCGCTGCTATTTGCAACATATGTCTCAAGCGTATCTCACGTGGCCAAAACATCAGCCGCTTGGGCACCACATGCTTGACCAGACATATGTTGACCTGCCATGCAGCTCGTTGGCAAGCGTACCTGAAAGACCCACACCAAAGAACAAAGCGGACCTCTCCTTGCTCCTCATCAGCTGGCATCTCTAACCCCACTAGACCTTCAGTCCTCTCTGAAACCTGCTCTGAGAGGAATGAAGGTGTAGAATTAGGTGTGTCACAGCCAAGTGCTTCCGGGAACTCTGCTAGTGGTACATCCACATCCGATTATAGCAGGCAAATGTCCCTGCCCCAGCTGCTGGACCGGCGGAAGAAGTTTACTCCCAGCCATCCACATGCCCAGCGGTTGAATGCTAGCTTGGCTAAATTGCTAGCACTTCAACTGCTGCCTTTTCAGTTGGTAGACTCGGCCCCCTTCCGTGAGTTTGTACAATGTGCGGTTCCTCAGTGGCAGGTCCCCAAACGCCACTTTTTCTCACGGAAGGCGATTCCGGCTCTCTACCGGCATGTGGAAGGCAATGTCCTTGCCTCGCTGGACAGGGCGGTCAGCGGTAAGGTGCATATTACCGCTGACTCATGGTCCAGCAGGCATGGACAGGGACGTTACCTGTCTTTCACGGCCCATTGGGTCACCCTTCTGGCTGCTGGGAAGGATGCAGGACAAGGTGCAGTAGTGTTGGAGGTTGTTCCGCCACCACGCCTCCAAAATGCTACTATTGGTTGTGACACACCTCTCTCCTCCACCCCCTCCTCTTCTTCTTCCTCCATGGCCTCTTCCAGTGCTCTGTCCTCAGAACCAGCGGTGCTCCGTAGGCGTTGCAGGGGCTACGCAAGTACGCAGGCAAAACGATGCCATGCCGTGCTTGCGCTGGTTTGTTTGGGGGACAGGAGCCACACTGGGGCGGATGTTTTGTCAGCTCTGCAGGGGCAGGCCGAGAGGTGGTTGACGCCACGCCAGCTTAAGCCAGGAATGGTGGTTTGCGACAATGGCACCAACCTCCTCTCCGCCCTCCGACAGGGACAACTGACCCATGTGCCCTGTGTAGCTCACGTCCTTAACCTGGTGGTGCAGCGGTTCTTGGGCAGGTACCCCGGCTTACAGGATGTCCTGAAACAGGCCAGGAGAGTCTGTGTGCATTTCCGCCGATCATTTAATGCCTGTGCTCGGCTGGCTGAGCTCCAAAAGGAGTTGAACCTGCCCAAGAACCGCCTTATATGTGACATGCCCACCAGATGGAACTCAACATTGGCCATGCTGCAGCGGCTGCACACGCAGCAGAGGGCCATCAACGAGTACCTGTGCGACTACGGCACCAGGACAGGGTCAGGGGAGCTTGGTTTTTTCTCACCACGCCAGTGGGGCATGATCAGGGATGCATGCACTGTCCTGTCACCGTTTGAGGAGGCCACAAGGATGGTGAGCAGTGACAGTGCATGCATCAGTGACACTGTACCTCTTGTCCACCTCTTGGAGCATACGCTGCGTGGAATAATGGACAGGGCACTTGAGGCAGAACAGAGGCAGGAAGAGGAGGACTTCCTTGCCTCTCAAGGCCCCCTTTATCCAGACAGTGTTCCTGCTGTGCCACCCATCACACAGGAAGAGGGTGAGGAGGAGGAAGAGGAGGAGGAGGATGATTGTGTCAGCATGGAGGTGGAGGCTGGCACTCAGCATCAGCAGCAGCAGCAGCAGTCTTATAGGGATGATTTACAGTCCCAAGAAACACGTGGACTTGTACGTGGCTGGGAGGAGGTAGCTGCGGATCATGTTGTCCTTAGTGACCCAGAGGACTCCGGACCGAATGCCTCAGCTAACCTACGCTGCATGGCCTCCCTGATCCTGCAAAGCCTGCGGAAGGATCCTCGTATTCTTCGGATCAAGGAGAGGGACCATTACTGGCTGGCCACTCTCCTTGATCCACGGTACAAGGGTAAGGTTGCCGACCTTATCTTGCCATCGCAGAGGGAGCAGAGGATGAGACATCTCCGGGAGGCCTTGCAGAAAGCTCTGTGCAACGCGTTCCCAGAGACTGGGAGGTCACAAACTCCTGGTCCTGGACAACGTGTTGCTGAGGCATCAGTCAGAAGGAGCGGTGGAGAAGGTGGTCGTCTGACTGATGCTTTCAGACAATTTTTTAGTCCGCAGCCCCAAGGTATGATTGGTTCCAGCACCCATCGCCAGCGTCTAATTTACATGGTGCAGGAATACCTAGGGGCAAGGTCAGACTTGGACACCTTTCCCACTGAAAATCCTCTGGCTTACTGGGTCTTGAGGATGGATCACTGGCCAGAGCTTGCACAGTATGCAATTGAGCTACTGGCCTGTCCTGCATCCAGTGTTCTTTCGGAACGCACCTTCAGTGCTGCTGGTGGCTTCGTTACCGATCACAGGGTGCGCCTGTCCACCGAATCAGTTGATCGACTGACCTTCATCAAGATGAATCAGTCTTGGATCACCCACAGCTACCAAGCACCTGAAGCTGATGTAACCGAATAATTTTTTTTGAAATACCACATCCCTTCAAGACTGCCTATGCTGATGCTGAGTGACTGTCCTGTTATGTTGATTGTCTATCCTTTTCCTCCTCCGCTGATATGTTGGAAGAACATTTTTGGTTCTGGGTGATGCCAGCAGCCCAATTTTTCTGCCCCTGTTTAACAGGGGCATTTAAGTACAATTTTTGATGCAATGCTTTGCAGCAGGGCTAATTCCTGCAATAAAACTAGAGTATATGGCAGAGGTTGCAGTGTGATGGCACCAGTGCCTAAGGCCCAATTTTTCTGCCCCTGTTTAACAGGGACATGTAATTACAATTCTTGATATAATATTTCACAGGAGGGCCCCTTCCTGTGCCCACCCAGAGTAACGGTGAGGACTTATAGTGTTGTGGCACCAGCACCACAACCACCAAAGGTCAATTTTTCTACTACTGTTCAACAATGGCATGTAATTACAATTCTTGATATAATCGTTCACAGCAGGGCGCTCCAGCGCCCACCAAGAGTCACTTTGAGGGCTTACAATGTTGTTGCAAAACCAACACCTTGTTCCGCCATTTCTGCAGAGCATATAGGGCAGGCCCCTACTTTCAAACATCCAATTTACAAACATCTCCTACTTGCAAACGGAAGGAGACAACAGCAAGTGAGATGAAAAAAGATGGACGACAAAACAAATTATACAGGGGTGATAACCCTTCCCTATGTTTTCCAAAAAGCTTAAAAATAGTTTTTTTGACTGGAGCTACACTTTAAAAATGTACCAGTTGAAAATTACAAACAGATTCAACTTAACACAACAAACCTACACAGTCCCTGTCTTGTTTGCACCGCCTGTATACTGCTGTTCTGAGTATATAGGGCCTGGGGGCCACACGCATTTCCTTTTTTTTAATATGGGTACGGGGTTCCCCTTAATATGCGTACGAAACCCAAAGGGGCTGGTAATGGGCAGGGAGGGCTACCCATGCCATTTTTCTGAATGATTTTCAACCATATTGCAGGAACCAGATATAACATTAAAACCGCAAGCAGTTTTAAATGGTGTTATTTCCGTTTAATGTCATTTTGTGCAGGGACTGTTCTAAACACGGGAAACACGTGGCACTTCACAGGCATACTACAGACACCCCCCAGGCACCATATTTAAAGGAATATTTCACTTTTTTTTTTTCACTTTAATCGTCATTAAAATCAGTGCTCCCGCCAAAACGGTAGTTTTTAAAACTTTTTTTTGCAGTGACCCATGTCCCCTGAGGCAGGAGGCAGGTCGCCAAACCCTTTTTAGGACAGTATCTTGCATATTAGCCGTTAAAATTAGCACTTTCCAATTCGAACGTTCGAGTCCCATAGACTTCAATGGGTTTCTAACGTTCGTACCGAACGTGGGGGTCGTTCGCAAGTTCTGGTGCGAACCGAACCGGGGGGTGTTCGGCTCATCCCTAGTGGCAGTGCTCTCTTTTTCTCATCTTCTCTACTTACCAAAAACACCCCTTACCTTACAGTGTGGATGGTCTGCTTGGGCAGTGACCTCCATGGTTGGAGAAAGGACAGTGACCCCTAAGGCATATCAATACAAACTAGCAAGCAGTGAGGAATGTTTGCAAGATTAAGCTGGTGCAGTAACAAAAATAGTATAAATAGGCCTTACCAGAGGTGATCCAGGAGAGGTATGTAAGGATCTGGCAGTAGCAGAAGGAGGAGCTTCATGCAAGATGAAAGGCAGCACACTGTCATTTTCTTTTTGTAATTTCCGCACATGCGCAGTCCCGATCATGGCACCTGTCACCATATTGGAAATTGGCAGAACGGATTACTGCATGCATCGCTGTCGCTTGTGCATGAGCAGATTGGTTGTGGCTGCCATGTTGGGAAGGGCAAGGTGATCAGTGGAACTAGAGAGCCCAGCCAAAGGCAAAGGGGAAAAGAAAAAGATGAGAAGCAGTAGGAAAGAAAGAAAAAGAGTGCATGTGAAGGTAGGAATAGTGGAGGTGGCTGCATGTATTCTAAGCCTATTTAAGGCTTTTATGGTACCAGACAGAGTAGACCCCTGAGACCATCAGAGTGGTCTTCCCTCCATTTAGTTCATTTAGAGACTGTACAGGCAGAGACTTCCACCCAGGAGAGGCTGGGGGGTGGGGGGGGCTTTAAAGGTTTTGGAGCTATCCCTCCAGTCCTGCAAGGGTGAGGAAAAAAGGAGAATGCTGAGGTGGGCCTCTCTTCAAATCGAACCAGTCCTATCAGTTAGTGGGGCGGAGTCGCCACCCAATCTGTGCTGCCATGATGCGTCAGGAAAACAAGTTTGCAGATCCTATTTTCATTCTGACTTTTCTTGCTTACTTAAAGAGGAGCTGCACCTAAAAAAAAAATATTAAAAGCCAGCAGCTACTAATATTGCAGCTGCTGACTTTTAATAATATCACACTTACCTGTCCCAGGTTCCAGCGATGTCGGTGGCAGATAACGAGCGATCGCTCGTCTCGCTGCAGCCACCGCCGCCATCCTCTGTCAGGGAATCGGGAAGTGAAGCATGAGGGCTTCACTGCCCGGTTCCCTACTGCGCATGCGCGAGTTGCGATGCACTTCTCTTATGGTCCCCCGCTGTGTCTCTGGGAACTGTGTGTTTCCCAGAACACAACGGGGGGGGGGGGGGGCGGAGCCATGCGGCGGTCTGGCCGGAAGTGGGTGCAGATACCTGGATTATCCAGGTAACTGCACCCCCCTCCCCCCGAAAGGTGCCGATTGTGGCACCGGAGGGGGGGAGGGATAATACTAGCGGAACTTCCCCTTTAGGGTGAAGAACCGCTTTAAGTTTTTTTAACTTTTTTTATAGGGTGCATGCTAAAACCAGTAAGATAATATTTTTAGAATGAGTTCAGTAATGGCAGCCTACACATTTCATCTGAGGTTTCCTTTAACAGTTGAAGCAATAAAAAGCAACTGTTCTAATTTAAATATTTTACTTGACATGCTTCTTTTTTGGATCAATAGGGCAATCAATATTTTCTATGGAATGCAGAGCAGAATGTGAAATGTTTCACATTTTATTTGATTTGCTAAAGTATTTTGTTTGTTATTAATTATTAATATATTATAAATGTATAGGGCATACCTTGCATACCTGAATCATGTATCTCTGGAGGCTTTATGCCCTTAAAAAAAAAAAAAGTGAAACCTATACTAAGTTGGAGTGCAGCTAAAATTGTACACGTTTTACCAGTGATCTTCTTTAACTACCAAAATCCCCAGGCCTTTTTCTCCTCAAAACCCTCTAAATTTTCTTGAATTTTTTTTGGTGATGTCTTGGTTCCGTACAGTATATGTTTTAGGGTTTGTTGTCTACCCTATTGCATTATACTTTTTTTTTTTTTTTGGACAGACAGGAAATTTGATAGCAAATTTGGATATACCGGTAGATATTTGTGTTCCTTTTCTTTTTTTGGGAATAGCAAAAGTTAGAAAAAATGCATTTTGTGTAATTTTTACAATTGCAACATTTATGTAGTTTGGGCACCCCCTTATATTTATCCCAAAGTATAATCAACAAAGTCTAATGATAAAATGTTATTGCATTAGTGAAACTTTTATGTAATGTAGCAGAATAGTAAAAATTAAGGTTAACAGGCATTTAGGAGAGCTGTGTGCTTGATGCCACACACATAGTGGGGAAAAAAAACAGTAGCATAACATTAAGATAAGAATAAATCAGTTTTACAAGAGGCACAAATCAGCACTCTTTTTCCTTTTTGCCATTGCAAAAAGCTTGAATGACATTGCGTTCACACCTTTGAGACCCGAGGATTGGTCTGAAGAGGGAATGTTTTTATATACACACATACCATGTACTTATTTTGTTTTTTACCACTTTAAGAACTTTCAAACTTTCACTTTCACATGTTTTTAAAAGTGTATGTGTGTGTGGAGGGGGGGGGGGGGGGGGGGGCTGTCTCTAGTAAATGTAGATCTGATCCAGACCCACCTTGCAGCTGTGTGGCAATAAATCATATCAAATAGTGATCTATTGCTGGTCGCAATCAATATGGAAGCATTGTGTTACCAGCGATCTGCTACAGGCACTCCTATGGAGCGCTGTGTGGAAAGATGAGAAACCTAGGAGCTCATTGTTTAAGTTCCAGGGGCTTGACACTGAGTCCCAACTGTCTCAGGCTGTTGCTGGTTCCTGCAGTAAAGCTGATTGGGGCACTTAAAGTGGAAGCTCCACTTATCTGCCTCCCTCCCCTCTCCGGCGCCACATTTAGCACCTTTCAGGGGGGAGTGGGCACCTGTTTTTGGCAAGTACTTGGCCCCACTTCCGGGAGACCCCACCGCTGGAAGCTCAGCCCCCTCCTCTTTCTCCCTCCACCGTGCCATTCAGAAAGTGCAGCGGGCTTGGCGCATGCATAGTAGGGAACCGGCTGTGAAGCCAAAAGGCTTCACTGCCGGTTTCCCTTACAAGAAATGGCAGTAGCAGTACCAGAGAGTCGATGAATGATTGGCTTTAGGTGCCGACATTGAGGGCTCCCTGGGCAGGTAAGTGTCCTAATATTAAAAGTCAGCAGCTATAATATTTGTAGCTGCTGACTTTAAATTTTTGGAGGGGGCTGGAGCTGCGCTTTAAGGTACTTAACCAACCTTTACCCTCTTAACTGTCAATTGCTCGGTCATACAACACTGTACCCAAATTACAGTTTTCACTCAAATAGAGCTTTCTTTTGTTGGTATTTCAACACCAATGTTTTATTTTTTTATTTTTTGTGATTTATAAACAAAAAAAAGGCAAAAAATATATATTTTCTACTTTTTGTTTTAAAACATATTCAATAAAAAATCCAATTTCTTCATCAATTCAGGCCAAAGTATATTTTGCTACATGTTTTTGGTTAAAAAAAATCCCAATAAATGTATATTAATTGTTTTGTGTGAAAGTTATAGCGTCTACAAACTATTGTATATATATTGGAATTTATACAGTTTTTACAGTATACTGGTAATGGCGGTGATCAGTGAATTATACTAGAACTGTGATTGTGGTGGGAAATCTGCCACTAGTTGACACTGGCTGGGAGGTACACTATAATGCCTCGTACACACGATCAAACAATCCGGTGGAAAAGTCCGGCGGACAATCCCCCCGTGTGTAGGCTCCGGCGGACTTTTTTTACCCAAAAGTCCGATGGACTAAGAAAGTAGTTTTGCACTCCAATCTGGCCCTGTGTGTGCCAGTCCGCCGTACTTTTGAAATGAACGGACTTTTCCCGCCCGGAGAAAAGTCTGCTCATTTTGAGCGCGTCTCCAGGTAGCCAGGGCCAGCGAAGGAGGCGTCGCTGGCCCCGTCACCTGGTATGGACTTAAAGGGGAATCCCTACACCGAAAAATCGGTGTGGGGGTCCCCCCCAGGTCCACATCAGACCCTTGTCTGAGCACGCTACCCAGCCGGCCAGGAAAGGGGGTGGGGACGAGCGAACTACCCCCCCTCCTGAGCCGTACCAGGCCGCGTGCCCTCAACATGGGGGGTGCCTTGGGGAATGGGGGGCCGAGCGCCCCCCCCACCCCAAAGCACCTTGTCCCCATGTTGATGAGGACAAGGGCCTCTTCCCGACAACCCTGGCCGTTGGTTGTCAGGGTCTGCGGGCGGGGGGGCTTATCGGAATCCGGGAGCCCCCTTTAATAAGGGGGCCCCCGGATACCGGCCCCCACCCTATGTGAATGAGTATGGGGTACAATGTACCCCTACCCATTCACCTGTAAAAAAAAAAGTAAAAAAAAAAACACAACACACAAGGGTTAAAATAGTTTATTGCACAGCTCCGGGGGTCTTCTGTCCGTCTTCGGGGGTCTTCTCGCCAGACTCCTCCGCTATCTTCTGCTAGCTCTTTTGCTAGCGGAGGAGCCCTGCTTTCTTCTTCGCCGCTGCCCTCTTCTTCCGACTTCGGGGGTCTTGTCCCCCTCTTCGGGGGTCTTGTCCCCCTCTTCGGTTCTTCTTGCCGGGCCACCGCGCCTTCTTCTAGCTCTTTTACAGGCGGTGGCCCGGTCTTCTGTCGCCGCTGTCGCCGTCTTCTGTTCTTCTCTTCTTCTGTTCTTCTCTTCTCTTCAGATGTTGCCTCGTCGATGCCTCCGCTCACAATGACAGGGACGCGGTGCGCGGCGACTTATATAGGGACATCACCGGACGATGTCCCCGCCCATTATGATGTCCCAGTCCCAGCATCCTCTGGGATTGTGGCATCATAATGGGCGGGGACATCATCCGGCGATGTCCCTATATAAGTCGTCGCGTCCCCGTCATTGTGAGCGGAGAGAGCGACGAGGCAACATCTGAAGAGAAGAAGAGAAGAACAGAAGACGGCGACAGCGGCGACAGAAGACCGGGCCTTCCCCAAGGCACCCCCCCATGTTGAGGGCACGTGGCCTGGTATGGCTCAGGAGGGGGGGCGCTCGCTCATCCCCACCCCCTTTCCTGGCTGGCCGGGTAGCGTGCTCGGACAAGGGTTTAATGTGGACCTAGGGGGGACCCCCATGCCGATTTTTCAGCGTAGGGGTTCCCCTTTAAGTCCATACCAGGTGACAGGGCCAGTGACACCTCCTTCGCTGGCCCCGGCTGGAGATGCGCTCAAAATGAGCGGACTTTCCTCCGCGTGTGTGGGCGAGTCCGTTCATTTCAAAAGTAGGGTGGATAGTCCGGCGGACTTAGTACGCCATATTAGTCCGCTGAAAAGGTGCCGTATGTGGGCAAGTAGCTCGTTCGGAAAGTCCTGCGGACAGTCCGGTGGGAAGTCCGCCAGACTAAGTCCGCCGGATAGTCCGCTACGTGTGTACGCGGCATAACTGACACTGACATCAATAGTGATACTAATACAGTGATCAGTTTTACTGCTGTACACTGTTATTGTACTAATGGAAAGGAGTTACGGTGACATCTAGGTGTAATAAAAGGGTTAACTGTGTGCCTAACAATGTATGTAATGTGTGCTGCTTTCACATTACTATCTGTCTGTTTTTTTCTGCTCACAATACACAGACTTCTGAGTTTTTGTAAACACAGAACTCTGTGTGTAATTGGCTACAGCCGTTGGCTAAAACCAACTGCCGAAATACTGTTGTGTCCAGAAGAAACGTTACGACGTACAGGTACATCGCCCAGCCTGGAGCTGCCACAGTACAACTACTGTGGGTGAGCAGCAAGCAGGTGATATATATATCAATGATGGGCCATTAAATGTTTTCTAAAACACTAATATATTTGCATTATGTTAATTATACCAGTCTCAGCTTTGTTTGAGATATCTCACCATAAATAGCAAGACTCTAATGTGTACCGCCGTACAATAATTGAATCCCCAGTGTTCGTATTCCCTAATAGTGATGGCCGAACGGTTCGCCCGGCGGTCGTTTCGCGGCGAATTTCCGACTTTCGCCGTCCGCGGGTTCGAACGCCTTTTTCCGTCGTTCGCCCCGGCGGACTTACGTGTTTAATGTATACAAGAACTTTAACCTTTCGTGACACGTTTATCATGTGTTACAGGACAACCAATTGAGACATGACAGCTCATGGACACTTGGACATTCCCCCTAACCTATAAATACACCCGATCCGGTGGCCATTTTACATTCTTTCTTCTGTCACTGTAGGGAAAGGATCCTGTGTGGAGTAGGGACAGAGAAAACGCTAGCTATTTGGTACACAAAAGTTCTTTTCAGGACTGGTATAGGTGTTAGGTCAGCAGCCTGAGTTTCTTTTGTCAGTTTAGATAAAGGGACAGAGCGCTGTATGCTGCTATTTTAGGGACAGCTCAGCCAGATTAGTCTTTCTTCATCATCATCATCATCATCATCATTAGCTGTTACTATCAGGTCCACAAAAGAGCTGTTCCAGCTAATCGTTCCAGCCTACTCTTTTTTGCCAATTTGTATAGGGACAGGCAGGAAGCAGTGTGTCAGGCAGTGAGGATAATTTTAAAGACTTGCTGTTACTATTAGTTCCACAAAGGTTCTTTTCAGGACTGGTATCAGTGGTACGGTAATAGGCTTGTACACGTATAATATTCTTTCTTCCAAATATAGAAAGAATATTATACTTGACTGCTGCCCTTCTGCTGCAGTCTGCTAATCATTCACAACTCACTTGTTCCACAAAAGTTCTTATAAGGACTGGTAACTTGGTCTGTCTAGGGTGCTACGGTACATAGGCTTGGGTGCGGTACAGTCTGCTGTTCTGTAAGGACCGCTATCGGTCCACAATAGATAGGGTTGCCGTGCACTACTGCTGACCGCTGCCCTATACTGCAGCAGTCCTTCAGCGGTATAGGGACTGACGCACAGTCTGCTAAACACTAATACACAACCTGCTTGGTCCACAAAAGTTCTTATAAGGACTGGTAACTTGGTATAGGGTGCTACGGTACATAGGCCTGAGTGCGTTACAGTCTGCTGTTCTGTAAGGACCGCTATCGGTCCACAATACATAGGGTTGACGTGCACTACTGCTGACCGCTGCCCTATACTGCAGCAGTCCTTCAGCGGTATAGGGACTGACGCACAGTCTGCTAAACACTAACACACAACCTGCTTGGTCCACAAAAGTTCTTATAAGGACTGGTAACTTGGTATAGGGTGCTACGGTACATAGGCCTGAGTGCGTTACAGTCTGCTGTTCTGTAAGGACCGCTATCGGTCCACAATACATAGGGTTGCCGTGCACTACTGCTGACCGCTGCCCTATACTGCAGCAGTCCTTCATTGGTATAGGGACTGACGTACAGTCTGCTAATCACTAACACACAACCTGCTTGGTCCACAAAAGTTCTTATAAGGACTGGTAACTTGGTATAGGGTGCTACGGTACATAGGCCTGAGTGCGTTACAGTCTGCTGTTCTGTAAGGACCGCTATCGGTCCACAATACATAGGGTTGCCGTGCACTACTGCTGACCGCTGCCCTATACTGCAGCAGTCCTTCAGCGGTATAGGGACTGACGCACAGTCTGCTAAACACTAACACACAACCTGCTTGGTCCACAAAAGTTCTTATAAGGACTGGTAACTTGGTATAGGGTGCTACGGTACATAGGCCTGAGTGCAGTACAGTCTGCTGTTCTGTAAGGACCGCTATCGGTCCACAATACATAGGGTTGCCGTGCACTACTGCTGACCGCTGCCCTATACTGCAGCAGTCCTTCATTGGTATAGGGACTGACGTACAGTCTGCTAATCACTAACACACAACCTGCTTGGTCCACAAAAGTTCTTATAAGGACTGGTAACTTGGTATAGGGTGCTACGGTACATAGGCCTGAGTGCGTTACAGTCTGCTGTTCTGTAAGGACCGCTATCGGTCCACAATACATAGGGTTGCCGTGCACTACTGCTGACCGCTGCCCTATACTGCAGCAGTCCTTCATTGGTATAGGGACTGACGTACAGTCTGCTAATCACTAACACACAACCTGCTTGGTCCACAAAAGTTCTTATAAGGACTGGTAACTTGGTATAGGGTGCTACGGTACATAGGCCTGAGTGCGTTACAGTCTGCTGTTCTGTAAGGACCGCTATCGGTCCACAATACATAGGGTTGCCGTGCACTACTGCTGACCGCTGCCCTATACTGCAGCAGTCCTTCATTGGTATAGGGACTGACGTACAGTCTGCTAATCACTAACACACAACCTGCTTGGTCCACAAAAGTTCTTATAAGGACTGGTAACTTGGTATAGGGTGCTACGGTACATAGGCCTGAGTGCGTTACAGTCTGCTGTTCTGTAAGGACCGCTATCGGTCCACAATACATAGGGTTGCCGTGCACTACTGCTGACCGCTGCCCTATACTGCAGCAGTCCTTCAGCGGTATAGGGACTGACGCACAGTCTGCTAATCACTAACACACAACCTGCTTGGTCCACAAAAGTTCTTATAAGGACTGGTAACTTGGTATAGGGTGCTACGGTACATAGGCCTGAGTGCGTTACAGTCTGCTGTTCTGTAAGGACCGCTATCGGTCCACAATACATAGGGTTGCCGTGCACTACTGCTGACCGCTGCCCTATACTGCAGCAGTCCTTCATTGGTATAGGGACTGACGTACAGTCTGCTAATCACTAACACACAACCTGCTTGGTCCACAAAAGTTCTTATAAGGACTGGTAACTTGGTATAGGGTGCTACGGTACATAGGCCTGAGTGCAGTACAGTCTGCTGTTCTGTAAGGACCGCTATCGGTCCACAATACATAGGGTTGCCGTGCACTACTGCTGACCGCTGCCCTATACTGCAGCAGTCCTTCATTGGTATAGGGACTGACGTACAGTCTGCTAATCACTAACACACAACCTGCTTGGTCCACAAAAGTTTTTATAAGGACTGGTAACTTGGTATAGGGTGCTACGGTACATAGGCCTGAGTGCAGTACAGTCTGCTGTTCTGTAAGGACCGCTATCGGTCCACAATACATAGGGTTGACGTGCACTACTGCTGACCGCTGCCCTATACTGCAGCAGTCCTTCAGCGGTATAGGGACTAAGAGTTTTGTCACAGGGTGATTTAAAAAATGACAGGCAGAGGAAGAGGCAGGCCCTTCCGCAGGGGTGGTAGGGGTAGGGCAGGAGCAACAGCCTTGAGCCAAAGTGGGAAGTTGCAGAAGGTGCGTTCAATTACTTTAAAGGACGCACCAGACTTGGTTGAGTGGCTCACTCAGCCTTATTCTTCTGCACCCTCCTCATCCTCTCGATCTGCACCCTCTTCTTCACTCTCTGCTATGTGCACCCCCAAAGACACTACCACCAACAACACCACCACCACCACATACCTTCCGCTTGAGTGCAAATGGGGGCCTTCATGCTCCAGTGTTTTAATAGGGACCCCCGTATAAAAAGCATGAGGGTCAAGGACCAGTACTGGGTGGCAACGTACTTAGATCCCCGGTACAAACACAAAATGGCGGAAATGTTACCGCCGTCGCAGAGGGCTGTCAGAATGCAGCACTTCCAGGCCTTGCTTCGAGAAATGCTGCATTCTGCTTTTGCGTGCGCTGGCAGAGGAGCAATTCCCACTCCCAGAGAAGGATTTGCGGGTACCAATCCAACAGCGCCTGCAAGAAGAGGCCGGTTTGAAGATGTGTTGGTGACTTCGGATATGAGGTCATTCTTTCAGCCGACCCATCGACAGGTGTCATCCGGATCCAGCATCAGGGAACGCCTAGACCGTCAGGTGTCCGACTACATTGGGTTAACGGCCGATGTGGACGCTCTGAGGAGTGATGAACCCCTAGACTACTGGGTGGGCAGGCTTGACCTCTGGCCAGAGCTTGCCCAATTTGCAATCGAACTGTTGGCTTGCCCCTCATCCAGTGTCCTGTCCGAAAGGACGTTCAGCGCAGCAGGGGGGATTGTGACCGATAAGCGTACTCGCCTAGCTCACGACAGTGTTAACTACCTCACATTTCTAAAAATGAATGAGGCATGGATCTCGGAGGAATTCAACACATGTGATCAGTAGACCATGTATATGTCTATAAACAATTTTTGGAATCAAGCACACAGACCTTCTTAATTCATTTGGCTCACTTCCCTGACCCAAAAAAGCACACCGTACTATATGCCCCTACCCTCCTCTTTGAAGAGGTTGAGCGGTGTCATATTTCTACTGGGGCTGCTTATTATGAGGGGTTCCCACCATCCCTGTGCTGTGCTGACTTCCTCCTGGGTGTTCTTATTATGAGGGGCTCCCACCATCCCTGTGCTGTGCTGACTTCCTCCTGGGGGTTCTTATTATGAGGGGCTCCCACCATCCCTGTGCTGTGCTGACTTCCTCCTGGGGGTTCTTATTATGAGGGGATCACACCATCCCTGTGCTGTGCTGACTTCCTCCTGGGGCTGCTTACGGTGCTGCTGTCAGCGCTGTATGTCACGGAGCTGCTGTCAGCGCTGTATGTCACGGAGCTGCTGTCAGCGCTGTATGTCACGGAGCTGCTGTCAGCGCTGTATGTCACGGAGCTGCTGTCAGCGCTGTATGTCACGGAGCTGCTGTCAGCGCTGTATGTCACGGAGCTGCTGTCAGCGCTGTATGTCACGGAGCTGCTGTCAGCGCTGTATGTCACGGAGCTGCTGTCAGCGCTGTATGTCACGGTGCTGCTGTCAGCGCTGTATGTCACGGAGCTGCTGTCAGCGCTGTATGTCACGGAGCTGCTGTCAGTGCTGTATGTCACGGAGCTGCTGTCAGCGCTGTATGTCACGGAGCTGCTGTCAGCGCTGTATGTCACGGAGCTGCTGTCAGCGCTGTATGTCACGGTGCTGCTGTCAGCGCTGTATGTCACGGAGCTGCTGTCAGCGCTGTATGTCACGGAGCTGCTGTCAGTGCTGTATGTCACGGAGCTGCTGTCAGCGCTGTATGTCACGGAGCTGCTGTCAGCGCTGTATGTCACGGAGCTGCTGTCAGCGCTGTATGTCACGGTGCTGCTGTCAGCGCTGTATGTCACGGAGCTGCTGTCAGCGCTGTATGTCACGGAGCTGCTGTCAGCGCTGTATGTCACGGAGCTGCTGTCAGCGCTGTATGTCACGGAGCTGCTGTCAGCGCTGTATGTCACGGAGCTGCTGTCAGCGCTGTATGTCACGGTGCTGATGTCAGTGCTCTGTATTACGGTGCTGCTGTCAGTGCTCTGTATCTCCTGCACCCTCTTGTTTGCCTACCCTGGTCCCTGACCTTCCCTCTCCTCCATTGCCTTCATTAGCTCCATAGTCCTGAATTGTCAGAACAATTTCCCAAATAAAAAAAAAATGCTTGTAGTTATCGATCCCAAATTCACCTCATACATGTATTATGCTATTGTCCAGGTGGTGGGACTACGTGCTACCCCCTAATAATTACCCCGTGGCCGCAAATTCGACCTAAAGGTTTGCGAAATTCGCCTCCCATTGAAGTCAATGGAGCCCGCGGCGAACGGTCGTTTTCGCGAACGTTTGTGCCCGTTCGCGTTTCGCGTTCGCGAAACGTCCCGTCGGAAGTTCGTCCATCACTATTCCCTAAGACTCCAGTATAATAGAGTCACATCTCTGTTACAACTACAATAATATATGTCACTTGGGATGAACAAAATTGAGAAAATCAAGCATTTGTTAACCCCCCCCCCAAAAAAAAAAAATGGATCCTGCTCCTTTAAAGCATGTTATATGGCACAGTGCTTGTCCTGTGTCATTTGGCCCCCTGTAACACCTAAAAAATCTGGCTGATCCTGCCAGTTTCTCCCCACCCCTCTGTAAACTGATCACTGTGCATCATGGCTGCTGAGCCCTTATACTGTAGACAGCTTACATACCTCTGCCATCAGCAGCCTGCTATCTGCTCTCCTCTCTGCTCCTGTGTCTTCCTCCCCTCTCTGTCTGTGTGTGAGCTGCCCCTCCCCCCTCCTGCTGCTCTCATAACACTAACCTGTACACATCATCAGCACTGCCTCCTATTGCAGTGTGCCCCTCTGTGAACGATTTATAAATATAAATGCTGTAAATAACTAACTTCACAGCCGGGATTGCGATCACATGAGCAGCTAGCTCTCTCCTCCTCTCCTCCTCCCCTCTAGACTGACATCAGTAGGGGAATCTCAGCCCCACCCCTGCATCTCTCAGAGCAGGAAAGGAAAAATCTGGCCAGTCATTTGATCGCAATCGCAGCAGTGAAATTTGGTATTTGCAGCATTTATTTTTATAAATCAAACACAGAGGGGGATACTACAATAGGGGGCAGTGCTGATGGTGTATAAAGCTTAGAGTGGCTTAACAACCACTTTAATGTAAATGGAACAGTCAAAATTACAGTGGGTTTTGTTGGTTTTAAGGGTGTTCATATCTTTAAATGAGGGTTTATGGAAGCTACTTTCTACTATTCTGGATCTGTTGTACAAAAAACAACCCCTCAGTCATCAGTCTTTCTATTTTATGTTTGTTTGCTAAGCTAAAAAAAGTACTAAAGCCAAAAAGCAACAGCTCACAAATAAGATCAAATACACAAAAAAGGGTAAAGAAAACATGAACACAAAACACAGTAAGTTAAATAAACTAAGCTACCTAGATACATCCTCAACCAAATATCATAAAGTGGTACAGGCGCAAGGATTTTTACCTTCATGCATTTTATGCAATTTTATGCATGAAGGTAAAAAACCTTCTCTGTGCAGCAGCCCTCCCCCCATAGCTATTTGAGCCCGATCGTGATCCAGCGATGTGCAGGAGAACCTCGGGTCTCCGGAGACACACTCCTCCTTGGCTGAGGCAGCAGAAGGAGCCATTGGCTCCCACTGCTCTCATACACAGCCAGAGAGCTCATGAGGAGAGAGAGGGGGCGGGATGGGGCCACGCCATGGCTCTGTGTGTGAATGGACACACTCCCCCTGCTTGAGTACCTCCACAGCAAGCTGCTTGCTCCGGGGGCACTCGACAGGAGGAAGAAGCCTGGAGCACCAGCGGGGACCCAAGTAGAGGAACATTAAGCAAACAAGCAGGACAAAACTCCAGATAGCCGAACACTGGAAAAAGACTTGAAATCACATCTTTAATTGAAACAACGTGGGTCACATCAAAACAGAATCAAAAATTCCACAGCAAAAGGAATAACAGGGTACAGAAAAATGTTGACACGTTTCGCACCGCAATTAGTGCTTACTCATAGCTTAGAGTTAGCTCAGCTATGAGTAAGCACTGATTGCGGTGGGAAACACGTCAGCATTTTCCTGTACCATGTTATTCCTTTTGCTGTGGATTTTTTTATTATGTTTTGATGTGACCCACATTGTTTCAATTAAAGATGGGATTTCAAGTCTTTTTCCAGTGTGCGACTATCCAGAGTTTTGTCCTGCTTGTTTGCTCAGTGTGTATGTAATGGTCAGCACCTGGGGCTCATCAATAGGAGACAGAGCTTCAGTCCTCGAGGATTACCTTGGAGTGGTGGTTCATCCTTTCTATCAATTGCAATCTCTAGAGGAACATTAGCAGGCAAACATAAACCCACCACAAGTGCATTTTTGAGAGGAGCTTTCAGGCAGAAAAAACACTTGACGCACCTCAAGTGTTTTTTAAGTGTAAATTTTTTCTAGTGTCTTCTAGTGTTTTGGGGTAAAATGCTTATAAACATAAACTCACCTAAACACATTTAAATACGTGTACAATATGCCCATGCCTTCATAGACATGTTTTTTTCTGCTGATTTTTTCTACCAGCAGTTCTGGCATTTTTTCTGCAGCCTAGTGTTCTGTCGTCTAAATGTGGTAGCTACATTAGTTCTTTTTGTAGGCTTTTCCATTTATTTCACCCTGTGATCTAGGCAGTTGGGATGGCCTACTGTTCGCCTGGCAGTCGGTTTGCGGCGAATTTTGCGTGTTTGCGATTCGCCAAACCGGCAGATTATTGCCGCTGTTCGCCCGGCGGACATATATGTTTACAGTGTGAAAGAACTTTGACCCATGATGACACATCCATCACGGGGTACAGGACAGCCAATTGAGACATTTCAGCACATGGACAATTGGACATACCCCCTACCTTATAAATAGACCTGATCTGGCGGCCATTTTACATTCTGTCTTATGTCAGTGTAGGGAGAGGTTGCTGTGTGGAGCAGGGACAGACTGTAGTGACACAAATCGCTAGCTATTAGGTCCACAAACGTCCTTTTAAGGACTGGCATAGGTGTAGTACAGTATATAGGGTTCAGTGCACTGCTGTGTTTGTGATTGCAGCTGTCTTTTGTCAGTTTGGGACAGGATGCTGTGTGCAGCAGTGACAGTCAGTTTAATCACTAGCTAGTTATTACTATTAGGCCCACAAAGGTCCTTTTAAGGACTGGTATAGGTGTACAATATATAGGGTACTGGTGCATTGCTGTGCTGCAGATTACTGCTCGTTTATGCAGCTGTCTTTTATCAGTGTAGGGACTGAGTGACAGTCTGCAAATCACTAGCTACTAGGTCCACAAAGGTCCTTTTAAGGACTGATATAGGTGTAGTACAGCATATAGGGTTCAGTGCACTGCTGTGCTGGTGATTGCAGCAGCCTGTTTTTTGTCAGTGTAGGGACAGGACGCTGTGTGCAGCAGGGAGAGACTGTAGTGACACAAATCACTAGCTATTAGGTCCACAAAAGTCCTTTTAAGGACTGGTATAGGTGTAGTACAGTATATAGGGTTCAGTGCACTGCTGTGCTGGTGATTGCAGCTGTCTTTTGTCAGTGTAGGGACAGGACACTGTGTGCAGCAGGGACAGTCAGTTTAATCACTAGCTAGCTATTACTATTAGGTCCACAAAGGTCCTTTTAAGGACTGGTATAGGTGTACAATATATAGGGTGCTGGTACATTGCTGTGCTGCAGATTACTGCTCGTTTCTGAATGAATGAATGAATGAAATACTTGTATAGCGCACAATGCGAACTGAATCGACTAGTTTCTGCAGCGTCTTTTATCAGTGTAGGGACTGAGGGACAGTCTGCAAATCACAAACTACTAGGTCCACAAAGGTCCTTTCAAGGACTGATATAGGTGTACAATATATAGGGTTGTGGTGCACTGCTGCTGACTGCTGCCCTATTCTGCAGCAGTCTTTTATCAGTGTAGGGACTGAGGGACAGTCTGCAAATCACTAGCTAATAGGTCCACAAAGGTCCTTTTAAGGAATGGTATAGGTGTACAATATATAGGGTTGTGGTGCACTGCTGCTGACTGCTGCCCTATTCTGCAGCAGTCTTTTATAAGTGTAGGGACCACAAAGGTTCTTTTAAGGACTGGTCTAGGTGTACTATTTGGTGTGCAGTATATAGACACGTATAAAATACTTGCACATATAGAAAGCATAGTATAGTGCATTTCCACTGCAACATTGTGTCTGCTGAGCGGTTCTGCAGTGATACTGCAAAGAGTGACAAACGCAATAAAAAAAAAGTATTATAACTGGTGTGATAGACCAGTGGCCCCCAAAAACAACAGATTGAAGAGGGGTGTTATATACCTTCTTCCACATACATACTGCACTTCTCTAGAGACTTTTGTCACAGGGTCATTTAAAAAATGGCAGGCAGAGGAAGAGGCAGGCCCTTCCGCAGGGGTGCTAGGGGTAGGGCAGGAGCAACACGCTTGAGCCAAAGTGGCAAATTGCAGAAGGTGCGTGCGATTACGTCAAAGGACGCACCAGACTTGGTTGAGTGGCTCACTCAGCCTTACTCTTCTGCACTCTCCTCCTCCTCTCAATCTGCACCCTCTTCTTCACTCTCTGCTGTGTGCACCCCCAAAGACACTACCACCAACACCACCACCACCACCATATACCTTCAGCTTGAGTCACAGCAATTATTTTCTGATCCATATCAAGACATTTCCGATGTGCAACCACTCTTGGGATTGAATCAGGAAGAGGAGGTAGAAACAACCGACACTCAGCAGTCTGACGACAGTACCCAGAGCAGCCCAAGGAGGAGGTTGGTCCCCACTGTTGCTGCCTACTCTAAGATCTCTAATTATAGCGGTGGGGAAGGTGATGTCGATTATGACGTGTCTAGTGATGTCACGTGGGTGCCCACAAGAGAGGAAGAGGAGGGGAGTTCAGAGGGAGATATGGACCAGCAGATAGGGAGAAGAAGCAGGAAGAACTTACATTGCACAGGAGGGACAAAGCAGACTGCTAATGTATCAGGAGCGAGGTATCAACCATGTACGGTCACATCTGGCGCTCCCAGGATGCCTACACATGGCTCCGCAGTGTGGGCTTTTTTTAACGTGTCTGCTGCTGACAATAGTGTTGCCATCTGCAATCTTTGCAGTCAACGCATAAGTCGCGGTAAGCCCAACACTCACCTATGGACGACCGCCTTAAGAAGGCACATGAGCTGCCATCACCGAGCCCAGTGGGAGCAACAGAACACACAAAGCCACACTCCAGGCTCTCACCGTCCAGCCTCGTCTTCTACTTCTCCTTCTCCTCTCTCCTCACAATTGTCCTCCACTTCACCTTCCATCACGGCATCCTCATGTTTTTCTGCAAAAAGGCAGGCTTCCATGGGCCAAATGTTTGAGCGTAAAAAAATGATGACGCCGGATTGCCCAACAGTTGACGGCTGGCTTGTCAGAACTCATAGCCCGCCAACTACTGCCATATAAACTGGTGGACTCAGAGGCCTTTGGAAAATTTGTGGCCATTGGAACACCACAATGGAAGGTCCCAGGAAGGAAGTATTTCTCACAGAAGGGCATTCCAGAGCTATATGGCCATGTTCAGTGGCAAGTGAATGTATTTCTGGCACACAGTGTCGGTGCCAAGATACATCTGACCACAGAGACGTGGTCTAGCAAACACGGGCAGGGAAGGTATATCAATTTTACTGCCCACTGGGTGAACTTTCTGACGGTCGTCAAGCATGTAACCCGTGGCACCCGTGTAGATTTGGTTTTACCGCCATAGATTGCGCAGGCAAGGAAAATCTCGGCCCATTTCAGAAGATCTTACACGGCCATGGCTCGCCTTGCTGACATTCAGCGGCGACACAATCTGCCGGTCAGACATCTTATTTGCGATTGCCCGATGCGATGGAACTCAACCTTCTATATGCTTGATAGGCTGCTCCAGCAGAAATGTGCAGTTATCGTCTACCTGTACGAACTCTGCGGCAGAACAGGTTCTGGGGAGCTGGGTTTTTTTCACCGCGCCAGTGGCTGCTCATGCGTGACACATGCAGAATTCTGTGGCCATTTGATGAGATCACCAAATTTGTCAGTCGCAGACATGGCACCATCAGTGACATGGTACCTTATGCCCTCTTTATGGAGCGTGCATTGCGTTGTGTCATTGATCAAGCCGTGGAGGAGCAGGAGCAGGAAGATGCGGAAGTCGCAATGCTGGATGAATTCTCAGGGGGGGCTACTCTATCTGAGACAAGTCAACAACAGGAGTCTGAAGAGGAGTCAGGGGAGGATGGTGCCGGGGCGGATGAGGAAGACCAAGAAGAGCATGCTTTAAACCTTTCTGGGATCCCTGTTGTTGTGCGTGGATGGGGAGAGGAGGACGACATTATCCTGGATGATGAGCAGGAGCCAGGCCACCACACCGCTTCCAGTTTAGTGCAAATGGGGGCCTTCATGCTCCAGTGTTTTAACAGGGACCCCCGTATAAAAAGCATAAGGGTCAAGGACCAGTACTGGGTGGCAACGTACTTAGACCCCCGGTACTAACACAAAATGGCAGGAATGTTACCACCATCACAGAGGGCTGGCAGAATGGAGCACTTCCAGGCCTTGCTTTGAGAAATGCTGCATTCTGCTTTTGCGTGCGATGGCAGAGGAGGAATTCAAACTCCCAGAGAAAGAGTTGTGGGTACCAATCCAACAGCGCCTGCAAGAAGAGGGTGGTTTGAAGATGTGTTGGGGACTTTTGATATGAGGTAATTCTTTCAGCCGACCCATCGACAGGTCTCATCCGGATCCAGCATCAGGGAACTCCTAGACCTACACGTGTCCGACTACATTGGGTTAAAGGCCGATGTGGACTCTCTAAGGAGTGCTGAACCCCTGGACTACTGGGTGGACAGGCTTGACCTCTGGCCAGAGCTTGCCCAATTTGCAATGGAACTGTTGGCTTTCCCCTCGTCTAGTGTCCTGTCCGAAAGGACGCTCAGCACAGCAGATGGGATCGTGACCAATCAGCACACTCGCCTAGCTCACGACAGTGTTGACCTTCTTTCTTCATTTGGCTCACTTCCTTGTCCAAAAAAAGCACACCATACTATATGCCCGTACCCTCCTGTTTGAAGAGGTTGAGCGGTGTCATATTTCTACTGGGGCTGCTTATTATGAGGGGCTCCCACCATCCCTGTGCTGTGCTGACTTCCTCCTGGGGCTGTACCTCTGCTGTGCATATTATGAGGGGCTCCCTTGTACAAAAAAAGCACACCATACTATATGCCTGTACCCTCCTGTATGAAGAGGTTGAGCGGTGTCATATTTTTGGGGCCCAGCAGTAAGTTGCTGGCATCAGTGCTGCTGTCAGTGCTCTCTATCTCGGTGCTGGTGTCAGTGCTCTATATCACGGTGCTGGTGTCAGTGCTCTCTATCTCGGTGCTGGTGTCAGTACTCTCTATCACGGTGCTGGTGTCAGTGCTCTATATCTTGGGGCTGGTGTGAGTGCTCTTTATCACGGTGCTGGTGTCATTGCTCTATATCACGGTGCTGGTGTCAATGCACTCTATCACGTTACTGGTGTCAGTGCTCTCTATCTCGGTGCTGGTGTCAGTGCTCTATATCACGGTGCTGGTGTCAGTGCTCTATATCTCGGTGCGGGTGTCAGTGCTCTATATCATGGTGCTGGTGTCAGTGCATTCTATCACGGTGCTGGTGTCAGTGCTCTCTATCTCGATGCTGGTGTCAGTGCTCTATATCATGGTGCTGGTGTCAGTGCTCTATATCACGGTGCTGGTGTCAGTGCACTCTATCACGGTGCTGGTGTCAGTGCTCTATATCTCGGTTCTGGTGTCAGTGCACTTTATCACGGTGCTGGTGTAAGTGCTCCCTATCTCGGTGCTGGTGTCTGTGCTCTATATCACGGTGCTGGTGTCAGTGCACTCTATCACGGTGCTGGTGTCAGTGGTGCTCTCTATCTCGGTGCTGGTGTCAGTGCTCTCTATCTCGGTGCTGGTGTCAGTGCTCTATATCACGGTGCTGGTGTAAGTGCACTCTATCATGGTGCTGGTGTCAGTGCTCTCTATCTCGGTGCTGGTGCCAGTGCTCTATATCTCGGTGCTGGTTTCAGTGCTCTATATCATGGTGCTGGTGTCAGTGCTCTATATCTCGGTGCTGGTGTCAGTGCTCTATATCATGGTGCTGGTGTCAGTGCTCTCTATCTCGATGCTGGTGTCAGTGCTCTATATCACGGTGCTGGTGTCAGTGCTCTATATCACGGTGCTGGTGTCAGTGCACTCTAACACGGTGCTGGTGTCAGTGCTCTTTATCTCGGTGCTGGTGTCAGTGCTCTATTTCACGGTGCTGGTGTCAGTGCTCTATATCTTGGTTCTGGTGTCAGTGCACTTTATCACGGTGCTGGTGTAAGTGCTCTCTATCTCGGTGCTGGTGTCAGTGCTCTATATCACGGTGCTGGTGTCAGTGCACTCTATCACGGTGCTGGTGTCAGTGGTGCTCTCTATCTCGGTGCTGGTGTCAGTGCTCTATATCACGGTGCTGGTGTCAGTGCTCTATATCACGGTGCTGGTGTCAGTGCTCTCTATCACGGTGCTGGTGTCAGTGCTCTCTATCACGGTGCTGGTGTCAGCGCTCTATATCTCAGTGCTGGTGTCAGTGCTCTATATCACGGTGCTGGTGTCAGTGCTCTATATCTCGGTGCTGGTGTCAGTGCTCTATATCACGGTGCTGGTGTCAATTGCTCTCTATCTCGGTGCTGGTGTCAGTGCTCTATATCACGGTCTGGTGTGAGTGCTCTATATCACAGTGCTGGTGTCAGTGCTCTATATCATGGTGCTGGTGTCAGTGCACTCTATCACAGTGCTGGTGTCAGTGCTCCCTATCTCAGTGCTGGTGTCAGTGCTCTATATCACGGTGCTGGTGTCAGTGTTCTATATCACAGTGCTGGTGTCATTGCTCTCTATCATGGTGCTGGTGACTATCTCCTGCACCCTCTTCATAGCCTACCCTGACCTTTCCTCTTCTCCATTGCCTTCATGCGCCCCTGAGTCCTGAATTGTCAAAATTTCACAGATAAAAAAAGAATGCTTGTAGTTGTCGTTCCCAGATTCACTTCATACATGTGTTATGTCAGTGGTCATGTGGTGGGACTATGTGTGCACAGCTAGTAAGTATTTTGTGGCTGAAAATATGACCTGTAGATTTTTAAGGTTCACCTGCCATTGAAGTCAATGGGGCCCGCTGCGAACTTTGCGGTTCGCGAACTTTTGGCTGCGTTCGAGGTTCACGAAACGTCCCATCTGAAGTTAGTTCATCTCTACTAGGCAGTAAGATCCTCCCTGTCTTAGGGTGTTTGCATTCTGCATGAAGTAGTAAAGCTTTAGACAGCAGCACTGTACGACTGGGGAGAGGGTAGTGTAATACTAGCAGATTTTGATAGACTTGAAAATCAAAATGAAGCAGAACGCCACCTAACACTTTATAAACAGTTACAACAGTTTTCTAATTTTGGGATAAAATCTTTACATGAATGAATAAAGCTGACCATTCTATGCACACCTGTCAGTGTTAAATGGTTTGCCTCGACCCTCGAATTGCTACTTTATATGAACAGCTAATGAGGAACCCTTGAAATCATTTTCAGATTTCAGGGGCTCCTGCCAAAATTGATTATATTTACTACTCAAGGTACAAAAGTGTGATCAGTAAGTTCTAGATATAATAAATAAGAATGTGGGGTACCTAATGAATTGGACACCTACAGCGCATTCTTTTTTAATAACCTCTGTTCTATATGCCAAAATATTTTCAGTAATAATCATGAAATTAAATTAAAGCGACCAGAAAAGAGATGGCAATTATGCAAATTGTGTCAGTTTACATTGATGATCAGTGTAGTTGTCTCTTATAATGGTGGTCAGTGAGAGATGGACTCCCCTGCAGGCAGCATCCAGAGAGAGAAAAACATCCTTATACTGGTGGTCAGTTAAAAGAATGCCTACCACATTCATAGCACTGTAGTGTAGTTCCCCTTACTATTAATGGTCATTGGGAAGAATCTCCCCTTACACACAGCTAAAAAGATCATTAGTATCAAGTGAATGAGTGCTTGAGATAGGCTCTACTAGCGTTGCCAAGTGACATTGGCGCCAGAACTACAAAGGCACCATCAGGTCATAGTGTCACCCAGCAGTGCCATACGTCAGTGCCCACAGTGCCATACACCAGTGCCAACAGTGCCACCTATCAGTACCCACAGTGCCCCTATCACTGCCCACAATCTGACTCAACAACATTGCTGCACCTCAGTGCCATATATCCGTGCCCATCAGTGTCATCTACCAGTGTCCATCAGTGCCCATCAGTGCCGCCCATCAGTGCCCAGCAGTGCCACCTATCAGAGCCACCTATCAGTGCCCATCAGTCCCATCTATCAGTGGTACCTATCAGTGACCCTTAGTGCCACCCATCCGTGCCACCCATCAGTGCCACCTATCAGTGCCATCTTATCTGTGCCCATCTTTGCCCATCAGTGCCGCCTTATCTGTGCCCATCAGTACTGCCTTATCTGTGCCTATCGGTGCCACCTTATCTGTGCCTATTAGTGTCGCCTTAACTGTGCCTATCAGTGCCCACCAGTGCAGCCTATCAGTGCCCACCAGTGCCGCCTATCAGTGCCCACCGGTGTTGCCTCATCAGCGCATTTCAATGAAGGAGAAAAATGACCTGTTTGCAAAATTTTATAACAAACTATTAAACATGATTTTATTTTTATTTTTATTGTGCATCTTTTTTTGTTTGTTTAGCAAAAAATAAAATTCCCAGCTGTAATTAAATACCACCAAAAGAAAGCTCTATTTGTGGGAAAAAAATGATAAAAATGTAATTTGGGTACAGTGTTGTATGGCCGCGCAATTGTCATTCAAAGTGCATCAGCGCTGAAAGCTGAAAATTGGTCTGGGCAGGTGGGGGGTTTAAGTGCCCAGTAAGCAAGTGGTTAAATAACTTTCATCATCTTCCTCTTTTACCAAGCATTGCTGCAACACTCATAAGTAGGGGTGCTAAAATGAATTGCTGTATCAATGCATCGTGATTTGGGTGTCCCCGATGTGCCATCGATGCATACTACCAGAAAATCGATTGTCAGGTGACGTCATGACGACTTGCCCCGCCCCTCCTGGGAGAGCGCTCCGAATGTATTAGTAAAATTACTGTGTTTTAATAAATCCCATGTTACGATCAATGAATTGCCCCACAGTATGTGCTTTTTAAACAAAATATGGAACTTCGTACTGAATTTCACAGTACAATACATCCCGCTCATGTGACTGCCCTGCCAGGCTGGGCCACCTCTCTCCTCTCTTCTCTCACGTCTCTTGTCTCTCATGATGTCAATGAGGAATTCTGAGCCCCGCCTGCTGATTCTAGCGGTGGGTGGGGCTGAGAATTCCCCGCTGACATCAGGAGAAACAAGAGACGTGAGACGTGAGAGGAGAGAGGCGGCCCAGCCTGGCAGGGCAGTCACATGAGCGGTATGTATTGTACTGTGAAATTCAGTATAAAGTTCCATATTTTTTTTTAAAAACACATACAGTGGGGCACTTTATTGATTGTAACACCGGATTTATTAAAACACAGTAATTTTAACAACAGTAAGTACAGTACTGTACAAATGTGTTTGTACTCTACTTACACCTAGTAAACGCTCCATGCTGACTTTGCTTCCCCTTTGCCCATTCCACTGTGTTAACTCCTAGTGTGCTGGAAGGTGCAAACAGGAATGCCAGGGAACTGTCTGTCAGCACCAGTGGCGGCACGTGCATTGTGGGGGGTTAGGAAATTGATGGCTGCATTTGATTGGCACAAGTGGCTGCATTTACTGGGGACAAGTGGCAGCATAGTGGGCACAGTGGTTGCATTTGATGGGCACAGTGGCTACATTTGATGGGAACAGTGACTGCTTGGATGGGCACAAGTGGCTGCATTTGATGGGCACAAGTGGCTGCATATGATGCTCATAAGTGGCTGCATTTGATGGGCACAGTGAGGGTACAATTGATGGGGGAGGTTCATTATTTTTCAGTTTGTTTGCGCCCCCCAAAAATTTTGAGCACCAGCTGCCACTGGTCAGCACAGAGACAGTACAGGGAACTTCAAAGGGCTGTTTGTCAGCTGTGGATTATAATCCCTCCTGACCTCCCAGCAGCAGTGTGTGTGAATGTCTGTACCCTGTAGTGCACCGGATTATTTTTTTTAAGGGAGTGAGGTTATTTATTTTATTTTTTTAAAAAATTGAGTCAATTTTTTATTTATTAAAGCGGAGGTCCACCCTAAAGTGGACCTTCCACTCATTGGAATCCTCCGCCCCTCCGGCGCCACAATTGGCACCTTTCAGGGGGGAGGGGGGTGCAGGTACCTGTACAGTACAGGTATCTGCACCCACTTCCGGGATAGCTCTTTGCGGAAAGGGGCGTGAATCTACGCCCCTTTCCGAAAGTCCCCCGCTGCCTGCTGGGAAACACACAGATCCCAGAGGCAGCGGGTCCATCCTTATAGCACAGTGCGACTCGCGCATGCGCAGTAGGGAACCGGGAAATGAAGCCGAAAGGCTCCACTTCCTGATTCCCATACCCAAGATGGCGGAGGCAGCACCCGAGAGACGATCAAGAGATCGGCTTCGGGTGCCGACATCGCGGGCGCGCTGGGCGGGTAAGTGTCCTTATTTTAAAAGTCAACAGCTGCAGTATTTGTAGCTGCTGGCTTTTAAAAAAAACGGTAGAACTCCCGGCGGACTCCCGCTTTAAAAGTCAGCAGCTACAAAAAAAGTGTATCTTCTGACTTTTAATAAAAACACTCACCTGTCCCACATTCCAGTGACATGGCCACCCAAACACTCCCTTCTCACCCCCGCCTGTCCACAGCGCTGGCAATACTACTGTGGGCATCCAGCTGTGACAGCTTGCAGCTTCACAGCTGGGTGCGCATGTCTCACTGAGCTGTCCTGCATAGCCGGGCAATCTTTTGGGACCTGTGATGTGTCCCAGAAGATTGCAGGGAAGAAGGGCTGCCTAGGTGGCCCCAGTGGAAGTGGGAGTTCGTCTGTAATAGTGATGCATCGTGATGCATCGTGGAATCTAATTGAATTGAATCGTTGACCAGATAATCGTAATCGATTCGTGAGACCAGATGTGCACCTTTACTCATAAATTGAACTCTGAATTAAAACCTAGGGGGGAGCCATAGAGTATATGCTAGATTTTACACTGTGTTCTTGAATGTAAAGAATATATTTACTGCATTTTGGTCTGTGTGTTGAGGCCTCAGTGGGAGGGTATTTAATATATGTTTTGGAGATATTGAGTACCTATTCCTCTGTGCACCTGTTCACATATACTCCTTAAAATGAATATAAGGTTATACGTTCTGTATATGTGCATTAAGTGATAACACTTGCTAACCATAATTTGTGCTCATTCATGCCCTTTCATTGTGTTTCATTACTTATTTTGGTAAATTTTTCGAAGTGGTTCAGTGACATTGTGTGAGTTTCTCATTGCAGAATGGAACCCAAGGTGTCAGAGGTAAGAGAGGATTTGCAGAGTCGGGGTAGCCAGTGGGGTATAGAGTCAATCAGCAGCCCTCATGGGGTACTGCTACATATGATATGTTTGTTATTTATTTTTAACTGCTTTCAGACCAGACCATTTTGCTGGCTTAAGACCAGACCACTTTTTGCGATTCGGCACTGCATTGCTTTAACTGACAATTGCGCAGTTGTGCGACGTGGCTTCCAAACAAAATTGACGTCATTTTTTTCCCCACAGATAGAGCTTTCTTTTGGTGGTATTTCATCACCCCTGCAATGTTAATTTTTTTCACTATAAACAAAAAAATAGCAACAATTTTAAAAAAACACATTATTTTTAACTTTTTGCTATAATAAATAAAGTAAAAAAAGTCGCAATACGTGGTTATTGATTGGTTTGCACAAAAGTTATAGCCTTTACAAAATAGGGGATAGTTTTATGACATTTTTATTAATATTTTTTTTTTTTTACTAGTAATGGCGGCGACATTATGGCAGACACATTGGACATTTTTGACACATTTTTGGGACCATTGTCATTTATACAGCCATTAGTGCTATACAAATGCACTGATTCCGGTGTTAATGACACTGGCAGTGAAGGGGTTAACCAGGGGTGGCAGTGTAGGGGTTAAGTGTGTCCTAGGGGCGTTTTACTAACTGTGGGGGCTGGGCTGTGTGTTAGTGAACACTGATCTCTGCTCCAATCACAGGGAGCAAAGATCAGTGTCACTTGTTGCTAGGCAGAACGGGGAGATGCTGTTTACATCGGCATCTCCCCTTTCATCCTCCCCGTGAGACGATCGCGGGTATCCCCACGGTGATCGAGTCCGCTGGACCAGCAACCGGAATCACAGGGGTCGCGCACGCGATGGCAGGGCGGCAATTTCAAATGGAAGTACCTGTATGCCACTTTGCCTGCCCGTGCCATTCTGCCGACATACATTGTCGTGCACCAGACGGGAAGCGGTTAAACGAACCCTTACAATTACTTTAACTGCAGACTGGAAACAGGAACTTTATATATGAGAAAAGACAATAGCGTATAGTCATAGATGCTGTTAAAATCATATAAACACTGCCATCTACTGGCTGATGTAGTTGTTGCATAAAATACAAGAACAATGTATTCCAACTCTATTGATGACTCAGATCTCAATATATGTGACTTAGTACCTAATGGGTACCTCTAACAGAAGATGTATGATCTGTATACTATGGTGAAACTATTCCCTGTAACTAATTCCCTGTAATTTATATAAAAAAAAAAAAAAAGTATTGTGTTTCTTTATGTTCCATGGAGCATTGCAAGCTTAGCTTTCACATAAAAGAAGAAATATTGGGATTTAAATATTTTTTAAGTTATAGTCCTGTTTTGAATCAGTGATGTTTTTTATATCATCAAGACAAACCCCAAGAACAAACTTACTTCAAATAAATGTTAAAATAAAAATATAATCGATTCAGACAAGTAGAAAGTTTGTTTGCCTCAAACAGCAGCTTCAAACATTAACTGATTAATTGACTGATTAGCCTCAGTGCAGCCAGCTTGGTGCTCTGTGTATTTGCTGAGTGGCAACTTGGATCCTGCTTTTGCTGACTGTAGTGAGCTTACATTGAAACCTCTGTAATCCCATGGTGAACTTCTATCAGTTCTTCTGTATGCTTCAATCAATTTTAATATAAAGCAGATTTAAAAAAAAAGGCTGCATTTACTTTCAGCTGACAGCAAAATCATAATATTATATTTTACACAGTTTAACTTTTTGATGTAATATTTGTGATAAGCTGGAATGCCAGGGTAATTTTTGTTTTGTAATGTATTTGCAGTCACTCTACAATCCTGCACATCGGCTGTATCTTTTCTTGCAAATCAGTTGTATATATCCTAATTAAATGAACAAAGGTCGATATAGGCATCAGAGGGGAGATGAGCATTTATTTTCATTGTAATTTGACTGTTGCATATGCATATAGCATAGAAGTCTGGATGTGAAAACTGTTCATCTGCAGAATAAGTACATGCTGCTCAGGGATGAATTGGATGAATATTTTTTAGCTCTCTCTTCTTTTATGGAGATTTCCTTACTTTAGCTTCTCTTTAGTAGACATTATACATAGGGAGGGCAGGTCTGTGCACTGGTGAACTATTCTAAATGAATGGGATACATAATGCAATCCATATAATATAAAGTACTACAGGTTAATCTGCATAGACTGGCCAGATGGAAATGGTGTGAATGAATATTCCAAGCTTTGAACATCTCACAGACTACTGTTCAATCCATCATCCGAGAATGGAAAGAGTATGGCACAACTGCAAACCTGCCAAGACATAGCCGTCCACCTAAATTGACAGGCTGGGCAAGAAGAGCATTAATCAGGGAAGCAGCCAAGAGACCCACTGTAATTCTGGAGGAGCTGCAGAGATCCACATCTCAGGTTAGAGAATCTGTCCACAAGACAACTATTAGTCATACACTCCACAAATCTGGCCTTTATGGAAGAGTGTCAAGAAGAAATACATTATTGAAAGAAAGCCATTACAAGTCCTGTTTGCAGTTTGCGAGAAGCCAGAGTCTGCAAAAGACTTGGGACTGGGGCAGAGGTTCATCTTCCAGGAGGACAACGACCCTAAACATACAGCAAAACTACAATGGAATGGTTTAGATCAAAGCATATTCATGTGCTCAGTCAAAGTCCAGACCTAATTCCATCTGTGGCAAGAGTTGAAAATTGCTGTTCACAGATGCTCTCCATCTAGTCTGACAGAGCTTGAACTATTTTGCAAGGAAGAATGGGCAAAAATGTCACTCTCTAGATGTGCAAAGCTGGTAGAGACATCCCCAAAAAGACTTGCAGTTGTAATTTCAGCAAAAGGTGGTTCTACAAAGTATTGATTCGGGGGGGGGGGGGGGGGTGAATACAAATACACACCACACTTTTCACATATTTATAAAAAAAGTTGAAAACCATTTATCATTTTCCTTCCACTTCACAATTATGTGCCACTTTGTGTTGGTCTATCACATAAAATCTCAATAAAATACATTTAGGTTTTTGATAGTAACATGACAAAATGTGGAAAATGTCAAGTGGTATGAATACTTTTTCAAGGCACTGTATATGGGCAGAGGGGTGGCATATAGAGCAGCGCTGGATAGCCAGGGGAAAAACACCCAGACTCAGGAGAACTCTGACTTGTGCAACAAAGAAGAGAAGTGTCAGGGAAAGGAGACCAAGACCTTCCTTGATAAAGTGATGTTGCAGAACCTCAGTGATGTAAATGGCTATTATAGAACAGCCTATGGGGAAGCACCTTGTTCCCTATGCAAAGCAAGTATTTCTGTGAGGCTGCATGGTTCATAAATTTAATATTCCACTAAAGACTTCCCTCCAGGTGCTGTAACACTGATGTGTGTCCACAAAAGTATTATTTCAGCAGCTGATTCAGAGAGAGAGCATATTTCTACAGCTGTATGTACAGTGTGCATTTTGCATTGTCTATACTATAGCAGCTCTGTGAAGACTTGAAGCTCTTCTGACTCATTGCAGTTACTGTGTCTGGAAGCTGCAAGTTGGCAAAGTTTACTTTGAATCACTTTTGATGCCTGTACTCTTGACCTAGAGCGGAGAAGGCTCATGTTTTATTTGACCATAACTTTTTAAAACCCTTGCCACACGTGGTACAATTTAGTCATGCCCAATAATCTGCCACTGCCCTGCCCTCAATAAAGTCTGGTCACCTTACTCTGAAAGATTATGTTCCTTGTGGGAGACACACAAGAAAAATTGTAATTGGATAGTTGATTTCCTCCTGTAGCACTAACCCCCAAAGGAGCTGTTGGTTTTAATTGGGCTTACCGTCACCTTCTCCTCCTCGATCTGTGTCTAGGGGTTCTCGTGGTAGATGGGGATTTTTATTTGCAAAGCGTAGACAACGAACAGTCTCTTGAATTGGGATCAGAGGGTCAGGAAGAAAGTTCAGGTACTCTTATTGTCAAAGTCAAAAAATGAAGGACTTGCTTACTTTGACTGCATAGCCATTCACAACTGGATGTTCACTCAAGTTGGACAGTCCCTCTCTCACAAGGTCTAGCAGCTAACAAGGTGCTTTACTCAGGAACAAGTCTCTGCCACAGACGTTGTTGTATAATATACAAGAATAAGTCTCTGCCACAGACGTTGTTGTAGAACACGTAGGAAACTAAGCTTGTAGAACACTCATGTGATACCTGGATCTTTCAGCCAGCTTGGCAATATCCACGAGACCAGATTCACTTTGGTACTTCAGCCTTTCCAGGCTCTTGCTAAGAAACCAATACGTACATGGTCTTCTTCTGAAGAGTCCTCCCCTGGAATGCTATGAAGCTACTGGGTCTCTCCCAACCGGAGACAGCACCCAATCACCTCAGAATCCTCCTTTAGTTTCCCTGCCTCGGGCTAGCCAGCCCTGAGACAACAAGTCGGGTGGATCCGCACCCCAGGCCATAGCCTTCCTGGGGGCTGGTCAGGAGGACCAGGACCATGAAGTCAGCACATCCTTCTGGACCGGAACCCCGAATCATGTGACATCCGCATCTTAAGTACCCTCTCCCAGAAAGCACAGCAAGAGCACCACTCCACTGGGCGGGCTCTGAGAGAGAGTAAACTTAAAGCACCCAACTAGACTGTAGTTCCATGCCTGCCAGAAGGGACAGTGCCACCTGTGGCCAGGCTGAACATCCCATAGTCCAGTCAGACTGATGCTGAGGTCCAAATTTAAACAATTTTACCCAAACCAAACTGCAGTTCAGGTGTAACCTTAACTTGAGAAAAACATAGTGCGTGCTCTTCAGGAGCCGGCACTACACTCCTTATATGCAGGCATTACTTAGTAGATTGCACATTTTCTCTGGGGTTGGAGACACCTTATCTTCCTTTTGAGTAGTTGGGTGCTTTAAGTTTACTCTCTCTCGGAGTCCAACCAGTGGAGTGGCACTCTTGCTGTGCTTTCTGGGAGAGGGTACTTAAGATGCGGATGTCACATGATTCGGAGTTCCGGTCCAGAAGGATGTGCTGACTTCATGGTCCTGGTCCTCCTGACCAGCCCCCAGGAAGGCTATGGCCTGGGGTGCGGATCCATCCGACTTGTTGTCTCAGGGCTGACTAGCCCGAGGCAGGGAAACTAAAGGAGGATTCTGAGGTGTTTGGGTGCTGTCTCCGGTTTGGGAGAGACCCAGTAGCTTCATAGCATTCCAGGGGAGGACTCTTCAGAAGAAGACCATGTACGTATTGGTTTCTTAGCAAGTGCCTGGAAAGGCTGAAGTACCAAAGTGAATCTGGTCTCGTGGATATTGCCAAGCTGGCTGAAAGATCCAGGTATCACATGAGTGTTCTGAAAGCTTGGTCAAGAGGGAATTTGGAGTTATTACCATAGGGTAGGCTTGGAAAGCAATAAAAGCAGGCTGCTATGCTGCAGTGATCTGAATCATTTGAACCATAGTCGTCCAAATTCCTCCTGTTCAGAGCTCCTTCCATACACAAGTAGAATCAGACATACTGTATCTCTGTTAAGTCCTATAACAGTGTTGTTAGTAGAAATGATTGACTCTGCCCGGGTTTGAATTGATAATAGGGTTTGGCGAATCCTGTTTGCAATTTGACAAACCCAAACTTAGACATGAATCTCATAAAAGTATATATCTACTGTATACAGTGCAAATCCAACTAGAAAATGATGTCCATTTTAGGGCTAATAGGAAAACTACTGTAAAAGGCATAGGAAGGTGAGAATTGTGGTGATGTGCATATACCAATGCAAAAAAAAGAAAAGAAAAATAATTGTCCTGTGTAGAGAGGGTCTCTTCATGCCGCTTCAAAGGCAACATGAAAATAAACAAATCCTTAAAAAAAAAAATTCTGTTTCAAATGTCAGTATATGCAATAATATAACTCCTAGACCCAGTCTTTGTGGGCAGTATGACCACTTGCTGACTTGGCAGAATCCACAGGCAGCTTAAAGTAGAACTATAGGCAACATTTCAATTTTTGATAGTGTAAGGGAGGGTAAGTTTTTTTTCGCAATCTGTGTCTCAATGTGAAGATTTCCCTTCACTTCCTGTCCCAGTGCCAAACAGGAAGTGAGAGAAAATCTCTGAAAATTTCAGGAATTCCTTGGGGACCCCCTGGTCACCAGAACTAGTGTCCCCATTGGAAGATTTCCCCTCTTTTTTGGGGATTTTTGTTTACTTTCACTTTCAATGATAATGGTAAACAGGACAAATAGAGAGAGTGCATCTCCTTAATGGTGGCAAAGACAGTAATAAAACTGACAGGTGTTCTAATCTCTCTCCATTCTATCCAAAATTAGAAAAAAGTTTTGCCTTTAGTTATGCATTTCTAAAGGGCCTTTGCTGTGACCGGCCACTCCTGCACACATGCGCATGAGTGACATCATCGTAGCTCCGGCCAGTCACAGCCCCGGAGCCTACGAACCCAGAAATAACTCCGAGAGACATGACGCCGGTCACAGCGGTGTACGGAGACCGCTACAACAGCTTAGATCTATGGTAAGTATTTTTTAATGATCTTTAACCACTTTACATTGACATGTTGGCTCCTTCCTGTGAATTGATGTACCATAGCAGGCAAGCACCCACTGCATGGTGGAGGAACCATTGGGCATGGCTGGCTGCTGCGATGTCCGCAGGCTACCCGCAATCGCGGGCACGAGAGCCAGAACAGGCATCTGTGTATGTAAAAATCCCCGCTCTAAGAGGAGGAGAGACAAATCTGCTGTTCCTAGTAATTAGGAACAGCGATATGTCTCCTCCTCCAGTCAGTCCCATCCCCCCACAGTTAGAAACACTCATGAGTAAAGATGAGCCGAACATCCCCAGGCTTGGTTCGCAGCAGAACATGCGAACAGGCAAAAAATTACTTTGAACATCGGTAAAGTCTATGGGACACGAACGTGAAAAATCTAAAGTGCTAATTTTAAAGGCTTGTATGCAAATTATTGCCCTAAAAAATGTTTGGGGACCCGGGTCCTGCCCCAGGAGACATGTATCAAAGCAAAAAAAAGTTTTAAAAGCTGACATTTTATCAGGAGCAGTGATTTTAATAATGCTTAAAGTGAAACAATAAAAATTAAATAGTCCTTTAAATATCATGCCTGGGGGTGTCCTTAGTATGCCTGTAAAGTAGCGCTTTTTTCCCATGTTTAGAACAATTCCACAGCAAAATGACATTTCGAAAGGAAAAAATGTAATTTAAAACTACTCACGGCTGTAATGTATTGTCGGGTCCCGGCAATATAGATGAAAATCATTGAAAAAAAATGGCATGGCCCTTTGGGTCTGGTATGGATTTCGTGGGGGCCCCCCAGGCTGCCAGGCACTATATACTCCGAACAGCATTATATATACTATTATACGGCCTGCCCTATATACTCTGCAGAAAATTGGGCCTTAGGTGTTGGTGGTACCAGAACACTGTAAGCACTCACAGTTACTCTTTGTGGGCACAGTAACAGGCCCTGCTGTGAAATACTATATCAAAAATTGTAATTACATGCCCCTGTTACACAGGGGCAGAAAAATTGGGCCTTTGGTGGTGGTGTGGTGATGGGATGACAGCCATGAAGACCAATTTGATGCAGTATGCAGCATATAGTCTGAGCACTGACAGACTGACCCCCCCCCCCCCCACCCCTTCAACCTCTGCAGCAATGCTGGCAGCACTCATATGTCTATTTCCCAAAGACAACCTCTGTATATGATGCTGAGTGCATGCACTTATCTTCTTTGGTCGACTATGGCGAGGCCTGTTCTGAGTGGAACCTGTCCTGTTAAACTGCTGTATGGTCTTGGCTGCCGTGCTGCAGCTCAGTTTCAGGGTTTTGGCAATCTTCTTATAGCCTAGATCATCTTCATGTAGAGCAACAATTCTTTTTTTCAGACCCTCAGAGAGTTCTTTGCCATGAGATGCCATGTTGAACTTCCAGTGACCAGTATGAGAGAGTGAGAATGATAATACCCTATTTAACACACCTGCTCCCCACTAACAAGCCACGTGACACCGGGGA